>NC_090941.1:961163050-961788050 GCF_040938575.1 Ambystoma mexicanum | reverse complement strand
GCGCATTGAGCAAGGCAAGCTTCCCTTCTTTTTCTGGCGGGTTTCTCTCGTCTCTGGGTGTTCGGGGGGATGGGCTCCCTGGCAAAGGGTGCTTCTTCCCACCATCCCTGGTCTAGGGCTTTGATGGTCTGGTGGAAGTGGGGCAGATCGGTCCCAATCACCACTGGGGCGGGTAAGGAGGGGAGGACGGCAGCTCTCATCTCTGTAATGTTAGGGCCCACCTCTACTGTTATGGATTTCATGGGGTAGGTTCTCACATCCCCGTGTATACATCGAATTGGGATACTAACATTGGTGAGATAAGGAGAATCACTTACGGTTGGTAGCACCGCTGTTTGCCTGCTTCCACTGTCGAGTAGGGCCCTGGCTTGGTTCCCGTCTACCCGGACGTCCATCTCGTATAGACCTTGGCATCGTGGTCCTTGCTCGGTCCGCATAAATCCGATCTCCATCGGCTCGGTGCCTCTCTTCCGGGGACAGAACCGGGCTATATGGCCCTACTCACCACAGTCATAACATTGCGGTTGCCGGTACCCTGTGGACAACGGGGTGGACCGTGGGTCGGGTCCGCTCCTCTTCTCCTCGGATCCAGAAGGGCGTCCTTCCATGGCTCTCCATTTGGGAGGCCCTACTCGCAGGCTCTTGGTTGTGAGGGGTTCCAATGGTGGTATCGGGTTGCGAATGGGAGATCCGACTCCAAAAGGTTTACCCGTTCCCCCTGCCTTTTGGTAGGCTGACGCGATGTCGACAGCCTCAGATAAGGTGGGCCTGTGATGTTGTCGGACCCATCTTTGCATCGGAGGCGGTAGGGCCTCAATGAATTGCTCGAGGGTGACCTTTTCTAAGACTTCTGGGAGGCCTGTTCCCGGTACTTGTAACCATTTCTCGGTGAGGTCCTTAACCCGGTAGAAGAGTTGTCGTGGGTTCTCCCCTGGTCTGAGTTTAGTGTCGCGCAGCCTCATTCTGTAGGCCTCTTCATCAAGTCCCAACCGGTCCAATACAGCCTTTTTGATTTCAGCGTAAGGCGTGGTTCCGTTTGGGTTAACGGCCTGGTAGGCACCTTGCATGATGCCAGACAAAAGGGGAGCAACATACTGGCCCCAGCGGTCCACCGGCCACTGAGCGTTTCGGGCGATCCTCTCGAATGTGGTAAAAAAGAAAGCCGGGTCTTCGCCTTCCTTGAACTTCTGCAACACTGCGGAAGGGACCATGGGCTGGTTCCGGGTGCCGGTGACAGCATCCGTCAGGTGTTTTATCGTCTCTTGATGTTGGTCCTGAGAGGTGGACTGCAGGTCCCCCTGTAATTGTATTGCCTGCTGAAAGGCTTGGCGATCAGCGGCCGCCTGCTGGGCCTGAAGTTGGAAGAGCTGCTGTAACTGTTGTTGCCCCTCGGACAATGTCTGTATTATTTTCTCCATTGCGTTCTCTTAACCCTGCCGACTACGCCAGTTGTAGAAATCAGGACAGTAGCCGATGTGGAGTTTTGTAGACCTTTATTACACACTGGTTAAATGTAATGTCTTAACCACGGTAGTTGAACTCCAGGATTGACCCCACAGTTACTTCACTGTGAGTAAAAGGCACCAGGAGTTCCTCTTCTCTGGTAGTGTCTCCTATTTTCCCGGACCCGGATAGGCCCACCAGTTGCTCTCACTCTCCTCTCCTTCTCCCTGCAAAAAGCAACCAAAATGCCATTAGGCCAGTCCCTTTTATACCTGGTGCTTGGAGGGAAAAAGGGCCAATCAGGGACAACTGCCCTCCCCCCCTTTCCGATTGGTGGGGACTCTAGGCACCCACCCTCTATAAATAGAGCTGCCTCCTCCTCTCCTCCTCCTCCCTTACTCTGGCTGCCTGGTTCCGGCTCCCCCTCCCCTTTGTCAGCCACGCCCTCTCCTTTGGCCCCGCCCCCTCCCCATGGCGTCTCCCCTGAGGCATGCCTCCCGGAGGCCCGTACTGTTCGAGGCCCCAGGTTGCTGTTAGGGGTCTGCCCTGCTTGAGGTAAGGAGGGGGCTCTATTCTGTTCCCCTTGTTGTGCTCCTGTCCAGCTGTCTGGCGCACCTCCGACGCCGAGCGGTCGGCACACGCCGGGCTCTCCAATTCCCGAGCCTCGCCGCCGCTCGCCGCCGGAGGCCGCCGAGTCCTGTCGGGTTCGCGGGTCTCCCAGCCGCAGCGCCAGTGTACCAGGTCCTCGTGGACACACGCGGCGCTGCGGCTGCGGGGACCCGCGGCGCCGCGGCCGCCACGCCGGCACTGTCGCGGGCCGCCCACAAGGCTCTCCCTTCAACAGGGACGCCTCCCCGGCGGCCGCCCCCAGCGTCGCACACGCCCGCGGGATAGCGGGCTCCCTCAGCCGTGCGTCCTGCTCCTCCCCGTCCACCCTCACCTCCTCACAGACTATAAAAACATTCAAATATGATTCAACACGTTGTCATGCATGCTATTGAAATTCAATAAAATAGCATTTGTTTATAGTGCATGTACAAAACATGTTGTTTTCCAAAACTGCTCTGCGTATGCTTTAAAACCCTGAACAGTTTTGGAAAGCAAACTGGTAATTCATTAAACACGGAGCACATGATCCTCGATCACACAAGCAGTGCAAATATGTAAAAAACAAGACAAGAATGCAGATATCGATCCCGCTACCTCTCGCATGGTAAACCAGCACTCTGAGCCAACTCCAGTTCCACGTAATTCGAAGAGCATATTGTTCAGATGACTCACATAGGAAGGTGAACTGCAGAGATATTTCTATGAAGCCCGTGACTTGGTCTTCCCTTTTCACAGACAGGAAGTG
This sequence comes from Ambystoma mexicanum, assembly GCF_040938575.1. Taxonomy (NCBI): domain Eukaryota; kingdom Metazoa; phylum Chordata; class Amphibia; order Caudata; family Ambystomatidae; genus Ambystoma; species Ambystoma mexicanum. Next base: position 961,785,253 of record NC_090941.1, on the reverse strand, counting down.
CTCACATAGTTTACACAAGTCAGGGCAAATAAAACCTAACTTGGAACGCTCAAAGAGACAAAGTTGTTAAATATATGTAAATTATAGTTGGATTATAAAATATTGTAAGATTTTAAGTTCCTGGTAATGATTTCCTCCTTGCAATGCTCGATGTCTCCTCTAAAATATTTGCTTGCATGCTTTTTGATGATCTATGGACGTGGGCCACTCAACCAGACCACTTTCTAACGTGGTCTGAGTGCGACGACTAATTGTCTTGCACTCCAGACTGTCATCCAGCAGACTTGGCTGATTAGCCAGTGTCCTGTATATACGACCTTTATAAACTACAGCTCAGCATTCAATACTGTCAACCAGAATAAGCTTTGGCAGAATTGATCTGCTTGGAATGTCCCTGCTGGACTTTTGTCTATGATTAGCCTTTTACACTCTGAGACAAGGGTCAAGGTCAGATTGGATCAATCTGGATCGACCTCTGCTTGGATCCCGATGGTACGAGGCCTAAAACAGGGTTGCATTCTTGCTCCCCGTCTGTTTATTTTATATCTTACAAATTTGGATCAGGCCCTGGCTAACACTACCGCGATTCCGCCTAAACTGGGTGACTTCCCCCTCCAATCGATGGTATATGCGGATGATATACTGCTTGATCTCGCTCCCGTGGGCTTAGAAGCATCCCTTGACTCCTTGAAAAGATTCTGACTCTTTGGATCTCATGGTCAACATCCAGAAAATTAAGGTTATGGTATTTCATCCGCCCAGCCGCCAGGTTACGGTGGCTTGGCATCTGGAGGAGGTTCGTCTTGAGGTTGTTAAGAAATATAAATACTTGGGGATCCATTTTGATGAAGGCCTGTGTGGCAATTCTCACCTTGCCTATGTCTTAGGTGTTCGCAGGCCATTGTTGAGACGACACCCGGCGGCTCAAGCACCTCCATGACATGACACACTAAGCACATCCCCCAGGGCCGACAGTCGACCTCGTCGTTGACCAATAGGCCACACATCGTGATGAGAGGAAGGTCTGAAAAGTCTCTGCCCTCTGGGCCATCGCGATCACAACACGACAGGCCCCCCGAAACAGACGCCAATGTCCGATACCGCGACCAAACCAGGGAAGACCTCAGGCTCCGGCGAACGGGCATCGAAAGATGCATAGATGGCCCCTACAAAAAATGTCAAAATGAGTGAGTAAATTAAGAAACACGTCTCTGAGACACTGCTCAAGGCAAGAATGTCGAAAACTCAGTCCTTGACGCCCCAAGCCACACAATCACAAGGTTCAAAGGTTAGGGAGTATTCTACCTCTAAAGACACCCTGGTCCAGAGCCACTGCCAACACCTACCCCCTCAGTGTTGCCAAGCTCCTCACAGTGGATCTCAGAACAGTTCGATAAAGTCATGAGGAGAATGTCTAGTTTTCTCAATTTCTTTTAGCAACACCCAGAACGACTTAACAGCCTGCAGGGGCCACCTCAAAGCGATAGAGCTAACAAACAGCCTGACGCCAAGAAAGCCTGACAGGAACCAACACAAACTTATACCCCGACACATTAAGATGGGGCACAAGACCCATATTATTATGCCACTTGAGGGTCACAGTACACAGGCTCATTTACAGACCCAGATGACCAAGAGGACACAGGGGAAATAGATCAGTACTATGATGATGATGATGATGTCTAAATCATCCAATCCCCAGACCATACCGACCAACCAGTGGCTTATTCCCCGGTAGACAGCCAGCTGCAATACAATGACCTCAAAGAAGCTCAAGTCGATAAAGACTTTGTAGAAGACATTCTTGGCCTTGGCTGATTCTCAGTTGATTCATGCCATTGTTAATATCGATATCAGGGAGTTGTATATGATCTTTGGGGATGCAGTCAGCTGGCCATGATCTGGTCATAATGTAGTGGTCACTATTTGCAGAGTATATGTTATCGCTATTGAGAATGGAGTCCTTTATATCTGTTGAGATGTATATATAGTCTATTATGGCCGTTTTAGTTCCTCTAGACCAAGTTGGCTTGAGGTCTCCTGATGTTTTTTGTCAGGCATCAGTTCGATGTAGGTTTCTGCTAGCTGTCTCTTTTTTCCAGCGCCGCACTCAGGTAGTTAAACTGCCCTCATCTAGCTGTATCCCATCTTGGTCGAAGAAGTGTATATTGAAGTCACCACATAGTATGAAATCAATGTCGATAAATCTTGCTGTGGCTTCATCCATGGCTGAGAAAATTGCGTCAATAAATATTTCCTCGTTAATGGCTATGGGATTCCAATATGTGTTCATTATTCCTAGTTCCTTCTTAAGGAATCTCATTTGTGGATTGTGTATCAATCTGTTTTTAGTGATTGTTTGCTCAGTGATGGTCAGTTGAGCCCAGGGATTTATGTTGGTCGATTCAATTACATTTGTTTTGCCTGTTTTTATCAATGTCAGGAGTCCAGCAGATGGTCGCCCTTTTTCTCTACGTATTGCCGGATTCATGAGGCAAATATGGCAAATATGGCCGTCAGAGACAGGTTGATTATGGAACCATGTTTCTTGAATACAAATTATTTGGAAATCAGCAAAGGATTGCTCGTTGTTTTGGAATGGCCCCGTGAGTTCCACAAGCATAAGGTCATGTTTTGACTTTTTAACGTAATTGATGGTACAGTTGCTGAGTGGAAATTTATCGTTCGTCTGTGTTCTGGTAATCTATATCTCTCCAAAAGAAGTGTCTTGTCCCTTCGTAGCGCGCTCTGTAGGTATTATCATTTCGATCGTTGCTTCTTAAGGGTTCTTTCTGTTCTTTGTGATAATTTGACTGCATCCTTTCTCTAATTTCCCTCTCTGTATTCCGCTCTCTGTTCATACCTTTTAATGTTTGCTCATAATTGAAGCAATTTTCCTTGAGTCTGACCTGAGATTGTTTGATCGAGCAGATTGCAAAGCCCAGTTGCTTAATTTTGACTTCATGTCTAGGATTAAGTTTTTACATTCAATGGCGTATAATTCTATCTCAACTCTGTCCAATCTGTTTTCCTCTATAAATTTAACTAATTTTATATCACACGATCTAATCGATTTCATCTTTGGGATTGCCTGTAGTAATAGTAAGATGAGTACGAGACCATCATTAATGGGTTTTATTCTTTCCAGCTTTACTTTGTGAGTATTGTTTTTTTTGTCTGGGATCATGAAGTTGTGTCTGTGTTATCTCTCCTGTTTCTGTCGCTTGTGAAATGTCAGTGCTTCCACAATTTTCTGATTGATTGGCAGACCTTTGATGATCATGGGACGAGAGCTTGCTCTCGGTTATGGATTGTGTAGATGCATCATTTCTTGGACAGTTAGTAGACATGTGGAGGTCTTGGTATGAGAAGTCTTTGTCGCTTATTGAATGTAAGCTAATAATGGTTGAGTTAAGTGCGAGGTTGGAATCTGATATGTCTTTGCATGTCAACTTGATTCTGGTTGAGTGCTGTGATTGTCCTTCCACATATTGGTCAATTATTAACGACGTCTCCTGAAGCTGTGATTCTTCACCTTTTCCATCTGTCGCCGATGGATGATCCATATGTGTTGAAAGTGTTATAAGATCTATGCTTTGTTCATTGTTTTTTTTGTTGATTACATTGTTGTTCCTCGTTGTTTTTCTTGAAGATGTAATTTGTCGCGCTTTTGTCTCCTTTTTTTCTGTACGAAATAATCTTCTCTATTCTTTTGACACGCTGCTGTCTTTGCTTGTGGTAATGATATGTTTTGCAGGAATGCGCTTGATCCTTTTTCTTTTCGTCTGCTTTTTTTTTCTTTGACACTCACAGGCCGATTCATGTAATTCCTCTCAAAAGTGTCGCACGCGGCTGGCGCACAGCGTGCCCGTGCGAATGTCTGCGCCAGCCGCTTGCGATAAAATCAATTTCCACGCACAGCATATTCATGGATTCCCACCTCCAAAAGCAGACGTGGCGCAGAGTGGTGCAGCGACCCTGCAGCAGCGCCAGTTACGCCCCCAAGAACGCGCTCGCGCAAGGAAAAGCCATCAAGATCGCAAAACCATCGCAAAGGGCTGCGCCAACCCTGTACCAGTTTACCGGACTGGCAAACAGCAAACGCAAAGCGGGGAACGCGTATTACGGGTGTCGGGAACACGCGTGCGCGAGAAGTTTCACACGCGACCTGGCCTGGGGGAGCGTGTGCGTGTATTTCAGGGGTTCCATCAACGCCCGGTAGTATGTGATGCCAAGGGAATCATCACCTCAGTATACGCCAACTATCCAGGCTCCACCCACGACAGTTTCATCTACAGAATGTCTACCCTAAACCGGGACATAGAAGCTGGGCGGCATGGCGATACATGGCTGCTCGGTGAGTATAAATGCCACTGCGCATGCATGCATGTCAGATACTGAGTAATGTCACAACCCCACTGATGATACCCATCACCATCACCCCAGGGGACAGTGCCTACCCTCTCAGCACCCACATGATGACGCCAATTCGGAACCCCACCACGCCACCCCAGGTAAGATACAACACAGCCCACATTGCAACCCGGGGCATCGTGGAGCGCACATTCGGAGTGCTCAAGTCACGCTTCCGCTCCCTTGACCGTTCTGGCGGGCAGCTGTTATACGCTCCCCCAGTAGTGGCAGCATGTGTCCTGCACAACGTTGCAACACGCCGGGGCCTGTTCGTGGACATCGTGGTGCCCGCATATCCCCAACCACATGCATGCCCACTGCGCATGGGAGGGGAAAGGGCACTGGGTGAGGCAGCCCATACGCAGCTCGTGGCTAATTACTTCACATAAAATCACACCCCTTTGGAGTGCACACAACCCTGGCACATACCAGCTGACAATCAATGATGATTGTAACTGACAATTATGATGTGTCAATGGACAGTCAACTGTCACAACCATACCAGCCTGAGATTGTACATCTGGAAGTGTTCCATTGTGTGCTTCCCTACCTACACAAACACCACCAATGCTGTGTTCAAAAGACACACTTCTATGCTGCTAAAATCATTACCCCCTTGCAAGACACAACATGACAACAGTGCCATGTCACCCAACCCCTCCCCAGCACCGCCACCCAACACACCATGGCATGACATGCCATGTGAGAGCAAACAAAGTCATCCCCCAAACATGATACGTGTGACAAAGTACAGTGTCCCTAATGGAAACTGGCCACACACAATATGCCCACATAAATGTAGAAACAACAACACACATGACCAAATACTTACCACAATACAATCGACATAGCATAAACATGACAGTACTAAGGCAAAGGATATGTAGTCTTACAACATGAGAATGCCAGCACATCCACCACCTCCAACTGTACAGTGTTGTTGCCACGCACATCTGGAAGTCCACTGCTCACAACATGTGCTCCATCTCCAAAGTGGACGGCCTTGTGAAGACATGAGGAATGAACCTGCAAATTAGGAGGGAGACATGGATGCACAAGCACACATCAATACACCATGCAGTGCACAATACAACAACAATATGCACTAGGAATGTATACACAGTATTGACTACAGACTGCCCACACAGCTCATGGGAGTCCAACGTCACTGTGTAATTCACTGTCACTTGGGCACACCCTTTGCAAGCCCATGGAAACGGGAAGCAGGAGGGGTGTGTGTCTCACGGACCCAAGCATCTAACCCAAACTCAGGACAAGCCTGCATGTGCCCAGCCGGAATACAGTGAATGCCCACGGGAGCCACACAAGGCAACACACTGCAACAAAAAATAAAAATCAAAAATGGCCATGTGTGGGCCAGGGGGGGGTGGGGGAGGCCACCCAGGAGGTCCGAGGACAGGGTGCCCACCAACAGCCACCTGCGTGAATGTTGCGGAAAAAAAACACCTCCATGGGCTCATGGCCTGCACAGCTACTAAATAGTGGGAGATTCACTGCTGGATTCGCTCTCTTCAACCCCTGCTGCTGCTGCCACAGGAGGTGGTGGTGCTATGGGAGGCAGCCCACGCAAAGCCCTAGTTTGGTCCTCCATGGCAGCAAGCATGCAGGTCTGGAAGGCCTCGTTCTGGAGGGATATGGTGCGGAGATCCCCATGCAACACCCAACGTGTTGCCCGGACCTCCGCCCGAGTTGCCTGCATCTCTGCTGAGAGCGTACGGGTGACGCGCTCCAGCAGCTGTTCCGTCCTGGTGACAGTGGAAGCCTCAAGGTCCACAAGAGTCTGCCTGAGGTGCCGGACCTCTCCCCTCAGGGATTCCCTCTGTCCCTGGCATCTATAGAAATTGATTCCCTCAGATTGTCCAGGGCCGCCTGTCTGTCCCTGTTGGACGCCAACATGTCCTCCCTGACTGATTGGTAAATGGAGTCTGTTGCCTGCTGTAGTAGCTGCATCTGCCTTTCTGGGGGGACAATGGAAGTGGCCACCCTCTCCATGGCTTGAGCAATCATTTCGGATGATGCTGCCTGTTGGTTGGCCATACCGTAAATGGATTGCTCCCATGCGGTATTGCCTGTTGGCGGACGGCCACCGCGTTGGCGGGCACCACACCTGTCTGGGGCAAGGCGAACTGCGCCTTGCTGTGTCGGCACTGCCTGAGGCTGCAGGACTGCATTTCCCCTCTGAACTGCTGGCCCAGGAACAGGATCAGATGGTGCGGAGTGTGGCCCTGCATCCGTAACCACCACAGGCGCACCTACCAACACTGACATCCCCATAGTGGGCTCTACCCCTGGTGCAGGTGGGTCGGACAGAACAGTATCCCTTCCATGAACACATACCTGCGAATCCACATAGGCCTCACCCGAATCAACACCTGAAAAGAGTTCTGGGGAGGTGCAGCCAGGGACACCCCTGGACAGTATGGCCTGCAGCAAGAGAGGGTTCTCCCCCACCACCAAACCACGTCCCCCACTGGTGCCTGGTCGTGCTTCAGATCCCTCCTGGGCCTGCACCATCTCCTCTCCCTCAACAGCATCAGGTGCGTCATCCTCTGAAAATACATGAAAGACAAAAAATGGGAACAGGCATTAGCACCATGGCACGCTATTAGGCCAGACAAGCTACAGTACCAGTACTTGATTTACACATGTCCCACATGACTATAACCCTCCCATGCATGCACTGTCCATGAGTTGGAAGGGGAGGAAAATGTCAGACACTGATGACACCAAGATGGGAGAGCAACACATCAGCTGCATGCTGGCTAGCAGTGCCGTCACACATTGGCCTGTGAGTGGCATGTCCAATACACATACATGACTGTTAAGACGGATTTCTGAACTCTGTCCTGGTGGCGCAGAAGTTCAGAAGGCCAACCTAATTACTTGGAACAGGGTAACCTCTGGACGAGCCAGACCAATCAAGGTAGTGATTGCGGCGGTCAAGACTAGGTCTCAAGAGGGGTGAGGGTGACTGAAAGCCCGCAATGAGCACACAAAGCAAGAACACTTACAAACTACTCCAAACAGTTGTTATATCAAAAATATATACACATTTATTTTAAGGCCTTTAAAACAATGACCGTAGCGAGAAAATCACAGTATCACAATATTAAACCAACACATACCATACCAATACAATATATATACAACTACGACAGTCGCAAGCGTTATATGCACGAAATGTGTAGTCCACCTGCAAGGGAAGGAAAACAGGCAGTGCGATACAATGCTTTAGACTCAGTTCGCCTTCAGAGGCACCTAACTAGATGGAAGTCCGAGCCCTGCGAAGAGTGGAGCCTTGTGCTCAAAAGTACCTGCACACGCTGGTGCCAACGGGCAAAAGGAAAGTCTCTTCTAAGGAAATCAGGCAGTTCAGTTCAGTGCACAAATGAAGGAGAACAAGTTCCGCGACTCAAGCGCAGCCTCCACAGTGGGCAGAAGCAGAGCGCAAGTACGGCAAAAGGGTGCTGTTTTTACACAGCGGGGAAAAGCAGATCCTAGCTATACTACTCACCGGACCCCGATGCAAGCAGACCCAGGCTTCTCCACGTTAGTTTCAGCAGCTGGCAGGTTCAGAAGAGCCGGGAATGCCTCGTCGTGGTGTAGAGAAAAAAGACGTCCCAATCGAAGAAACCTGCACAGTTTTGTCACCACAGCAGGGCAACGGAGCGGCCGTGTGTATCTGAGCCAAATGTACACTACTCACTTCAGACTTGGGAACGCCAAGTGTACTAAGCGTGTGAGAGTGACAAGGACTCGAAATACAACACAACCTGGCGGCGGTTACAGAGCAGGACTCCCGTGTAAGCTGGTCAGTCAACTGGATGGCCCAGAGACGCTTCCGAAGGCTTACTGGCAGGAGATGATGAAGTCGCCGAGAATAGCTGTTCCTGCTATTCCAAAGGTCGAAGCACCAGTACAGGCCTTCTGGTTCGATCAAAGGAGGAAAGGGTTTCACAGGACGACAGCAGTGCAAAGGAGGAGTCCTTCAGCGGGTCACCAGCGATTCCTCGGTCCAGCCTCTTGGTTGCAGGATACTTGGCTCCTGTATTCCTTCGTTCGTGAGAACTCAGGAGATCGACATGGTAGTGGTGTTTCCAGCCCCCTCTTATCCACGGTTCCCTCCGCGCCAAAATGGAGGGGAGCCAATGGGAGATCCGCTCATCAACACACACACCATTCGTGGACCAATCACGAACCACGGTGGTCCCAGGCATTCACACTACCCTAGACTCTCTGGCACCCAGGATGTGTATTGGGACCAGACATCCCAGCCCACACCCTGGAGGCACACAAAAGACATGTAGAAGCCCACGAAAGCATCCGTGTTTCGCGGGAAAGTACATGCCCAAATAAGGAAGACCCCGGGTCGCTCGACCTGGGGAAGGTGAAGGGAGCAAGACGGTCAGTGGACAGGACAAAGGAGCCTCGTGGTCTGGCCATTTGGGGAGCCAGGCCACCATTTTGGGTTAAGCGCAAAAAACGTGCTTAGAACGCCAAAAGGAGCTCAAAATATACAAAACGATCGCTGCCACCATTCCAGTCCCTGAATGACTTGCACCGATCAAATACAATCCTAAACGAGTATCTAGGGCCTGTAGAAGGCTAGAGACCCAAGAGAGCTGTAACTTAGCTTACAGTGCCCTCTTGTGTCATGTTGCACTAAAGCCGCAACATGATAAAAGAAACTACGGGAAACAGCGTTCCCCGGTACTGACTGTCTTAAGGGCATGTTTCCCCATAAGAAAAGGAGCGAAAGCCCAGAGGAGTGCAGCAGAAGGCTGCACTTCTCTGGCAAAGTCAAGAACACGGTGAAAAACAACAGCAAAAAGTTTAGGGGTTGCCACATGGAAGGAAAATTACCTACAATTACGAAATCTTTCCTAACACTCGCCCCTCCCAGACTATGGACAGGGGGAACTAATCCACCCCTGGATGAGTCTCTTGTTCAGGTCGGTTAAACATTCTGGACAACCCATCAGCATTGCTATGTTGGACACCTGGCCTATGCTCAATAGTGAAGTCGAAGCCTTGTAGACTTATGGACCACCTAAGCAACTTTGGATTCTCCCCCTTCATGTTCATTAGCCACTTTAACGGCTTATGGTCAGTCTGCACAGTGAAGTGGGTCCCATAGAGGTAGGGCCTCAGCTTCCTTAGGGCCCACACAACAGAGAAACATTCTTTCTCTACCGTGGACCATCTGAGCTCTCTGTCCTTAAGCTGGCGACTAATAAAACCGATAGGGTGTTCCTTACCCTTCTCATCTACTTGTGATAGTACAGCTCCTATCCCAGTGTCAGAGGCGTCCGTCTGCACGATAAAAGGTCTTTGATAATCAGGGGCCCTGAGGACAGGGGCCTGGCACAAGGAGTCTTTTAAGCCATTGAAGGCCTTCTCACACTCGTCGGTCCAAGTTACCTTCTTGGGTTTCTTCGGAGTTGTGAGGGCAGTCAGAGGAGCAGCTATGGTGCCATAGTCTGCCACAAAATTGCGGTAATACCCCGTGAGTCCTAAGAAGGCTCACACTTGGGTTTGCGTAGTGGGGGTAGGCCAATCTTGTACTGCTTGTACTTTACTGGGTAGAGGCTGTATCCTCCCTCCACCTACTTCATGTCCAAGGTAAACCACTGAGCCTTGTCCAATCTGGCATTTACTAGCCTTTATGGTCAAGTGGGCTTTCTGAAGAGCCTGGAGCACAATCCCGAGGTGTTTCACATGGTCTTCCCAGGTGGCACTGAAAACTGCTATATCGTCCAGATATGCAAGACAGAATTCGTCCAACCCATTCAACACATGATTCACAAGCCTCTGGAAAGTGGCAGGTGCATTCTTCAACCCGAACGGCATTACCCGGAATTGGTAAAGGCCGTCTGGAGTAGAAAATGCTGTCTTCTCCTTGGCATGCTCTGCTAAAGCTATTTGCCAATAGCCAGCAGTGAGGTCAAACGTGCTGAGGTACTTGGAGGCACCCAAAGTATCCACCAGCTCATCTGTTCGAGGCAAGGGGTGTGCATCTGTCTTGGTGACAGCATTCAGAGCCCTGTAATCCACGCAGAACCTCAATTCAGAAGTGCCTGCCTTTGGAACCAAAACCACAGGGCTGGACCAAGGACTACTAGAGGGTTCAATCACCCCAAGGTCTAACATCTTGTTGACCTCGGTCTTAATATAAGACCGTACTTTGTCTGACATCCTGTATCCCCTACTTTTGGTAGGTACACTGTCTCCTGTGTCAATGTTATGTTTGCACCAAGGTGTCAAACCAGGCGACTGTGAAAACAGGGGGGAAAACTGCCTAAGCAAACTTTTCACCTCAGCCTGCTGATCAGAAGTCAGGTGAGGGGCCACTCGGACACCCTCAAAGGAGCTATCTGAAGGACCGCTTTGGAACAGGTCGGGGAGAGGTTCAGACTCCTCTTCCTCAACATCTGAAGCCAGTAGCAGTGCTGCGTTTTCGACTCTTGGGACGAAAGCCTTCAGCCTATTTACGTGAAACACTTTTGGAGCCTGTCCAGGCCTTCCAAGGTCCACTAAATAGTTAACCTCACCCAGGGGCTCCACCACTGTGTAAGGGCCTGACCATTTGTCCTGTAAAGCTCGAGGCCTTATGGGATTCATGATCAAGACTTGCTGACCAGGTGTAAAGTTGATGAGGGAAGCTTTCTGGTCGTACCAATGTTTCACCAGCGCTTGCCCTGCCTTCAATTTATCACTAGCCAAGCCCATCAGAAGTACCATCCGTTTTCTGAGCCCTAGCACATAATCAACTACGTTGGTAGTAACAGGGGGAGTGGGCATCTCCCATCCCTCTTTGACGATGGCTAAGGGTCCCCGTACGGGATGACCGAACAGAAGTTCGAAGGGGCTGAAGCCAACACCCTCCTGTGGTACCTCTCGGTAGGCAAACAGTAAGCATGGTAGGAGAAGATCCCATTTTCTTCTCTGAGGTTCCTCCAGAGCCCCAATCATGCTCTTTAACGTTCTGTTGAAACGTTCCACCAGACCATTGGTCTGGGGGTGGTATGCAGAAGAGAACTTGTAAGTGACCCCACATTCTTTCCACATAGCCTGCATATACTTCGACATAAAGTTGCTGCCACGATCTGACACAACTTCTTTAGGGAAGCCAACCCTAGTAAATATGCCAAGTAAAGCTTTTGCAACTGACTTGGCAGTTACAGTTTTCAATGGGATGGCCTCAGGATATCTGGTTGCATGGTCGACCAGTACCAGGATAAACCTATTGCCCGAGGATGTTTGCGGGTCAAGGGGACCAACGATGTCGATCCCTACCCTTTCAAATGGTACCCCCACAACTGGGAGCGGTACCAACGGAGCTTGGATTGTCGCGCCAACCTTACCAGACAACTGGCAGGAGGCACAACTCCTGCAGTGACTTTCTACTTGCACCCCCATCTTGGGCCAGTAGAAGTGCATGGATAACCTTTGCTTGGTCCTCTTCATACCAAGGTGACCAGCAAGGGGAACTTCATGCGCCAACTGCAGGAGGAAGGGCCTAACAGCAAGGGGAACCACCAACCTCCTATGGTCTCCTTCTGTAGACTCTGTGGGCTCGCTATACAGGAGTCCACCTTCCCAATAAATCCTATGCGTCCCAGGAGGTTCACCCTCAAGCTGGGAGCAGGCCTGTCTCCTTAGGCCTTCCAGAGATGGGCACTCACGTTGGCCTTTACTGAATTCGTCCCTATCAGGACCTCCTTCAACTAACAAGTCTTTTAGTTCAGGATGATCGTTGGGGTCAAATACTTCAGGCATCGCCACCTCCTCGTCAGGCCCGGGCGATTGACCAACTTCCTCCACCGCAGTGGTAGGCGAGCTCGGGGGAATATTCTCTTTCCCTCGTCTTGACTTGTCGACTCCTTTCGCCTTGGGTTTCCCCTTCGGCTGGGGCGGCGTATTGGACTGCTTCTGCCCCAATGGTAGAACACTTTATTGAAAACCATCATGGTCCGGACGATATCCTGTGGTGGATAGCAGACACAGTTCCAAACACAAATAATGTGACTAACTCGCTTAACCACAAAGAAGCATGGTGGATATTTAAACTCAAAAGTACCACCAATGGCCTTAATGAGATGGATCCCACACAGTTCAGCAGATAAACACATCAATTTATGTCCCACTTTCCTTTTTATGACTCCTGACGAACTCTCCTCCTCTCCTGATGAGACCACAAATGGTGGCAACTTGCCTCACTTTACTATATGTTGTACATAAATGTCCCCATACTTCACTGCCATTCACAGTAACCACAAGGATTTAGTCCCGTTCGAGCACATAAAGCGATGTGCACCGAATGTCCTTGGCACGCATGCGCCAACGACTAGCATCTCCACCTTTGACAGGCTCACTCATTAACGTTACAAAAGTTCAGGCGCGGGCATGCGCAACTGCTGAACACTATTCGAGGCGCGCATGCGCACCGAGCACCGCTGTACACAGCACGGCCTCTCTTCCACTTATTGCTAAGAGCTTCCCCGAGCGAATGAGACGCTCCGCTCGCAAGCTGCCCACGCGAAGCCACTCGCCAGACTGCAGCACACTTAGAATCGGACCAAAGGTAACAAGAACCTCCCGTTTCTTCTGTAATACTTCACTTATTCAACTTACCGGGACCTCTCACTCCCTTTCTTTTCTTTTTTTTTTTTTTTTTTACTAATACAGACCTGACATCGAAACAGGCCCCTACTCGGCAATAATCACATGGAAGTCAGACCTTTACTGACCGTGGCTTACTTACCAGCGTCCTAGGAATTTCCAGCATCTATCTGGACAAATAAATCACCCAATAAGGTGAGCGCTCCCCAACCTCACGTTCCCAAGCTACCACAACTCGTATTTTTCTGCACTTCATGTTTGTGATTCCTACATCTTTTTCTGACTCCTGCAGCGTTTTACAGCCTGCTATTAACGCCCAGAAGTCCACCCAGCTTTGCACCCTAATTGTCTTGGGTGGCACAAAACAATCCACAGAATCCCGCAGTACCGCAGCCCCCAAGGTCAGTTCTGTCTCTCCCTAGCTCTCGATTTTATTGTGGTGTACCATATTCTCGGAATATATTGTGTGTTTTTAGTACAAGCATTCGTTTTTACCCCTTGATTCAGACATTAATAGTGTCCCCAAATCTTCATTATAGGGAGACCTATTTCCAGGCCCAAGATGAAGGCTACCAGCCGAAACGTCTTTTAGGACCAATACTTGCACACCTCTTCTGGTCCCTAAAATCTTTGGATCTAAATCCAGACGTCTTTGTTTTGCATTTCTGTTGACTCTCAGTAAAAACAGTCCGGTTTCAACAATATGGATGCATGATTTACTAAATGCACCCAGCAGCAAAATAAACTTACAAGCTGTATATACAATACCTATTTCTGTCTGAACAACTGTGTGTACATCTTCACATTTACAGTGTTTTTGTATTTCCCTGGACACAATAGAAATGACTTGGGCCTACCAGAATTAAGAAGTAGTCCCGCTCCTAAACATGTTATACGGCAGAACAAACCCCTCCTTGTTAACCAAGTTCTACTAGCCCAGTGTTCTGTCGGTGATGGGCTATCCCTCCAGTTACCAGGCGTATTGGACTTGGCCAATGCTGCCCGTGCTTGAGACCGTGTGTAGGGTCTTTGGGCAGTGTCTCCTACGAGCCCTAAAGCTCTGAGATCATTACCTAACAAGACCTTTCCCGGGACGTTTCTCTGAATGCTCACTGGAATCCTGACTGCTGTACCATTTAAAGTAAGATTTACAGGTATTACGGGAAACATACGGAGGGGGCCGTCAGCCAACTTAGTGGGCATCAGAGTAGCTCTGGCAACTTCCTCCGAGTCTACCAAGGTAGAATCCACTACAGTGCGACTGCACCCACTATCCCTAAGAGCTGGAGTATCTACTCCATTGATCAGCACACTGTCTTTAAAGTAGTGCTTGGTATTATCCGGAATCCTAGCATAAGCCTCTGCGACTTTAGGCTCCCAGGAACCCAGGGACACTAAAACTACCTCAGCCTCTATCCCGCTGGGAAATGAGTCTGAGGAGAAGGATGCTCCTGTAATCTCTTCTTCCTCGTAGGAGGAGAAGGCCAGATTAGCGGAGTGGACCCCCAAAGGTCTAACCTTACAACGGGGATCCCCCTTCACGTGGTCAGTTGCTCCACAAGCAAAACAAGATCCATTGGGTCTGTTTACAAAGGGAGGCTTATTGTAACCAGAGTTCTGTTTCGGAGGCGGACCTCCACTACCCTTTGAGTTCTCTTGTGTCTTACCCTTATTTTTCTTTTTGTGGCCCTTATGAGAAGAAGATTTATCAGATTCTCCACCCTCCATATCTTTGGACTTTTTCCCTTCCTCCTGCTTACCAGGATGAGTTTTGTCCTTATGGGACACTCGATGTGACACCCATAAGTCTGCTGCAATGGCCAGCTTCTTAGGATCTATCTCCTTCGAATCGGCCAAATGCTGCTTAAGCTCCGGGGAAGAAGAAGCAAAAATGTGTTCCAGCATGACAAGATTTATCATGCCTTCGAAGGTAGAAACCTTATAACCTTCGAACCAGCCAGTTAAGTTTTTCAAGGATTCAGTGACATAAGATACCCAAGTACCACCTTCCTTTTTCTTATACTCTCTGAAACGTTTCAAATATTGGGCCGGAGTCTTCCCAAACTTTAAAATGAGAGTTTGCTTTAACATTGCGAAATCAGCTCGCTCAGCCTTCGACATTTCCATAATGGCACTACAGCCAGAATGGGGCAGTCTGCTGAGTAACCATGCAATCTTATCAGCATTGTCAACTTGTTGAACTTCGCATGCATACTCAAACGCATTCAGCCTGTCCATAATGTCATTCCTTTCTTCATACACACTGAGCAGATCTTTCGGAAACCGTGGATGAGAGGAAGCCCCAGACCCATGTCCAGGACCCTTGGACCCATTTGCAAACTGAAGCTTGGCCAGTTCCAACTGGTGATCCCAGTCTTTCTGTTTTTCTGCCTGTTCGATTTTTAGTTTGGCTATGCTGAATTCAAGCTCCTGCTGCCTAAACCGCAGCTCTCGCTTCTTGAATTCAAGCATAGCCTCCCCATCAGCACTCGCAGAGGAAACATTAGACATCTCGTCCCCCCTGTCCTCGTGGTCGCGATGGATCAGTGCGGCGGCAGAACCATCGGTTCTACCAGTGAGAGCAGCCCCACCACCTTCCGCACTGTCCTCAGAAGTTATAGCGTCAAGCTGCGCTTCTTGCCACGCCACGATTCTTTGGATCATTTCCAATTTCGTGCCTTGAGAGGAAACACCTCTCTCCGCACACATCTTCTTCAATGTTTCTGATTTGGAAGCATTTAAAGTTAACAAGGTATTTGTTTCCATACTGTTAGATAGGACTATGGCCTTTTTAAAGTTATACTACAACAATTCACTACGTGTCCTGGTTGGAATAACCTGAAATGCCTTAGTTCGTGCGCAACACTGGATACCTTCAGTCGTATCCCACCGCTGTACACCAATTTGTTAAGACGGATTTCTGAACTCTGTCCTGGTGGCGCAGAAGTTCAGAAGGCCAACCTAATTACTTGGAACAGGGTAACCTCTGGACGAGCCAGACCAATCAAGGTAGCGATCGCGGCGGTCAAGACTAGGTCTCAAGAGGGGTGAGGGTGACTGAAAGCCCGCAATGAGCACACAAAGCAAGAACACTTACAAACTACTCCAAACAGTTGTTATATCAAAAATATATACACATTTATTTTAAGGCCTTTAAAACAATGACCGTAGCGAGAAAATCACAGTATCACAATATTAAACCAACACATACCATACCAATACAATATATATACAACTACGACAGTCGCAAGCGTTATATGCACGAAATGTGTAGTCCACCTGCAAGGGAAGGAAAACAGGCAGTGCGATACAATGCTTTAGACTCAGTTCGCCTTCAGAGGCACCTAACTAGATGGAAGTCCGAGCCCTGCGAAGAGTGGAGCCTTGTGCTCAAAAGTACCTGCACACGCTGGTGCCAACGGGCAAAAGGAAAGTCTCTTCTAAGGAAATCAGGCAGTTCAGTTCAGTGCACAAATGAAGGAGAACAAGTTCCGCGACTCAAGCGCAGCCTCCACAGTGGGCATGAGCAGAGCGCGAGTACGGCAAAAGGGTGCTGTTTTTATACAGCGGGGAAAAGCAGATCCTAGCTATACTACTCACCGGTCCCCGATGCAAGCAGACCCAGGCTTCTCCACGTTAGTTTCAGCAGCTGGCAGGTTCAGAAGAGCCGGGAATGCCTCGTCGTCGTTTAGAGAAAAAAGACGTCCCAATCGAAGAAACCTACACAGTTTTGTCACCACAGCAGGGCAACGGAGCGGCCGTGTGTATCTGAGCCAAATGTACACTACTCACTTCAGACTTGGGAACGCCAAGTGTACTAAGCGTGTGAGAGTGACAAGGACTCGAAATACAACACAACCTGGCGTTGGTTACAGAGCAGGACTCCCGTGTAAGCTGGTCAGTCAACTGGATGGCCCAGAGACGCTTCCGAAGGCTTACTGGCAGGAGATGATGAAGTCGCCGAGAATAGCTGTTCCTGCTATTCCAAAGGTCGAAGCACCAGTACAGGCCTTCTGGTTCGATCAAAGGAGGAAAGGGTTTCACAGGACGACAGCAGTGCAAAGGAGGAGTCCTTCAGCGGGTCACCAGCGATTCCTCGGTCCAGCCTCTTGGTTGCAGGATACTTGGCTCCTGTATTCCTTCGTTCGTGAGAACTCAGGAGATCGACATGGTAGTGGTGTTTCCAGCCCCCTCTTATCCACGGTTCCCTTCGCGCCAAAACGGAGGGGAGCCAATGGGAGATCTGCTCATCAACACACACACCATTCGTGGACCAATCACGGACCACGGTGGTCCCAGGCATTCACACTACCCTAGACTCTCTGGCACCCAGGATGTGTATTGGGACCAGACATCCCAGCCCACACCCTGGAGGCACACAAAAGACATGTAGAAGCCCGCGAAAGCATCCGTGTTTCGCGGGAAAGTACATGCCCAAATAAGGAAGGCCCCGGGTCGCTCGACCTGGGGAAGGTGAAGGGAGCAAGACGGTCAGTGGACAGGACAAAGGAGCCTCGTGGTCTGGCCATTTTGGGAGTCAGGC
This sequence comes from Ambystoma mexicanum, assembly GCF_040938575.1. Classification (NCBI taxonomy): domain Eukaryota; kingdom Metazoa; phylum Chordata; class Amphibia; order Caudata; family Ambystomatidae; genus Ambystoma; species Ambystoma mexicanum. Next base: position 961,767,654 of record NC_090941.1, on the reverse strand, counting down.
CACCATTTTGGGTTAAGCGCAAAAAACGTGCTTAGAACGCCAAAAGGAGCTCAAAATATACAAAACGATCGCTGCCACCATTCCAGTCCCTGAATGACTTGCACCGATCAAATACAATCCTAAACGAGTATCTAGGGCCTGTAGAAGGCTAGAGACCCAAGAGAGCTGTAACTTAGCTTACAGTGCCCTCTTGTGTCATGTTGCACTAAAGCCGCAACATGATAAAAGAAACTACGGGAAACAGCGTTCCCCGGTACTGACTGTCTTAAGGGCATGTCAGTTTCCCCATAAGAAAAGGAGCGAAAGCCCAGAGGAGTGCAGCAGAAGGCTGCACTTCTCTGGCAAAGTCAAGAACACGGTGAAAAACAACAGCAAAAAGTTTAGGGGTTGCCACATGGAAGGAAAATTACCTACAATTACGAAATCTTTCCTAACAATGACACATGCCATCACACAGATGGCATGTACCATAGGCATGTCATATATGTGACAATAGGGCAGAGTGATGCGCAGTAGAACCAGGTGAATTCCTACAATCAGCCTGAATGAACACAGCTAAATACGGAACAATGTTGTAGCAAGATGCCACTTCAAGGGCAACTGGCGCGATATAGTGCAAAACGCCTACTGTGGCCAGAAGGGATACTGTAATACCCAAATCCCGGGGCGCCAAATGCATTGGATGAAGCACATGGGTGGGCCAAAACACTCTGGCACACACACCCTGACCTGGCACTCAACCAGAACCCCTCCCACAAACAACATACACGTGGATCACACACACATGCATGTGCACTCACCGGACAATGTCTCGTAATGTGGCAGTTCTCCCACACCTTGGATCTGCTCCTCTGTGACGTAGGTCCCAGCAACATGCTCATGTAGAGTGAGTTCTATGTCCTCTTGTGGAGACCCACTTCCAGTCACCAGAGTTGCGGCATGACTTGAAGCCAGCTTTTTCTTAGCCCTACGCTTAAGGTCGTTCCAGCGCTTGTAGCACTCAACAGCTGTGCGCCTCATAAACCCAAGGGCACTTATGCTGTCCGCGATGGACTGCCAGTGTGCCTGACGTCAAGCAGGTGTAATCCTACACCCTGAAGTGACCAACATTTCGGCGTCATGTTCGGACACATACTGCACAAGTGCATCCAGTTCGGCATCATTGAAGCTAGGCTTCCTTGGTGTGCCGGACCGTGTAGCCGTGTCGGGGTCATCAGCCTGTACTGGACGAGCACTCTTCCTCTTTCTTTTTGTGGGTGGTGGGGATCCGGAGTGCCCTACGCCGCTCTGGACACTAGAGGCAGGAGCACCGGTGGACTGTGTAGTAGTAGTGTGCGATGGCACACTGACCACATGACTTTCTGCAGGCATTAGCTGAAGTGTGATGATGGCAGGGGGAACCTCAGTCTGATGTACTGGGACCAACACTGTCCTTGCTGGGGGAGTCAGAGCTGGGGTGGACGGAGCTGCAGCTGCCCCTGCAGCCTCCCCACCCCGCCTACTCGGGGCAGCAGATGACATGGCTGCCCCTGTACCACGTGGCCTGGTGACACTGGCTTGCGCCGCCACCCGTGGCCTAGACTTGGCGACCTGGAAGTCAGCCTGGGAGTCACCCTGTGCTAGGTCAGGTGCCACAATGGGCCAGTCCAACAAGGGCTGAGCAGGGATGGTGTCAGCCACGTTTCCCTCAACCATGGGGGGGGTATGTGTGTCCCTGACTGGTCCTCCACACGTGGGGGGCTAGGGGGAGACTGCAAATCCTGGCCACGTCCCCTACCGCGCCCACCACACCCACCTCTTGAGGCTCGGCCACCTTTGCCACCCTTACCACTTGCTCGCCTCCCAGCCATGGCACTGATGGAGTTGTGCGTATGGGAGTTGCAGTGGACAATTGTCCTGGGCAATTGGGGGTTAAAGGGGTAGGGTACTAGATGGAATTCGTGCCCAAGTGCTCTAGCAAGGCTTTATGGAACCCCTGGGGAAAGATGACGGGTCACGCAACGCACAGGTACCCCTAAAACAGGAAAAGACGTGCACGCGACCCCTCGTAGACCACGTGCGTGGGAAAAGGAACCTGCACTACGCTGTGGCACCCAGAAACACAAAAATGAACGTATGCGTGTCACATGCAGCCTACAATGACCTCTGAAGGGGTACGCTACACACGGGGCTAGCACAGTTGGTAAATACGTGCGCGACTCACCGTCTGCCTGGGAAAAGAGCGTGAAGAATATGCGCGTGTGCGCGTTGGCAACACCCCTGCCAAAAGAAGAATTGTACACTGTCTGAGGAGACAGGACAAAAGGAGAAGTCGACGCTGTTTGAGGAAACAGGTCGAAGAGAAAATCAGAAAAATACTGACAGAGGTAACAGGGAGTACGAACTAGAAACGCTGTGAAGTAAATCGCGTGTGAACTGACAAGAAGTACAGATTTCACCCACTCGCTCTCCACGGGAAGCACGTACAAGGAAATGACGTACTACACGCACCTTTTAAACCGCACCACACGTCCAACGTCACTTCCGCGTATACACACTGAGGCACTATCCTCCAATTACGCGGGCTGACACTCGGACGTGCAGTTTTTGGTCTTGTAACATTCCCCCGGGTACAGGGACACGCACGCGTGTGTCACGTCACAGACGCGCCTGTGCTGTCAGGGCCTTTGGTCCAATGGAATCACGTACACAGGCCAATCGCGTGTGGAACTTCTCGCGCACCCCTGAAATACACGCGCCCAGGCAAATCGCGTGTGGAACTTCTCGCGCACCTCAGAAATACACGCGCCCCCAGGCCCGATCGCGCGTAAAAACACCCGCGAGCCCCTGAAATACACGTACCCCGCTCCCCCAGGCCCGATCGCGCGTAAAAACACCCGCGAGCCCCTGAAATACACGTACCCCGCTCCCCCAGGCACGATTGCGTGTGAAAACACCCGCGAGCCCCTGGAATACACGTACCACCCTCCCCCAGGCCCGATCGCGTGTAAAAACTCCCGCGAGCCCCTGGAATACACGTACCCCACTCCCCCAGGCCCGATCGCGTGTGAAAACACCCGCAAGCCCCTGAAATACACGCGCCCAGGCCAATCGCGTGTGAGAAACTTCTTGCGCACCCCTGAAATACACGCACACACTCCCCCAGGCCAGATCGCGTGTAAAACTTAGTGCGCACCCCTGAAATACCTGCACGCAGCCCAATCGCGTGTGAAACTTCCCGCGCACCCCTGAAATGCCCGCACGCAACCCAATCGCGTGTGGAACTTCTCGCGCACCTCTGAAATACACGCACACGCTCCCCCAGGCCAGATCGCGTGTGGAACTTCTCGCGCACCCCTGAAATACACGCGCACAGGCCATTCGCGTGTGAAACTTCTCGCGCACCTCTGGAATACACGCGCCCAGGCCATTTGCGTGTGGAACTTCTCGCGCACCCCTGAAATACACGCACACGCCCCCCAGGCCCGATCGCGTGTGGGCCTTCTCGCGCGTGTAGGACTTTGGCGCACATTTTTTTCCTGCGCAGGGACGCTACCGCCTGCTTTCGTGTGGCGGACATGTATGGGCCTGTGCGCGTCTTTGGCCGTGCGCTGTTTTTCCCTATTCGATTCCATGAATACGTGTTGTAGGCGAGCGTGTGGGCGTTCTGCGCACTTGCCTCCTGTACGTCCCCCGTGACGCCCACATTTTCACAAGTTGTTCCCCATTCTGCGTGTGACACCCCGTGTTACGCCTACTTTTGTTATGTGCGCCGCGCTATGTGCGAATTCGCTGTGGCCTTATCGCACGGCGTTCGATGACCTGTGCGCCAGCGTGCGCTGCGCACTTTTTCAGCGCACATCCCGCATTTCGCGCGTGCACGGACTACCATGAATTGATGTGCGATGTTTTCTGTGCGATAATTGCACTTGCACTGCGATTTTCGCTATTTCATTGCGAATCGCACGTTTTAGCACGCGTGCGCCGTTTTTTCGGCGCACATTAATTCCATGAATCGGCCTGTTGGTTGTTGGTTGGTTGTAATTTCATATTCTTTTGTTCGAAGATTTCAAAGTTCTCAGTTTTTTTTCTTTCCTGTCCTTGCTTTTGGTGTTGTCTTGGTGTCGTTGCCTCAGTTTTCTATGACGAGATATAGGCGGTATCATTATGTGTCAACGCTGGAAGATCGTTTCTCAGATCGATGAGGTTTCCCAATGGAATTTTCGTCATGACTGGCCTCGGATTTTCTCTGTCAATCGGCCTTTTTGTTGGGTTTTGAAGTGCCATTTCTGGACGTGTTTGCTCCTCGTATGCTTTGGCTCGGGCTTCGATATTGGAATTTGTTCTGGGACTTGCTATTTTGCTCTGTGAGGTCATTGCTGTCGTTAAGGCTATTAATGCCGATGTTAGCCGTGTTTTTTCGGCGTGCTCAGCCCGTGCTATGTCAAATAGTCTTGCCTGCCTCATTGAGCTTGTCCTGGCTTCCAAGTTCAGGCGCTCTTGTATTTTGTTCAGAAATCTCATTATGAATTTGCTTAGAGTGTATCAGGGGGAAGAGGGTTGTTTGATCTTTAAGCGACTCTGTAGTTGTTTCTTGCATTTTTAGAAATGGATCATTGCTTGAGAGGAAATTGCAATTAGCATGTTTTGAAGGTCTAACGTAGTTGGAATTGACTCTTGTCCACATTGTTTGGGTAGTTTGCACAAGCATTTTCCACTGTCAGGCTCTATTAAGGTTTGATTCAGTTCTGTTTTGAGGTGCCGTTCTGGTTCGGTCGTCGGCATTGGGTGTCGAGATCTTGTTTTCTTTGGTATCACAGATAGTTCAGTCAGGGATCATCTCGTGTGTTGGTAAGTTGTTTGGAGACGGTTGGATGTTATCAATTGCCTTATTTGTTTCACCGCTATTTCCAAAGACGTCTTAGTCTTTCATGGTTTCTCATCAGTGTCTCAATTTCAGTTATGTCGAGTGATAGTCTCGCCACACGCGCCTCGTTCTGTTGGTTGGGCTGTGCAAATATTTCTGAATGCATCCAACGGCCATATTTTGCTTACCGTCTATGTTTGGCCAGGATGGCTTTGTTTATTTGTGATAATTCATGACCAGGTGATTTAAAAAATTCTGTCTGTTTGTTATTAAAGTGTGGGGGTTCTTCGTGCAGTTTCACCTGTGGTCCATTGGTCTCACTTGTTCTATCTTGGCTTGTTTGCGAATTTCTCTTAGCTGGGAGTTTTTTTTGCTTTCTTTCTTCTTTTGGGGTGTCGAGAGCCTAAGTGTGTGGATTGTCATGGGCTCTTTCATCCCCTTTATTATGTGTGTTGATAGGTCGCTGTGCGTTTAGCTGTGAGCAGGTGTGTTTGTCTCTCGGCTCTGCTTCCACGTTCCGCCTGTGGTGACGCAGTTGAATTTTGTTCTTTGTTCATTAGTTTGTTAAATTGTTCTTGCGTTACTTGCATTACTTGGCTTTGTGTTGGTGTGTCTTGTCTTAGGTCTTCATTCTTGTCGTTCATTATTTGTTGCCCAGGGGCCGTAATCAGAATGTCATTTGACCACTGCTCGTTATTCTCTCTGAGTATTGAGTCATTAGTGCATGGAGAAGTCTCTCTGGTTGGCGTTTTGGCGTCGAGGCGCATAGGTGAGCATCCTGTTGGTGTTCTGGCCGTATTCTTAGGTTTCTGTCCTGTGTAGTATGATTTTCGCTTACCAAGAGGGAGTGCCCAGCTGGCGGCGAAAATGTATAGTGTTGTCTTGTTCGTAGGCCGGGTAAGTCGCTCATGTTTCTGCCTCTTCGTTTTTCTGCAGCTATTCTTTTAATTTCGCACTGAGCGAAAAGCGCAATTTTTTTATTTTTGTTTGTGTGTTTATACTGTTGGGCTGCTAGCGTTTCAATCCATACATTGCAGTGCTTTAAACTTGCTGTGTAGACGAACTCAAAGGCGCATGGCCCGCAGTCGTTTCTCGTAAATGAGCTTTGTCCAACAGAGTGAATCACTTGGACGTTGAAATAGCCAGTATGACTCATCCTATGTATTGCTTAGAGTTTCTAAGATCGTCTGTACGTTTGTTGGATCCCGCATAGCTCAAGGTTTGTGTATAAATGTTCACAGTGCTGAGAAACTCCAAGGCACAGGGCCCACAGTCGTTTCTCGCGTTTGTACTTTCTGCAGAGTCAGTGTTCGGAGACGTCAGAGTTCCTCTCCATGCTTAACGTGGTTTCAAGCAACTCAGAAATTACAATAGTGTGAACTTATGTGTCAATGAACAAGATATACGAGGGGCACAGAGCCAAATGTCTCTGGTCTATGCTGGAGAGTTATTAAGTAAATGTAATGGTAAGCTCGCGTAGCTCCAGAGCGCCTTCTTATGAGTGTAGCGGGCCGGCTCCGGTTTCCATAGTCCCGGATGCAGAGGCAGAGGCAGAGAGACTGCCTCCACTCGCCTCCACTCCGCTCCGCGGTTCTGGTCGGAGTAGATTGATTAGCCTCCTCCTCTCCTCCTCAAAAACAAGGCACAGTAGAAAGACTGCAAGGACTGCACAGACTGCCTCCACTCCACTCCGCTCCGCTATGCGGTTCTGGTCGGTGCAGATTGATTTGATTTGGCTCCTCCTCAAAAACAAGGCACATTAGAAAGACTGCAAGGTGCAAGGACTGCACAGACTGCCTCCACTCTGCGTGCTTGTACTTGAGGAGCCCTTCCCTGTTCTAGGGCATGGGATGTTCTCAGTGGAAGAAGGAGGACCCTGGTGGTCCAGGAACTAGCTGTAGGTAGATCAGGATAAGACCGAACTGTTCGCAAGTCAGACTTCCAGAGGATTTCACGTCATATAAGTAAGTATAAGGTCTCGGGAGGATACCTCAGGGGCAACGTGCTCACCTTGGAAGCAAGATTATACGAGGCAACACCGGTTCTATCCCCGGGTCCGTGCTTAGAAACCTCTGGGTATTAAGCGCATTAGAAATAACCTATCATGTCTTATCAAATATCACACTTTAGATATAGTAGAGGTGTTCAGGGACTTCGTAGAAGGCTACCTATATGCATCTGGGTGAACGGTATGGGCGAACTCCTAACTACATGAATCACCACCTTAGCCACTCAGGAGTGACGCAAGACTTTAGGTAAGTATTACCCTCAGCCACACAGTACCTTCAGCAGTGAAGAAGAGCTTGCAGACAGACTGTTAGGCTAGATTTACTGTAGTAAACCTGTGGCATACTACAACAGCTGTGTCCTCTTGGCAATAGGGAAGCCAACATTTGGTATAGGCCTGTACTACACAATCTCAAGAGGGGTCAATGAGAGCTGTAGCGAGTCAACATTGAGATTCACAGAGGCAAGTATTCAAATAACACGTATAGTCAAGGTTTCTCATTAAAATTAATGTATTAATTTAACAGTCAGTTTTTAAGTAAGCTTTCTTTACAAAGGGTCAAGATGCAACAATACAATACACTTCAAAAATACACTTCTTCAGTTTCAATTAAGTAAGTAGATACCCTTTTGGGATATGACACAGACACTTCCTACACCCTCGGGTGACTTCAATAGCTAGGACACTGTGGACGTTGATATATTACTTTTATACTTTATGCAATGCTGGAGTTATGGAAAAGGGAAAAGGTTAGGGAAGGAAACAAAGGTTAACAAGTTTCTCTGAACATGTAAGCACTTTCACAATCCACCAATGAAATATAGGTTAACCCTTTCCAGCAATACAAGAAACTTATGTATGATTTTTTGGAGGGACAGATAAACACAAAGTCAAAGGGTCAGAAGAGTCTGCAGGGAGCCAGGACAGCCAGTGCCACTTGAGCAAAGTCTAGGGGAGCTGAGGCACTTCTGGAAGATAGCACAAACGTCTTTCACAATGTTATAAAGAGAGTTTGTAGAAAAGAATAACTACTGGGCCACAAGCTGTGACTTGTGAAAAGCAAAGATGCAAGCAACTCTGCAAAAGGCAGCTACTGCAAGCCTCCAGTGGGAACTAGCAAGCTATCAACAACAAGAGGTAAGTACCCCTAGTTAGACAGTACCTTAAGTCAGAAGAAAAAGGATCCAGCTGGTTTCCGTTCCTGTTGCAGTCCTGCAGATCCTGTGTTTGTGTGCCTTAGTCGTGGGGACAAGAGGGAGGACGTCTGGGGACTCCCGTACTGCTGTTTGAAGGTCGACAGCAGCAATTGGCTTACTTCCGATCAGTGGCACTTTGCGGTTTCAGCTACCGGTCAATAGCATCATTGCGATTTTTGGACACCTTGGGGGCTCCCCTTGCTTCTGGGGTCCAGCACTCTGTTGAGGTGGCTCAGGCTTGGGGTGTCCTGCTTCGAGGGAGTCCGTAGGATCTTCTTGGAGCTCGGGTTCGGCTTAAAGATGATGCACTCGTTTCTGGTGTTTCTGACCCCTGACTCTTGGTTCCAGCAGCAGCAAGCAAGTACAGCCAGCAGGGAGAGGGGTTCCAGGCAAGTTCGTCTTGGGGTTGATTGGTCCCAACAACCCAAGGGTTCTGGGCTTCTCTAGTCGATTCGAAATTTGGAGCTTCAGCAGTGCAGCAGGGCTTCACCAGGCAAACCAACGGTCCAGGAGGGTGCAGCAAGCTTCTCTTCCAGTTTTCTTCGGTTCCTTCGTCCAGTGGTCGACTCTGCCTTCTTCCCAAAAGACCTTGTCTTTTATGCAGGTTTCTCCCATTCATTCGCAGCCTAGCTGTCACTCACACAGCAGGGTGGCTGTCCTGCAAGGACAGCCAGCCAATCACCTTTGGGTGCATTCCTGTAACCAAGGAGAATAAGCACAGGGAGTTTCGGGGATCTCCCTTGCTTCCTGCCCTGCCAGACATGCTGGAGCCAGAGGCTGGCTTCAGCAGTGAACCCCGTCAGACAAAACGAACAAAGGGGCCAAACCAGGAGTAAAACTCAAGAAGGACCTCACAAGCAAGAAATGGCGAAAAAAGAAGACTGGGCCACTTTGACAAAATGTGCACCAATGGGTGCAATACTGCAGCAAAGGGTTCAGCCAGCGGTAAAAACGCACAATGGTAGGAAAATTAAACCACTGCCACCAGCCATTAATTGTAGTGAGGGTAAAATAACATTTTTACATGAGAAAGTAGACAAAGGGGCTACTAAGTAACCCCGCCCAGCACGCCACATACAATGGTGTGTACTGGGTCTACAAAAGAGAAAAGGGTAAGTAGAGTAAATTTCACTTTACTACTCTTGGAAACAGTAGTCTATCCAAGAGGAGATATTTAAACCTTAATAGAAATCCAAAGGACTTCTCTGTGACGCTGCACTGAAGTGCTGTGTGTCACAACACAAAAGTTGATGCCTGTGGAGTTTGTCAGATTCCAAAATCATAGAAACACAAAGTTCAAATTAAACAAAAATGCATGAGAGAGTGAGAAAAAGGGCTCACTCTCACCAGGATAAAAAATGAAAAGTCATAGAGTCCAACAAAAGAGAAGGGGGTCTCTAGGGTTGAAGGGAAAGGAACACAGACATGAATTCTCCCTAACGCTCATGCCCCCCAGAGTAAGGGACAGGAGGATTTAATCCACTCCTGGATGAATCTCCTTACTCCAGTCGGTCATACTTTCTGGAGAGACCTTCAGCATTTTGGTGATTACACCCTGACCCATGTGTTCTATGGTGAAATCAAACACTTGGAGGCTGATTGACCACCTTAACAATTTAGGATTCTCCCCCTTCATCTGCATTAACCATCTCAGGGGTTGGTGGTCTGTCTGAATTACAAAAGTAGATCCATACAAGTATGGTCTAAACCCACAACGACAAAACACCCACGTTCAATCGTTGCCCACCTTGTTTCATGGTCCTTCATTTTCCTACTGATGAAGCAGATAGGGTGTTCCCTGCCTTTCTCATCCAGCTGACTCAGAACTGCATCTATCCCTGTATTTGAAGCATCATTCTGTACAATAAAGGATTGGTTGTAATCCGGAGCTCACAAAACTGGAGCTTGACAAAGGGCTTTCTTAAGTCCTTCAAAAGCCTTGTTGCACTCCTCATTCCACCTGACCTTCTTGGGGAATTTTGGTGTGGAGATCACATTCAAGGGAGAAGCTATGGTCCCATAGTTTACATTGACGTTCCTATAGTACCCAGTGACACCTAGGAAGGCTCTCACCTGGGTTTGAGTAGCGAGGGTGGCTCAGTCTTCTACAGCTTGTACTTTGCTTGTACTTTGCCTGGCAATGGCTTCATTCACTTCCTCCTACCTCATGATCACTTTGCTCTGACCAATTTGACATTTACTAGCCTTTATGGTCAGATGGGCCTGTTCAAGAACATGCAAAACATACTCAAGGTGGTCAAGATGTTCTTCCCAAGTGGGGCTGAACACTGCAATGTCATCCAAGTTTGCCATGCAGAAATCCTCCATCCCATTCAGAACTTGATTCACCATCCTCTGGAATTAGCAGGTGCATTTTTGAGTCTAAAAGGCATAACCTTAAATTGGTAGAGTCCTTCTGGGGTAGAAAATGCAGTTTTCCCCTTGGCATAGTCTGTCAGTTATTTGCCAATAGCCTGATGTTAGGTCAAATGTACTAAGGAACTTGGCTGAACCAAGTTTGTCCACCAGCTCATCTGTCATAGGTAAAAGATGGGCATCCGTTGTGGTGACTGCATTCAGAGCTCTATAGTCCACACAGAATCGGAACTCTTTGGATCCTGCCTTTGGTACTAGTACAACTGGACTAGCCCATGGACTTGTCGATGGCTCTATTACCCCAAGATCTAGCATCTTCTTGACCTCTTCCTTTATGTGGGATATTACATGATCTGACATTCTGTAACCCCTGCTTTTCACAGGGAGACTATCACCACTGAGAATATCATGCTAGCCCCAAGGGGTCAAGCCTGGTGTTGGTGAAAACAGGGAGGCAACCTGATTTAACAGAGGTTTGCACTCCTCCTGTTGTTGCAGAGTCGGATCTGAAGAGAGTTTTACTCCTTCAATTTTCTCATCTGAAGGACTTCTCCTCAGGAGATCAGGGAGAGGCTCACTCTCCTCCTCCTCTTGATCAAAGGCTAGAAGCAAAGCTCTTAGTTCTGGTCTGCAAACATAAGCTTTCAGACGGTTAGTGTGATAGACCCTACGGGCCTACTTGGGATTGCCCAAGTCCACTAAATAATTGACCTCTCCAAGTTTGCCCACAACCTTGAAGGGTCCAGTCCATTTGTCCTGTAAGGCCCTCTTTGTCACACTTTGCCTCAAATCTCACCTGTTTGTCTTTCAAAGTCTTGGACTGGTTCTTTTCTTTTTTCCGGACATCTCAGGACTTGTAAAGACACGGTCGCGTATCCTCCGTCGCCAGCGTGTAGGCGAGTCTGACAGAGGGTGTCTGTGTTCAATTCCAGGAAGAAGCACAAGCAACTAAGTCCCGGGAGGAAGGGAGCCAGGGAGGAACCAGGAAGAAACAAGGTAAGGAGCGAGCACTACGGGCGGAAGGCCCTTAAAAAGAGAAGTGCTGAAGATGACTAGGAATAAGGAGCACTAATAACCTGGACAGAGAAGGTAAGAGCACAGGAAGGTACGAGTACACGTGCCAAAGTTCGGAAGTCTAGCGTTGAGACGCGAAGCGCCGCGGGGGTGTGTCCTTTTTCAAGGAACTGGCGAACTCTTGAAAACGTTAGAGTGGTACACGCGCACTAACGTCGGCCATGTTGAGTCTATCTTAGAGGGAATGTAGCAATGTTTTATGGACCACATATTCCAGGAGGGACTGAAACAGCGAATCATAACACTCTGCCTTGTAGGTACTAGAACATGCGGGTCTGGAGTAAACTCCAACATGTTGGCCTTCCAGTCATGTCAATGTTTGACCAGAGCCTGAGAAGCTTCTGTCATCATTTGTGCCATTCTCCTCCGGAGACCTAGCACATAGTCAGTGACACTTACTGGCTTGACGGAAGGAGCACTCTCCAACCCTTCCTTGATTAGGGCCAAATTACCTCTAACCGGATGACCATAGACCAGCTCAAAGGGGCTGAAATCAACCCCTTCTTGAGGAACTTCTCTATAAGCAAAGAGAAGACATGGCAGTGAAAGGTCCCACTTTCCTCTAAGGGGTTCCTCTAAAGCTCCTATCATGCTCTTCATAGTTCTATTGAACCTCTCCACCAACCCATTGGTTTGTGGATGGTAGGCTGTTGAGAACTTGTAGGTCACTCCACAGATGTTCCACATGGTCTGCATGTAGTGGGACATAAAATGTGACCCCCTGTCAGAGGTGACCTCCTTAGGAAACCCAACCCATGTAAAAATTCCAAGGGGGGGCCTTAGCCAATGCCTGCGCAGTAACAGTCCTCATAGGTATGGCTTCAGGATACCTGGTAGCATGGTCTACCATAGCCAATATAAATCAATTGCCTGAAGAAGTGGAAGGCTCTAGGGGACCAACAATGTCAATCCCCACCCTCTCAATAGCAACTCCCACCACTGGGACATTCTTGGCTCCACTCTTGCCAGATGTCTGACAAGTGTGAAAGCTCCAACAGCATGTATCTACACCAGACCCCATCTTGGGCCATTAGAAATGCAGATATATCCTCTCTTTGGTCTTATTGAAGCTCAAGTGACAAGCCAGAGGGATATCATGAGCTAACTGTAGGAGCTGGAGTCTCACCGCCTGGGGCACTACAAGTCTTCTGTAGTCTCCTGGGGTAGACTCAATGGGTTCACTGTAGAAGTGTCCCTCCTCCCAGTAAAGCATAGGCTTCCCTGACTCTTACCCTTCCAGCTGGGAAGCTGCCTGTTGGCGAAGACCTTCAAGAATAGGACACTCTCTTTGACCTCTGCTGAAGTCTGCCCTAGAGGGTCCACCTTCTACCAGTAAAGTCTGTAGCGCAGGATGATCTTTAGGATCCAGATCTCCAGCATAGGGAAGAGCTTCTTCCAGCTCTGTTTTGGCACTTTCTGGTTGGTCCTCCCACTCAGCCTCAGCTGGTGGAGAGGTCACTGGGGTGACCTTGGACTGTCCCCTCCGGGATGTCTTTGTCTTTTGAACAGGTGTGATACCTTTCTTTCTTCCTGAGACTTTGGGTTTCCCCTTTGTCTCATTCTTTGGCCTGGAATTAGAAGGGTGTACTTCGTGTGGACTGGGGTTTATAGGTATCCCTGTAACCTCCCATTGAGAGTCATCTAAAGTTGCCTCTCTGGCCAATCTAGTTTGCTCTTGCTTTCTTTTTCTGGGAGGCCTGGGGGTGTTTGATACAATTACAAGAGTCTTTAAGTCATTCCCCAGCAGCACTCTCCCAGGCACCTCATTTTGTACAGTGACAGGTATTCTAAAAGTCATATTGTTGCACTGGATGAGAGCTGGCAGTATTGGAACCAATTGTATTGGGCCTCCTGCAAGTTTAGTGGGAACTTTGGGTGCCTTAGCAACATCCTTCGGCTTGATAAAACTTTCATCAACCAATGTAATGCTTGCCCCAGTGTCTCTAATGACGGGAGTCTCCTGACCATTTACAAGTACACTGTCCTTGTGGTATTATTTTGTTATCTGAAATGTAGTTGTACATATCCTCATTCTGTTGTTCCCACAGACCCAGGTACACTAAAGAAACACTGGCTGAGACTCAGATGGGGTCTTCAGTCAATAGTTGAAAGTTACCACTTGCCATTTGAAATCCTCCCTCAGGGATGAAGACTGATGAGGCAGTGTGGAGCCATCAAGTTATACCCTTACACCTGGGATCCCCTGTCACAGTGTCCAGTTAAAGTTTAGAAAACAAAAAGGTTGAATGCAAAAGGGTAGAGTCAATTTGACTGAAAACAAAAAGATTTTTTTTTTTTTTAATTTATTTTTTTTTAAAATATTTTTATTTTTGGGATTTCCGTTTTTGTAAAAAAAAGTGGTTTTTACCACAAAAAAAGTGGGTTTGGGAGGGGACCCCCCACAAAAATAAAATAATTTGCCCCATTGTTTTCGGTCCTTTTGATTCAACCCTTTTGTCATTCGACCCTTTTTTTCTATCCTTTGACCTACAACCCCCTGTCATATAGTTGACTCACAAGCATAGTATTTACCAAATGCTCTCTGGAATGGGGGTTTCTGCTGACCTCCCTCTGGTTTGGCACCAGAGGGTTCACTAAACTTAGGTTTCCCCTGGAATGTACCCTTATTTTGTTTGTGGCCCTCTTTTGGGTGGTTGGGATAAGAATTCTCTTTTCCCTCTTTTTTGTGCTGCTTCCCCTCATCCATTTTGTGAGTGGCCCCAGAATCCTTGAGTGGACCTGTTGGCTCCCCACAAGTCAGCAGCCTTTGCCAACTTCTTGGGATCAATCTCTTGTGAGTCAGCCAAGTGCTGTCTCAGCTCAGGACAGCAGGCATCAAAAATAGATTCTAACAAACACAGATTTCTCATTCCTTCAAAGGTGTTCACTTTGTAACCCGTAACCCAAACATCTAAGTTTTTCAAACATTCAAAGACCCAGGTAACCCAAAGACCCATCAGTCTTTTTGAGGCTCCTAAACCTCGTAAGTTACTGGGAAGGAGTTTTCCCCAATTTGGCGATTAATGCCAGCCTCAAATTTTCATAATCTTGCCTCTCAAGGACACTCAACTCCAGTATAGCATCAGTTGCACTCTGGGGGATCCTAGACAACAGCCAGGGAATTAACCAATTCCCTTTGAGACCTTGTTTCTCATGATTGTATTCAAAAGCACTCAACCAATCCAAAATATCAAGTTTCTTATCATACATATGCACTGCTTCTTTGGTCTGACGAGGCCTCTTGGAACTGGAGGACCTAGAGGACCCTGGGAGGGAAGCAGATTCAATAGACAGTGTATGCTGCATTTCCATTTCCCTGATGTCTTGATGTTTGGCTTCTCTTGGAGCATCTAATGTTTTGGTTTCCAATTTAATTCTCTTCATCTCAAGAAAAGACATACTCTGGGCTCAATGTTGGACCTTGTGGGGTCCCATTGGAAAGGGGTTGAGGCAACAAGGCAGGTTATGGCAGAATTAGATCCTCATCCTGAGACTCTTCTACTTCTCCTGACCCTATACTGTCATCCTCATAATCATTTTCCACGTTTCTTGGGTTATTAGGGGTTACAGGCCTACTACCCAAACTTAAGTGATTCAACAACCTTGCAATTAATTCATTTTTCTTTCCTTTTCCAGTAAGACTCCTGACTTTACACATTTCTTTCAGTTGATCTACTGTTAAAATGATCAGGGCTTCCTGACTCAAGTTATCCCTATTTGGCATGTTACAATTGCTTTGTACTTTCTGATGGAGCGTAGCCTTGTCTGGGTTTAGTTGAACACAATCACAGAAACACTCAATGTAACAACTCTACACAAATACTCACCACCTGCCACTAGTGTTAGGCAAGATTGTATGTAGTAACCCTCTGGGAGACTAAACCAGCCTTGTCCTCTTGGCAATAGGGAACCCAACCTTTGGTATAGGCCTGTACTACACAAGTTGGTGGAGTGACTGGGCAGCCAGGCTTATTTCAAGAGGGGTCCGAGATACAACATAGAGATTCACAGTGACAAGTATTCAAATAACACTTATACTCAAGGTTTCTTATTAAAAATGTATTGATTAATTTAACAGTCCGTTTTTAAGTAAGCTTTCTTTAGAAAGGGTCAAGATGCAACAATAAAATACACTTCAAAATTACACTTCTTCAGTTTCAGTTAAGGAAGTAGATACCCTTTTGGGATGACACACAGACACATCCTACACCCTCAGGTGACTTCAATAGCTAGGAAACTGTGGACATTGATATATCACTTTTATACTTAATGCAATACTGGAGGAAAAGGTTGGGGAAGGAAACAAAGGTTAACAAGTTTCTCTGAAGAGGTAAGGACTTTCACAATCCCCCAATGAAATAAAGGCTATTGAAGGGACTGACAAGGGCAGTCAGCAGTGTGAGCAGTGAGCGCTGTTCGAGAGCGCAGTATTTCCTCACTTTCATTTGGAGGCGTGTGCTGAGAGGCGTGTGCTCTGGTGAGCCTCTGGTACATAACCATTTCCCTCCGCGAAGCGGACCGCGAAGGGACTGACAAGGGCAGTCAGCAGTGTGAGCAGTGAGCGCTGTTCGAGAGCGCAGTATTTCCTCACTTTCATTTGGAGGCGTGTGCTGAGAGGCGTGTGCTCTGGTGAGCTTCTGGTACATAACCATTTCCCTCCGTGAAGCGGACCGCGAAGGGACTGACAAGGGCAGTCAGCAGTCCGCGGTCGGCGGGAGGAGGAAGGAGTGCTCTTTAATCAGCGCGTCTCAAGGGAGGGGCCCTCTCCACCATGACTGAGTTGGCGCAGAGAGCCAAAAGGAAACCCTCGGTGAACGAACTTGAGCCGAGAAATCTACGGAGCAAGAAACCGCGGTGCCCAGAGTTTCTAAATTGCAGCTCCACCGATGCAGCTGAGCAGGTAATGGAACATGGCCCCTCGTTGGATACGCATCATAACCTCCCCCTAACAACATTTCCCAACAATGTAAAGAACCAATTACAACATTCAGAGTGTGTTTTCAATTTCCCTACGATCGAGAGGAGTGAATACCGGGGGGAGGAACCAATCACGTTGGGGAAGGGCGCCACAGACTTCTCCATGACTAGCGAAACGCCCACGCCCAAAATTTTACCCCATGTGACAAAAGGGAGAAGCAGGGAATCCCAAGCGTCATCTAAGACAAGTCCAGTCCCATGGATAGAACCCCTCCCCATCAGACCTGAGAACTATTTATGCCCGCTCGCTTCGGAGAGAGAGCCAGTGGATGCCAACCTGAGGATGGGGGGGCTTGGGGGTGGGCCTACCCTATACGCCTTCTATGGGGGGGGGACAAGTGAACATCATGATACATACGATGGGGGAAATGGATGACCTGCGAACACCGCCAGGTGGCGAGGAGATCTCCCCGCCTACACCACCAACCGACCCAGAGGCTAGCCCCGTAGCACTAAAATCTAGTCCTTCTACCTCCCCGAAGAGACTGGTGCCAGTAGCCGGGGCGAGATCATTGTCGCCTCAAGGAGAGGTCAGGTTAATGGACTCTCCAAGTTCCCAGCACTACATTGCCTCGGCTACCACAGCGTCCCTTAGCCCGGTAGCGCTGTCTCAGCCGAATGCAAGTCCTTTGTCCAACGCTCCTCCAGTGATCACCCCACCATCGAGTCCTCAATCTGACAAAAGGAGGACGGAACCCTCTGTTCACTCAAAGACACAGCGGAACTTACAGAAAATGCTCCCCAAAAGGCCAGCGCGTTTAAAAGCTCCGTATAAGAGAGGGGGAGTAGGAGGGAAAAAAACTCAGCATCAGAACCCTTCAAACGCAATGACCACCCTCAAACACTTTTTTGGTAAAAAATCGCGCCGAGAAGGTCGTGGACAGCAGGACTTCTCTGATGCGGAGCTGCTGGCCATAATGGAGGATACGGCCCTACATCTCTCAAATCTAATTCTACCTTCAAAACCTAAACCTCATGTGGAAGAGGTTATCAACAAGACGGTGCCAGCGAAGTTACCCACCGGACCTGTAAACGACCCACCCAGTAATATGCTACCAGGGTTGGAGGTTGGGCTTCGTGATGAAGGAGACACCCATGCTGGTCCGGATGCGAGGAGTAATCCTTCAGAGATAAGTGACGCTCTTGAAGTGGCATGCAGAGGAAAAGAGTGCCCTCTCGCTGCCAAAGTTCAGGACCCCCGTCGGCAGCCCCAGGAAGATCAGGATAAGGACAAGAGGGGCTTGCGGGAGAGGAAGGGGCAGACCTCTCTTCCATCTGACCCTGAAGAGGGGGCAGCCTCCTCGTCCAAACCTTTCCTCCCTTCGGCTCCTCTTGACTCGATCTCCCCCCCTTCTCCTAAGGGAGTCAAGGAGATAGGGTTAGGAAGCGGCCTAGACAAATGCATCGGGAACGATCAGCACGTGAACTCCCCTGTGCTTCCTAGACGGATGAGAGAACTTACTGCCAAACCGATGCCAGAAACACCTGTCAAAAAGCTAGATCCAATGACGATCCTGTCCACCGTCACGATAGCATTGGCTCCGTTTGGGAAGCTGTACGAATCGATCCATGAGACACTTAAAGATCAAGACACTCTAATAGCATTTATGCACTCCAAACTCACCTATCTAGAAGGTTTTGTGTTGGCCCACAGGACTTGCGTGCATGACTCTCAAAATGTTTTAGGTAATAAGAGACCTCAGCATGCGGATGGGGGCCTGACTGACAACTCGAGGGCGCCCAAACAGGTTTCCTTAAATAACCAGGAATCCCAAACAACGGAGGATGTCTGCAGCTCAGCTGATCTGAGGGCCACAAGTGGAAATTCCATCTTCCACCAGCCTCCTAGGATTGAGGTGGGCTTAACTGACCCGCAAACAAAGAGCTTAGCAGGCACGAAAAATGGTGTGGTAGTTCTTAATCCTCCCGGAAGACGGTCAGATTCTACCTGCAGCGACGGGAACCAATTTTGCAGCAATTAGGGTCCCGTCAACTTTTGAAATCTTTAAGCACGTAGGAGCTCCTTACCCGGCCCAAGGAAGAAAAAAAGCCCAGAGAGCGGCCAAACCAGCGTCAATTGTCTCGAGAAAAACAGCAACGCTGAAACCGAATAACATAAGAGAGTCAAAGACGGCAAATGACTCGTCACCTGTGCAAAACAGAAAAGTGTTTAAACTAAAGCCAGCTGATCAAAATCAGGAGGACCACCCTGACATGGAATCCTGTAGCGACTTAGACTCAATTGATCTAATCGACCTCAGTACATACTCGGTGGAAGAGGACGAGATAGACCCGCTGCCCCCAATACAGCAAAAACGAAAAACCCCAGAGGCTCGCGAAAACAGAGCCGCGGAAGAACCAAAAACAAAAGCCCTCCTCATGGACTCGCCAACAAGCACCCCTCGGGCCAAGAACAAGAGGAACTCGAGCCAGACCTCCAGGGCAGGTCCTGAGGGAGCGAGATCCAAGAAGGATAAATTCTCACACAAATCCAGGGAAGATGGGCGCTCCCCCCGGCTTATCACCAGGAAGAAGTGTTATAGCGATAACAAAAGAGCTTCCGTAGATCTAAGAGTCAGGTCGCTGACGGAAGAAAGAGACCGTAAGGAGAGATCAAAGGCTGGAAGAGTCTCCCCAGCAGTCCTAGACCCGCATTATAAATCACGAGTCCACGAGCAGAGGTGGAATGAAAGGGGAGCCGTGTTGGAGGGGCTCCCACGAAGGGCAGCGGTGGATCAAGAATTTCCAGGGAAAAAAGAAAAGACTAACAGGATTTTCAAACTCCAAAGGGTCCATGAAAAACAGGACAGTTGGATCCTGAACCGTAGAGCCCTGGCAAAACTATTTAGCGAGTCTCATCTCTCGCAAATTAATATCACAAAGGAGATCAACATCCTCGAGCCAAATCCCAACGGAAGAAAAGAGAGCTCGTATCTCCACATTGACTCAAACTACACACAGCAACAGATCTGGGGGGGAAAGGTCAAACCTTTTCAAATTGGGTTTCGAGCTGTCCTACGTTGCAGACGGTATCCTGGGGCCTAAACCACCCCAAGAGGGGGCGTCACGAAATGCGACAAATCATAAGGCGAACAAACAAAATTACGGACGCCAAAGGCCGATCCTGCAAAACAGACGAAGACACGAACTGCGAAATGAAGAGGGGGGTTTCACTAACACTGGCAAGATGGAGGACGCCCCTCCAGCAAGAAGGAGCAACCAGCAACACTCCTCCGGAAGAGGCAGAAATGAGAGGGAATGGGAACCCGATGAGAAGCCGATACCTTCTACTCGTAGAATTTTCCAACTAGCTGAACAAAAATTGAGTGACAGAGGGGCTTGTAGGGCGCCTCCCCGTGATCTAAAGCCCTCGAATTTCAACGATCAAAATGGAGACAAGCCGGAATCCAGCAGAGGTCCCCAAAGAAGCAAGTAGCCACCACAAGGATTAATCACTGACTTCTTTGAGGATGTCAAGGCATCTTCGACACGGGACCCCCCCCTCTTTAAAGCTAGGGTCTTGGAACACCAGGGGCTTCAAACACCTGACTGTGGAGTCAGATGTCGACCTCACAAGTTTCGATGTGCTGTGCTTACAAGAAACTTGGTTAAGGGAGAAACGTATTTTGGACGGTTACACCTGATTCACTCGCCGGCTCTTAAAGAAAACAAGGGCAGACCCAGATCAGGGCTTATCATCGCCATCAGATCGGGAAGTGGCCTTTACTTGAAAAAGGTACTCAAAACAACAGAGTTTATATTAGCGGTAATCATCACTTGGAACACTTCCCGCAATGTTGGTGATAAGGCCCCGCAGTTGGAGATATTACTGGTGAATACCTATTGGAACCCAAAACGGGTGACCTGTGATAATTACATCAATCAAATGGAGACGATCATCGATGATCATCTAACTTCGAACACCGCCAATTATACCATCCTGGTAGGGGATTTGAATGTTGACTTAACTAAAGGACTAAACTCTCCGACGGGAAGAGCCCGCAGATGGACAAACCTAATAAAGGCAAGAGATATACATATTCTGCTACAAAGAGTAGCCCCTAATGCAGAGGTTATCCCAACTTGGGAGAGAAATAACCAAATGGCCATCATCGACTACATCCAGGTATCAAGGAGCTTTTTAATAATAAAATAATCCTTTGAAGTGACCAGGACTAAATATAGCGATCATAATATCGTGAGTTTTTCTTGGGCCTCACCAAGAGCAGAAGCCCGCTACACAAACGCAAATTTGGAAGTCAATCAAAGTGGCACACAGCTGAAGATGTCCGTATCCGCAATCGCCCAGTTGACACAGCTGTATAAGGAGGAGGAAAACGGGAACCTTATTGGGGCTAAGGTATCGACAGACTACGCCTCAGTTCTCTCGATATTCGCCTCTAATAAAGGAAAGAAGCAGCCAACAGCAGCGCCACTTAATCATGTATTTAACCCACAACTATTAGAACGCAGAAAATGGGTGAGAAAACTGAAGCGAGCAGCAGCTACTTCGGAGTCCGCAGAGAAAAAAGAAGAAGCAATTGTGGCGGCGATTAATTACAAATCATGGTTAAGGTCATCGAAATACCAGCGTGCTCAAGATGACGCCAAGCTCATGCTACGAACCATTTGTGGTAAGAACGCGCAAGACTTCTGGTCCCTAATTAAGGGGGATTCGAAAGTTCTGAATCAAGCCCTTCAAAACTCAATAAACGATGCAAGTTGGGTATCTCACTTCTCGGACCTCTATGGAGTCCCATCATCATCTAAAAATCTACCAACAACAGATCAGCAGACAAAAAAGATCGTTTGGGCTGTTCCAATTGATATCGAGACGATCGAATGGAAAATTAAAAAACTTAATGGCTCTAGAGCAGCCGGCCCTGATGGCATCACGAACCATGATATGAAAAAGAATCTGAAAGCGTGGTCAATTTTCATCAAAGAGGTTTTCATGACATGTGTTAAGCACTCAGAGATTCCACTATCATGGAAAAAGGCGTTAGTGGTACCTATTTTCAAAAAGGGCTCTAAAGACACTCCCTCGAACTATCGCCCAATAGCGCTGCTAGACTCCATAGGTAAAGTTTTTGGAGCTCTACTGTTGGACAATTTTCAATCTTGGATACTAACATCAGCCCTCTTTGATCCTCTGCAGGGAGGCTTTGTGAAAAACATTGGCACGACGGCAAATATATTGGCTTTGAGTACACTGAAAGCTAAGGTATCAGAGGGACAGCCCAAAATATACATGGCTTTTATTGATTTGGTCCAGGCCTTCGACCGTGTTGATCGAGGACTACTATGGGAGAAACTACATCATCATGCTTGCCCCTTACAGATCCTGGATCCAATAAAGGCCCTGTACTCAGAAACCTCAATGTGTGTACGGTTAAACAATCTGGGTCGCCTCTCTTCCGAGTTCAAGACAGAGAGAGGCGTCAAGCAAGGCTGCCCACTGGCCCCGGCCTTGTACAACGCCTATATAGCGGATTACAAGGAATACGAGGAGAGAGTACGTAGCCTCCCCCCGACATTGGGAACAAGCAAAATATCACGCCTGCTATATGCAGATGACATTATTCTCATGGACCTCACACCTATAGGCCTGCAGAGACAGATTAATAATCTTAACGCCTATCTTAAAGAAAACCATCTCCAGATGAACTTCGATAAAACCAAAATAATGACATTTGGGAAGTCGTCCCGTGATGCGGAGAAATTCGTCTGGGCAGTAGACAACAAACAGCTGGAAAAAGTGACCAACTTCAAGTACCTTGGGATTATCTTAAATAAAAGCTTAAAAGAAGTCCCAATGCAAGACAACATAATGACTAAAACTCGCCTACTCACAACCCAGGCAAGAGCAGTAGCGACCAAATTTGGCCGTTTCACATTAGCGCCAGTCCTGACCTTCTACAGAGCGAAGGTGGTCCCTACCCTGACTTATGGAGTTGAAGCCTTACCCAATTTACCATCGAACTTCTGGGAAAAAGTGGAGGGACTCTTTTGGAAAAAGCTGCTCAATTTGCCACAGTCGCTTCCAATTGTATTAATAAGGAGAGAGCTGTCGCTTCAATCGCTGAGCTCCATTGTGGCTCGAAACGAAATTATGCTTTACCGAAAAACGTTACTACCCTCTCCGCCGCTGATACTAAAGGAAATACATCAGGAAATAATATCAGGGTCGTGTAAAATGCTGTCGGATTGGTCACTAAGAATGACAACTCTCCTAGATTGGGCGAGTAGTTCTAGTGACGAACTCATTAACAATCCGGTAAAGGTGAAAGTGCGCATTATGGAACAAGACTGGATTGACACATTGGAGAAGGCCTCGACTTCGAAATTGATATTCGATCTACCTTTGAGCTGGCAGAAAGTCAACTCTACAAAACAGTACCTGTTGAAATGTCCTGACAAGAAAGTACGAGAGTCCTTCCTGAGAATTCGACTGAATATCATTCATACTAAGGAAGTTTTGTCAAGAAGGAATAAGTCAGAAGAAAAAGGGTGCAAATTCTCCAAACTTGGGGACGAGGTGGAAACTATTAAACATCTGCTAATGAATTGCCCGGCTGTGCTGGCTTCACGTACACTACATCTCGGTCCTCTATTCAGAAATTTGCAGTC
Source organism: Ambystoma mexicanum (assembly GCF_040938575.1). Taxonomy (NCBI): domain Eukaryota; kingdom Metazoa; phylum Chordata; class Amphibia; order Caudata; family Ambystomatidae; genus Ambystoma; species Ambystoma mexicanum. The sequence continues at coordinate 961,744,547 of NC_090941.1, read as the reverse complement.
CTATGATGAAGAGGAATGGTGGTGTCGCTTAATCAACGGGGAAAAGACGTCTTGGGTTATAGCAGTGGTGGGCTTTTTTCATGCTATTGGTCTAATAACTCAATAAGGAGGGGAAAGTAAACGGAAATCACAGCTTGAAATTTTCTCTCTACTACCCTTACAGGAGGTAATAGGGAACAAGCAGGATTTTTGTTGTCCTCCTCGCCTTTATCCTCCTCTTCTTCTTCTGCTGCTCTTTGTCTCCTCTTTTGACTGTGCTATCCCCTTATCATCAAGGATTTTTTTTTTCTTTTCCTTTCTTTTCTTTTCCCCTTCTGACTTTAAGGATCTAAAACCTTGTAAAAATTGTTTTATACAATTAAATCAAGTAAAATAAAAAAATAAAAATATATAGGCTAACCCTTTCCCAGCAATACAAGTAACGTATGTATGACTTTTTGGAGGGACAGATCAACACAAAGTCAAAGGGTCAGAAGAGTCTGCAGGGAACCAGGACAGCCAATGTCACTTGAGCAAAGTCTAGGGGAGCTGAGGCACTTCTGGAAGATAGCACACAAGTCTTGCACAATGTTATAAAGAGAGTTTGTAGAACATAATCACTGTTGGGCCACAAGCTGCAAGACTTGTGAAAAGCAAAGATGCAAGCAGCTCTGCAAAAGGCAGCTACTGCAAGTCTTCAGTGAGAGCAAGCAAGCTACCAACAACAAGAGGTAAGTACCATCGTTAGACAGTACCTTAAATCTGAAGAAAAAGGATCCAGGTGGCTTCTGTTCCTGTTGCAGTCCTGCAGATCCTGTGTTCCTGGGCCTCATTCATGGGGACAAGATGGATGGGGCCTCCTGCACTGCGGTTTGAAGGTCGGCGGCAGCAATGGGCTTACTTCAGATCAGCGGCACTTTGTGGTTTCAGCTACCGGTCAATAGCACCACTGCAGTTCTTGAACACCTTGTGGGTTCCCCTTGCTTCTGAGGTCCAGCACTGTGAGGTGGCTCAGGCTTGGGGTGTCCAGCTTCGAGGGACTCTGTAGGATCCTCCTGGAGCTCGGGTCCGGCTTAAAGAAGATGCACTTGTTTCTTGTGTTTCTGAGCCCTGGTACTCGGTTCCAGCAGCAGCAAGGAAGAACAACCAGCAGGGAGAGGGGTTCCAGGCAAGTTCGTTTTAGGGTCGATTAGTCCCACCTACCCAAGGGGAGATATCCTTTCCGGGCTTCTCTAGTTGATTCAAAATGTGGAGCTTCAGCACTGCAGCAGGGCTTCACTGGGCAAACCAATGGTCCAGGAGGGTGCTGCAAACTTCTCTTCCAGTTTCTTCTTCGGTTCCTTCGTCCAGTGGTTGACTCTGCCTTCGTCCCAAAAGACCTCGCCTTTTATGCAGGTTTCTCCCATTCATTCGCAGCCTAGTTGTCACTCACACAACAGGGTGGATGTCCTCCAAGGACAGCTAGCCAGGCAATCACCTTTGGGTGCATTCCTGTAACCAAGGAGACTAAGCACAGGGAGTTTCGGGAACCTCCCTCACTTTCTGCCCTGCCAGACACGCTGGAGCCAGAGACGGGCTTCAACAGTGAACCCCGCCAAAGACAAAACGAACAAAGGGACCAAACCTGATTTGGCGCGCAGAGTAGAACACAAGAAGGACCTCACAAGCAAGAAATGGCGAAAATAAAAATACATGGGCCATTTTGACAAAATGGGCACCATGGGTGCAATACTGCAGCTGAGGATTCAGCCTGCGGTAAAAACGCACAATGGTAGGAAAATTAAACCACTGCCACCAGCCAGTAATTGTAGTGAGGGTAACATAAAATTGTTACATGAGAAAGTAGACAAAGGGGCTACTAAGTAACCCCCCCCCCCCAGCACTCCACATAAGATGGTCTGTGCTGGGTCTATAAAAGAGAAAAAGGTAAGTAAAGTCAATTTCACTTTACTACTCTTGGAAACAGTAGTTTATGCAAGAGAAGGTATTTAAACCTTAGAAGAAACCCAAAGGACTTCTCTGTAACACTGCACTGCTCTCCCCCCTCCTCCTTCCTCCTTCTCTATCATCCTTTGCCTCTCCCTCCTCCTTCTTCCTCTCCCTCTCACCCCACCCTCAATCCTCTCCTTCCCTCCTTCTGTCAATCTCCGACACTACCCCAATTGCCATCAGGCATAGTAATTGTAGCCACCTGGCCTTGCAGCAGTTTGCCCCCCCGTCACACCTCCTCTCCCACCCCTTGTCCTGTATAAGTTTGGTCACTACCTCAATTGCCGTCAGGCATAGTAATTGTAGTTGCCTGCCTTCTGCAGCCATCCTCCCTTCCCCTTCCCCCTTTTCCTTCTATTTTACAAGCACTTACTCTTATCACTGGCCTTTGACCTCTGATAATCTGTCCGTTTCCCCCTCCTCCTCTTGTCTTCGCCTCCCCTCCCTCTAGCACTACCTTGATTGTTCATTGACACTTTAAGATATTCACCTGTTTGTTCCTCTCCTCTTCCCTTCCCTCCCCCACAGCTCCCCTCCCCCTCCTTTTGTCATTTTTTTCTTTGCACTGCAACAATTGCTGTCAAGCATAGTAATGTTACTGCTTGTATTGTCTCCTTTTTGCCTCCCTCACCTCTCCCTTATTGTTCCATGCACTTGTACTATCTGTTATGATATGATAGTTATTTCTCACATTCTGATTTGTTTCAATGACCTGTAATAATGTAATTGTATTGTCCCATGTTCCCCCCTTCCTTGAAGCACTTTGAAACACATTGTGCACAGGCGCTATACAAATAAATAAACAATCAATCACAATACAAAAGGTGATGCCTTTGGAGTTTGTTAGACTCCAAAATCATAGAAACTCAGATTTCAAATCAAACAAAAATACATGAGAGAGTGAGAAAAAGGGCTCACTCTCTCCAGGGTAAAACATTAAAAGTTCTAGAGTCCAGCAAGAGAGCTGGGGTTCTCTAAGGTTGAAGGGAATTAACACAGAAATGAGAATTCTTCCTAACACAGACGCCTTCATGATGCAGCAGCACAGGACCCGGTCTGGATTCTTGGTCGTGGTGATGAAAGAACAGACACGGGATGAGATCTTGTTGACAGAAAAGGCTCCCAGCAAAAGATTCTTCGGTGCTTCTCACGGCTCTCTGATTTTGGCACCCTTTTTAAGGTACTAGATGAATGATGGTTGTCGACGATCGGATTCACGTCTCTAGCTCAGTACAGCACTCTGGTGAGGGGACTTCAAGGAGTGGAATTGTGTCTTTGAAGGATCAGCAGGAGTCCACCAGTTTCAGCAAGATTTGTTCTTCGGAAGATGTTAAACAGCACTCAGTCTCGAGCTTCCAGGGTATTGGTGGTTTGTATCCCAGGAAGGTCACAGCTCCTTGTGAGATGGCTCTAAATGCAGGTCTTCTTAAGACTGATTGGTCTAACCACTCTATGGATCGGATTCTTCATCTTCAGGACTCCTGTGTTGCATCAAAGAAGGGGTCAGCACAGGCAGCGGTTACACAGCAGGCATCTCTGGTCGCTGGAAGGAGCTACAGTAGTCTTCTCCTCTTCTTCTTCATCGGATTCAGCTCGAGTAATCGACTTGTCTTCAGCTTCCAGATCCAGGCCAGTTCAATAGGAACCCAAGCTCATCCTCTCCAAACTCTCCCTGCAGTTTACAGAAAGGGGTGGGTGGCTGTCAAGTCAGGACAGCCAGCCCCCCAGTGGGAACTGGTTACTCTCAGGCGCACCAGAAGACAAAGGAGAGCTGTGTTTCGGACTCCTCCTCACTTCCTGTCTTTACAGATGCTCTGGAGCCTCAGCGGGCTACACAAAGGATTCCCGCCAAAGACAAAAGTACAACCGGGACCTCCACCACCCAGGACGGCAGACAAAGGACCAGGAAAGGACAACCACACAAGAAATGGCAAAAAATTAAAGAAGCCACCAATCTTGCTGAATGGTGACCATTCTGTGCATTACTGTGGCTTTAATAACAACTTGTGAGAGAAAATCATACAAGTCAGTAAAGTATGTCCACCACCACGTGCCATAATTGTAAGCTTGTCACTGTAACAGAAATGTTACAGAAGCAGTGAGAAAGGGGATACAGAGTAACGCCCCAGCACTCCATATACGGTGGGGTGTGCTGGATTCACAATATAAAATGTAAAGAGGATACAAATGTTTCTACATCCTTGAGAGCATGTGTTCTGCAAAGTAAGTAACTTTAACAGAAAGGTTTTAGAAACATTGAGAAAGGGGATACTATGTATCCCTTCATCCCTCCGCATAAGATGGGGTGTGCTGATCTCACAATGGGGATTGTAGAAAAGATAACAAGTATTCTTCTACCCTTGGGAACAGTAGTTCACACAAGGAATGCAAGAGGAAATAAAAAGGGAAGCCCTAGGGGCGCCTGTTAGGCAAGATTGTATGCAGTACCCTTAGGGTGCACTACAACAACCCTGACCTCCTGGCAGTAGTAATCCAACCTTTGGTATAAGTCTGTACTACACAGGTTGGTAGTGTGGACGAGTAGCCAGGTTTATTTCAAGAGGGGTCAATGCGAGCTGTAAGGGAGTTACACAGAGGTTGACAGTGACAAAAATTCAAGCAGACACTTACAGGGTTTCCTGATAAAACAATTATTAATTTATTTACCAGGCAGTTAATATAAGCCTTCTTCAGAAGGCAGCACTGTAAAACACCACACAAATATACTTCAAAATGACGCAACCTCTTAGTTCAGAATCAGTAAATACCCATTTGGGATGGCATACAGCCGAGACCTACACTCTCAGGTGACTTCAATTGCTAGGGTGCTGTTGACATTAATGTATTACTGTTGGCATTCAGAATTAGTTAAGAGCAGGTAAAAAGGGGAAAGATTATTGGAGCAAACAAGATACCACAAATATTTCTTAAGCAGGCAAAAACTTTCAGATCCCCCAATAAGTCATTCAGCTAAAACAGGCTAGGCCAAAGCTAATAGGCAAGACTCTATATGGGCTGAAGCACTTCTTTGAAGATGGATAGAAAAGTATTTGCACAATGTTTCAGAAGTCTTTGAAGAAAAAGATGAATCAATATAGGGCCACAAGCTGTTCGACTTGTGAGTAGTAGAAGATGCAAGCAACTCTACAGCAAGAGGTAAGTTCTCTTAGACTTTGTACAATAACTTTAAAATGAAGAAAAGATGCAGCAGATGACTCCTGTTCCTGTGCAGCTCTGCAGATCTCACTGTTCCTGGGCCTCAGTCGTGGGGACAAGAGGGAGGACGTCGGGGGGACTCCTGCACTGGGACTGGTCAAAACTTGCAACCGGCAAACTTCACTTTCAGTGGCTGTTCAGTGTTTCAGCTCCTCGCGTCTACCGCAAATAGCAACACTGCAGTTCCTGGCTGTTGAGATGGACCTTCCTTGCTTCTGAGGACCCGCACTCTGTTGAGGGGACTCCGACTCGGTCAGTCCTGCTTCCTGGGAGTCTGGAGGATCTTTCTGGAGCTCTTGGCCAACTTAAAAGCAACACGCACAAACTGGTGTTCCTCTCCCTGGTTCTACGGTTTCCAGCAGCAACTCTGTGGAAATTCAACCAGCTTACTTTGGAGTTAATTGGTCTCACCAACTCAAGTGGAGATGTCGTCCTTGCAGGGGCTTCTCTGTCGATGCGAACTTGCCGTTTCGGCACTGCAGCAGGGCTTCACCGGGCAAACCAACGTTCCAGGAGTTGCAGCAGGCGTCCTCTTCAAGTTCTTCTTCGGTTTCTTAGTCCAGTGGTAGACTCTGCCTTCAAAGCCAAAAGACTTGCCTTTTGTACAGTTCTCTCCCTTTCATTCCAGCCTAGTTGTCACTCAGCCAGCAGGGTGCTGTCCTTGCCGGACAGTCAGCCAGTCAATCATCACAGAGTGCATTTGAGTCTCCTAGGAGACTAAGCACAGGGAGTTTCTGGCACCTCCCTCACTTCCTGCCTACCCCAGACACCCTGAAGCCAGAGGCGGACTTCACTCGTGAATCCCGCCAAAGGCAAAACAAACAAAGCAACCAAACCTGGTTTGGCGCGCAGAGTAAATCTCAAGAAGGACCTTTCCACAAAGAAATGGCGAAAAAAGACCAGGCCATTGTGACAAAAATGGCACCCTTGGGTGCTTTACTGCAGCTGCGAACGCAGCCTGCGGTAAATGCACACCACGTTAGTAAAAACGAAACCACTGCCACCAGCCATTCAGTGAGGAAAGGGTAACATAAAAATGTTATCTGAGAAGCTAGACAAAGGGCATACTAGATAACCCCTGCAGCACCCTATTGTAAGATAGTGTGTGCTGGGTCTAGAAATTTACAAATGTAAGTAAAGTCAATTTCACTTTACTGCTCTGGGAAACAGTATTTCATCCCAGAGAAGGTAGTTAAACCTGGGGAAATCTAAGAGACTTCGCTGTGTCACTCCACTAAAGGTGCTGTGTGACACAATGTAAAAGATGACGCTTTTGGAGTTTGTCAGACTCCACAACCAAAAGAAACACAGAGAACAAAATAAATCCCATTAAAATACATGATAGAGTGGGAAAAAGGGTCTCGCTCTCTCCAGGTAAACAAAATCAAGTCCTCAAAATCCAGCAAAGTTTGTGGGGGCTCTCTAATGTAGAGGGAATTGGCACATTTCAGAGAATTCTCCCTAACCGCGCTCCAGCAACACGGCACAGAAGGTGCTGTGTGCTGCAATAATAAAATGCAATAATAAAATGTAGATGCCCCAAAAGTTATAGGAAAGTATAGATCCAAAAATAAAGTATGGAGAGTCAGAAAAAAAGACACCCATAAAAAGAGTAAAAGAAAGGGTGAGTGGGGAAAAACGTTCCCACTCACTCAGGAACATAGAAAAAGAATCCCCAAGTACAGCAAAAAGTGCTGGGGGTCTCGTATGTAAAGGTGATTTGGCATATAAATGAAAACTAACCTAACAGTAATCTATCAATGTGGGGATAAAACAGGAGAGACTGTGGGCTTCATCAGGGGTTGGGTGGAGCTGTAAAAATGTGGCCGTAATGCTATTACCACCGCATTACTGCTGCGCACAATTATAATTGTTATGCTTAATCCCTTTCCTAGTGAGACCCCCAGCAGTTTTTGCTGGACTTCTGGACCCTTTTCTTTCTATCCTAAATTAGTGGAGCCTTTTTCCTCTCATGCATTCTTGTGTGCTCTGTCTTTTGGAACTCTATTCTTTGTATTCTACCTGTACTATGAAGTCTGTCTGCTCCATAGCTCTTAAATGCATCTGTGTTTTACTACTGCAGCACACAGCTCCTTATGGGCAGTGTTGCTGGGGACCCTTAGATCCTCCTTTAAGTTTATTTTGCTGTATCCTCAAGTAACTACAGTTCTTAAGGATTGAGGGATACTTAGTATCTCTCACAAAACTCTATAGTCTGAGAAATTGGCACACACCACCTTCAGTGGAGTGCCAACGGGATACCTTCCCCCCCCTTCTCTCTGCCCCTGTGACTTTTTAGTCACATAGACAATCGCCTAGTTATAGCTGGTGGCAGTGGACGTGTTCTACCAACTATTGTGTATTGTTTGCACCGCAGGTTATGTCCATAGCCACGGTAGGGCCCAATAAAGGCACCCAAGTACTAACTTGGGGCCTCCCTTCTTTTTTCGCCATTACTAGCTTGGTCGTTCTTTGTTGGCCCTTGTTCTACCATTCTGGGAGGGGGAGGTCAGTGTGTGTGTTTTGCCTTTGGCGGGAACCCTTGGGTATCCCCGCCTAGGCTCCTGAGTACCTGGGCAGGCAGGAAGTAAGGGAGGAGTTTTCCACCCCCCCTTTCCTTTGTCTGCCAGAGTGCCTGAATAGGTCCAGCTTCCACAGGGGGTCTGGCCATCCCGATTGGACAATCAAACGCCCCTTTCTCTAAAATGCTAAGAAAGATTGCAGAGGAGTGTGTGCTGGAACTGTATAAAAGGCGAGGCTTCTGGAGTGAAAAGCAAGTCGACCACTGAAAACAGAAGTAACCGAAGAAGACAACGACCAGAAACGCCTGCAGACCCTTTGCAACACTGTGAAGCGACCACTCCTGTCCTGACCCTGTTTTCAATGCGACAGAAGAGCTCTGAAAGGGACTCCTCCTTCCCTTTGGCTGGTGGGAACAACCAGTCCCAAGATGAACTTTGAAATAAGCCATCTTCCGAGGTCCTAGGAGCTTCCAGAGCTACGGAACCCCAATACCAGGAAACCTGCTGCCCTTTTCGAGTGCAGAGTCGCGGAAAGGCTGAATCTTTCTAAATCTTTGCTGAACCCGTAATGACACTCCAAAGATCCGATCTAACTCGCCCAGACCCCCTCACCTGAGTGTGCGACTGCAGGAAAGGAAAAAGATTGACCGGGGGTTATCTGTGTCCTTTGTTGGTGCTGCAGAAAAGGCACCAAAACTGCAGAGTGAACCAAGAAGTTGCTGAAGGTGGTGCCAAAGGTCCTCTCTCGAGACTGCTGCTGAGTGATCCCATCCATTGTCACCAGACCAAGGAATCCGAAGGTCTGGTCCAGAGCTGCAGCATCGCAGAGCATCAGGCACAAACATTTTCTTCTAACCTAAGGTACTGTGGGGAAAAAGGTATTGCTTACCTGATTCCAGAAAGTCGCTCCAGAGTGTTGGAGTGCACATAGAGGTGCCCATGGCAACCCTGCCTTACTTCTGACCCAAGCCGCTGCTTGTTTCCCCTTTTGAAGTCAGTTTTAAGGTCTCCCTTGTTAGTTGTTAACTTGCTGCTTCAATAACTCTAGGCACTGGAAGAAACCCACAGGAACTCTTCATTGATTGTCAAGACTTCAAGCCCTCTACGAACTGCCTTTAGTTAGGCTTGCGATTTTGGATTTAAAAGACTTACTAGGCAAAAAAAACATCTCTAGAACCTTAAACTAAGCTCATGCTATACTAACCAACCATTTTCCTTCCTTTAAGTGACTTTATTATGTGTTTGTAGTGTAAATGTACTACCGTATAAACCGTTGAAAACCGCATGAGTGCACAATAACCAATCATTCGTTTCACTTTCTAACGTTGCTACACATGTACACAAAAGTGAAAGTGCCCTTTGAAGTGTATTATCAAGTATTCCTAAGTGTTCTACTGTTACCATCTGAAGTATTTAGAGTGATTCTGGTGTAAATATAATAAATATATACTTTTTATATAATTATACGTGTAAGTGCTTCTTTGTTGTGCCTGTCTAGCTAAGATTCAGTGTACCTATCTACAGCAGTGCAATTGAGCTTTGTTTACCTTCCCAGAAATGTTCTTTTTGGCTAACTACTGCTTCAATTCTGACTTTTAACATGACCTTACAGATACTTTTAATTTCTTAATATTTTGTTATAAAATGTTTTCTTTCTGTATAGGCACCCAGACCACATACACTCGCCCAACAGTCACCTCTACTCTTGGTGCTCGGATGGCATCTGCACCAGGAGGTGCCACTTATGTCAAAACAACCAGTGGAAGCATAATTACTGTAGTGCCCAAATCCTTAACTTCGCTGGGTGGCAAGATTATTAGCAGTAATATTGTTTCTGGTAGGTATTTAAATTTGTGCTGACATTTTAATGACAGTGCATGCATGTCCTAAATTAACTTTTGTGTAGGTTTTTGTCACCTGATCAGATAAGTAACCTGTTTAAAAAAAAAAAAAAATACCCCTTATACGAGTTTCCATTTAGCAACCACTGCCCGGTTTGTGCTTGTACCTTTTAATGCTATAAGTAGAGTGGGAAAATTGTACTAAGAACGTCAGAGGAAAATATATATTTTTCAAAAAACAATCTTGTGCCTTTTTGAGTGTTGAAACAGCCAGAAAATAACTAAGGTTTGGAATAAAACAGTGCAATGCAGGACACCAGAATGAAGGACTTTAAAGGAATGACATTGACCCTGCTTTCTTTGGGAAGAAAAACATTTGTTAGAAAAGGTAAAATGCAACTGCTTATAAGTGAACTTGTGGACACAAGTATGTTTTGATGAAGTATGTTTTTTGTACAGTGCAAATCTGCAACTTAAGACTGCCTAGCGGTACAGATGTTTATTTCTTGAATCATCCTGGTTGGACAGATATTGGGAGACCACCCTAGTTATACTGAACAGGGAACTCTGAGAGGTTTTCCAAAAATCCAATCAAGGTACGTGATGAGCAGTCAAGGCTTATTCTCAGGAGAGTGCGAGTGGGGTCAAGGGCCCCCAATGAGTCCATGCAGTATGGCACACAATTCAATTTATACAGTTAATATAAAATAAAGTTATTTATTATAGGCCTTCTGGACACACTGAAAATTAATCTAAAGGGTAGTACTATCACAGAATGCTCTGTTACAAATAAATGCATTCACCACAGTTCAAATATACATTAACATAACTTATTCATCAAAGCATGTAAACAGAGAAAATGCAATACATGATGTAGCAACCAGGTCACAAGTTAATACCCTAACTTAAGCAGTCAAAACCTTAAGAAGAATGGGACCATGTGCCCAAAGGTCACAGGAGCCGCAATGTTTCTCCACTAAAGAGTCTCTGCTGGTAAGTAGTAATTCACTTGTGTTGGTGATGGTTAAACAAAACTTCAACAATTTGACTAAAGGTAAGTGAATGTTTTCTTATATTTTAGGTTACTCTACTCCGGTTTGATGACCGAAAGGTGAGTGGAATGGAATGCAGGCGACAAAGGGACTTATTCTTTATATTATCCTATGGAGGACGGGGGGGGGACAGATACACTGCGTTTACTTACCCCACCAACTTTAATTTTCCCAGATGTCATTGTGGATTGTATAGGGGTTGCATTAGTAAGTGAGCCCAAGGAGTTGCAGCTTCGAGGATTCTTCTGGTTGGGTGCAGCTGCAAGATGCAACCTCTGTTGATGAAGAAATGCAAGAAACACTGATGCAGACCTCCTCAGAACACCTCATGGGTTGGAGAAAGGCAAGTCCTAGCAACGGTCTCCGCACACAGGCGACAACAGGCGTCCTTTCAGTCACTGTCGCAGCAGCTGCTCCAGGACAGGATCCTTTGTTGATGGCACGCTGAAGTCTCAGGCTTGTACATGGCTTGTACATGGAAAGGCGATGCTTCTGGTGAGGTAGCCCACGAGAGAGCTGGTCAGTCCACCGGGAAGTCCAGGGACACTTTCGAAGTCTCAGAAGGACAGGATCCTCAAGTAGGCATTGAGACTAGTTGGTCCTAATAGTCCAAGGGCTGAAGCACTGCGCAGTGTCTTTGGCGGTCAGGTATTCAAACTGGTCTATACTGGGGCGGACACAGGAAGGGCTGCTGAGCCACTTCAGGAGTCGTCTTCGGATCTTCAGCAGGCTGTTCTTCTTTGAGGGATTCTTGGCTCCAACGAAGATATCACAAAATGCTGCAGAGGTCCTCTTCTTATCCAAAGTCCGAGCCTGAAGTAAGTTCAAGCCCACCAATAGTAAGGATCTGCACCACTCAAACAGCCAGAAGTTGTCTAATCTGAGACAACTACTGCTTTCACATTTGCCCCATACCTAGACATTCTTGCACCAAGGATGTGGAGTGAGACTTCACAGTCCCTGCCCTTTCTGGGCCACACACACACAAAGCATCACTAGTGTATGACCTTATGAGGAATTTACTGACCTGGCAAGATAGGAACAAGGCCAAACAATAACATGGCCAAAGAAACAAGCAATCTCGTGACATGGCCATTTTAGGGCACTAGCCATGTTATTAGCCATAAGTGGTAAATGCGAATGTACACATTAAAAATAAGCGGCAAAATTGTAAAATGTATCTTCTGCCACCAGCTTGTCTTTCGGTGCACATAAAAGTAACCAAAAATCCCTTGTGAAAAAAGCTAGGGTGATACAAAAGTATCCCCATTGCACTGTGCAAAAGTGCAAGAATTAAAAAGGGAAACGAGTTTCCCGGTTCTGATAGTCTGAAGGACTGATCAGTTTCCCCATAACACTCAGCTAAAGGCAAGTGAAGCTGAAGGCTTTACTTCCCTTCAAAAAGGCAGAGCCGGTTTAAAAACAGAGCAAAAAGGATGGGGCTCCATTGGAACTATGGAGAGAATGTTGCAAAAAAAAGGGTGCTAGTCAGGATGTCTATAAAATAATAACAAAGTCCTCTATCTGGAATCCTGTCCTAACATACTTATTTTCCCTAATCCAAAAGAAAACCTCAACACAACAAAAACAACAAAGAAAGACTTTAGTGGGTATGGCTGCTGGCTTCTGGCTCCAACCTTGTCCCTTTTATTAAAGACTTCCCCCCCGAGGTTTAAGTTCCAAAGAAAGACCGGTAATAGTGTGCTGGAAGGTGTCCCAGTTCAGGTCTTTCTCCATCTTTCAGTCTTTCTCCCCTTTCAGTCTTTCATCCTCCCCACTAAGTCTCTGCTCCCCACTCTGGGGTTTTCCTAGTCTCTCCCCATTCTGTGTCCCTTTTTCAATGGATTGCATTCTCCTACAGATTCATCATCTTGATAGATAGCTATCCAGCATCAGCTGCTCAGAAATCTTTTCGAGATGTGGGGGCGTAGTACCACTCTATCGACGATGACTGCCTCATATATGGCTGTGCCATTCATCGATCAGAAGTGACGTCGGCTGATGTGTAAAAGGAGGCACTACGCCCACATATCTCCGTCACTGTTTTCCGTGTGCTCGGCACGCTATTCAGGACACACTCGTTTTCGATAATCATTGAATTACTGCATCAGTATGTCGGGGCCTAAGTCGTCCTGGTTCAAACATTGCTAGGACTGCAACTCCAGAAGATCCCTCACAGACCTGCACACTATATGTGTGTGGATTCTTGGGAGTGGGGTATGATACATAGCAACGTGGTTCCTGCCTTTCGATGAACCCCAAAGCAGTGAGGGTATGCTCGACGAAACTGGCGCTCGGCAGATGTCTCTCCAAATCCCCGGCACAATCACTCCTGCGCTCATCGGATCATGATACCCAGAATCTGACTTTCGAAAATCACAATGGGGGCTTGCCATGAAAAGTCAGAAACGCTCACACTCTCAGAGCGTATCGCAGCACTCCTCATAGTTAAACAAGAAAAAGCACAGACCATTTCCGACTCATCGGACTAAGGATAAGTCGTACCTTGCAAAGGGTGTGTATAGGAAGGAGTGAAGATGATTTCAAAACCGAAATGCTCAAGGTTTTTGAGAAGGCCTTGGCTAGTACGGCTTCCGCCTCGACACTGCTGGCCGATCCGGTCCATCTGGCACAAAGGGATCCAGAAAGGGTTGAACACCTTCGAGCGAGATCCCTCTCGTTCAGTGCTCTTCGATTCAATGCAGTCGATATTCATTATGGAATGTGACCAGATTCCATTCGGTTTAGCGCCCATGGGGTAGTGGTCTTGGTTCGATGCCTGTTTTTATGGCAGACCAGACAAGGTTGCTCCAACTGGCAAAGGGCCTCCACGATGCCAGTGGATTGGACACATCCATGGATGTGGAGTTTTAACAACTCAACCCGTACTCACACCCACATTCACAATACTCCAAGGCGATCGAGAAAGTTATTGTGGCTTTGGGGCTCGGCGCACCATGAACACCAGTTTTGCAGTACAACTTGACCGACATCCTTGACCGTGGGCTGCAAACTGAACAAGTGTTGCTTTTCAATGCAGCTATAGCCGATCCGGTTATTGCTTTGTGGCAGAGTCCGTGCTCGACACCTAGCTCACTAAGAAATATAAACCGGTGAGCGGCGACCTTCTATTCCTGTAGTCCCACCCAAACTCAGGGAATAGTGGTGCAGGTTGCGACTGTTGCATCTAGACCATCGACGTTGAATCTTCCACCGACAGGGAGCTGAAGAAGGTCAAGGCATTGACAAAAAAGGTCTTCGCATCAGGGAGTATGGCCCTCAAGGCAGCAAATGCTTCTCCGAGCGGAACCCACTTGTGGCTTTCAAGAGTAAAGCCAAAGCCTGGCTATCCGCCCAAGATCAGTCCTGACTCTGATCGCCTCTCCTCCTCATGCCCTAACTCTGATCGCCTCTCCTCCTCATGCCCTAACTCTGGTGTAAATATGTAAGTAATGCCTTTGATCTATATTTTGTATATATACCTAAAAAATGTCCTTGTTTACTGTACTGCTTTCCTTTTTTTTTTCTGTATACCCTGTCTGTAACCTAAGTGATGCGCCCGGATGCCCTTGGACCTTATGTGCTTTATAAATAAAATAAATACAAATTCAAGATTTCTCACATACTCTGGAGTACTATCTCAGAGGCAGGTAACCACCTCCATGATTGGTAAGTCAGAGCTGGTTTCCTCGACATGGTTGCCGACGGAAAGGAGATGGCCTCCCAAGCTCTCCAAGCAGCTTTGGACACGTCTGACTTCACGGGTCGTGTTATGGGTTTGCAGTTCAATTCTCTGCTTTTACACGCAGTTTCAGGACAAAAAGAGACAAAAAAAATACAAAACAGTAGAATCTCAAACATTACAACTATCCTATCATTGGCTAAAATAGTATAGAAAACGTAAAACAACAACAAGTCTCATGATTTTACCAATATAAATAGACGAATTCCATAATACCACTGATGAAATTGTTCAGGTAAGATTCCGTGATAAAACATATTTCACAACCGCTATTGTCAGTGATGTATATCGGCCACTTAATAGAATACCAAGCCATTTCTCACGGGGTAACAGTATATACTGAACTTTCAAACTGTCAAAAAAATGACTCCTTACAACCTTCAAGGCCATACAATCCGTGAGCAAATTAATCAATGTTTCTCGAGCAAGCTGACGGAACCTACAATTTGCATCATATAAAGAATCTTGACATCGAATTGCCAGCAGATCCTGAGTTAAAAGAACATTAAATCTGATACCTAAAATATATATTTAGAAAGTTTACATTTGGAAACTTTCCTAAATATTTCAGCAACACATTAAAAGCTTTAGGTTCTAACAGGAAGTTTTTTAATATTTTATAGTTTTGACAGGCTGCTTGTGTAGAAAGCCAATCCGCAGCCCAGAGTTTTGACTTGGCTTTGTTAGGATTAGTCAGCAGAAAATCCTCTGCACTTTCCATTGCAATTTTGATTACATGAAAGCAAGAGTGCAAAGTTGCCAACCAGCATTTTGTAAAAAGGGAAAGTCGTTTCCATGCAATTATGCCCTGCAGAGAGAGGAGTCCCAACTCATAACAAATTATTGCAATTGGAGCACTCTTACGAAGAGGTGAAAGTCGCTTGCAGGACATACCTTCTAGATATTGCCACTTTACTATCTCTCAGTTAAAGTGTCTGCATCATAAGTAATAACCGGAACCACTTTTTGCTTGTGGAACATAAGAAGAGGGCATAATGAGTACATACTGTATTTTTTGTTGATAATCGAACCTTGCGCTGCTAAATCTCTTTGCAAAATCAACTTCTCCAAGTAGGGAGATTCACCTAATTTGTTGTTGTAACAAATCCCCAAATATCAGTAATTTTGTACTATTAAGAAGCAGTTTACTGCTCAAAGACCAACCTGAGCCTTTCAAATTACACTTCTTGTTGGCTTGAATTTTCATCACATTAGACTTAGCAATATTGATAGTTAAACTATGGCTTGAGGCATACATCGAAAGAGCATCCAACTGCCTCTGCATTCCAATAGGAGTTTGAACTATGAACAGGTTGAGTGGAAACCAAAAAAAACATACATACCAGCCGTTTTGTGAGAGGTAGGCGATTTATTTTATTTTTTTCCCAATAGGACATGTGTGGACGGAATGGAAGAGGAGAGTAGGAAAGCTGAATGTGAAGACAGAAAGGTATACATTTCTGAACAGTAGACATAATTCCAAGTTTAGGAAGGGGTGATTTGCGCAGGTCAGGCAACAACTAACTATGTAGAGAAAAATTCCATAGTTTGGGGAAACATTGGAAAAATGACATACAAAAAGGTATTTGGTGGGCATGGTTGGCCCGGTAAGGCAATGGCTTCTGTGAATCTTGAGAAAAGCAATGCTCCGCTACATTCCCCTGACTCTTCCAGTTAGGAAATCGCACATTTTTCGTAATGTTTCACAAAACAAGCAACACCACAAGCCAAAAACTGAGCCATGGGAAACAGGATTTTTATGCTTACGGCCTAAACAGACTTACTTAGCATGCATAAATAAGGAAAACAAATGTGGCGAGCAAGGGAAAGCATACATTTTTTGAAAGAGCACAGGCAGACCTTTTGAAGGGTAGGTGACTTGTACAGGTTACAAAAGCATATTGTGCCTGAAGCAGCGACTAAATGTATGTCACATTTGGGAAATGAAATGAAAGGGTTGTGTGACAAAGTGTAGCAGCAAATATATGAAAACGTTATGAAAGCCAAGCGAACACAACAAATGTCCTACCTTCCCGCGTTCCCACAGGTGTCCCGATGAGAACGGTACCTCACATGTGTGGGTTGCACCTACCTGGGCGCAAAGGGAAAAGGCTAAACCACTGGTAACCCCAAGTGTTTTGGCAGAGCAGATTTTTCCAGAATTTGCTCTTGTGGACAACCTACAGATCTGGGCCTGGGGTGTCGCAACCACTAAGGAAAACGGGGAACCCCATGCATTTCCGACAAGAAGACACCAGTGGGAATCCACAGAGGTCTAACTTGCCCGAATTGCCCCAGAATGTATTATTCACAATCCCGGGCAAAGTTTGAAATTTGGCTAAAAAAAACATTTTCAGAGATTTACCAACGTCAACCCACCGAAACACGCAGCCAACAACACATGTCCTACATTCCCGTGTTTCCACAGGTGTCCCGACGAAAACGGTACCTCACGTGTGGGTGCACGCACCTGGGCGCAAAGGGAAAAGGCTGAACCATTGGTAACCCCAACTCTTTCGGCAGAGCAGATTTTGCTTGTAAAACAAGATTGTATGCAGTACCATTTGGGTGCACTACAATAACCGTAACCTCCTGGCAATAGGGATCCAACCTTTGGCATAAGTCTGAAATACACAGGTTGGTAGTGTGGCTGAGCAGCTAGGCTTATCTAAAGAGGGGTCAATGTTAGCAGTAATGTTGTGACAGAGTTTCACAGCACAGTTATTCAAATAAAATCTTACACTCAAGGTTTCTTGATAAAGCAATTATTCATTTTTTTCATAGTCGGTTGTATAAGCCTTCTTCAGAAGGGAGCAGTATATGTAACACTTATAATACACTTTAAAACATACTCTTAGTTTCTCTAAAACAGATGATACCCATTGGGGATGGCACACCGACACATCCTACACCCTCAGGTGACTTAAATAGCTAGGACACTGGTACATTTAGAGCAATACTGAGTTTGGTGTAAAAGATAGAAGAGAGGAATAAAACAAAGGTTAACAAATAATTCACCAACAGGTAAGTACTTTTAAAAACCTTCCAACGTCGAATAAGTTTAACTCTTTCCTGAGGAAAAGATAAAGCATAGAGTCAAAGGGAAGACGAGCCTCTAGGGCAGTGGTCTTCAAACTTTTTTGGCCAGGGCCCCCCTGAGCAAAATTTGGGCAGGTCGGGACCCCCCAGAAATGCCAAATGGACAGTATATATTGCGCGCCGTCACCTGCTCCCATCAAAGTCGCTGGGCTCCCTCATCCCACTCCTACCCAGTCGCTGGTCTCTCCCCACCCCATCACACACCCAGGGCTCTCCCCACTCTGCTCCCATCACTATCCCATGGTTCCCGCCCATTGTGCTCCCACCATAGTCCCTCGGTTCCCCCATCCCGTTCCCAACACAGTCTGAGGGCCAGTGGCGGCTGGTGAATCTTTTTTAAGTGGAGGGGCATTAAGGGGAGGTTCGGGGGGGTTTCCCCCTGTGAATTTTTTTTTAAATAATAGGTTAAAATGTTGCATTGTAGAGCATACTTTTAACAAAAAATGGGTAAATAGCCAAACAGTTTGCAATTGTTGCTGGGAGTCCAGGGGGCAAGCATTGATATTTTATTTCTATCGCGCTCATACACAAGTGTTTCAGAGCGTGACAAGGCAAGGGAGGGGAACAGAGGAGAATAAAACAGCGATCTTACTAGGCCCAGTGACATTGAGAACGCGCAAGTGTGAGGGGAAAAGTGCATGGAAGGGGGGAGAAGTGGAAAGTGCGAAGCAGAGGAGAAACAGATAAATAACAATAAATAAATAATAAAGGCAACAAACAGTGGTAGTGCAGCCAGCAATTTGCAAGTGCTACGTTTAAGGCAGCAGACAGGGTAGGTCTGATAAGTGCAGGAAGAAAGATGGTTCTCCTCAAGTTTTAGAGTGGCAGGGCGCTGTTCCAGAGGGAGGCCCCAGCCGAAGACAGAGATCTACCCCCAGCTCGTTTCTTTGATAAACGACTGACCCTGAGGGAGTTGGAGGTAGAGGAGTGAAGAGCTCGAGAGGGGAGGTATTTGCGGAGGAATAGCTGAAGGTATTTTGGACCGAGGCCCCAGAAAGCCTTGTGGACAAGGCAGAGGGTTTTGAATGATAGATGTCCGGTAAAAAGATACCATCCCTGTCCCCTGGGCCCCACTGGTCCTAACACAATGAACATGATTATGTGTATATGCAAGGCGCTGCACATTCATACAGCAATCACTCTATCATTCACATGAGCATCCATCACCATACACTCACTCATAACGCATCCATACACATGTTTAAATAAAAACAATGAACATAAACGTACCTTCTGCATTGGCCTGTGTGTGGGTGCTGCTCCAGCTGCTCTGTCCGTATGTGCGAGGAGGCGCAGGAGCTCCCCCTCGGACATACAGACATGCAGTGCCCCAGCCAGCATTTCCAATGAGCTATGCAATGCTGGCGAAGCAAAACGCCCCAGCACTTGCATGGCTCAGTGAGCATGTGCGGCTGGGGAACTAAACTGAACTGTCAAAGGGAAACAGTGTTTCCCTTTGACAGTTCAGCCAGCCCAGGAGCACTCCATTAGCTGGATAAAGCAGCTGAGGGAGTGCTCACTGTTTCACTGGGCTGGCTCCTTAGCTCCTCCATAATGGGTGAGGGGCCACTATGCAGTTAGTAATGTTGACCATTGTTGCTGAATATATCACAATTTACTTACATTTTAACACAAAGCACCCCTTTGGGTACTATTGAAACAGTGGGCTTCATAACTACTCTGGCGGTAGCTGTGCCGGTAAAACCGGCACGGCTGCCACTGGAGTTGCATCCGGGTCTGGCACCCGCGAATGGGCAATTACTAGGTCATGCCGAGTTAGGCGGACATGATAATTGCCCTTTCGAAGGTGCCGGTAGATCCCCATTCCCATTTGAGCCCCATATGGCTCAAATGGGAAGGGGGAGCTCGGATGCACCGGCACCGTTAATAACGGTGCCGGTGCATCCGACGAGCTGAGGTCAGACCTGGCGGGGGCTGTCAAGCACCCACGAGCACAACTCTTACTATGGCGGAACGGTAGCAACGGTGCCGGTAGCTTACCAGCACCGTTGTTACTGGTCCGCCATAGTAGTAATGAGGCCCAGTCTGTGACTAAAGGAATGAATATCCATTTACAACTGTGGGCCACTTTTTCATTGTTGCCTGAGACAGTTTCATGCTTCAGCCCGCCCATGTGGGCCACCCCTGCCCATTTCTTCCAATCTAAAAAAAAAAAAAAAAAAAATAATAATTTTTCATGCTGAGCTCTCAGGGCCCCCCTGGGATGCACCCGCGGACCCCTAGGGGGTCGCGACCCACAGTTTGAATACCACTGCTCTAGGGGATCCAGGACAGCCAATGTTAATTGCACAATGTCTAGGGGAGCTGAAGATCTTCTTTGCAGGTAGTTAAAAAGTCTTGCACAATGTTTTTAGAAATAGTTGTAGAAAATAGAACACTTGAAGGGCCATGTTATGACCGGTTCTTGGTCATAGGGTTCACTCCAAAGGACACTCAGGATACTCAGGCCAGGTACTCTTAGCGGTTACTTTATTAGCGTCTTAGGTTACAGGATCAGATGTCATCAAGTCATTGAGATGCAAAGAGGATCAGGTACAAGAGCCCACTGGCTCCCACCACCCAGGCTCACATCTTGTAACTGCCTGGGTTAGAACCAATTCAACTCTAAACATTCTAACCTCACACTCACAACCTACATACTAATGATGACATAGATTGTGGCACAGCATACATGCAAGCACAGGAGCCAACCCTAACACCTCCTTTCCTACAACAAACGTATGTCAAACTCACCAGAAGGAAGCCAACCCTAACACCTTCTCCTGTTGCATAAAGACAAACCCACTACCACACTATGCACATGACTTCCTCACACCAACCATGTTCCACTTACCACGGGCAATTGAACCAGCAGGCTTAAATAACATCCTACGACAGGCCCAGCTGCCACAACTAACACTCCTAACCAATCAAAGCAACACAATTCACCTTCTGTTCCCACCTGCCACGAGGAACCTCGAACTGCCACTTTCAAGCACTAACCGCACACCTTGGCAACCACAACAAACACTACCAAAGCCAACCAAACACACAACTCCTTCCGTTCCTTCCTGCCACAAAGAAACCTCGAACTGCCACTTCCGAGCACTAACTCCCAAAACCGGGAAAAACCAGGTACTGTCGTAACAACACGAGACACTTACTAACAACCCAACAATCTACCCGGGTCAACTAGGAGCTACACTTACAACTCAAACCGCTTTTAGACCCATTCAGAAACTCAAGCAAACACAGCCACACCAAGTCACCACTCACTCACCCAATCACACCAAATATAAAGGCAACTAGCTGTCACTAAAACAACCACAACTAGATCCAACTGCAAATGTTGGCCAGACATTTGAGCCCTTCTGAACAATTAAAAACCCCCAAAGTGAACACAGCCGAAGATGAAACGTTGCCAGGGTTCGGAGATTGACCAAGAGGAATTCAAGAACAATCTCAGAAACCACCTAAAAATTCAAAAAGAAAAACACAAGATGCAATATCACCTGCATCTTCAGAATTTCAAACGAAATCCCTGGACCCTAACAACTCCATGAGGTCACCAAACAACATAAAAGCTTCACACAGCTTCAGGCACTAGTCCCCTGCTAGATGCCTCTGGGCTTCGCAAGACCACAACCCAAAATAACGTAAAAGCTACACTAAGCTTCAAGTGAACTCTGCAGAGCCACAATTTACCACAACATGAAAGCTTTGCAAAGCTTCTGGTACTAGTCTGCTACTAGGTACCTCTGGACCCCACAGAGTCACTAACCAAAACCCATCAAAGCTCCACCAGTTTCCAAACTAGCCTACCTCTAGTATATTTGTATCTGACCTTGCAGGGCCACACACACACACACAACACCACCAACTCCGCAGAGTTCTTTGACCAATCACTTCTTGGTCATGCACTCGCCCAAAACATTCACATAGTGCTCTAAAACGTAAATCAGACACCAGATACGCAAGATACAGACAACCCCCACATAGAATGTTAACTACTAAGCAGCGCTGCAGTCGCTCTAGCAGTCATCATGGATAGTACTAAAACAAACACACAAACAACACCTCACATATACAACTTCATCAAAATGGTTATGTTAAACATAGCATTGGGTGATCAGTACTTTGAAACATTGTACATCCAAGTCACGTTTCTAAAAAGTCCATGTCACCATTAAACAGGCAACCTAATATGCTAAAATGCCTCAAAACGTTATACTAAGCATTGCATTGGCAGATGTATAATCACATTTTAAATTGCAGATCTCCTTTTCTAAAAGTCCACGTTGCTATTACACGGGCAACTCTACATGCTGAAAATCCTCAAAAATGTCATGCTAAGCAAAACATGGAAAACATCACTTTGATCATGCACCCACCTGATAGAGACCCAATAAACCTTCAGTTCACCTAAAAGCCCATGTTGTCACTCTGCCGGAAACAACGCTACAAGCTGAAAACATTCAAGTAATCAAAGCAAATATGTAAAGTAGCATGAACTGACTAACACTTTAATTATATGATAAGTCATGTCTAAAACCACATAACACAAAAAGCACACCTCAGGCATCACGTACTAAAACATTCCCAAGCACTTCCATTTAAAACAGCGCCACCCATTGCAAACGGATTCCACCCTGCATAGCCCGAAAAATATACCTCTACATCATGTATTCAACAATGTGAACCAAGTGGGACAGTTCATTGCTATCCACTCTACCAGAAAACGATAATATGCAAAAGGAATTAACCACTGCTGTCTAAGCTTTGAACAACACCGTTCCTGATTACAGAACAATACTCCTACCCGCCAGAATGTCACCCTTTTCCTTTTGATTTTCCATGTCACCGTTCTTGAGGCGACAAGACAAACTATTGCAGACTTTCCACGCAAAGCAGGACGAAACCTTATCCCGGTTTATTTGCTTCCGAATGGAGGAGCGTCACATACACAAGGAAATCGAAGAGCTTCCTGGTCACGTTAGGCCACGTCGATAGGTGCCCTCTTCCACACTTCCAGAGCACTGTAGCAGCTTTACTGTATATCCAGATCGTGACCCCGCACACTCGTTGAGCTTCAAAAGACCCAACGTTCGATCTGATCACAGACACCTCAGGCCCCATGATGACGTCACCACAGCAGCGGCAGTCCCTGCACCGCGCAGAGCTCCACAGCAGCAACGCCGCTTTGGCTGTCAGCGGACCGCTGAACTCCATGACCACCAGACTGCACTTCCAAAACGAGAATCCAAAACGAATACAGACCAGCGCGCTCTCAACTCATACAGCATGTCGGTAAGAACATTTCTTTTAACGGAAAGTGTCTGCCTTCCTTCCAATGACAGACCCACGCTCACTTTGCTGCTTAGTGGACAGCAACACAGCCTGTTTTAATCAACTTTGGGTACTCACGCAACTTAGGCAACCCTGCCTGGGCGCTCATGCCCCCTCATGTGCCAGGGTGACTACTGGAACAGGCTGTCTGGCAATTCTTCCCGGGGCCTTTCATCCTGAGTCCCAGGGAGGCCCTTCATCCCAAGTCCTTGGGGGCCTTTCCTGTCAGCCGCTCCTGATCCCGCCTGGCACTGGCAGAAAACTCACGTCCCAGCGAACCCTTGGGACAAGCTGCCTTATTCAGCCCTGGGTGGCTGCCTCAAACAGCCCTGGGTGGTTGGCGCTAAACAATCTATGGGGGGCAGTGGGCTCTCCCTCTCAACAGTCACTTTTATCCTCTTGCCTGCACCCCCCGCAGCAGAGTCCTCTTCTTTTCTCTCACATGACATCACACAGGTACCTGCTTCTCTTTACTTCCAGCTGTCCACTCCAAGGTCCTTCTTCACCATACTTTGGACCATCCTCGTTGCCAATTGTTATGACCGGCTCTTGGTCATAGGGTTCACTCCAAAGGACACTCAGGATACTCAGGCCAGGTACTCTTAGCGGTTACTTTATTAGCTTCTTAGGTTACAGGATCAGATGTCATCAAGTCATTGGGATACAAAGAGGATCAGGGACAAGAGCCCACTGGCTCCCACCACCCAGGCTCACATCTTGTAACTGCCTGGGTTAGAACCAATTAAACTCTAAACATTCTAACCTCACACTCACAACCTACATACTAATGATGGCATAGATCCTGGCACAGCATACATGCAAGCACAGAAGCCAACCCTAACAGGCCACAAGCTGGGAGGCTTGTGAGGGCAAAGCTATAGCAACTCTGCCAGGTAACCAAGACAGGCCTCAACTGAGAGCAAGTAAGGCTACACAACAAGAGGTAAGTTAGCTTAGACTTTACATTACCTCTGGTCCGAATAAGTGCTTCCAGCTGGCTTCTGTTCCTGTACAGCTCTGCAGATCCTGTTGTTTCTGAGCCTCAGTCGTCGGGACAAGAGGGAGGATGTCTGGGGACTCCTGCTCTGCAATAGGAAG
This sequence comes from Ambystoma mexicanum, assembly GCF_040938575.1. Lineage (NCBI taxonomy): Eukaryota > Metazoa > Chordata > Amphibia > Caudata > Ambystomatidae > Ambystoma > Ambystoma mexicanum. Next base: position 961,720,663 of record NC_090941.1, on the reverse strand, counting down.
GTCAGCGGCAGCAATGGGCAAACTTCAATTCAGGGGTCCATTGGTGTTTCAGCTCCTCGTGCCTGACAGCAAATAGCAACACTGCCGGTCTCGGATACCACGCTGGACTTTTCTTGCATCTGAGGTCCAGCACTCTGTTGAGGTGGCTCAGACTTGGTCAGTCCTGCTTCAGGGAAGTCTGGAGGATCTTCCTGGCACTTGGGTCCGACTTAAAAGCAACACACACAATCTGGTGTTCCTCTCCCTGGCACTTCGGTTCCAGCAGCAGTGGAAGTACAGCCAGCTCCGAGAGGATGTCCAGACTGACTTACTTTGGAGTTGATTGGTCCCACCAACTCAAGAGGAGAAGTCATCCTTTTAGGGTTTCTCTTGTCGAGGTGAATTCAGAGCTTCAGCATTGCAGCAGGGCTTCACCGGGAAAACCAACAGTCCAGGAGTTGCAGCAGGCGTCTCTTCCGAATTCTTCAGATTCCTTTGTTCAGTGGTCGACTGTCTTCCAAGCCAAAAAGCCCTGCCTTTTATTCAGGTTTCTCCCATTCATTCCAGCCTTGCTTTCAATCACACAGCAAGGTGGCTGTCCTTGCCGGACAGCCGGCCAATCACCTTTGGGTGCATTCCTGTTACCAAGGGGATTAAGCACAGGGAGTTTCGTGCACCTCCCTCACTTCCTGCCCTTGCCAGACATACTGGAGCCAGAGGCGGGCTTCACTTGTGAATCCTGCCAAAGAAAAAACGAACAAAGGAACCAAACCTGGTCTGGCACGCAGAGTAAATCTCAAGAAGGACCTTTCCAACAAGAAATGGTGCAAAAAGAAGACAGTGGCCATTTTGACGAAATGGGCACCCATGGGTATCTTACTGCAGCTGCGAACACAGCCCACGGTAAAAACACAAAATGGTAGTAAAAAGTAAACCAATACCAGCAACCATGTAGAAAGGGTGACAAAGAAATGTTACCTGAGAAACTAGACAAAGGGGGATACTAAGTAACCCCTCCAGCATCCTATGGTACGATAGTGTGTGCGGGGTCTAGGAAGTTACAAAATGTAAGTTAAGTCAATTTCATTTCACTGCTCTTGGAAACAGTAGTTTAACCGAGAGAAGGTATTTAAACCTTTGGGAAATGTAAGAGACTTTCCTCTTCCACTGCACTGAAGGTGCTGTGTGTCACAATGCAGGGATGATGCAGAGATGATGCCTATGGAGTTTGTCAGACTCCAAAAAAACAAAATGAAACACAGAAAACACGTTACATTAAAAGTTCAAAGTCCCAATGTTCAGCAAAAGAGCTGGGTGTCTCTAAAGTGGGAGGAATTTAGCACTAAACTGAAAATTCTCCCTAAAAATGCTCTTGTGGACAACCTACAGATTTGGGCCTGGGGTGTCGCAGCCACCAAGGATAACGGGGAGCCCCATGCATTTCAAAAAACAAGACACCTGTGGGAATCCACAGAGGTCTGACTTGCGTCAATCGCCCCAGAATTTATTACCCACAGACCCCAGCAAAGTCCCAAATTTAGGGTAAAAAACACAATTTTCAGACATTTCCCACCTGGAAACTACTGAAACACGCCGGCAACCAAACATGTCCTACCTTCCCACATCCCCACTGGTGTCCGGATGAAAACAGTACCTCACATGTGTGGTTGCACCTACCTGGGCGCGGAAAAGAAAAAGTGTTGACAGTCCACAAGTCCAACGGCAGTTACTGGGAGCCCCGGGAGGGTTCCCGTCCTTTCCCCGAGGGAAATTCTGTAATGCTGCCTAGCCAGAGCTCAAGGATGGTTCGGGGTGATGTCCCTGGCCTTGGGTGGTTGTCCCTCATGTGGGTGGACTGTCCACAAGTCTAGCAGCGGTTTCAGGGAGCCTCGGCGGGCTCCCCGTCCTTTACCAGAGGGAGAAGGTGTAACGCAACCCAGCCAGAGCTCAAGGATGGTCGGGGTGATGTCCCAGGCCTTGGAAACCCGTCACCCATGTGGGTCGACCATCCCCAAGCTCAGCCTGGAGCTCTGGCTGGGCTGCGTTACATTTTCTCCTTCTGGGAAAGGTCGGGGACCCTGCCGGGGCTCCCTTGGAACCACTGCTGGGTTTGGGGATTGTCGACCCACATGGGAGACGGGTGCCCCAAGGCCAGGGACATACCCCGACCATCCTGGAGGTCTGGCTGGGATGCGTTGCAGAATTTACCTACGGGAATGGAGGATGACCCTGCCGGGGCTCCCTGGATCCGCTGCTGGACAGTCAAACCACATGGGAGACAGCCGCCCAAGTTCAGGAACATCCCCTCTGACCATCCTGAAGTGCTGGCACTCTGAGTGACTTCAGTAAAGGTCAGTATTGCTCTTATTTTGGTTACCAATTCAGTTATTGAGTTATTGAAGGAAGGAAAGGTTAGACATACTTTCAACAGTTTGTAAAACAATTACAATCTCCCAAAGGGAGGCAAGTAGACTTTTATCCCAGCAATAATAGTGTTAACAATTATAACCTACGAGGGAACAAGTACTGCCAAAGCCAATAGGTTCAGAGAAGAGTGGAGTGCCTTTAGGGAGCCAGGACAGCCATAGTCAATGGACAACGTCAATAGTTCTGATGCACTTGTTCTTAGATAAAGTCTTGACAAAGTTAGTAAGTTCAGAAGAAATCACTGTAACTCAAGTGTAGAGAGCACAAGCAAGTATCTACACTTAGGCCAGTTGAGATCAACTCCGAAAAGAACGTTGCATGACAGGAAGCACAACATATGGGGAAAAGGTGGATACTCCATGCCCCACAGTACCTGTGATCTGAAGAAAAACTTTCCAGCTGGATTCCTCCTTGCTACAGCTTGGCAGACCCCTGTTCCTGGACCTTGGTCATGATGACGAAAGGGAGGACGTCTGGTGGGCTTGTGCGGCAGTACTCTGGAGAGGGACTCCTCAGCAATGGATTTCCTTTGTTTCAGCGACACTTTAGTGTTTTGGCGCCTTTTCCTCTGCGGTAATGAAGAATGAAAAACTCTGGTCAGAAGAAGCTTGCTCCCTCGGTCCTGAACTGTGGTGAGGGGACTATGGATCAAGATTTCCTGCTTCAATAGGATCCTCAGGATGCCCAGGAAGATTTGGCCGGATTTGGACCCCTGGCGTGTTTCTGCAGCTCGGGTGAGGCACAGCAAGTTGGGGGTTGCGCCAAATGGAAGCTTGTCTTGAGGCTAGTTGGTCCCACCAGCCTAAGGGAGGATGTCGTCCCCTACGGGTCTTCCCAGTCGATATGAAAACAGGGTCAGTACAGCTGCAGGGCTTCGCCAGGCACTATGTGGTCCAGGAGGGTGCTGATGGCGTCTTGTCAAGTCTTCTTCGGATGTTCCTCTCCAGTGGTCGACTCTGCCTCTGTCCCAAAAACTTGCTTTTTATGCGATTTCCCATTTATTCACAGCCTATGCTGTCAATCACACCTGGTCTGGTTTCAATCAGGCACACCTAGAGACAAAGGACAGGGAAGTTTCGGGACCCTCCCTCACTTCCTGCCTTTCCAGACACACTTGAGCCTGGGCGGGCTACAGGGCTGAAGCCCGCCAAAGACAAAAGGACTCAAACCTGTTTCAACTAACAGAGTAAAAGCTAAGAAGGAACTAACAAACAGAAAAGGGTGAAAAAAAGAAGACGGGGGCCATTTTGGGAGAATGGTCACAGATGGGTGCTGTACTGCAGCAGAGGGTTCATCCAGCGGTAAAAAGGCACACTTGTAGTAAAAAGTAAACCACTGCCACCAGCCATTTAAAGTATGTTAGTGTAATAACAAATGTCACATGAGAAGCGGGATAGGGAATTACTAAGTAACCCCCAGCACTCCACTTAGGGTTGTGTGTGCTGGTGCCACAAAGAGAAAAGTAAGTAAGACCAGGATCATCTTACTATTCTTGGTAATGGTAGTTTACCCAACAAAATGCATTTAAACATTCAGAGTAGTCCAAAGGATATCTTAGTGTGGCACTGCACCTAATGTGCTCTGTATCACCATGCAAAAAGCAGATGCCTATGGCGTTTGTCAGACTCCATAAAACAGTGAAACACAAAAATCCTAATCGGGAAAAATACATGAGCGAGTGAGAAAAAGATCACACTCATTCAGGAGGAAAACATCACAAGCCATAAGTCCAGCAAAAGAGCTGGGGTCTCTAAGGTTGAAGGGAATTAGCAAAGAAATGAAAATTCTCCCAAACAACGACATTGGGGGAAATTCTCGAGGCTCTACAGTCCCAAGATTGGCAGGTGTCGCTTGACTTTCAGGACGCCTAATTTTACGTGCCATTTCACTGGGAGCTGTGATGAATCCAATGGAGTCATTGTGGATTACCTGGCGGTAACCTCCTCCCATGTGGCATGGGGACGGCAGCCCCTACCTGATCCTGACCCTGGCGGCGGTTATATGAGGGAGGAGACAACTACCGCAGAGATCTTTTGACTTCATTGGACAAGACACAGTATCCCCTTTTCCCATGAGGAAGATCCTCTGACACCCAATAAAGTAATGGCCCATTGCCAGCTAATGATTCCCCCTTGAAGAGGAAGTCAAGAAACCTTTGCTCTACACTCCTCTGGTCAGGCCCCCTCATTTGACCCAAACACCCACAACTCGCATATTTGTATTTGTGTTTTGTATTTAGGTTTCTGATGTTTAATCTGCTTAGAATCACATGCTGTGCATAGGTCCGACATCCAGTGGTCACTGCGGAGTATTGCATTTTGTTTTTCGTAGTCGAAAAGGGGACGTCGACAAGGCGTGTCTGAAACACTATCCCTATAGTGACGTGCGTTGTACCCATAATCCCTCACGCGGCGAGGTCCCTCAGATTGTTTTTTTCCGCCCAGCTACTGGTCGCCTTTACGCTGAGCTCCTCGAGAGACATTGCAGATTTCATCTCCTCGACCTTTGGTCTTTTTTCTTATAATATATAACACATAGATCCCTCCCTCGACGCAGTTGTGAAGCTGTTCTGCGCCGAGCAAGATCTTCAACGGAGGGGACGAGCGGAGGAGATCCTTCGGCATTGCCGAACACGTGCCCTGGCCTCGCAGGCCAAATACAGTAGGGAGAGTGGGGTCGTGGGACATCTCTTGTTTCCTTTCTGAGAATGCCTTTCCCTTTCCCATTCCTTTCCCTTGGGGTCGTTATCACGATTTACTGCCTCAGCTATGGAGAGGACACCCTTTAGGTTTTGCCCGCGTTGCAAGGGCAAGTTCACTTGGAAGGACAAGCATTCACGGTGTAACCGCTGCTTGCCCCTCGATCACAAGGAGGAGGGTTGCACGGCTTGTCGGCTTCTTAAGCCAAAGACTCTAAAAGACCGTAGGGTCAAGAGGTGGGCGGCCTACGCTATGTCGAAGGCCGATTCCTCACCCGCCGCCGCTACCACCGACAGTGACGAGGAACGTGATAACACGACCTCCGCTACGGAAGTCGTAGACCCCTCTAAAGAACGCTTGCGCTCTTAGTCGTCTGTCCCCGGCCCCGACGGGCTCGGCTGTCATGATGCCTACCTCCAAGGAGCCAGGTCCGACCCAGCAACCCCAGAGGCAGGCATCATTTCCCCAAGGGGAGTGCCAGCAGGCCCAAGCTGGGGCCCTTTGGACGCAGTCCTGGCGCCTTAGGCGCCAGGCTCATAAAGCTAGACATGTGTTCAAGTGTTTTAATGTGCACTTACCTGATGCAGACCATGCTGCCACATCCAGGCCCTCTTGAGGCCTGAATGGAACTACTTTACCTGTGGGACTACTTTCCACCCGGGTGTGGTCGGGGAAGGATACATACCTGATCGGAGGAAGGATACACACTTGGAACTTCTTCCAAAGCTATTTAAACCACACCCGATCAGCAACTCACGCTTCGCGTTGTTCTGCTCCTCGCAGCTGGACGCTCACCGTGTCAGCTCCTGCATCTGGACTTCAGCCACGCCTGTCAGCATCCTGGGTCACCTGCAAAGGGAGACAAGAGACCTACCAGCTAATCTACACCACGGAGACATCACTGACGATCCTGAAAGGGAAGAAAATCATTTTTAAAAGCATTTTGTTACGATCGCTGCAGCGCTGCATTTCACTCACCTTTCCTGGGTTCCTCCATCTTCAGCAGCGATCATCCGGATACACAGCCACTTCCCAGAGCCTAGAGAAAAAGACAAGAATAAGAGATGAGAGAAGGAAGGGAATAGGAAAAGCTCAGTTTCCTTCTAAGACTTACCTGTTGGGTCATTCCCATTTCATTTCGGGTCTTGCTGCTTCCAAGCAGGACCCCGGCCCCTATGGGGAAAAAAGACAAAGACATTAGATGAGCGAATGCAAAAACATTACCTGAGCGCTCATCTAGGACTTACCAGATCTTTACTGCAACTGCACGTTTCACTTCGGGTCGGCGCCATATCTCCGGCATTCCGAACCCCGGCCCCTATGGGGAAAAGACATCAACATCAGCGCTTTGTTGCAAGAAGTCTCCAAAGGAATCTTCATTCATCACCTGAAAAAAGACAATGAACATTATTATTTAAAGCTTGAACTTTTGAACTTGCAACAGAACTTTTACAGCGCCTTACCAGTATAATCAAGCTTACCCGAACTCCCATCCAACCTCAATCCAGTGAAGTAACTGGGTTCAACGCGCACCTGCTTCAGAAGCAGGATGGAGAGCTCGTCCTTTCAGACCCTAAGGTGAGACTTCACGGGGAATCGTGGAAGGGTATCGTGGAGGGTTGGAAGAGAGTGGGAGGCTTGAGCATAACTCAGTCAGTAGGTAATACTCCCTTTTCACGCACAGGGGAATATTCCTGCGAGCCGGAGAAGCCAGAGTAGAGGGCCCTTCCTGTCCATCTTCAGAGTCCTGCGCTTCACCATTGAAGAAGCATCAGCACTCGAAGCCAGACCTGCGCCTCCGTGGGAATCAGGTGAGCGTTACATCGGCTCACGCCCTGCTTATGGGGATGAACACCCCGGCGACACTGACGCACATGATACCACCCATAAGCACACAACCCACGGCTCTTCTTCGTCGAAGACGAAGAAAGCATCAGCGCCCATGGAGACGCAGGTTCCACCGGCGGCCTCCTCGGACCGTTCAGCGACTGGGCTTTCGGCAAATAAGGGCGCCGCCCCCAAACCATCGGCCGGTGCGCACCAGCAGAGAGCGCACGCCGCCGTAGAACGATCGACACCCGTAACGTCGAAACCACAGCCCTCCTCAAACTAGTCACAGAGAGCTTGGCGAGGATCGTTGTAGCCGACGCCCAGAAGCGTACGCCGAAAGACACGTCGAGCGCTACGCAAAGGTCGAAAGACAAGCCGAAAAGGGCCGAAGAAGGACAGGGACTACCCCCTTCAGTCGGGGAGACCCCCAGCACACCGGAAGGCTTTTCTGACGGCGACGGAAACTTTCCTCGACGTTATGGGAGAGGTCGAGCCGTTTTCAGGCGGAAGACACTAATTTTCCCCCGCTAGACCGCTCAGGGGTACCCCATGAGACCATGGAAAGGCTCCATCTCTGCATGGAGAGGATGGAGAGGTTCATGAAGACCCAGAACCCTCCCACTCCCAAGAGAACAAGAGAAGGGCCTCAGGAGGACCCCAGGGCTAAATATCCGAGACTATTCAACCCCTCCCAGCATGACACAGCCTCAGATTTCCATAATGTGTATGACCTCACTGGTGAGGAGCAATACTTGGAGGAGGAGGATGAATTTGTGGACGATGAAGAGGGACAGAACCAGGAGGAAGGTCTGGAAGACAGCCCAGACATGGTAGGAGAAGGCTTCGGAGAAAATCCAGAAGAAGGGCCTTCACATCCCTGGCAATCCCCATCAGTATATTCGGACACTGATGTCCTGAACCTAAATCCTCCTGACAATTCACCTGTTAGGAACACGTCTCCCATAGACGATCAGCCCACATTCAATGCCCTGTTGCGCAGGGCAGCAGCACATTTCGAACTGGAAACTGGGGAGATCTCTCCTGAAATAGACTTTGTGGAAAGAGTAATTAAGGAGAAACCCCCGGTCAGCCAGACCATTCCCCTCCTCGCTTCAGTGAAGAGAAGAATCATCCCTTCGCTATCCACGCCCGCACTAATCAGAGGAGTTAATCCAAGAATTGAAAAACTTTTCACTCCTTCACCCTCAGACCCGCTGTACATCAGGGGACATTCTATTCCTGACTCCCTTGTAGTAACTAATACAAGGAAGAGGGCAGGGGTGCCGCTGTCCACCAGCGAGACACCACCTGACAAGGAGGGCAAGAGATTATATGCCCTTGGAAAGAGAGTCACATCCTCGGCTGCCTTTTCTGCAAGAATTGCGAACAACAATTCCTTGCTAGCTAGCTACGCGGACGTGCAGTGGGCCAAACTGCGCAAAGACGCCAAAGAAGCGCCGGAACCGCTTCGGACACGCCTGCTATCAACTATTGGCGAGGGAACCAAGGTCAACCAGAGCATTGTGAAGAACTCTCTGGATGCTGCAGAGACAGCGGGACGTTCCCTGGTTCAGGGAATACTCCTAAAACGCCATGTATGGCTGCGTAACTCAGGGTTCAAACCGGAGACACAGGCGTCTTTAATAAATAAACCTATTGAAGACTCAAACCTCTTCGGGAAAGCGGTGGATGAGGCTCTGGAGATGGCTAAAAAAGAGTTCGATACTATCAAAACTCTTGACCAGATCTCTAAGCCCACTACCAGACGCGGCTATGGCAACAAACGCTTTTTTTCGTGGCCAACGCCAACAACAGAATCAGCAGCAACAGTACCCTGCCACCAATTACCAGACCAATAGTGGGCAGTACAGCCAAAGAGGCCAGCGCCGTGGCAAAGGGAGACGTCGGGGGTCTACCCCCAGAGGCTCCCAAGCCCCCAACAACACCAAGTGACGAGAAGATTCGCGTCCCCTCCCATGCAACACCGGTCGGGGGCCGGCTAACATCCTTTCTTCCAGCATGGGAGGGAATAACGTCAGACCGCTGGGTACTTTCCACCGTAGCCCACGGATACTGCATCGAATTCAACGGTTCCCCAACATACAGACCCCCGAGGGGACGACGCATGACACCAGAACACCTTGCCATCCTTCTCCAAGAAGTAGACCAACTGCTGGAAAAAGGAGCCATAGAAGTCATGCCTCTATCTCAGGTAACGGAAGGTATTTATTCAGTGTACTTCCTTGTACCTAAAAAGGATCTAACCATGCGCCCTGTATTAGATCTGCGCCCAGCGAACAAGTTTGTCAAACCCCAGAAGTTTCGTATGGTGACCTTACAGGAAGTGATCAACCTGCTATCACAAGGAGATTACATGACAACACTAGACATGAAAGATGCATACTTTCATATTTTAATGTTGCCAGCGCACAGAAAATACCTCAGGTTCATGATAGAGGGCAAACACTACCAGTTCAGAGTGCTACCCTTCGGCATAGCATCTGCACCAAGGGTATTCACGAAGGTACTGGCAGTGGCAGCGGCCCACCTGCGCAGGTTGTCCATCCCAGTTTACCCTTACCTCGACGACTGGCTCATAACAGGGGATTCGTACGAAACATGCTTTTCCAATACCCAAAAGACTGTAGACCTTTTGTTCCAGCTGGGCTTCTCCATCAACGAAAAGAAGTCCAGCCTAGACCCCAGCCAGATCAAACAATTCCTAGGGGCTCTAATTCAAACAAAGGACAGCCTCGTCTTCCCCTCCAATGAGAGGGTCCAAAACAATGCGCTTGCTAGGAATGATGGCGTCGTGTATTTATTTGGTACCTCACGCGCGCCTGCGCATGCGCCCAATGCAAGAGTGGCTCAACAGCCAGTGGTGTCAGGCCAGCGGACAATGGGACGATCTAGTGGTGGTCTCGCAAGCCTTGGTTCTCTCGCTACGGTGGTGGACAAAGGAAAACTTGGTAAGAGGGAAACCTTTTGCCACACCCGCGGCGGAAGCCACTCTAACCACAGACGCATCCCTCACAGGATGGGGGGCTCACCTATCCCATCAGACTGCTCACGGAGTGTGGACTCCGAACGTAGCATCCAAACACATAAATCTACTGGAGCTACTAGCTGTGTTCAAGGCGCTAAAAGCCTTCCAGGAACACCTACAAGGCAAAACAGTGATGGTCCTTACAGACAGCACCACAGCCATGTACTACATCAACAAGCAGGGGGGGCACCCACTCTCCAGGACTGTCCAAACTGGCCCAAAATATATGGAAGTGGGCTCTCAAACAAAACATGTTCCTACTGTCACAACATGTACCAGGGGAACTCAATCTGCTGCAGACAAACTCAGCAGAGATTTCCCCCTGCCCGAAGAGTACGAATGGCGACTGCACGAAGACATCGTCTTCGACGTCTTCACGCAATGGGGATTACAGAAATAGACCTGTTCGCAACCCTGGAGAACTCACAATGCCAAAGTTACGCCTCCAGGTACCCCCAGAACCAATCCAAGGGGAATGGTCTGTCGATTCAATGGTCAGGGAAATTTGTTTACGCTTTTCCCCCGACTCCCCTTCTCAACAAGGTGGTGCACAAGATGCACCAGGAACAAGTGACCATGATACTGGTGGCCCCAATGTGGGCCCGACAGCCATGGTTCGCTCACTTAATGGAGATGTCTCTATCTCCCCCAGTGAAACTCCCCTGCCCGTACAACATGCTGTCACAAGACAAGGGCAGGACTCTGCATCCATGCCCCCAGAACATGAACTTAGCAGCCTGGCTCCTGAGATCATAGAATTTGGACATCTACAGCTCCCGCAGAGATGCATGGACATCCTCAGGGAAGCCAGAAAACCTAACACTCGCCACTGCTATTCTAGCAAGTGGAAGAGATTTGTCATCTGGTGCAGAGGAAAGAGCATCAACCCGATTGACTGCTCTCCCACACATATTGTTCTATACCTGACCCATTTATTGGATTCAGGTCTAGTGTTCAATTCCATTAAAGTCCACCTAGCGGCACTTTCTGCATACACCACTTCCCAACTCAAAGTGTCGTGGTGGAAGATCCCTGTTATAAAGGCCTTCATGGAGGGAGTAAAGAGAATACATCCCCCGATAGCTGACCCAGCTCCCGGATGGGACCTTAACGTGGTACTTACCAGACTCATGGGCTCACCATTTGAACCCATGCACAAAGCATCTCTTAAAGACCTCACTCTTAAGACTGCTTTTCTAATAGCTATCACCTCCATCAGGAGAGTAAGTGAACTACAGGCTCTTTCTGTTCTAGACCCCTTCGTTACAGTTCACAGAGATAAGGTGGTTCTACGCACGCACCCAAGGTTTGCACCGAAATTCATCTCAAAATTCCACGTAAACCAGTCTATAGAACTACCAACGTTCTTTCAAAATCCTTCCGACCTGGGAGAAAAAAGCCTGCACACACTAGATGTGCGCAGAGCGGTCATGTTCTACATGGAAAGAACCAGACCACTGAGGAAGACTAATCAGTTCTTCGTCTCGGTGGCAGCAGGAAGAGAAGGGGATGCGGTTTCAAAGTCCACTATTTCTAGATGGATTGTTCAATGCATCACTCTCTGCTATACTCTTGCTAAGAGAGAACTGCCCTTTAAGCCAAGAGCACACTCTACTCGAGGCACGGGGGCGTCCATAGCATTAATTGCAAATGTTCCCCTTGAGTCCATCTGCAAAGCGGCTACCTGGAGTTCTGTGCACACCTTTACAAAACACTACTGTCTAGATGCACACTCGAGATCTGACTCCCAGGTGGGACAGGCAGTATTAAGACATCTTTTCTCTACTGTTCCTTCTCATAACCCACCGCCAACTCCGGGTACTGCTCGCTAGTCTATGCACAGCATGTGATTCTAAGCAGATTAACAAACATCAGAAGACAATGCATTACTTACCGTAAAAGCATTTCTGATGGTTGTATCTGCTTAGATTCACATGCGCCCACCCTTCCTCCCCGCTCGGATGGAAGGAACATAGACTTCCTTTTATATCTCTCTTTCTGTACTCACTCACGTCTAGAAGGCTCCCTCAGGGCAGAAAAATACAAACAGAGGGACCTCGACGCGTGAGGGATTGTGGGTACAACGCACGTCACTATAGGGATAGTGTTTCAGACACGCCTTGTCGACGTCCCCTTTTCGACTACGAAAAACAAAATGCAATACTCTGCAGTGACCACTGGATGTCGGACCTATGCACAGCATGTGAATCTAAGCAGATACAACCATCAGAAATGCTTTTACGGTAAGTAATGCATTGTCATTTATAGCTCGCACCAAATGAAATTAACCGTATAACGGCGCAGATGACACCCTGATTAGTAGAAGTTACAGATGAATCCAAACCAGGCCCCCAGAATTCAAAGAGCCATCTACCTGAATAGGAAAGTCTTTAGTGCTCTGCGAAATTGAAGAAGTGGCAGGGAATTCCCCAACCTAGGACCAAAGACAGAGAATCTTCTGTCACCTCGAGATTTGTAGACTGAGTGAGGAATAACCAGAAGACTATCACTGGAACGTAGTTGTCTCACAGGATGATATGACTGAATTAATTAGCTCTCTCGGGTACAAAGCGGCAATGCCATTTACACATTTGAAAACAATGCAGGCTGTCTTAAACTTAATACGGTCATCAATTGAAAGCCAGTGTAATTCACAGCTAAATGAAGACACATGAGCAGTTTTACTTAACTTAAATATTAATCTAACAGTTGCGTTCTGTGCTTTCTGAAGCCGCTGAAGCTGTTTAGATGGGACGCCCAACAATTGACTGTTACAATAGTCTAGGTGGCCTCTAGTTAATACCCCCACCAATGATGCATGATCCTCTTTAGGTATATAAGGAAGCACATGACGTATCAATCTCGGGACAAACTGTACTGCTTTGATCTTAGCTCCCACCTGGGCTTCGCTACCAAGGTCGTCTTGCCATATCCATCCCAGGTTTTTTATTTTAGACCCACATTTTTGATTTTTGCCCAAAAGTGTAGGAGTGGGCAACTTCTTGGCTGCCCTCAGCAGGTGATTGGGTCCGAACAATATAAGTTCTATTTTAGCAGCATTAAGCTGCAGATAGTTCTTTGACATCCAACTGCTTACTTCTTCCAGACATTGTCCCAGTCTGCTGAATGCTTCCTTGAAGTTGACAATTCGTACAAAAATCTGGGTATCGTCTGCATATGAGTGGAAATCCAACCCATAGCATCTCAGAATTTCCAAGAGAGGCTGAATGTACAAATTAAACAGCAGTGGAGAAAGGGAGGATCCCTGTGGGACCCCACAATTCAATTTGATAAGGTCTGACAGGAACTCCCACCCCAATCTCACACGCTGTTGATGGTTGGTCAAAAAAGACCTAAACCAGCTTAATGCTGAATCAGAGACTCTTCCTACCTCCTGTAATCGTTCCAGGAGAATGTCATGATTTACTGTGTCAAAGGCTGCGGACAAATCCAACATTACCAGGAGTGTAAATTCCCATTGGTCCGCAGCCTTTAACAATTCATTCTTTACTACCAGGATGGTAGTCTCAGTTCCATATTTTGGTCGGAATCCAGATTGGAACTTGTCCAATAATAATTTGTGTTCAACAAAATCCTGTAGCTGGTTGGTAACAACCTTTTTTCGATAATTTTGGCTGGCCATGGTAGTCCTGCAAAAGGGTAATAGTTTTGTAAAATCTCCACATTTTATGATGACTTTTTCAGTATAGGTGAAACAATAGAAAGCTTTAAACTCTCCGGAACAGTCCCACTCAATAGTGACCTATTAATGAAAGTAGTATTGAATGGAGTGCTGGCAGGAGAGAGAGAGAATCAATCGTAGGTTTGAGAGTCTTAATAAGTTGAGAAACATCTTCTTCAGTAACTGGATGAAAGTCAAAAGTTGATGGTAACATCTGATTTTGTAAGTCATCTGACTCAACTACTAATTGATTACTTATTTATACAGATGGTTTTATGGAAGCTGCCTGCTCAATGCCTGCCCTTATCCGTTCGATCTTATGTACATAAAAAGAGTTGAAAAGGTTGGCTCGTGCCACAGAAAAATCAGGCACTGCATTTTTGCAATTTAGGTTACAGAATCTAGATATAATGGAGAACAGTTCTCCTGGTTGGTTACTGGCAGTTTGCAATTTTTTACCCAGGAAATCTTTCTTGGCCAAAAAAATAGCCAATTTATATTCCAGTAAAGCACTCTTAGCTTGAGTTTTATTCTCCAAAGTTGGCTTCCTAAGCCAAACCTGGTTGGTCCTACTAACTAGCTTGCGTAGATATTGCAAATTATCTGAAAACCAGGGTTGGGAAACCTTCTTAGCTTTCGGTTTTGGCGGGGTTATCTTGTTACAAATAGCGCTCAAAACTGAGGTTACTGCTGCGAAAAAAATCCCTGCATGGAATTGTGGGGTCAATGGAGGCAAGAGGCCCAACAATTTCAATAACAGTAATTTTATCTAAATCCTTAGCTTTCCGAGAATAAGTAGCCAGTCAGGTCTTAGTATTAGTTTTAACACAATTAGGTAGACTCAGTGAAAAGAGTTTAATAAAATGATCCGACCAATAAACTGGCATAATATCCTTCATGGTAGCACATCCACCTCTTGTTATAATAACATCTAGGCAATGGCCCTTTATATGCGGGGGTTGAACTCCTAGTGAGTGAAGGTCATGAATATTCAGTAGGTCCCAAATTTCTTTGGAGTCTGGTTTTGTTTGGTCATCTAACCAGATATTCCCGTCACCTACTAAGAGCAACTCCTTATGTTTGCTCCCCTCACTACTGAGGAAGGCATCGAGCTTCTCCAAAAATTGTTTACAAGGGCCCGGGGATCTATAGCCCAGCACTAGGTGGATAGTAGCTTTAGGGGAAATGTGGAAAGTAATTTTTCCCATTTGCAAATCATCACCCCAATCCAAAGTATATAGGTGCGAGATAGATAGTGCGGCCTAATGGATGATTGCAATACCTCCACCTTTTTGCAAAGTCCTATTAATATGTTTAATTAAATAGTCATCCGGAACCAGCTCGTGAAATGTTCTGGGGGAGGATTCGGAAAACGTTTGTATGTCCAGATCATGGAAGCGGATAAGCTCTGCAATTTCTGTGGTATGTGCCCTAGCGGATCTCACATTTACTAGTGCTGCTTTACAACTCTCCATAATTCCAGTACTAGCTGGGGAAGATCCCAATATGGGTTTGAGAATTTGCAGATCTCTAATTTTGTTTAATGTTCTTAAATGGCATTATAAGTAAAAGTTAATTGTACACATCTGTCTTAGCTGATTAGAAGAAATCAATAATTTGAAAGACAATCTTGTCAAACGTGGACTGCTGCAGGCAGCGTCTCATGCCGACTGCAGACGAGGCAGAAACAGGCTAAAACAGGCTTCGCGTTAATGCGGACCAGTTATAGCCTGTGTTGCGCCCTGATGAGGCAACGGGTGTAGTTCTCACACTGCTCGTTTGTGAAAAATATGTAACCACGATCACAGAAAACTTTCTATGGTGCTGACAGGGGGCAGCACCCATATGACAATAAAATCCCAATACTTTCCCTTCAATTTGTTAAATACAGCACTTCACTGAAACTAAGTATTTTTAAAAGTTGTTAAATCTATGTCTTACAAGTGAACATAGATAAATCCTAGCAGTTAGCTCAATTTCAAAGGAGCCCACACTAAAAGTAAAAAGGATCTCAATATAACACCTTTTGTGTCTGATGTGCCTTCATGTGATATCTCTGAGAAAAACTATCTAAGAGTTAACAGTCCAATGCCCTCCATGGACTCCAACTCCCATAACCACCCAGGTACTGGGATGATGAGGAGGAGGATGAGGGAGTTTGTGCAAATTGACAGGAGCTTGAAGTATCGCATGCAGGTTGGTTGTTTTTCCAAGTTTTCAATGTGTAGGACATTTAAAGATGGCAACAGCACTATTGGATCAAGCAGTGCAGG
This sequence comes from Ambystoma mexicanum, assembly GCF_040938575.1. Taxonomy (NCBI): domain Eukaryota; kingdom Metazoa; phylum Chordata; class Amphibia; order Caudata; family Ambystomatidae; genus Ambystoma; species Ambystoma mexicanum. The sequence continues at coordinate 961,704,727 of NC_090941.1, read as the reverse complement.
AGAAGACGTTCAACCCCCATGCTGAGGCTCATGAATGTGAGGCACACGGATATGAGTGGTGGAATGGAGAAGGCCGCTTGGACAGGAGGAGAAACGCTGCGTGCAAGCAAGAAGGGCTGCAGAGACTCTGGGAGCTGCGCAGGAGCTCCTGGATGTTGTGGTGATCGAAGAGACAGCGTTCTCTAGTCAGGGCCAAAAAGGAAAGCTGGCGTGTCACTGAGGAGCCACACATCACTAGCACAGAAGCTCCAATTCATTAGAGCCGTCTTGGACACCCGAGAAGGGAAGTCCTTTCCTCCCGAGGAGAGTCGCACCAACGTGGGACAGATGGTCAGTCTTTTGCAGACTTCCAGCAGTCTACCGGCATGGGCGTTCTTGCGCCTACTGGGCCTCGTGGCATTCTGTATTTTCCTATTGCCGCAGATGAGACTGTGATCCCTTCAGAGTCAGAAGAAGGACATAGCCTCTCAAATGGCATGATGTATGATATTTTATTAAAGTAACACTGTAAGGCCTATCTTTCCCTATCGCTATGGGTGGTCCCTACCCTTGTCATGAGTGTCCAAAAGAAATAAGTCAGCGGTCCAAAACTATTCTAACTGACCCTACCACTTATGAAAACTAACTTCGATCAGGAGAATGACTGGCTTCACCTGAGAGTACCTCTGGTACCAGTCTTCAATATCCAATCAACAAATAGTTTCTCTGCACTTTTCTGATCAGTCTTTGAAGTTTTTCGATTGGCTTTGTGTGCTTTCCCTGGTCTCTGGAGCTCCCTATTTGGGATTTCCTTATTAGCTTTATGTTCTTTGCCTTGGGCCTCAAAGTATTCTTGGCAGGTAGTCTTACTTTGATATTCTTTCTCTCTTGTGTAATAACAGTTCCACTTATCTTGGTCTATGTGTCTTTCTGTCTGGCTCAATTGTTTAGTTCCTCTGAAGTCTGGTTCATCTCATCCTTTCTTTCTATTATTATCTTTGCCTTGTACAGAATGACGAGTTGTCTTCCCCCTTTTACCAGGGTATTTTTATTTATTGGTTTTCCTTCACAGTGTTCAGCTTTTCAAAAATCCTTTCTCTTGATTCGCAATCTTTGTAGCTACTTTTCTTCAAAGTCAACTTTGTTTCATAGCTTCTACTGTGACGACTAAACTGTGTGATATGATTCCCTTGAATTCTTCCGGGCTTCCTGTTCTCCCCATTAACTTCGTTCTTGAAGGAGAACGTATTCAGAAGCCGTTTTCCTCGGGAGCTCCCTCTCAATTGTTAAGCCGATGGCTCCTTCTCTTCTCTGGCGTCCGTCTCCTCTCTTTCTTCCATTTCACTACAGTGTCAGTGTTCGGCTGCTTGCCTGTACACACTGTGACTTTCTCTTTCCAGTGGTATCAGTGATGTTCTGTGGACCAGCTGTCAGCCACGTACTTCCCACTGTGGTCTCGCCACCACCTCTTCCTATGCTTCTGCCTTGTCGGGTTCCCGTGCTGCGGGTCTGCCGCAAGTCTGGCGTTCCATTCTGCAGTTCCCAACGTGTTTGAAAATTGTGTGCTCCCTGGTTACCGTCGTCTCCAGTTGTTGGGGCCTCCCCCGGCTTGCTTATGCGATCGTCTTAGTTCTCTTCGTGTTCTGCTTTCTCTGGACTCACACGTCCTTGACCAGTGAATGGGGCATACTGAATTAAAGGGACATGATCCTTTTGCATATAACAAGGATAAACATTGAGTTTCTTCTTCCCAGCTCTGATATTTTATGGTTTCTGGCATGTAGAAGCATCCTGTATATGCCATAGTATGTATAGCTTGAAGGGAGTTCCTCGTAGGAATAGGGAGGTCTTGTCCCCAGAGGGGCGGGGGGTCTCTCCATTTGAGGTCCCACTTGCCTCTACCCCTAGGCAGGGTATTGCAGAGTAGGCTCATCTCCCTGGCCTCACAGGGGGGGGGGCTCCCCCTTGGGAGAAGGGACAAATTCCCTCGATTCATCACACTTTTCAGGAGCCAGTGGTCATAATTCTACGGCCAGATGTCGGATGTGCTCCAAGTGTCAAGGTCAGTGGTAAACAACCTGATTTGGTGGAGCGACAGAACAAACATATTGGCGGGTGACCCTTTCTGGCACATGACCGGAAGAGCAGGTGGTCAAGGTGTCCATTGTAGCTCACTCCAGATCAGCAGCGATTGGTCTCAGGAGGAGGAACATCAATCTGCTGGAACTGCTCGCAGTCAGACTGGCGCTGACAGCTTTTACGCCTGCTCTACCTGGTGTTAAAGGACCACACAGTGACCATGCACTACCTCAAAAAGCAGGGAGGCGTGAGGTCACTATCCCTGTGCAGGGAGGCCATGCATCTATGGTTCTGGATGCTAGAAAACAACATCTCAACCTCTGCAGCTCATCTGGCAGGGATGGAGAATGGGTTTGCAGATTCACTGATCAGGCACAGCTCGGTCTCCCATGAGTGGGAGCTATGCCCTGAGGTCACAGCAGAGGTCTTCCTCTATTGGGGCACCCCGACAGTGGATCTGTTTGCGACAGTGGACAATACGAAGTGCAAGCAGTTCTGTTTGAGGGAATCTCCCCCAAGGGGGCATTGGGGACGCTTGTCTAGTGGAGTGGGTCTTCGACCTCCATTATGCGTTCCAGCCGATACTAGTCATCCCTTGGGTTCTCAGGAGGTTGCAGAGAACCTAATCCTGATCGCCCCAAACTGGGCGAGGAGGATGTGGTACCTGTATCTTCTGGATCTGTTCGTATGCCCACCTCTCCGGCTCCCTCGGAGGCTGGACCTCTTGTCTCAGTCGGGAGGCAATGTGCTTCACCTGAACCTGGACCCTCTCAACCTGCATGTGTGGCTCTTGAGAGGCTGAGGTATGACTGGGACCTCGATGTGGAGGTACTCGAAGTTCTGTTGGCTTCACGTAGACCTTCCACTAGGTCCCTTTATGCATGCAAATGGAGAAGGTTTGTGACCTGGTGCAAGGCGAAAGGAGTGGACCCCACGTTGTGCCCCACTTCATGAGTGATGGAGTTTTTGTTGGGCCTAGCCAAATCAGTCCTGCAAGTGGCCACAGTGGAGGGGTATCTGGTAGCTCTGTCCATTTTTAAGAGGACACCAGAGCAGGGCTCTTACGTCCCGTCCCCTTTCCTCCATACTGCATGGGCGTCCCTTCCAAGGGACGGGAGACGGATCCTTTTTCACCAGAAAAAGCCTTCATCCCCTTTAAATTTAGAGGCGTGCAGGGGTGCGGGCCAGGGAGCATGCGCTGCCCTGACTCTGCCCTCTGGCGCCACACCTCAGTCCTCTTTTCCGCGCCGACGGGATTGGGCCGAATTCACAAGCGCTCCTGGGTTTGGCTTCGGCCATGTAATTCCATGCGCGGATACTAGTTCTTTGTCTTTTTTGTCTTTTTATCATTAAGGTACTCGGTCCTCAGGCACCATGCTCCTCCCTGGCACATGTCGACTTCCACAGGGTTCAGCAGGTGTGCATCCTGCAGCGGGCTCGTCCCAACTTCAGACACTGATGCCCTCTGTCTACGTTGCCTTGGCCCAGACCACGGTTGGCAGGCTTGTTCAGCGTGTGGCTCGCTGTCCTCGAAAGCGATGAAGAAGTCGCCTCCAGAGGACCTCAAGAACTTTGTGAAGCACCGAGCCAGGCCCAAGAAAGGGCTGTTATTTTCCATCGCACCCCGCAAAAGAGACTCCTTCCCACGGACTCTCGCGCGTGCGAGGGACCGTTCAGGTCCTTGTACCAGCATGTGCACCGAGGCTGCTTCAGCTACCGTCCCTCAAGCTGAGTGTTGAGGGACCGGAAGGTTTCTTGTACCGGATCGTCATCCGAGAGGCTCCGCCCTTGTACCAGCAATATGGCCGCGGGGCTATGCCCTAGTATATGATATTTTATTTGTATCGCGCACGTACACAAGTGTTTCAGAGCGTGACTAGGCAAGGGAGGGGAACAGGGGAGAACACAACACAACAATCTTACTAGGCGCAGTGACATTGAGAACGCGCAAGTGCATGGGAAAGGCAATACGTCTGAGGGGGCGCCTAAAAGCACCTCTACCGACCCTCGGGTAGAGGGTGTCACACCTACCGGGCCTAGGCCTGAGGAGTAGGGTAGGCCTCATGATCCACATACAAGAGTCCTGGAGGAGGCTGGGCCCAGCGAGCAGAGCAACACGTGGCAGGCACATGGCAGGCAGCTCGACAAGATGGCCGCCGCACCACACAGAGGCACCTGTCCAGCGCCATTCCAGGAGTTTGGCGAAGAACGAGTGTCGAGGTGATACTGGCCTCAACCAGGTACGTGACCTACAGCCTATCCTCCCTATGTGCAGGGCAGCTTCCCACTGCGTCCATAGGGGCAGGGTATGCAGCGGCTCCAGCAGCCCCCGGCTACCCCGTGAGTACCCGTGAGTACCCCCTAGCCCCCCTCAGTCCAGTGAGGAGTGGTTCTTCGAAAGGTTCCTCGGACTCATGAAGTCACCTCGGGTGGGGGTTATCCTCAAGGACGCCATCAGGGAAGTCCTCCTGACTATGCTAGCAGCACCACAAGCGCTGTCACCGGCCCAGTGCAGCCGCTGGTCCCGGCTCCGCAGCTGACGTCTTAGGCGGCTCCGTACCAGCCTCTGCCGCCTCCTCACCAGCCTCCGCCGCCTCCTCAGCCCCTGGCTGCGGTCCCTGTGCCCCAGCCTCTGGCTCCAACTACTCCTCCAGATCCGCAGATGATGAGGAGGATCTGGACATGCCATCCTCAGCCAGGGCCTTCCACAAACGTCTTGCTGGGCTGGCGGAATACCTGGGCCTACCCCAGCCCGAAGTCGAGCATGCGGCAGAGGGGGTTCTGGCTGAAGTCCTCACCAACGCCCCTCTGCCAAAACAGGGATTCCTCTGCAGACCGATGTAGTCTCCCTGGCCTAGAAGGATTGGTTTAAGCCCCACTTGACCCAGCCGGTCAATCGACGCCTGGACGCCAAGTACACAGAGATGGAGGGGGGTACACTCTTGCTCTCGCCCCATCCTCAGCCACACTCCTCAGTGATCGCTGCGGCATCACTGTACTCCAAGCCTCAGTCGTCCTCCACAGCCTCCTCTGCGGCTCTACTAGGCAAGGAGGAGAAGACCTTGGAGGCGTACAGCAAGAAACTCCATTCCAACGCATCCCTGCACCTTTGTCAGGCCAACGCTGATGCCATGCTGGCTGCCGCTAACCAGAGGTTGTGGCGGGAAATTGCGGACTTCCTCCCGGTACTCCCTACGCAGAGCCAATCATGTTTTAAGGTGGGGCTGGCAGAGGCCAAGATGGTGGCGCATGACCTTGTGGAATCCACTGTGGCCCATATCGACACCTATGGCCGTGGCAGCTGTATCGCCACGGGCATGAGAAGGACAGCCTGGCTCCTGGCCATGAAATTCAACCCGGACGTCCAGGAACGTGTTTTAGCTCTACCGTTCGAGTTAGGGGGGGGGATCTCTTCCACTCCACCACGGACGAAGAGCTGGACAAGAAGAAACTCTGCTCACAAGTCAAGTCTTTATCCATCTTGACAAAGACCACGTCCAAGTCGTACACCCAGTCACAGCAGCGCTCAGACAGGGGGCGTACGTATGGAGGGTTCCGCGGCTTCCAGGAACTGAGATCCCAGCAGCTGGACCGCTCGCCGTCTCAGAACCCGCGCAAGCAACACAAAGGGCGTGGGGGGGTAAGGGCTTGTTCTCCTCCATGACAGCCTCGGAGGGAAAGAAGGCATAACACGCCCCTTCGGGTCCACGTGTCTCCAGTGGGAGGCAGGCTTGCTCTCCATGCACATTTCTGGCACCAGAATTTCACGGACCCCTGGATCCTCTCCGTAGTATCCACGCGGTACCGCCTACCTATCCCAGCCTCTTCTCCCTCCTCCCCTCCACTTCCTCAGGTTGGGACAGCAACTCTTCTGGTTGAGATCCGGTCGCTTGTACAGAGCCAGGCAGTGGAGGAAGTCCCAGCCTCCCAGCAAGGCTTGAGCTTTTACTCCAGGATTTGTCGCCATTCAGAAGAACCACCAGGTGGGCCTGAGAGCTGTGCTGGACCTTTCCACCCTCAACCTCTCCTTACCCCTTCAGAAATTCAAGATGATTTAACCAGCTTTTATAGCTGAGATATTGTACAAAGGAGACTGGATGGGCTCCATGGATCTGAAGGACGCTTACCGACACGTCCCGATTTGGCAGCCCCATCGTTCTTTCCTATGGTTCAGGATCATGGGCTAGCATTTTCAATACAAGGTCATTCCTTTTGGCCTTAATTCGGCCCTCCAGTGTCTTTACCAGGCTCATGAATATGGTGGCTGCCTTCCTCAGAGCACAGGGCCTCCACATCTACCCATACCTCGATGATTGGCTCGTCAGGGCTACATCTCCGGAAGCGGTTCACTCCTCATCCCAGGCCCTTATGAACACACTGCACGATCTTGGCTTCTTGCTCAATCTCAAGAAGGCACAGCTGCACCCCACGCAGACTCTGACATTCTTGGGCGTCATCTGGGACACATGCTCTGTCGGAGGACAAGATCTCGGCCATCAAGAGGCCCACCACCCACTTCCTCAGCAGAGAGGTGACCTCGGCATGGTGGTACCAGCATCTCCTGGGTCTCCTGGCGGCGGTCCTATTAGCCGTCCCACACACGAGATTGAGGATGAGGAGGATTCAGCTGCGAAATGGAACCAGGAGCGGGGCTCGCAATCCAAGATGATCAACGTTCCTCCATCTTTCTACCCGGACCTAACATGGTGGTCCAGGCACTGCAACCTACAGACGGGCAAGTCCTTTCGGCCGCCCACACCGCAGGCCACCTTCACCACAGACTCCTCTCTCGATGGCTGGGGAGCCACTCTGGACGATCTCTCCGTCCACAGCACCTGGACCCAACAGGAGCAGGAATACCACATCAGTTGGTTAGAGCTGAACGCCATCTGGCTACCGCTCAGAGCATTCCTACCACTTCTCAAGAGCAAGGTTGTCCTCATCCAGACAGACAACTCGACCAGCATGTACTACGTCAACAAGCAGGGAGGCACTAGCTCCCCCTCCTCTGTGCAGCCTGGCAATCAACATGTGGGAGTGGGCCCTGGAAAACGACATCTACCTCAAGGCAGTCCACCTCCCATGGGACTCCAACCTGGAAGCGGACAGGCTCAGCATGTTGGGAGCGGACAATTACGAGTTGCAGCTAAACAACCTTGTTATTCAGGAGATCTTCAACAGGTGGGGTCATCCCCAACTGGATCTCTTTGCCACCTGGCACAACAAGAAGTGCCCTCAGTTCACCTCCTGGCAGGGCCAAGGCCCCGGCTCCCTGGGCGACGCATTTCGGGTTCAGTTGAACGGTATGTGGGCTTGTGCCTTTCCTCCGCTAATTCACAGAGTGATTTGCAAGATCAAGGAGTCTCGCCAACTCAACATCATTCTAATAGCTCAATGGTGGCCGGCCAAGCCATGGTTTTCAGAGCTGCTCAGACTCTCGGAGATGCCTCCGATTCACCTCCCGATGGGCTTAGCACATCTTCTGGCACCGCAGGGGGGGCAGGGTCATCCACCCGCACCACAGAAACTAGCCCTCACAGCGTGGTACTTGAGCAGGTAACGCTGCAGCACCTCAGCTTCTCCCAGGCTAATCTGGAAATCATACAGGGTTCAAGGAGCAAGGCTACCAGGGCCCAGTATAAAAGTAAATTGACCAGATTCTGCCACTGGGCAGACTCCAGGGAAATCGACCCCCTGGCATGTACCTTGGGCGACCTGCTCTCCTTCTCGGCGCACCTCACCCACTATGGTGTACAGGTTGACACCTGCCGTACATACCTCGCTGCCATCGGAGCTTACGGGAACTCAGAGGAGGGAACTTTCTCCTTCCAATCCTATCGTCAAGAAGCATTTGAAGGGGCTCGCAAGCCTCTACCCGCCTGTCAAGAGGCTGCACCCCGTGTGGGACCTCAACATGGTCTTGGGTGACCTGGTGCACAAGCCGTTTGAGCCAATGGTATCCGCGGACATCAGGTTGGTCACCATCTAGACGGCCTTACTAGTCGGCCTCCCCTCGGCTCGTAGAGTCAGCGAAATCCAGGCACTGGTCGCCTCGGAACCGTATACCATCTTTCACAGGGACAAAGTAGTCCTGCGGACACACCCAGCATTTCTGCCCAAGGTGCCGTCTGCTTTCCACTTGAACAAGGAAGTAGTCCTTCCTACGTTCTTTGCCGATTCTAAGGACGAAGCACAGAGAGTGCTGCACTGCATGGATGTCAGGCGTGCTCTGAAATTCTACTTGTCAGGACCAAGGGCTTCTGCAAATCGGACGCCCCGTTTGTCACTTTCTAAGACGCAAGACCAGGCTATCAGGCCTTCAAGGCCTCCATATCCCGCTGGATGATCTCGGCCATCAATGAGGCGTACGAGAGCCAGCACAAGCCGCTTCTGGCCAACATGCACGCCAACGCAGTCAGGACCAAGGCAAAGGCCATCGAATTCCAGCGCCATGTCCCTTGGCAAGTCATAAGCAGGCAACCACTTGGGCCACTCCCTCAGCTTTCTGCAAGCATTACTGTTTGGATGCCGGCTCTAGATCTGATGCGGCTTTCGGACAGGCAGTTCTCAGGAACCTATTTGCTTAAGGAGGCCCTCCTCTCCAATCTCAGGCTACATTCAGTTGTAATCGCCCATGCAGTATTGTGAAAAGGGGACGGGGCGCAAGAGTAATTATAAGTTACCCACTGTAGTGACTAACGTACTCTTAGTCCTTAGTCCCCTTTCCTCCATATGTCCCACCATCCTCCTCCCTAATAGTACTGGTGTCATTAGGCAATGTTCGACGCGTCAATGGAGACTGAGGTGGGCGGAGTCAGGGCAGTGCATGCTCCCTGGATCTCACCCCTGCGCACCTCCAAATTTAAAGGGGAAGAAGGTTTTTTCTGGTGAAAAAGGTTCCGTTTCCCATCCATTGGAAGGGACGCACATGCAGTGTGGAGGAAAGGGGACTGGTTAGTCACTACAGTGAGGAACTTTTAAATTCTTAACCATTCCTGTGTTGGCACAGTTTCTTTAAAAAAAATAAAAAAAAATTAAACTTTTATTTTTGTTGAAAGAGGCATAAAGCATATACACACATCAGAGCAGTCAAAACAAAAATGGTACATGAATAGATAAGTACAAGTATATACCAACAGTAGTGCGACAACAGTAGATGAGCAATGAATTATCACAGTGCATCGAGTTCTCAAACAGTCAATGGAGATGGCCGGGAGGACTCGTCCACTGAGGAGGTGTCATTTAAACTGTTCAAATAGCTGTTTAAGGCGGACCATATATTTGGGGGACGAGAACGGGCTGGGAGCATACCTAGGAACTCCTCCTCGCATTTTCGGGACCACATGAGTAAATTGAGCCTTTTCTGGAATGAAGGGGGAGTGGGACTCTTCCAGTTCTGCAAGACACATTACTTGGCCACCACACAGCTCACGTTCAGGAACTTAAAAATATCCTTAGCCCCCTCAGGCTGCCGCACCCCAAACAACATTGGTTCGGGACCAACAACAGAATCAGTGATTACAGACAGCGTTTCTGTGATCTTACCCCAGAATGTGGCTAGTTCCGGGCAATCCCAAAACATGTTCAAATGGCCAGCATCCACCGCGCCGCAGAGCGGGCAGAGCCGAGGGTCAGAGCGCGTAAACCTAGAGACTTTGCGCGGAGTGTAATACAGCCTGTTTAGCAATTTATATTGGGAGACCCTGTTGATATGAGAGCACATCCTCTCCCACTGGTGATCAGTGAGTTCCAACTTCCCGGGCCTTGGATGGCTGGGGAGAGGCAGTGGTCAGCAGGATTTTGTTAGTGAAGAAACCAACCCACTAGCACCACCCGAGTTGGCGATGTAGGCAATCCCAGGGGAGTCCTGGGGTTCATTGGGGAAGTCAGGCCATGCATTTCGGGAAAGCAGCGTGGAGTCTGAAGAACTGCAGAAGTTCCCAGGGCGGTATCGTGAGTGGGTTCCAACCCGGGGAAGTTCCAGGCGGGGAGCCACTTGTAGTACGGGTATTGTTCGGCGCAAGTTTTGAACATCCAACCCCAGGCTTGCACCGTGGTTTGGACCGGGTCAATGGGTGAATCCGGCTCGTACTGCCGGTTTAGAATTGAGGACATTACGTTGGTGCCTGCTGCTCCCAGAGCCTCCAGCTTAACATGAGGACGGGGTGGGGGCCCGGGGTACCTGTAAGATGCGAACTGTGCCTGTGATGCAGTCCAATATCGTAGCATGTCTGGGGCGGTGAAGCCCCCTCTATCGTAGGGTAGTGACATGTCTGACCACTTCTTACGCACCGCGCCGGAGTGCCATAGGAATTGAGCGAACAGCTTGTGCAGGTTCGCGAAGTATCTCTTACCCGGCCAAATGGGGACATTGCTAAATATATATAGCAACTTGGGGAGTAGAACCATCTTCACCAGCGAGAGTCTTCCAGCTAGGGATAGAGGAAGGGTGCGCCAGCGCGTTATTTTGGCCTACGCCTGCTCTGCTACGGCCCGGTAGTTGTCTGCCAGCAGTGTATCTTTAGTCAGGGACACCTGAACTCCTAGGTACCTGATCATGTCCGGGGACCAGCAGAGCGGGTACTCCATGGTGGGTTGTAGCGTAGAGCTGGTGAGTGTGGAAGATCTCGGATTTAGCATAGTTTATAGTAAACCCGGAGTATGTACCTATACGAGTGATATCGCGTAGGATTGGGTCTAAATGTACGGCCGGGTCTCTTATGAAGAGTAACACATCATCCGCGTAGAGCGAGATAATCTCAGGGGAGTCTTTTAACCGTATCCATTTGCGTGCATGCCGCCACCTAACGTCCGCCATTGGCTCTATTGCCAGGGCAAACAGGATAGGGGAGAACGGGCATCCCTGTCGGGTGCCTCTAAATAGAGGGAACAGGTCTGACGTCTGGGAATTAACTCGCACCCTGGCCACCGGGGACTTGTACAGTAACTTCATATATGCTATCATATTAGGCCCTATACCCATAGTTTTCAACACCAACCATAAATACTTCAGGACACCATGTGGAACGCCTTCTGGGCATCCAGTTTGACCGCAACAGCGCTCACACCTTGGTCAATGCGCGACATGACATTAAGCAACCTTCTAATGTTGTGGGATGTGGATCTTCCAGGCACAAAGCCTGACTGATCGTCGTGGACCATATATGACATAACCGGGAGGAAGCGGTTGGCTATTACTTTGGCGAAGATTTTTCGTATCCAAATTCATTAGCGAGAGGGGCCTGTATGATCCGCACTCATCAGCGGGTTTCCCCGGCTTGAGTAAGACCGTAATAGCAGCCTCACGCAGTGTTGGGGGAAGAGGACCTGACCGGAGTGACTCATTCCACACTTCAAGTAGCCTAGGGGCCAAAATGGCCACGTGCTTCTGATAGAACTCTGCTGTCAGCCCGTCGGGACCAGGTGCCTTTCCTTTGTGGAACTCGGATATAGCCTCGACTATTTCGTCCAGCAGGATGGGAGAGTCTAGTTGGTCTCTGGTTGATGAGGAGACGAGAGTCGTGGTGATCTGCCCGAGGAGGTCACGATATGGGACTCACTATGTTCGGGGGGTTGAGAATACAGCTCTGAGTAGAAGTCCTTGAAGACTTCCAGGATTTGATGGTCGGACCACCGTTCCGACCCCAGTGTATCCTTGACGCAGGTAATCTGAGTTTGGCCCCACTCACCCCTAGCCAATGCAGCCAACGTCCGACCGGGTCTATCCCCCTCTCCATATTTCCGAGCCGCCTGTGGACGGCTGAAGTATTGGACCTCCCTGGTGGCCTGCTCATTAAAGAATTGGAGTTCTTTACTGATCTGGGAGAGAGTGGCAGGGTCAACGGATGAAGGGTGAGCACTCTCCAATTCACGCAATTTGCCTTCAGAGCGGGCAAGGGCCGCCCTTGTGGCTTTGAGAACTCACGCCTCCCCTGAAATGGACATTCCCCTGATGAAGACTTTGAAAGCCTCCCAACGAACCCCCAAGGAGGTGGACTGGGGTGTATTAAGCTCCAAATAAGGCTGGATGTCAGAAAGAATATCAGCCTTAAATACTATATCCTGTAAGGCCAAGGACAGGAACTCCTAACTCTAGGGACATCTGGACCGGTGAGTGGTCTGATAGGGTGCGCGCCAGAATCCGAGTGTCCACCACCCTCCCCATCAACGCACTGGACAGAAGGAACACGTCTATTCTGGAGGAACTATCATGCACAGAGGAGTAATGGGTGTACTCACGAGTCTCTGGGTGCAGTGCCCGCCATGCGTCTCGAATGTCAAGTGTCGTGCTGTGTACTAGGAGTCTGCGCGCCGCACTGGACACTGGTCTGGGGGCTGTGCCGGTTCTGTCCAGTGCGCTGTCGAATATAAAATTCAAGTCCCCCACCCAAATGATCCGCACTCCCACATAGCCCAGCAATATGGATACCACCTGGTCGACAAAGTCGGAGAGTCTACGTTAGGGCCATAAGTATTTACTAGCAAGTATTCCCTAGTGTCTATAGCGCAGTGTAACACAATATATCTCCCCTTAGGGTCTATATAGCTCTTGTGGAGTACAAACTGAAGTGACCTATGGATCATTGTTAACACCCCTCTGGCGCGGGCCGAGTAAGAGGTAGAATACCTATGGGGACCCCATGATGGTGCCATGCACTTGGTCAGATGGCCCGTAGAGTGCGTTTCCTGCAAGAGTAGTATTTTGCATCCATGTCTACTGGCGTAGGCCATAATTTTGCAGGCCTTGGTGTAGTTTCTTAAACCCCCGGACATTCCAGGACCTCGGCATTTCAAGAGACTAGGGTACATCCCACCACAGTTGTCGAAACTTACATAAAGAGTGAAGCAATCCCTATTGGGGGTGCCCTGATGTCGTGCGTTCTGCCAATCTGCCCCCGTCTTTTACATTACCGGTAACTCATTTCCCAACATTACCACCCCCCACCCACACTGCCCACCCCCAACTTGCAGTGGAAATCCCCCACACCCCGGATGCAGGAGTCAACAACTGAACCGACACTCAATGAAAAGTAGAGGTCAGAGGGCAATATCCAACGGGGATATGCCCCTTCCAAGGCCCAACCGGGGCCAACAAGCAGTAACATCCAACAAAACATAAGCATTGGAATTGCAGGAGGTGCGCTGTTGCCGTGTGGGCGGCTATTTGAACGTCCTATAGGACAGCATGGGCCGTCAGGGACGGGTTCCTGCGGAAGACGGAGCCTATATTGGGCCCCAAAGCAGGTAAGTTAACAGAGGCCAGGTGAGACTGAAGAGGTATCCAATGCCAGTTCAGCTCCATTCCCTCGAGGGGAGAAGGAGATCAATGTCCACAGTCCCAAAAACAGGCCACAATTCGGATGTGTGTAAAGGGGACCTAGCTCGCATGATGAGCGGTAGATTATTGCCATCGTCACATTCAGAATCGAGGGTTACTAGCCAAGGTGAGCCACGTCGGGCCGAGTTGCATTCAGTGAAGACAGGATGAAAATGAAAAGGTAACAAGGACTCATGGTCAGTTCCATGCTCTGGACGGAAAGCGAAGATCCATGTCCAAGGTACGCAGAGTAAGCCCGAAGCCAGATGTCTGTAGATGGGGCTGAATTTGCTGAGATTGCAGTACATTATGGCCATTAACACAGTCAGGTTGAAACATTACTGGGCAGGTTAGGCCACCTTAGAGCCGAATATGCTAGATCAGTCTTCGCCGGCACGGCCATCCGTTGGGATGCAGAGAGGGATGTGCGCTTCAATGAATTTCACTGCCTCGTCAGGCACAGTGAAAAAATACAATTTGCTGTTGTGTGTGATTTTGAGACATGCGGGGAACAGGATGGCGTACGGGATACTTCGTTCCCTAAGCAACTTCTTGACCCCGAGAAATTGGCGTCTCTCCTGTTATACCACTATCGAAAAATCAGGGAAAATCCTGACGGTATTTGCCTCAAGACGTAGGTCTCCCTTCTCACGGGCTAGGCGAAGGATGAGGTCCCTGTCGCAGTAATTTAAAATCCTGGCGATGATGGGCCTTGGGATGTCGCCTGGTTTGGGGCGCAGCGACAGAGCTCGGTGGGCGTGCTCGACTGTAAAGTAGGGCGAGAGGGCCGGATTGCAGAGGAGGTCTCTGAGCAAGGTTTCAACAGCGTCTTCCATGCGCCCCTTCAGGGCGTTTTCCGGGACCCCACTGATTCGCAGGTTGTTTCTACGAGAGCGCGATTCCAAGTGGTCGCACTTTGCTTTTACATTTTTCATGTCACGTGACAGGGAGGCAACTGTGTTCTGCAGGACTTGAATATCCTCTTCGTTCGTTGATATTCTACTCTCATCGTCAGTGATCCTGGTAGCCGCCTGGTCCACTCGTGTCTTTAGGGAGGCCACATTGGCATTGATGTCATCGAGCTTCTCGTGGAATGAGGTGACATTTTTGGCCATTGTTTCCATGAGCGTAGTCAAGTCGGGGGCCAATGCACAGGGATGAGGGTCTGGATCCACCTGCAAGGATGACGTGTGTCGAGGTTCCGTCCTCGGGACAGCTTTAGTGAATTTGTCCATGGCTCCTCCCTTCGGGTTCCCTCTGGATCTGTTAGACATTGCCGGTGCAGTCCCAGGTGATGCAGGAGTTCACAATTGGAGCAAGCAGAAAGGGCGGATGGTCAAAGGAACCAATCGACGGGAGACGTCAAGCACCGCACCCGTGGCGGTGATATGGGCAGATTATGGCAGCAGTGAAGGCAGGGAGGCAGCAACAAAGTGGAGAGCGTGGGACCACTCGGAGACCAGTAGGGGAAGGCTGCCAACCCACGGGGCCTCCATGTAGGTACAGTTCGTCGGGTGCCCCGAACAGGATAGGGGGGAGGGTGAGGGTCAAGCATCCCCCCCAGTCCATGGGTCCCGCAACCTCAGTCCACTCGAGCAAGCGGGTGCCCCCAGCGCAGGCCAAGGCTCCAGTGGCGATAGGCGGCGAGTATTCAGTGCCTAGGCTCCCCGGTGGGATCCACAGGGGCAGGCAGTCGAGGTATGGCCTTAGCGAATTTGCCCATGGCTCCCCCCCTTTGAGTTCCCTATATATCTGTCAGACCTTGCCGGTGCAGTTTCAGGTGAGGCAGGGGCTCACAGTTGGGGCAAGTAGGGAAAGGTGGATGGGTAGAGGATCAAAGCAATGGCAGGTGTCAAGCACTGCACTTGTGGCGGTGGTATGGGCAGATTATGGCAGCAGTGAACGCAGGGAGGCTGCAGCAAAGTAGAGAGCGTGGATCCATTCAGGGACCAATAGGGGAAGGTCGCCAGCCCACAAAAGCAGGTAGTTTCCTGACAGAAATATGCAGCAGTTCACTGTTAGGTCAAGGGGTTCTGTGTCGATCTTAGTTTGTTGGGAGCCTCCAATGGGATGGGGGGGGGGGTGAGGGTCAAGCACACCACCAGTCCAGGGGTTCCGCAGCCCCAAGCTCCTCTCACAAGGGGGGGGGGATCCTGGTGCAATCCAGGGCTGCAGTGACGATAGGTGGTGAGGTGTCCAGTGTCTAGATTTCCCAGAGGCCCCCACCGGGGCAGGCAGTCAAAGTATGGTGCCCCCCTCCAGGGTGGAGCGAGAGGCTCTCAAGGCAGCAAGGCAGGGTGATGGGGGGCCAGCCCAGAAGTGCTACGAGCAGTGCAGCACGGGCACCCCACCTCCGCGCTCCTCCCCTGGGTGTAAGTGTCTGTAGCCCAGGATCGTGGGCCGCCAATTTCAGGGGACAGCTAGGCTCCGGCCCAGCCGCCTCACGCTGCGGCGAGGTGAGCGCTCCAGCGCTGATATGAGGAAGAGGAGCCGGTGCGCTCCAGGGCAGGCCCCCGTGGCAGCCGCCCGTGCAACGGCGCACTGGGGGCCGCCGCAGGCGATGGTGAAGTTCCGCTTCAAGTGGTCTGGCGCAGGGCGTGCATTGGAGGCCTTCAGAAGGGGGGAAGGACACGCGGGCACCGCGGTCGCAGCCCGCTGTAGCTGGGAGCCAGCAGGGGGGAGGAGGCGGGAGCCGGCCGCGCGTGGAGGGCCCTGCAGGCCGGCAGCCAGCTGGGCGAGAAGTCCCATTCGCTGGCTTCCCGGGACCGATTCGCGCCGGGATTGATGTGGAGCCGGCAGGAGGGGTACAGTAGCGATTCCACCAAGTGATAGACAGCAAAGTCAGAAAGAACCGCAGTTGAGGGCTGATTTTGGCCTGGCCACCTGGAGCTCTAGGACTAAGCAGCCATCTTGGGCTGCTCAACAGCGCCACCTCCGTTGGCACAGTTTCTAAATGGTCTTGTTAAGGCTTCTCTCCTTCGCCCTTTATAGCCTCAGACTAGGATCTGAATCCCTGTCTTTTCTGATTACGGCTCCATTTGAGCCCTTGCATTCAGCCCCCATCAGATGTGTCACGTTGAAAACCGTTTTCCTTGTTGGCAATCGCCTCCACTAGAAGAGTTAGCATATCCTTTCTGATGTTTTTCAAGTAGGTCTCCTTGAAGGTGCGTCCCAAACTTTTACCAAGGGTGGTGTGTTAGGCAAGATTGTATGCAGTACCCTGAGGGAGACTGCACCAGCCTTGGATATAGTTAACCCAAACTTTGGTATAAGCATGTACTACACAAGTTGGTAGAGTGACTGAGCAGCCAGGCCTATCTCAAGAGGGGTCAATGTGAGCTGTAAGGTTGTAACAGAGTTTCACAGCGACAGTTATTCAAATAAACACTTATACACAATGTTTCTTGATAAAACAATTATTAATTTATTTAGCAGTCAGTTGAATAAGCCTTCTTTGCTGTTAGGGAGAATTCTCAGAAATGTGCTAATTCCCTCTAACTTTGAGACCCGCCGCAACTTTGCTGGATTTTGAGGACTTGATTTTTTTAACTTGGAGAGAGTGAGCCCCTTTTTCCCACTCTCTCATGCGTTTTAATGTGATTTTGTACTCTGTGTTTCTTTTGGTTGTGGAGTCTGACAAACTCCATAGGCATCATCTTTTACATTGTCTCACGGCACCTTCAGTGCAGTGAAACGGGGAAGTCTTTCAGATTTCCCAAAGGTTAAAATACCTTCTCTGGGATAAACTACTGTTTCCCAGAGCAGTAAAGTGAAATTGACTTTACTTACATTTGTAACTTTCCAGACCCAGCACACACGATCTTAAAATAGGGTGCTGGAGGGGTTAATTAGTATTCCCTTTGTCTAGCTTCTCATGTAAAATTTATATGTTATTGTTTCCTCACTGAATGGCTGGTGGCAGTGGTTTACTTTTTACTGCCATTATGGGTTTTTACGGGGGGGCTGCGTTCGCGGCCACGGTAAAGCACCCATGGATGCCATTTTTGTCAAAATGTCCCAGGTCTTCTTTTTTTCACCATTTCTTTGTGGAAAGGACCTTCTTGAGATTTAATCTGCGCGCCAAACCAGGTTTGGTCCCTTTGTTCGTTTTGGCTTTGGCGGGCTTCACGAGTGAAACCATCCTCTGGCTCCAGGGTGTCTGGCCGGCCGGCTGGCTGTCTGGCAAGGACAGCCATCCTGCTGGGTGACTGACAGCTAGGCTGGAATGAATGGGAGCACGCTACATAAAAGGCAAGGCTTTTTGGCTTGGAAGGCAGAGTCGACCACTGGACGAAGGAATCCGAAGAAGAACTTGAGGACGCCTGCTGTAACTCCTGGGCCGTTGGTTTGCCCGGTGAAGTCCTGCTGCTGTGCTGAAACTCCAAATTTGTATCGACAGAGAGGCTCCTGCAAGGACAACTTCTCCCTTTGAGTTTGTGGGACCAATCAACTCCAAAGTAAGCCACCTGGACATCCTCTCAACGCTAGTCGAGTATCCACTGCAGTCGCTACTAGGACCAGATAGACAGGGAGAGGAAACCTAGTTCGTGTGCGTTGCTTTTAAGCTGGCCAAGAGCTCCGGGAAGATCCTCTAGACTCCCAGGAAGCAGGACTGACCGAGTCGGAGCCCCCTCAACAGAGTGTGGGACCCCAGAAGCAAGGAAAGCCCAGCTCGACAGCCAGGAACCACGGTGTTACAATTTGTGGTAGGCGCGAGGATCTGAAACAGTGAACAGCCACTTGTTTGAAGTTTGCCAGTTACGAGCGGTGACTGTCACATTGCAGTGCGGGACTCCCCAGAAGTCCTCCCTCTTGTCCCCTTGACTGAGGTCCAGGAACAGCGAGATCTGCAAAGCTGCACAGGAACAGAAATCACCTGCTGCATTTTTTCTTCAACCTAAAGGTACTCTAAAGTCTAAGAGAACTTAACTCTTGTTGTGTAGCCACTTGTCCTCGTTGGAGACTTGCTTGGCTGCATGTGTAGAGTTGCTGTTAGCTTCTTTACTTCACAAGCCTAATCGGCTTGTGGCCCTACTTTGATTTTCATCTATTCTACAAAGACTTTTTAGACATTGGAAAATACTTTCTACTTACCTGCAAGAAGTGCTTCAGTTCACCTTGACTTTTGCTCACTTAACATTGGCTGGCCTAGGCTCCCTGAATGACTTTCTCTGCTGCTTATGTGTTTTGCCTGCCTTCCAGGAAAAGGTTAACTGACTTTGCATTGGGGGGTTGTATTGAAAGTACTTACCTGCATGAGAATAACTGTGAATATTTGTTTCATTCCGAACTCTCTCCTCTTTAACACTACTCCTAAGAATATTCTAAATGCAACAGTGGTATATTAATGTCAACAGCACCCTAGCTATAGAAGTCACCTAAGGGTGCAGGTAGTTAGTGCCTGTGTGTCACCCCAAATGGGTATTTGCAGATTTAAGTAACTAAGTGTGTGTATTTTATAAGTATATTTGTGTGGTGTTTTATATTGCTCCCTTCTGAAGAAGGCTTATTCTAACTGACAAATACATTAATAATTATTTTTTTATCAAGAAACCTTGTGTATAAGAGTTTATTTGAATACTTGTCACTGTGAATCTCTGTGTAACTCCCCTACAGCCCACATTGACCCCTCTTGAGATAATCCTGGCTGCTCCACACGCTACCAATCTGTGTAGTGCAGACTTATACCAAAGGTTGGGTTTCTATTGCCAGGAGGTCAGGGTTGTTGTAGTGCACACAAAGGGTACTGCATACAATCTTGCCTGACAGTCACACTTTCAAATATGCTTCAAAACACATTCTTAGTTTCTCTAATCAGATGATACCCATTCGGGATGGCACACAGGCACTTACTACACCCTCAGGTGATTTAAATAGCTTGGACACTATGGACATTGATTTATCACTGGTACGTTTCGAGCAATACTGCGTTTGGTGCAAAATATTAGATATGGGAATAAAACAAAGGTTAACAAATGATTAATAAACTGGTAAGTACATTTTGAACCCTCCAATGCAAAGTAAAGTAACCCTTTCCTGGAGGAAAGGCAAAGGCATGAAGTCAGAGGTAAGAAGAGTTTCTCTGGGAACCAGGACAGCCAATGTTAGTTGAGCAAAGTCTAGAGGTGTTGAAGATCTTCTTTTAGGTAGGTAAAATTCTTGCACAATGTCTTTAGAAAGGTTTGTAGAAAGGAAATAACTGTAGGGCCACAAGCTGGGAGGCTTGTGAGAGGGCAAAGCTGCAAGCAAGTCCACAAAAGCAACCAAGACAAATCTCAACTGAGAACTAGCCAGGTTACACAACAAGAGGTAAGTCCCCTTAGTTTTACAGTACCTTTGGTTAGAAGAAAACTGAAGCCAGCTGGCTTTTGTTCCTGTGTTGGTCTGCAGACCCTGTGTTCCCAGGCCTCAGTCGTGGGGACAAGAGGGAACCCGTCTGGGGACTGCTGCACTACGAATGGAAAGCCAGCAGCAGTAATGCTCAAACTTCAGATCAGCAGTACTTTGCAGTTTCAGCTCCTTGTGTCTCTCGCAAACAGCACCACTGCGGTTCTCAGATACCTTAATAAACTTTCTTCACATCTGGGGTCCAGCATTCTGTTGAGGTGGCTCAGGCTTGGCCAGTCCTGCTTCATGGGAGTCCGGAGGATCTTCCTGTAGCTCGGGTCCGACTTAAAAGCGATGCACTCGATCTGGTGTTCCTCTCCCTGGCAATTTGGTTCCTGCAGCAGCAATGGAAGTACAGCCAGCTCCGAGAGGATGTCGAGACGAGTTCACTTTTGGGGTTGATTGGTCCCCCCAACCCAAGGGGAGAAGTCATCCGTTGCAGGGCTTCTCTATTTGAGGTGAATTCAGAGCTTCAGCACAGCAGCAGGGCTTCACCGGCAAACGCAAACCAATGGTCCAGGAGTTGCAGCATGTGTCTCTTCCAAGTTCTTCTTCGGATTCCTTCGTCCAGTGGTCGACTCTGCCTTCCAAGCCAAAAGCCTTGCCTTTTATGCAGTGTTCTCCCATTCATTCGCAGCCTAGCTGTCGCTCGCACAGCAGGGTGGCTGTCCTAAAGGGACAGCCAGCAGCCAATCACCTTTGGCTGCATTCCTGTAACCAAGGGGATTATGCACAGGGAGTTTCAGACACCTCCCTCACTTCCCGCCCCTGCCAGACACGCTGGAGCCAGAGGCAGGCTTCACCAGTGAATCCTGCCAAAGACAAAACAAACAAAGGGACCAAACCGGGTTTGGAGCGCAGAGTAAATCTCAAGAAGGAACTTTCCATCAAGAAATGGTGGTAAAAGCTGGGGCCATTTTGACAAAATGGGCACCCATGGGTGCTTTACTGTAGCTGTAATTGCAGCCAGCAGTAAAAACACACAATGGTAGGAAAAAGTAAACCACTGCCACCAGCCATTAATTGTAGAAAGGGTAACATAAAAATTTACATGAGAAACTAGAAAAAGGGTATACTAAGTAACCCCTCCAGCAACCTATTGTTAGATAGTGTGTGCTGGGTCTAGAAAGTTACAAAATGTAAGTTAAGTCCATTTCACTTCACTGCTCTTGGAAACAGTAGTTTCAGCAAGAGAAGGTATTTAAACCTTTGGGAAATCTAAGAGACTTCCCTGTGCCACTGCGCTGAAGGTGCTGTGTGTCACAATGTAAAGATGATGCCTATGGAGTTTGACATACTCCAAAGTCAAAAGAAACACAGAAAACACATAGACTTAAAAGTAAAAAGTCCCAAAGTTCAGCAAAAAGAGCTGGGGGTCTTTAAGGTGGGAGGAATTTAGCACTAAGCTGAACATTCTACCTAACATGGTATCTGAATTCCATCTGGGCCAGAGCATAGATCTTTCAGCATTTCTTCGAAGGATGAGGAGAGGCTCCACAGATTGGATCCCAAATGACGCTGAGCTTTTACATGGCCAGGACGAGCTCCTTCAGGAAGGATAACCACTTTGTCGCCTTCTCATAAACCAGGCTGGGGCGTGCAGTCACAAAGCAAAATAGCTAACGTTGGATAGTGCTCTGCATTTTGGATTGTTTCAAGGTTCCAGCAGGGCTTAGGGTCCACTTTACCAGAGATGTTACGGCTTCCTCTGCTCTTCAGAGTGGAGTGCCGGGCAGAGACATTTGTCGAGCAGCAACGTGGTCCTCTCTTCACACTTTTGCCAAGCATTACAGCTTGGACTTGGGCCGTGGGGCAGATGTGTGCTTTGGTAGAGCAGCCATCCAGAGCTTCTTGGTTTAAACTTACAATCCTCCTCCAGCATGGCTGCTTTGGGGTAGAAAAAACAGCAGGGTATACCACTAGCTTCCCACCTCTACCACACACCAGTACTGGGCAAAACCTACTCACAACAAATGGTACAAACCATTAAATTGAACAGAAGGGCCTCGTATCAAAACAGACATATTTTAATATTTATACATCAGACAGTATTCTCACATAAAACATATAAAATACTACTATATGCAGATGTAGCTTGAAGAGCAACACAAAACCACCATGGGAATTCACCCACAGCGAGAGCTGTTTATAAATGAACTGCAAAGATTATTCATTTGTGGTAGAGGTGGGAAGCTAGTGGTATACCCTGCTGTTTTTTTCTATTTTGATTCCTCCAATACCACAGCCCCCATATAAAAAAGAGGAACCCCCTATTGCTCAATTCTCTTCTTCACTGGCTGCTTTGGGAGTCCGTCAAGATGTGGAATCTGTGGGAGAATTCAATCCATTGAAGGAGAAATTACTTACCAGTAATGTTCTTTATATGGATTCTTCCTCCACAGATTCCTCATCGCCCTCCCAGCCTACCCTGCTTGGAAGTCTGTTTGCATAGTCCTAATTACATTTTGCGGTCTCGTTTCTGTGCATGATGACGTGAGGAGCAGGGCTGTGTTTTATGCCGCAGCGTTTGGCTTGCTGACTGTATTCTTCTTCCTCTTCCTCCTCCATATTGAAACATGAGGAAATCAAATGATAGTGGTTTGCTATATTGTTTTTGTTTTTGTTTTAATGCATTTCCACTTTATTGTACATTTCCTCTTGCAGGCTGAACCCAGGATGCAGTGGGGGAGTAGGGAACTGAGATATGGGGGGCATAGTGTATCCTTTTATACAAAGTTGCGTCTGATCAAGGAATGGGGAGGCCGTATACGAGGGGTGGTAGGAGTCAATGATATCAAGCAGCACTACGTCTCCTGTCGAAAAAGTTTCCAAGCAGATGACGCTGGATAGCTATCTATCAAGATGAGGAATCTGGGAGAAGAATCCACGGAAAGAACATTACTGGTAAGTAGTTTCACCTTCTCACTCCCCGCTCTAGGGGGTCTCAGGCTATCACCACAGTGGGGCTCTTCTTAATCTCACTGCCCACTCTGTCGTAGGTGCCTCTGTTAGGGAAATGTATCATTTATTTGCTTCATCGCCTCTCCTAGTGAGACCCCCAGCACATTTTGCTGGACTGCTGTACCCTTTTCTTTCAATCCTGAATGAGTGGAGCCTGTTTCCACTCATTCATCCTTGTGAGGTCTGTCTTTTGGAACTCTATTCTTTGTATTCTACCTATACTATGGAGTCTGTCTGCTCCATAGCTCTTAAAGATTTAACAAGTGGGGTCCTGGGAGTCCCTCTGCCAGACATTAGTCCTGGTTACGAGGGACTTACCCAGAGTCTTTAGCTCACTATCTTTCACAGAGAAGAAATATCCCAAACATATCAGTCTTTGTCCTGCCCTGGGGCAGTCCAGCACCGAAATGCGAGGCAATTCTCCTCTGAACAAGAGTACCAACAGAAACCCCAGACACGTGTTTCGGTCTGGTTGGACCTCATCAGTAGGGTGGATCTGTGCCTCTCTAAGAATAGTGAGCAAGGGGTCCACGTCTGGATTCCCCTAGTAACTTAGGGTGAGACCCAAAGTTACTTAAATATGCAGATTTAACAAGTGGGGTCCTGGGAGTCCCTCTGCCAGACATTAGTCCTGGTTACGAGGGACTTACCCAGAGTCTTTAGCTCACTATCTTTCACAGAGAAGAAATATCCCAAACATATCAGTCTTTGTCCTGCCCTGGGGCAGTCCAGCACCGAAATGCGAGGCAATTCTCCTCTGAACAAGAGTACCAACAGAAACCCCAGACACGTGTTTCGGTCTGGTTGGACCTCATCAGTAGGGTGGATCTGTGCCTCTCTAAGAATAGTGAGCAAGGGGTCCACGTCTGGATTCCCCTAGTAACTTAGGGTGAGACCCAAAGTTACTTAAATATGCAGATTTAACAAGTGGGGTCCTGGGAGTCCCTCTGCCAGACATTAGTCCTGGTTACGAGGGACTTACCCAGAGTCTTTAGCTCACTATCTTTCACAGAGAAGAAATATCCCAAACATATCAGTCTTTGTCCTGCCCTGGGGCAGTCCAGCACCGAAATGCGAGGCAATTCTCCTCTGAACAAGAGTACCAACAGAAACCCCAGACACGTGTTTCGGTCTGGTTGGACCTCATCAGTAGGGTGGATCTGTGCCTCTCTAAGAATAGTGAGCAAGGGGTCCACGTCTGGATTCCCCTAGTAACTTAGGGTGAGACCCAAAGTTACTTAAATATGCAGATTTAACAAGTGGGGTCCTGGGAGTCCCTCTGCCAGACATTAGTCCTGGTTACGAGGGACTTACCCAGAGTCTTTAGCTCACTATCTTTCACAGAGAAGAAATATCCCAAACATATCAGTCTTTGTCCTGCCCTGGGGCAGTCCAGCACCGAAATGCGAGGCAATTCTCCTCTGAACAAGAGTACCAACAGAAACCCCAGACACGTGTTTCGGTCTGGTTGGACCTCATCAGTAGGGTGGATCTGTGCCTCTCTAAGAATAGTGAGCAAGGGGTCCACGTCTGGATTCCCCTAGTAACTTAGGGTGAGACCCAAAGTTACTTAAATATGCAGATTTAACAAGTGGGGTCCTGGGAGTCCCTCTGCCAGACATTAGTCCTGGTTACGAGGGACTTACCCAGAGTCTTTAGCTCACTATCTTTCACAGAGAAGAAATATCCCAAACATATCAGTCTTTGTCCTGCCCTGGGGCAGTCCAGCACCGAAATGCGAGGCAATTCTCCTCTGAACAAGAGTACCAACAGAAACCCCAGACACGTGTTTCGGTCTGGTTGGACCTCATCAGTAGGGTGGATCTGTGCCTCTCTAAGAATAGTGAGCAAGGGGTCCACGTCTGGATTCCCCTAGTAACTTAGGGTGAGACCCAAAGTTACTTAAATATGCAGATTTAACAAGTGGGGTCCTGGGAGTCCCTCTGCCAGACATTAGTCCTGGTTACGAGGGACTTACCCAGAGTCTTTAGCTCACTATCTTTCACAGAGAAGAAATATCCCAAACATATCAGTCTTTGTCCTGCCCTGGGGCAGTCCAGCACCGAAATGCGAGGCAATTCTCCTCTGAACAAGAGTACCAACAGAAACCCCAGACACGTGTTTCGGTCTGGTTGGACCTCATCAGTAGGGTGGATCTGTGCCTCTCTAAGAATAGTGAGCAAGGGGTCCACGTCTGGATTCCCCTAGTAACTTAGGGTGAGACCCAAAGTTACTTAAATATGCAGATTTAACAAGTGGGGTCCTGGGAGTCCCTCTGCCAGACATTAGTCCTGGTTACGAGGGACTTACCCAGAGTCTTTAGCTCACTATCTTTCACAGAGAAGAAATATCCCAAACATATCAGTCTTTGTCCTGCCCTGGGGCAGTCCAGCACCGAAATGCGAGGCAATTCTCCTCTGAACAAGAGTACCAACAGAAACCCCAGACACGTGTTTCGGTCTGGTTGGACCTCATCAGTAGGGTGGATCTGTGCCTCTCTAAGAATAGTGAGCAAGGGGTCCACGTCTGGATTCCCCTAGTAACTTAGGGTGAGACCCAAAGTTACTTAAATATGCAGATTTAACAAGTGGGGTCCTGGGAGTCCCTCTGCCAGACATTAGTCCTGGTTACGAGGGACTTACCCAGAGTCTTTAGCTCACTATCTTTCACAGAGAAGAAATATCCCAAACATATCAGTCTTTGTCCTGCCCTGGGGCAGTCCAGCACCGAAATGCGAGGCAATTCTCCTCTGAACAAGAGTACCAACAGAAACCCCAGACACGTGTTTCGGTCTGGTTGGACCTCATCAGTAGGGTGGATCTGTGCCTCTCTAAGAATAGTGAGCAAGGGGTCCACGTCTGGATTCCCCTAGTAACTTAGGGTGAGACCCAAAGTTACTTAAATATGCAGATTTAACAAGTGGGGTCCTGGGAGTCCCTCTGCCAGACATTAGTCCTGGTTACGAGGGACTTACCCAGAGTCTTTAGCTCACTATCTTTCACAGAGAAGAAATATCCCAAACATATCAGTCTTTGTCCTGCCCTGGGGCAGTCCAGCACCGAAATGCGAGGCAATTCTCCTCTGAACAAGAGTACCAACAGAAACCCCAGACACGTGTTTCGGTCTGGTTGGACCTCATCAGTAGGGTGGATCTGTGCCTCTCTAAGAATAGTGAGCAAGGGGTCCACGTCTGGATTCCCCTAGTAACTTAGGGTGAGACCCAAAGTTACTTAAATATGCAGATTTAACAAGTGGGGTCCTGGGAGTCCCTCTGCCAGACATTAGTCCTGGTTACGAGGGACTTACCCAGAGTCTTTAGCTCACTATCTTTCACAGAGAAGAAATATCCCAAACATATCAGTCTTTGTCCTGCCCTGGGGCAGTCCAGCACCGAAATGCGAGGCAATTCTCCTCTGAACAAGAGTACCAACAGAAACCCCAGACACGTGTTTCGGTCTGGTTGGACCTCATCAGTAGTGTGGATCTGTGCCTCTCTAAGAATAGTGAGCAAGGGGTCCACGTCTGGATTCCCCTAGTAACTTAGGGTGAGACCCAAAGTTACTTAAATATGCAGATTTAACAAGTGGGGTCCTGGGAGTCCCTCTGCCAGACATTAGTCCTGGTTACGAGGGACTTACCCAGAGTCTTTAGCTCACTATCTTTCACAGAGAAGAAATATCCCAAACATATCAGTCTTTGTCCTGCCCTGGGGCAGTCCAGCACCGAAATGCGAGGCAATTCTCCTCTGAACAAGAGTACCAACAGAAACCCCAGACACGTGTTTCGGTCTGGTTGGACCTCATCAGTAGGGTGGATCTGTGCCTCTCTAAGAATAGTGAGCAAGGGGTCCACGTCTGGATTCCCCTAGTAACTTAGGGTGAGACCCAAAGTTACTTAAATATGCAGATTTAACAAGTGGGGTCCTGGGAGTCCCTCTGCCAGACATTAGTCCTGGTTACGAGGGACTTACCCAGAGTCTTTAGCTCACTATCTTTCACAGAGAAGAAATATCCCAAACATATCAGTCTTTGTCCTGCCCTGGGGCAGTCCAGCACCGAAATGCGAGGCAATTCTCCTCTGAACAAGAGTACCAACAGAAACCCCAGACACGTGTTTCGGTCTGGTTGGACCTCATCAGTAGGGTGGATCTGTGCCTCTCTAAGAATAGTGAGCAAGGGGTCCACGTCTGGATTCCCCTAGTAACTTAGGGTGAGACCCAAAGTTACTTAAATATGCAGATTTAACAAGTGGGGTCCTGGGAGTCCCTCTGCCAGACATTAGTCCTGGTTACGAGGGACTTACCCAGAGTCTTTAGCTCACTATCTTTCACAGAGAAGAAATATCCCAAACATATCAGTCTTTGTCCTGCCCTGGGGCAGTCCAGCACCGAAATGCGAGGCAATTCTCCTCTGAACAAGAGTACCAACAGAAACCCCAGACACGTGTTTCGGTCTGGTTGGACCTCATCAGTAGGGTGGATCTGTGCCTCTCTAAGAATAGTGAGCAAGGGGTCCACGTCTGGATTCCCCTAGTAACTTAGGGTGAGACCCAAAGTTACTTAAATATGCAGATTTAACAAGTGGGGTCCTGGGAGTCCCTCTGCCAGACATTAGTCCTGGTTACGAGGGACTTACCCAGAGTCTTTAGCTCACTATCTTTCACAGAGAAGAAATATCCCAAACATATCAGTCTTTGTCCTGCCCTGGGGCAGTCCAGCACCGAAATGCGAGGCAATTCTCCTCTGAACAAGAGTACCAACAGAAACCCCAGACACGTGTTTCGGTCTGGTTGGACCTCATCAGTAGGGTGGATCTGTGCCTCTCTAAGAATAGTGAGCAAGGGGTCCACGTCTGGATTCCCCTAGTAACTTAGGGTGAGACCCAAAGTTACTTAAATATGCAGATTTAACAAGTGGGGTCCTGGGAGTCCCTCTGCCAGACATTAGTCCTGGTTACGAGGGACTTACCCAGAGTCTTTAGCTCACTATCTTTCACAGAGAAGAAATATCCCAAACATATCAGTCTTTGTCCTGCCCTGGGGCAGTCCAGCACCGAAATGCGAGGCAATTCTCCTCTGAACAAGAGTACCAACAGAAACCCCAGACACGTGTTTCGGTCTGGTTGGACCTCATCAGTAGGGTGGATCTGTGCCTCTCTAAGAATAGTGAGCAAGGGGTCCACGTCTGGATTCCCCTAGTAACTTAGGGTGAGACCCAAAGTTACTTAAATATGCAGATTTAACAAGTGGGGTCCTGGGAGTCCCTCTGCCAGACATTAGTCCTGGTTACGAGGGACTTACCCAGAGTCTTTAGCTCACTATCTTTCACAGAGAAGAAATATCCCAAACATATCAGTCTTTGTCCTGCCCTGGGGCAGTCCAGCACCGAAATGCGAGGCAATTCTCCTCTGAACAAGAGTACCAACAGAAACCCCAGACACGTGTTTCGGTCTGGTTGGACCTCATCAGTAGGGTGGATCTGTGCCTCTCTAAGAATAGTGAGCAAGGGGTCCACGTCTGGATTCCCCTAGTAACTTAGGGTGAGACCCAAAGTTACTTAAATATGCAGATTTAACAAGTGGGGTCCTGGGAGTCCCTCTGCCAGACATTAGTCCTGGTTACGAGGGACTTACCCAGAGTCTTTAGCTCACTATCTTTCACAGAGAAGAAATATCCCAAACATATCAGTCTTTGTCCTGCCCTGGGGCAGTCCAGCACCGAAATGCGAGGCAATTCTCCTCTGAACAAGAGTACCAACAGAAACCCCAGACACGTGTTTCGGTCTGGTTGGACCTCATCAGTAGGGTGGATCTGTGCCTCTCTAAGAATAGTGAGCAAGGGGCCACGTCTGGATTCCCCTAGTAACTTAGGGTGAGACCCAAAGTTACTTAAATATGCAGATTTAACAAGTGGGGTCCTGGGAGTCCCTCTGCCAGACATTAGTCCTGGTTACGAGGGACTTACCCAGAGTCTTTAGCTCACTATCTTTCACAGAGAAGAAATATCCCAAACATATCAGTCTTTGTCCTGCCCTGGGGCAGTCCAGCACCGAAATGCGAGGCAATTCTCCTCTGAACAAGAGTACCAACAGAAACCCCAGACACGTGTTTCGGTCTGGTTGGACCTCATCAGTAGGGTGGATCTGTGCCTCTCTAAGAATAGTGAGCAAGGGGTCCACGTCTGGATTCCCCTAGTAACTTAGGGTGAGACCCAAAGTTACTTAAATATGCAGATTTAACAAGTGGGGTCCTGGGAGTCCCTCTGCCAGACATTAGTCCTGGTTACGAGGGACTTACCCAGAGTCTTTAGCTCACTATCTTTCACAGAGAAGAAATATCCCAAACATATCAGTCTTTGTCCTGCCCTGGGGCAGTCCAGCACCGAAATGCGAGGCAATTCTCCTCTGAACAAGAGTACCAACAGAAACCCCAGACACGTGTTTCGGTCTGGTTGGACCTCATCAGTAGGGTGGATCTGTGCCTCTCTAAGAATAGTGAGCAAGGGGTCCACGTCTGGATTCCCCTAGTAACTTAGGGTGAGACCCAAAGTTACTTAAATATGCAGATTTAACAAGTGGGGTCCTGGGAGTCCCTCTGCCAGACATTAGTCCTGGTTACGAGGGACTTACCCAGAGTCTTTAGCTCACTATCTTTCACAGAGAAGAAATATCCCAAACATATCAGTCTTTAAGGCATCTGTGTTTTACTACTGCTTTGTTTGTTTGTTTATTTATTTGTTTGTTTATTTATTTGGTATTGCGCACCAAACCCTTGGGTAGCCGGGCGCAGCAGAAGTCAAGACAATTTAAGCTTAGTTACAGAATGTGTACAAAGAATCATATAATATACAAAACAGTTGGAAAATAGGTGCTGCCAGGATAGTTACAATGGCATACGGAAGGAAGCACGGTAAGAGACATGCAGCAGAAACAGCAGTGCAAGGTACCGAGAGGTAAACTAACAGTCATTTGTTCGTAGCCATTTAATTACATTGAGTCTGAATTTGGGATACGGTTGTTCCTTTCTGAGGTCATGCGGTAATGCATTCCAAGTTTGTGCTGTAATAACTGGGAAGCTAGATCCTCCAGCTGTAACACGTTTAAATCTAGGCATTTCCAAGGTATGGGCATTATCTGCTCTGGTTGGGCGTGTGGATGATCTTCTGTTTATCCTTTCAGCAAGATAAGGTGGGGCTAAGTTGTTTAAGCATTTGGAGGTGAGGGAGGCTGTTTTTAGGAGTACCCTGTCAGATATTTTTAGCCAATGAACCTCTCTTCTAGCATCTGAGATGTGTTCTCTCATAGGGATATTCAGAGCTGCTCTTAGGGCATTATTTTGCATTCTTTGTATTTTGTCGATGATATTTTTGTTGGCACCTGAGTAAAGAGCATTACAGTAGTCTAGTCTCGACATTACGAGGGCATTGGCCAGGGTGATGCAACTCGAGGTAGAGGAATGGTCTACATGCTCGGATAATCTTGCAGGTTTAAGCTGTGGAGGATGCGAGTGAATTGACTTGTTTCTTGAGCGAAAGAGTGTCATCAAGATAGAAGCCTAGTATCTTGACCACTGGCATCACCTTGATGAGATTGTTGTCGATATTGAAGGCGGTATAGCTAGGGCTATGTTTTTTTAAGTTAGTTTTA
This sequence comes from Ambystoma mexicanum, assembly GCF_040938575.1. Classification (NCBI taxonomy): domain Eukaryota; kingdom Metazoa; phylum Chordata; class Amphibia; order Caudata; family Ambystomatidae; genus Ambystoma; species Ambystoma mexicanum. The sequence continues at coordinate 961,674,362 of NC_090941.1, read as the reverse complement.
GAGCCTAGGATTAGTATCTCAGGTTTTATCGTCATTCAGGCAGAGGCCATGAGATGCCATCCATGCCTGAATGAGGAGGTATACTCTGTTTACTAAGGCTGTGTCCTCCAAAAAGTTGCCCGAAAGGGGGATAAGGATCTGGGTATCATCTGCATAATTTGTGTAGGTGATACCCAGTCTGTCCAATTTGTCAAACAGAGGCTTAGTAAAGATGTTGTACATAGTAGGTGAGACACAGGATCCTTGAGGTACTCCGCAGTCGATTTGAATTGGGTCAGCACCCGTTAATGGGGAAAAGACTTGCATTGTCCTGTTAGCCAGGAAGGATTGGACCCAGGCTATGGCTTCCCCTGAAAAGTGCGCCGGCGACCTAAGGTGGTTGCATAAGACTGCATGATCCACTAGGTCAAACGCTGCAGAGAGGTCCAGGAGAAGTAGCATAGCTGTTTGTCCCTTGTCCTTCAACTCGTCAATTTGAGTCTTAAGGTCTAGCAGGGCAGTTTCCGTTCCGTGGAGTGGGCGGAAGCCATACTGTCGTGATCCTAGTAAATGATTAGCTTCTAGGTATTCCTGAATTTGAATATATGCTACTCTATCAATAATTTTAAGTAGAAAGGGGACAGTGGTAATGGGTCTGTAGTTGGTGGGGATGGTGGGGTCCAGTGTTTGCTTTTTAAGCAGGGGGAGGACCCAAGATTCTTTGAGGTTATTAGGTACTGAATTGGTTTTAAAGAAAGCGTTAATGAGCTTGGAGATAAACGGGGCAAAGTCTCTAGCAGCATCCTTTTATAATTTGTGCTGTGCAACTGTCGCCCTTGCAGTTTGAAGGTTTTAACGAGAGAATGATTTTTTCTGTGTCAAGGATGGAGATTTCTTTAAAGGTAAATGGTGTAGTTGTGTTACACCCTGTGTCAGGGTATGGTTGTTGCTCAGAGGGGAGCAGAGAGGCCTTTTTAATTGCTTTTTTCTGTTGGAGGGTGGTGATTTTATTTAGGAGGGCTTTTTGAATTGCGGTGCACCATGGTTTATCCTTGGGGACAGTGTCTGCCGGTGGAATTGGGGCTTCCATTTCTCGGAGGATGGAAAACGGTTCCTTAGTATTAGAGCTAGCTTTTTCAATTCTATCATTGAATATCTTTTTTTTGTGTTGGTTATTTCTTTTTTATAGTGTTTGGAGAGTTCTGTTAATTTAGCCTTATTGACAGTAGTTGGGGAGTGGCGCCAGATAGTTTGCAGTTTTCTTTTCTGTAATCTTAACTCTTTAAGTTGGGGTGTGAACCATGCGTTGAGGTGGGATTTTTGTCTGGCTTTGCACATTTTAAGTGGGGCGGCGGTTTCCAAGGCTTGGGTCATGGCAGTATTGAAAATGTCTACTAATGATTTAGGGTCAGTATTATTATTGACATTGTTCAGGGAAGGGAGGAGGTGAGGGAGTAGTTTTTCTGCTGTGATGTTCTTTTTACTTCTTGTGGGGAGTGGGGTGCCATCTCTGTGGTTTTAGGACTAAGGAGGTGGAGTGTGGCTGAGAAAGTAATAAGGTGATGGTCGGTCCATAATTGTGGTGCATTATCTGTAATAATAATGTTACAGTTTAAGTCAGCCACCCAGTCCAGTGTTCTGCCTTTGATGTGGGTAGGGTATAGGACTTTTTGTGAGAGTCCATGATCTTTGAGAAGTGCATTTATGGCTTGGGTGTGTTTGTTTCCAGCCTCATTAAAGTCGAGGTTGAAATCCCTCAGCAGCAGGGTTTGTGAGTGGTTTTTAGTGTTGCTGGCTATGATATATGGAAGGTCCTCCTCAAAGGTTCCTAGTGGACCAGGAGTTCTATATATCAGGTGGATCATTAAGGTACGGTTGTTAGATAGTGGAAGTTTAGCTGTGAGCACTTCGCATGAGGGGTATGTAGGCGGAGTGGTAAGTCTAATGGCGAGGCTGGTTTTGTAGATGATGGCTAGGCCTCCTTATGGGCAGTGTTGCTGGGAACCCTTAGGGTCTTCCTTTAAGATTGTTTTTCTATATCCTCGATTAACTACAGTTCTTAAGGATATCTCTCCCCAAACGCTATAGTCTGAGAGATTGGTACACACACCCGTCCGTGGACTGCCAAAGCTGTGATGCTGGAAATGCGTTGGAGGGACTGAGCCTCCCTGTCCTTGTCCTGTACTCCTTTTTCCTGTGTGTTCTGTATTGTTTTCTGCACAGGTGTTGATGAGGGACTCCTGGCAGTGCCGCTCTTCCTCTTTTTGGTCATGGTGAACAGACCCTTGGGATACCCTTATGGCACCCATGGGTGAGGGTACATCCCTGTACCCCTAGTGTATGTTTTTGGGCACCTGTGTGTGGCCCACAGAGCAGGGTATGGGCTGGTGGCAGCGCCATGCTGAATTTGACAGGCGCTTTGAGTATCCTCCATTTTGGGATACCCAGTCCCTGCCATTAGAATCGGTTGATTCCTGATAGGAGACAAGATGGCCCCTGTGGCCTCTTGCTTTCTCTTGCCTGTTACCTTCTTTTCCCAAAGTCCTGGGAAGCCCTGGCTATGTCCCTTCTCCTGACTGGCTGTTGGGTGGAAGTTCCATATATGGTATTGTGTGGAAGTCCGGGCCCGACTGGCTGGAGCCTTCCCAGTAACTGTATGGTGTGGGTACACTCTTGGGGTGTGCCCTGGGTGAATGGAGTGTGTAACCAATATACATTTCATGGTATGGTTGTCTGGTTTCTAGTGTGTGACATAATGAATGAGACAGCCCTGCCCAATACTGGTATGAATGCAGTGTGGAGTGCTGAATAGCTGGGTGCTTGTCCCAATCCACATTCCTTGTTGCGAGTGTCTGAATGGAGAAGAAGGCCTGAATGCACTATGAGCCTGATTGACTGCCTGTCTAACCTTCTGAATGATTGTCTCTCTCTCTCTCTATCTCTCTCTCTCTCTCTCTCTCTCTCTCCCTCTCCCCCTCTCTTTCTCTTCCCCTCTCTCTCTCTCTCTCTCTCTCTCCCCCCTTTCTATTTTGGCCTGTTTGGCACGGTTAAACTCTGCAGGGGCTGCTGAGGATCCTCTGTGTTTGGTTCTCCCAGGGACGCTGCTCCAGCGTGCTGGTTCATCGTCTCTCCTCATTCTTCACAGGAGATTGGGCATACCTACAGCCAGAAGCCAAGTCAGCCTTTAATAAAGGGTGTATATGCCTATTGTAAAACTTAGCCCCTAGATACCATGCAGAAGTGTTAGTGCTTGGAGGGGGGAGTTGGAGGCAATGGTAACTTTTACTCTCGCTGGGTCTATATCCCCTAAGGGAAGTCCCCTCCAGAGAGATCCTGCTTACCCTGACCCCTAGGGGTTAAGCATAGAGGGCTCACCTCCCTAGTATCAAATGGGGTGGCTTTTCCTTGGGAAGAGGTGAAAATCTCCCTGGATTTGTCACAGATTTCTCAATGTCTCGCAAACACGAGGGGGCACCACGATGGAAGAAAAAAAGCCGCCTGAACAGGCTGCAGAAGAGGTGCATGAGCAGTGGGCACCGAATCTAGTTACAGTCCCAGATCAGATAGGCCCAAAGCTCCAGAGAAAGAGTCTTCTCAGCAATAAGCTTATTCCCCCAATACTTCACAACAAGAGGAGTGAGCAGCAAGCTCCTGCTTTAGCAGTTCAATGAAGCGGTTTAGGGCCCATGGATTATTCACCAAGATTCCTGGTGTGCTGGGGCAGGCTGCACAGACTCTGCAGTTCAAATTTCAAACATACATGTCTTATAAAACAAGTATGCTTGATTATTCTACCTCTAGGGAACTACCATAATGGGGGAGAACCATGGCCCACCTATAGACACACCATAATTATTTCCATTACTCTCTATTACATAAACAGCAGAACTGGTTTGCCAAAGAGTATGTTTACCAGGACCTTTGCCATCGGACAAGGAGGATTGTCATCGGCTTTCCCTCACTCCTGCACAAAGTGTGAACTTGTCCCCTCAGGGGTCTTCCCAGGATTCTGGGAAAGCCACCTCATCACTGATACCTACCTGCATTGTGAAGGGGACACCGGTCTTTCCTGGGCGTAAACCTGGATGCATTTACATTAAAGGGTGAACAATATTCATAATTGCCTGTATTAAAACCCCCAAAACTGATTTTTGTATTTTAATATATTGTTCAGTTTCTTTGAGGGATGAAGCAAGACATGTGAAAAGGAAATGTTAAAGGAAACCTGCTGTACAGTTTTGCTAGATTTAGAACTCGCTAATTTAATAAAATGTGATTTAACTATGAATGAGCGCTGAAGTAACTTTCTTTTTTTTTTAATATAAAGGAACAACAACTAAAATAACAACAATCCCTATGACTTCAAAGCCGAATGTCATTGTTGTGCAAAAGACAACAGGAAAAGGCACAACTACGTTTCAAGGCATCCAAGGAAAAAATGTTGTGACAACATTGCTAAATGCTGGCGTAAGTATTTTGGAGCAGATTGGATTTTCTGATGTGCTGTATTCCTGTTAATTTCTGTCTATTCTAATTTGCCCAGCTTTAACCTCTTCCTTTATGTGTAAAGGTTGCTCTATGCACACATTCTAAAATGTCTATCTTTCCACAATACTTTTGGCACAATTATTGAAGAAGGCTGAGGCTATTAGCGCAGAAGAACATTTTTTTAAATATCATGCAAGTGACCTGAGAAATCCACAGACAGAGTACATTTAAGGTGTTTTATTAACTGGTCCTAGAACATTGGGATAGTTGAAACGAAGGATGCTGCCTATAGCTTTCTCAATCTCCCTGTGGGCTCCCTCTACCCTAGCTGCCCCCTACCCCCTTTGAATCTTCCCGACATGCTCTAAAGCATGCTAGCCTCTACTACCTTTGTAATCTTAACAAGAAACCTAAAGTCCTTGGCCTTTGCTATCCACCTCCCTCTGGTACTTTTTAAGGGATACCTGTGGTCTGTTGGACTGCTCGATGTCAACAGGGTTGCTCTTCCAGTCTCACCCCCTCTTGCTCTATCTCTCCCTCTATCTAAGTTTCCACTCTCCTCCCTCTCTTATCTTCCTTGTCCCCTCTATTTCTACCTGTACCCATTTCCTTTTCCGCTCACTCCTCTCCCTTCCCCATCTCCTTCTATCTGATCACCTCTCATTCTCCTTTCGGCTCTCTTCCGCCGCCCTCGCACTATGTATACCTCTCACCTCGCCCCTCACATTGTAATCTGAGTCTACCCCTCTTTCTCCTAATATTACACACTCTTTGCCTGTCTCTCCCCACCACCTTCCCCCTTTTCTCCACCTTCCCCTCTATTACCCCTACTACCACCTTTACTTTTCTCACCAATCTCTGTTACTTAGTGTTAGGATAGTTTTTCTCAAGTCCTACTTATAGGAAGACTTTAGTAAGCTATCCCGGTGGTTTGTAGATCTCCAACTCTTAGTATCGGTCCATACTAACTCAGGACCTTTGTAGAGAGGCAGAGCAGTCAGGCTTCTCTTAAGAGGAAGATGCAAGCTGTAGGTAAGTACACGGAACCTAAGCTAGACATGCTCATCAAAGAAACTCTTACACTTATAATTAATATACAGTTATATATTTATTATATATACACTATAATCACTTTAATTTGTTTGCATTTATATTTACTTTAGATGTTTACACTAGAACAATTTGGAATACTTGAGAATACGCTTCAAAGGACACTTTCACTTTTGTTTGTGGTTACATTTGTAGCAACGTTAGAAAGGGATAAGAATGTTATAGTATTTCGATTTTTACGCACACCTGTGGTTTTTAACAATTCATACGGTAATACATTTACTCTGCAAACAAATATAGTGAAGTTACTCAAAGGGAGGAAAATGGTTAGTTAGTGTAACTTTAGCATGGTTCAAGGTTCTAGAGAGGGTTTCTTTGCACAGCAAATCTGTTAAGTCCATTAACACAACCCTAGCTAAAGGCAGTTCGGAGAGGGCTCAAAGTCTTGACAAGCAGCAGAATACCAAGAATTCCTGAGGATTTCTTCCAGTCTCTAGTGTTATAGAAGCAGTAAGTTAACAACTAACCAGGGAGACCTGTAAAAGGACTTGATGAAGAGTCACAAGCAGCGGCTTGAGTCGGAGGTAAGAGGGGGTGACACTGGACACCTCTAGGTGCACTCTAACGCTCTGGAGCAACTTCTTGGAATCAGGTAAGCACAAATAAGCAATGCCCTTTTCCCCACAGTACCTTAGGTTAAAAGAAAACGTTTGTGCTGGATGCTCCGCGATGTTGCCGCTCTGGACCCGATCTTTGGATTCCTTGGCCTGATGAGAGAAGGCAGGACAGTGGATGGGATCTCTCAGCAGCAGTCTTGAAGGAGGACCTGTGGCATGACTTTCAGCAGCTTCTTGGTTCACTCTGCTGCGGTTTTGGTGCCTTTTCTGTAGCACCAACAAAGAACACGGATCGCCCGGTCAATCTTCTTTGCTTCCTGCTGTCCCACACTCTGATGAGGGGGTCTGGGCGAGTTAGATTGGATCTATGGAATGTCCTTAGGGGTTCAGCAAAGATTTGGACGGATTCGGCATTTCCACAATGGTGCACTCGAAATGGGCAGCATGTGTCCTGGTTATTGGGGTTCTGCAACTCTGGAAACTACTAGGACCTCGGATGATTGCTCAAGTCAAAGTTTGTCTTGGGACTGGCTGTTCCCATCAGCCAAAGGGGAGAAGTCGTCCTCTTCAGAGCTACTCTGTCGCACAGAAAACAGGGTCAGGACAGCAATGGTCGCTTCACAGTGTTGCAAATGGTCTGCAGGCGGCTCTGGTCGTCTTCTTCAGTGACTTCAGCTTCCAGTGGTCGACTTGTTTTTCACTCCAGAATCCTCACCTTTTATACAGTTCCAGCACACACTCCTCTGCAATCTCTCTCAGCATTTTACAGAAAGGGGCGTTTGGCTGTCCAATCAGGACAGCCAGACCCCCTGTGGGAGTTGGTCCTATTCAGGCACTCTGGCAGACAAAGGACAGGGGATGAAAAAATCCTCCCCCAATTCCTGCCTGCCCAGACACTCTGGAGCCTAGGCGGGAATACCCAAGGGTTCCTGCCAAAGGCAAAACACACACACTGACCTCCCCCCTCCTAGAATGGTAGAAGGGCTAACAAAGAACAACCATGCCCGTAAAAGTGAAAAAAGAAGGGATGCCCCAAGTTGGTACTTGGGTGCCCCTATAGAGCAATACCAGGGCTATGGATATAGCCTGCTTGAAAAAACTACACAATAGTTGATAGAACACGTCCACTGCCACCAGCCATAACTAGGAGATTGTCTATGTGACTAAAAAGTCACAGGAGCAAAGAGAATGGGGATACTAGGTATCCCTTTGGCACTCCACTGATGGTGGTGTGTGCCAATCTCTCAGACTAGAGTTTGGGATATATACTGCTTTGCTGGACTTGGGACTGTTTCATTTTAACTCCTGAGTGGGACCTTTTTATCTCACACTCATGTGTTTTCCCCTGATTTGGACTTTATGTTCACTGTTTTTGGATTCTGACAAACTCCATAGGCATCTGCTTTTTGAATAGGGACACAAAACACCTTCAGTGCAGTGTCGCTGAGAAATCTTTTGGATTTCTCTTAAGGTTTAAATACCTTTTCTTGGGTGAACTACAGTTCTCCTGCATGAGGTCTGGCATGGATTCACATGCTCATGAATATTCCCCGTCGTCAGGCTGGGAATTCTTGGTAAAAGAAAAATCAGTTTGTTTCCTTTCTGAACTGTCTTTCTCCTAACAACCAATCACTGAGCTCTGGATCATACTGCCCCCAGCCAATGACTGCCCTCTACCTAAGCCCCTCTTCAGGCAGCCATCTTCAGATTTTTACCGCACGTTCAAGTGTTGGGAGTCTTCGTGCTTAGCTCTCAAGCTTTTACTGCGATTTTCGCTTTTTGGAAGAGTTTACTCTATTTTTCGGTCAATCGAGCCCGTGTGCTCCATCGATCATCCTTCCAATTAACGGGGACCTATTTTTCGGATTCTTCAGCGCCTTTCAAGGGTGGATTTCGTCGAGTTTCTTCGTGGAAGGTTCCAGAAGTTTCTTCAGGCCTACACTACATCGATCATGTCAGACGAGAAGAAGGATTCCCCTTCCCTTGTCAAGCTTTTTTCCGACTGCGGTTTGCGTACATGGACGACAAACATTCCCAGTGCCGATACTGCCTGTACCCTAGCATAAGAAGGAGGATTGAGCGTTTTGCCGTGATCTCTCAAAACGCACGTTGAAGGATCAGCGCAAGTGTCTGGAAGAGTGGCTGCAGTCCACGGCCTCTGCACCGGGTGGTTCCCAGGGGCATGCTTCTCCCGGATCCGGAAATGCTTAGCAGGCTTCTAAGTCCTTTGAGGGCGCTCCACCCGTGGGGGCCTAACACAAGGCCAATCACTGCGAGTCCACTTCTGTCAGGGTCGCCGCTGCTGTCGCTGCTGCTGTGGGTCCCCCGACGGTCAGGGCGCGCCCTTCATTTCCATCCACGTCAATCTCCAGTCAACGCTCTGGTTCCTCATCCAAGAGAAAGTCTGATAACCCGGGAAAGCTATGGGAGAACCCGGAGAAGACCAGACCGGAGAAGGCCAAGCAGGGGTTGGTGTCCAGCCTACACGCGGCGGAGAAGGCCACAGGAGACAAAGGGTCTGATCCGGCCCTTAAGGAGAAGGCCAAACAGGACAAGACCTCCAATCCGGCCTTGAAGAAGGCCAAGCAAGACAAAGGGCCTGGAATCTCTGTGAAGGCCCAGGTGCACCAGGCGAAAGCTTCACCCTCCCTTGAGGTGGTGGTGGTGTCGCTTTCAAGGGCCGTCGCAGCAGACCCGCAGGGTTCCCCGGTGACGGCAAATGTGACTCTTCTTCCTTCGAATATGCCCGCTGATAAGACGCCGGGGAAGCGGATTCCGGACCTCAGCCCGAGACCGACCCCTCTGAACCCGAAGAAAGGGCGTGGGGGGCGTTGAAGGCCTTCAGAGAACAGACTTTCTTTGGCTGGAGATGAGATGAGGACGACGTCCTTTCGTCCATACCGACCTAGGGAGACGGAATCGGACACGGCGACGACGACGGGAACGGATGACGACAGCGGGATGAGGGACCTCCCATCTCCTCTGCCCAGAGCCTCTCCTCCGGACGAGATGGGATCGTTCCACGCAATGATCTCCCAAGCATCGAGCTTTTCCAGCTCACACCGGAGGAAAAGAAGAAGGAAGGCTTCTTGTATCAGCGCCGAGAGGCGAAGAGGAAGACCATCCTCTCAGTCCCTCTACTGGACGATGTTTGGGGATGAAGGGTTGGCTCTGATGAAGAACCCCTCCACAGCACCAGCAAAGAGAGACCGACTGGAGAAAAAGTACAGGGTGCTGGACTCTGCATCCCAATGCATGCGGTCTCAAACGTCGCCAGACTCGGTGGTCTCAGAGGCGGCCAGGAAGAAATAGTCGGGCTCGACATCTTCTGCCTCATCCACCGCTCTGTACAGCGAGGGGAAGAAATTGGAGTCCATGAGTAGGAAGGTTATCTACTCTGCGGCGTCCACTATCAAGGCTGCCAACGCCCTCACCATTGTAGCCAGGTATGACCCGGAGCTGTGGTTTAAGCTAGCTCCGCTCCTGGACTTCCTCCCCGGTGACAAGCGGGTTGAGGACTTGGAAGTCCTTCAAGAAAGCGAGAGGGACTCGGATCATGCCATCGCTGTGTCCATGGACATTGCGGACGTGGGGTTCCGCCAGATGGGTAACAGCGCCTGCCTTCAACGTTGTGGCTGGCTCAGGACCACCAACTTTAGGCAGGAGGTCCAGACAACGGTTTTGGACATGCCCTTTGACGGGGACAACCTGTTTGGAAAAGCTGTGGATGAATCCCTCCAGGCCATTAAGACGGACACCGAGACAGTTCGTGCCCTAGGCAGCTACAACAATGACGGCAATCCTTTCTTTCTCCAGGAGGAAAGTCTAGCCAGACTTCGAGGAGTTTTGGCAGGGGCTCCACCTCGTACCTCCAGCCCCCTTGCTCCTCGACCCAAGAAGCCAACAGGGGCCGCTCCAAGGCCTTCGGGGGCAGTCGCCGCCGTCGTCAGGGACCGCATGGCTGCCCGACGACCTCCAAACAGGATTGAACCGGCCAAGACATCGGGCCCCCACCTGTTTACCGCGGTGGGAGGCCGGCTGGCGAACTTCGTCAGCGCGTGGAAGACCATCTCCACTGACGTTGGGTGCTGGACGCTCTCGCCCAGGGACACACGCTAGAATTTCAACGAAAGTGTCCTCGAATACCACCGGTGGCCCGGCAGGAAAACCACATCCCTCAGCTGCTGCTGGAGGTGCGGCCCATGTTAAGGCAAGGGGCGATCGAGCTGGTGCCAAAGCTGCTCTGGAGTTTACTCAAGGTACTTCCTCGTACTAAAGAAGACCGGAGGCTGGAGGCCCATCCTCGACCTATGACGACTGAACACATACATAAAGTCCCAGGAGTTCAGAATGGTCACTCTTCAACACGTGCTCGGACAGCTGGAAGAGGGAGACTTTGTCGTTGTTGGACCTGGAGGATGCATACTTCCACATCCCCATCCACAGAGGACACTGGAACTTTCTTCGCTTCATCGCTCAAGGGAAGCATTACCAATTGAAGGCCCTTCCCTTCGGACTGAGTGGTGCTGACTAGGCTTATGGGGGGCCCCGCAGTCAGCTCTGCTCAAGTTTCTGTGTTGGAAGACCGCTTTCCTCGTGATCATCACCTCTGCTAGACTAGTAGGTGAGATTGAGGCCCTGTCACGCAAGCGGCCTTACTAGACTTTTCACGAGACAGGGGTGGTGCTGCAGACGCACCCCCCCTTCAGGCCCAAGGTGCAGTCGGAATTTCACCTAAGCGAGCCCTTGGTGTTACCTGTGTTTTTTCCAACACCTTCGTCGCCGGCTGAAAGGACTTTGTACTCGCTGGATGTGGCACGAGCGCTGAAGTTTTACATGGCCCGCACAAAGAGTTTCCGGAAAACTTCTCAGATTTTTGTGATCTTTGGTCCTGTGAACCATGGGAAGGCCCTGTCCAAGGCCTCCATTTCCAGGTGGCTCTCTTGGCAAACCGACCATTGCCTGGCCGTCCGAGAGCCCATTCCACCAGGGTGATCGCTGCTACAATGGAGTTCCTGTCTGGTGTACCCCTGCTGGACATCTGCAGGGCTGCTACGTGGAGGTCGACGCACACCTTCACAAAATTCTACTGCGTCGATAGAGATTCCAGGGAGGAGTCCAGAGTCTGCCAAGCAGTGCTGTGCAACTTGTTCACTTGAAGTTGAGCCTGGTGAGGAGGTAAGAGATTGCTTCTGTTGATCCTTTACAGCTCCCGTGATTGTGCATGTGTGTAATACTATGTATTCTTTATTCATGAGCATGTGAATCCATGCCAGACCCCATGCTGTAGAAGGAACAAGTTACTGACTTGTAACTGTTGTTCTCCAGCATGGGTCTGTCATGGATTCACCTGCAAACCCTCCCACCTACTCCTCTGCGGCTCTTCTCTTGGTCCTACTGCCACTTTACGTGCTACCAAATCTGAAGATGGCTGCCTGAGGAGGGGCTTAGGTAGAGGGCAGTCATTGACGGGGCAGTATGACCCAGAGCTCAGTGATTGGTTGTTAGGAGAAAGACAGTTTAGAAATTAAACTGATTTTTCTTTTACTGAGGATTCCCAGCCTGACGACGGGGAATATTCATGAGCATGTGAATCCATGCCAGACCCATGCTGGAGAACAAGTTACAGGTAAGTAACTTGTTCCTTCCCAAGAATAGTAAGGTGGAATTGATCTGGCTTACCTTTCTACTCTGTAGGTCCAGCACACACCATCTTATGTGGAGTGCTGGGGGGTTACTTAGTAACCCTTATCCTACTCTCTCATGTAACATTTTTTGTTACCCTCACTACTTTAAATGGCTGGTGGCAGTGGTTTAATTTTTACTACCATTGTGCTTTCTTACCGCATGCTGAATCCTCAGCTGCAATACAGCACCCATGGATATCCATTTTGTCAAAATGGCCCGTTTTCTTTTTTCACCATTTTCTGTTTGTGAGGTCTTTCTTGGCTTTTACTCTCTGCGTTGAGACAGATTGGAGCCCTTTGTGTGTTTTGCCTTTGGCGGGCTTCGGCCCTGAAGCCCGACCCTGGCTCCAGTGTGTCTAGAAGGACAGGATGTGAGGGAGTGTCCCGAAACTCCCCTGTCCTTTGTCTCTAAGAGTGCCTGAACGAAACCAGTCCTGATTGGCTGGTTGGCTGTCCTCAAAGGACAGCCAACCTGTGTAATTGACAGCCTAGGCTATGCACAAATGGGAAAACTTGCTTAAAAGGCGAGGGTTTTGGGACTAGAGGCAGAGCCGACAACTGGAAGAAACATCCGACGAAGAAACTGTGAAGAGAAGCCTGCTGCAACCTCCTGGACCTTGAATTGTCCGGTGAAGCCCTGCTGCTGTGCTGACCTCCTTTTTCACCCCGACAGAGAAGCTCCGGATGGAACGACTTCTCCCCTTGGGTTAGTAGGACCAACTACCCCCCAAGACGAACTCCCCTTTGGCGCAATACCCGACTTGGTGTGACTCTCCGTTACTGCACAAGCCCAATGCCCGGGATCGAGTGTCCATAATAGAGTGTAACATCTGCCGCAGAACGAATCCGGCCAAAAGCGCCAGGAGCCACCTAAGGGCACTCCAGAAGCAGGAAATCCCAATCCAGAGTCCCCTCACCAGAGTCCAGGACCGAGGGAGGATGGAAAGTCCAACCGGAGCTATTCGATCTGCATCAGTGCTGTTTGTGAACCGCAAAGTTCTGCTGAATCGAAGAGAGTCCGTAGCTGCCAAAGTCCTTCCAGAGTACTGCCGCTGGAGCCCTGCAGACGTCCGCCCTCTTGTCCCCACGACTGAGGCTCAGGAACCAGGGTCTGCATAGCTGTAGCAAGATGACATCCAGCTGGACCACTTTTCTTCTAACCAGAGGTACTGTTTGGGCTTAGGGGTACTTACCTCTTGCCTTAAGTTATGCTGTCTCACTTGTGATTTGCACTTGCTTAACCTTCTGCGTTGATTTCAACTGCCCTTTGCACAGGCCAAACAGCTTGTGTGTCTTCAGTGATTTTCTGTGAACAATCTGACTTTGTGAAAAACTTTATCGAAGAAGTGCCTCAGAACTCTAGACTTTGTCCAAATGACTTTGGCTGTCCTGGCTCCCTAAAGGCACTCTTCTGAATCCATTGACTTTGGTATTTCTTGTCCCTCCGTAGGTTGTAGCTTGTTGAATACTGTTACTGCTGGGAAAGGCTTATCTAGATTTCATTGAGGATTCAGTTGTCCTCACATTTTCGTTGAAACTGTTCTAACCTTTTACTTTCCTTAAGCCTTCCTTTCTGAAACTGAGTCTACAAAGTATATTGGTGTGATATAAATGCAGATTCTATCCTTGTAATTGAAGTCACTTCAGGGTGTAGGAGAAATGTATTAAGCATATCCAAAGAGTATTCACCAGTTGTATTGATTCTGAAAAGTAATGCCAAAGTTTCCTTGAACTGTTACAAATAATTGCCTTTTTTAAAGAATGCTTTATTAAAACTGATCTTAAATAAATAACTATTTATTACTCAAACCTTATGTGTAAGTGTTACTTGGTTACTTGTATTGGCGAATTTCATCTGTACAGCTCACATTTACCCCTCTTGAGATAGGCCTGGCTGCTCAGTAACACTAATAACTTGTGTAGTACAGACCTAATATCAACCAGATAAGTCTTGTGTAGTCTCATACAGCGTGACTGCACCAATTCTCAACTAACACCAGTGGTCTCGATTTCAGGGTCACATGTTTGATCTCCTACAGGTGCTGAGAAAAGTTACGTAAGTGGTGGTCCCTGAGAGACTACCTACTGAAAAGTAAGTTGTTTGTCAACTCTGGCCACAGGTGACAATGGTCTCCAATGCATCCCTGACCGGTTGGTGCACTTGCACATCTAGAAGTGAAAGGACTGGTTTCCCTTTTGTCTCTCAGGAGCACATCAACTTGCTGGAGCGGAGAGCAATCCGGTTGGTCCTAGTTGACTCCTGCTCTCTAATGTATAATGCTGTGCTAATCTTAATAGACAACACAGTGGCCATGCACTACCTCAACAAGTGAGGTGGTGTAGGTTCCTTGCCGCTACGCAGGGAACCAATGGGATTCTGGTTCTTCGATCCTAACGACTGCCCTTGCTCGAAAAGAGAATGTCACGGCAGAGGCCTTGAGCAGACAGACTATGGCCTCCCAGTTCTAGAGGAGGGTTTCTCCCTCTGGGAAACTCCTCAAGCGGATCTATTCACTTCTTTGTATTGTTTTATTATTATTATGGTATTTATTGATTGTAGACCTAGCGTCGAGAAGCAACTGAGCACTTTAGAGGTATACACCAATACAGATGCATAACGGATCGCTTTACAGAGGCGTATAACATTACAGTTGCAAAACGGATCGCTCTTCAGTGGTAACAATACAGCGGGGCTAGGATACAGAGGGGCACAGAGGAAGGGTACAGCAGTACCTGGTGGTGGGGACCAGAGGGGTGGGTTGCATCTAACGAGTCAGGTGGTGTGAGGGAAGACTTGATGATCTAGGACTTCCAGTGTGAATAAGAATTATGAGTTGTTCTGCTCAAGGTAATTTCCTTCGACAGGGAGCTTTGGGGGTGCACTGGCGGTCGAGTGAATGTTCAACCGATTTTATGTGTTCATGCTGATCCCTGTCATTCCGCTGGATCTCACGAGGCTGTGCTTGTTCAGGTCCACGTTGATTCTGATGACTTCTGACGTTGCTGGATATGACCATCTGCCATCCCTGATGTGTTTTGCTCAGAGTGGCACTGCTTTTCCAGTTAGAAGGTTGGGTGCTCCATCCGAGCCGCAGCATCCTGAACATTTAAGCATGGCTAATGAGAGGGAGAGATACAAGGAGTAGGACTTGTCAGATGACATCTTGGATGTACTCCTATCACATCAGAGGCCCACAATCAAATCTATTTATGGCTACAGGTGGTGTACATTTACAGCTCTGCCGGGAGAGAAATCTGGACTCTTTACCTTGGCCTTAATCCACTCTTTTGAATTATTTCTGTCTTTGGCCCTGTTGTGTTTGTAGATCAGCACTGTAAAGGGGTACTTCACTGCTATTATGTTTTTTCAGAAGTACCCAGAACATGGCTTGTTCTTCACAGTCCCACAGTTATGCAGTTCTTGTGGGGTTTGTGTAATTCGTTACCTCCACACCAGTTTGTGGTTCCAGTGTGGGATTTGAATTAGGTTTTTGACATTCCTTATGCCTCTTTATTCTTGTTCTGTTAGGTTGCTCACCCTTAAGGTGATTTTCCTGGTCGCGATCACTTCCGTTAGACTGGTGCGTGAGCTGCACGCTTTCTGTTACCACTCCATATTTGGTTTCCTCCAAAGAGAACGCAATGTTGAGAGTGGGATCCTCTATTCTTCCGAAAGTGCTCTCGAATTTCCATCTCTCTCAAAAAATCTTTCTCCTTCCAAGGCAGTGGAGCAGTGCTAGGGGAAAAAGGGTCATGGCACGCTGTTCCTTGATATATACGGGCTGCAACGATTCTAGCAATATCGTCACTGGTTCTCTGAAGGGAAGCTTCTCCTTCATGGCCAGGGGAAGGCAGAGGCTACCTGACACTGACCATGGGGGTGGCTATCTGCGGAAGGACCACGTAGGGAAAGACAAACTCCAGGGAGGCAAGAGAATACCAGACTTTAACCCTTCAGTGGCGACTCCTAGTAACAGCCAAGGATTTATACCACAGTCATTGTAATGTGGATACTGAATTCCTAGGAATTTCTAGCCCACAACATTATGCCCCCCTAGCCGCTTTCTAGTACTGAGACGAGGAAGAGGGATGGAGTATTGAGGAATACAAAACACGGCAACCCAGCACTGCACTCTAGTAATTGGAAACTACTAAATAATACTGGTGTTAGGCACGATTGTATGCAGTACCCTTTGGGTGCACTACAACAACCCTGACCTCCTGGCAATAGGAACTCAACCTTTGGTATAAGTCTGTACTGCACAGGTTGTTAGTGTGTTGAGCAGCCAGGCGTATCTCAAGGGCGGTCAATGTGAGCTGTAGGGGAATTACACAGAGATTCACAGTGACAAGTAATCAAATAAACTCTCACACACAATGTTTCTTGATTAAACAATTATAAATGTATTTAACAGTCAGTTTAAATACGCCTTCTTCAGAAGGGAGCAATATAAAGCAACACACAAATACACTTCAAAATACAAACTTCGTTTTCTAAATCAGCAAATAGCTCTGATAAATCAAATTTAGCACTGATTGCCTAAAGTCGAATCTAGCTGCTCCACTTTTTGTGCATTCACAGCTCTTTAGCCCGCATATGTCTCGTTTTCAAGCTTAGACATAGCAGCATTCTATATGCCTTCCTCGATTACCAGTATTGTACTTAGTCTCCTCTACATACCTTGAAGCTCTTCCTAGTATCCCGTCTCACTTGCATGCCAGTATACTCTGCATATATCCCACCTGATGCGGTATCTGATCAGCTTCGACTGCAGTGCACCAAACGTCAATGTGCCCTAAATGTGTCAGATATCCTAAATCTGATCTCCCATAGACGCTACTAGCCCTAGACTGTTCCTACACCTTATGTGATACCTGCCCAGCCTCCATTGAATAGTACCAGGTCTTTCCATTTGCCTGTGTTACACCTTTGTTATTATGTATGGACATTTGCTATACTTTGCTTGATCCCTTACCAATTCCCTGCATACAATGTATTTCCCAATGCTTTACACTGTCCTCCTAAGAACCCTCCTATACATTACTAGCCTACATGACCATACCATGTTCCTTAATCCACCACTACCTGCCCCACGCAGAATGCCCTCAAACAGGTTGCCATGATTACCATACCCTGCACTGTTTTACAGAGGTACCTCAAATTACGTGCTAGACTACCTAGGCTCTATGACCCTCCAACCAAACTAGCGCATAGTAATGCCACTCGCAGCTTGCGCAACTCAAGCCACCATCGACACCCTCTACAACTTAACAGTAGACTCTTCTGAGAACCTACCTTTTCCCCCAAAATGCAAACCTAAAACACAACTAACAATCTTGAAACCAGTTCAGTCTGGGACAAGAGCTGCTCTTATAAATGCACGCTCTATGGTAGCTCATGCTACTGACATAGCTGACCTACTACACAATGAAAATCTAGACTCTAGCGGTTACCGAATCTTGGCTCCACCCAGCAGCCGGCCCTGCAATTATGCTAGCCGTGCCAGACGACTACACCCTCCTAAGACTAGACCGTACCACCTCTCGAGGTGGTGGCCTTGCTATCATAGCTAAAACTAACTTATTAGTGAACCTCTCACCGCCACATAACACAAATTCTTGTGAATCCCTAACGGCTAAATTAACTCTATCTAATACTCAGACTGTATCCATTCACCTAATATACAGACCTGCTGGTCCACTTGGATACTTTGAAGATGACCTGACAAATATTTTATCACATAATCTCAATAACTCCTCCCAAAGTATTATATTAGGAGATTTTAACCTGGGTCTTAGCGACCCGTTAGACACTAATGCTACTATAATCAATAACACCCAAGAGGAACTAGGTTTCACTCAGAAAATCACAGCTCCTACCCATACCAAAGGTAGAACCTTGGACTGGCTAGCTGTGCATAATTGCCCACTTAAAGTCTCATCTATAATTCCACAGCCGTGGTCTGGTCATCACCTGATCACATTCTCACTAGAGCACACACCACCACCGCTACCTAACAGCATAGCTCTAGCTGTCCCAACTAGAAATAAGAGAAACATCACTCCTGAAAACCTTAATCCTCTGATTTTACCTACTCTTAACACTATTCCTGACCATTCAGATCCCTCAAATATGGTAGACCTGTACAATAAAGTAATGCTATCCTCCCTTGATGCCATAGCACCTCTCAAAGTGAGAAAGCGCAAACCTCGCAAACATGTGAACAACTGGTTGTCTCCTCACCTTATGGCTATCAGACAGGAGAAACGACGCTATGAAAAAATCTGGAGATTAGATCCTTCTGAAATGAATAAGATAAACCCAAGTAATTTAGCTTCCCAGTACAAAAAAGAAATCATCCTTGCAAAACAAACCTCTTATGACCTTCAAATCTCTCAAGCAAAATCTAATACTAAAGAGCTCTTCTCAATTCCGAAAGAAATAGAAACTCCCATCCAGCCGCCTGACTCATGCATCAAGGACAAAAACTGGTGCACAGATATTCAAAATGCTCTTGCCAATAAAATTACTTCTCTGCAAACTAAAATCAGTAACAAAAAAGAATCCCTCCTCTCCGTCTCCAAATTGAGTAACACCAGTTCTACTTTTCCTCAACCTACCTGGACGTCACCGCCTGTGCCCACCCCCCTCTTCAACTTCAGTAAAATCTCTACCAAAGAGGTTGAAAAAGTTATTCTTGCACTCAAACCTTCGAACTGCCATGAGGACCTATGCCCGGCACAACTGATAAAAGATGCAGCTCGAGAACTCTCACCATTTATCACTGAACTAATAAATGCATCCTTTACAGCCAGTATCATAACTAACAATCTGAAACAATCTTGGGTCCTCCCACTCCTTAAAAAACCGAATTTAGATCCTGCCATCCCTACCAACTACCGTCCTATCACTACAGTGCCGTTTCTCCTCAAAATCCTTGATAAAATAGCATACCAACAAATTCAACAATAACTTGAACTTAACCACCTCCTAGGAGTCCGACAGTTGGGCTTCAGACCCCAGCACGGGACTGAGACTGCGCTTATAGATCTTAAGGCACAGATAGATGAGCTGAGAGATGAGGGCAAGACAGCACTTCTGTTATTTCTCGATCTCTCAGCTGCATTTGATCTGGTCAACCACGAGATCCTCTGCACACACCTACAGTCGGCAGCTCATTTCTCCCAGGAGGCAACTGAATGGATTCAGTCCTTCCTCAACAACCGCACTATGCAAGTTTTTTCCCCTTCAGCAGCTGCTGACCCTATGCCCATTACCTGTGGTGTGCCACAAGGTTCTTGTGTCCCCCCACCCTGCACAACATTTTTACAAAGCCCCTTTTCAATGATCTAGATGGCCTGGGTATCACCTACACAAACTATGCTGATGATACCCAGATCCTCATCCCGCTGATGGGGGATTATGACAAGGATTTGGCCTTTGTAAATCGAGAGTACCTCCTCATCCAGGCATGGATGGCTTCTCATGGTCTATGCCTGAATGATGACAAAACAGAACTCCTCATCCTAGGCACTGTACCCAACCTCAATAAATTAGGTCAAAACTACTCATCTTTTGTCATTGACAATAATATCATCACCGTAGCCAAGGAGGTTAAAACCTTAGGATTCTATTTAGACTCAACGCTCACCTTCAAAAAACAAGTCAATGCCATGGCCTCTGCCACATCTTATACATGTAAACTCATTAGGGCAGCCAAACCGTTCCTCTCACCAAACAACTGCATCACTCTAGCTAGAGCATTGATCCTATCCAAGTTGGATTATTGCAACGCGCTCTAAGTAGGCAGTAACAAATACATTACAAATAAAATCCAAACCCTACAAAACAATGCCTTAAGAGCAGCCCAACGCCTCCCGAGGAAAGCACATATCTCAGAAACGAGAAGATCGTACAACTGGCTTTCTACAAAAGATAAGATTTTCCTTAAATCAGTCTCTCTGACCCATAAATGCCTACATCAAGCGGCCCCTCAATACTTGATAATGAGATTCACTAGACCCACCTCTTGCCGCCCCTCTAGAGAAGCCAATTCAAACCTCCTTCTTGTCCCAAGATTCAAACATACTATGTCTGGAGGGAATAGCTTTCCTGTCAAAGCAGCACAATTTTGAATTCCTTACCACCATCTCTCAGGGAAGACCTTCCTTACCCACAATTCAGATCTAATACCATCCGTTGGATCAAGGAACATGACATCTAACGCTAAGACACCTAATCTCTTCCACTGCTGCGCCTATTGTACATTTTTGTATAAATTGTACATCCTCTCACCTATATGCTTAGATATATCTATAACTTGTAAACCATGTATATTCACCTATAACTTTATATTCTGATGTATTGGTCCCAATGTTTGATGCTTCCAACACTATAACCCAGTTGGATTCATTTTCTGCGTGCTCTGTAACAAGTTGTACACTCCTCTTGCTGCTTTGCGCCCTGCTACCCACGGGTTAGGTGCGCTTTACAAATAATAAAAACAAACAAACAAACCCCTTTGGGATGGCCCACAGACATTACCTACACCCTCAGGTGACTTCAATAGTTAGGGTGCTAGGGACATTAATATATCACTGTTGCATTTACATTATTATTGAAAGCAGTGCCAAAGAAAAGAGGTTTTAGAATAAGACAAGTGTTCACACAAGGTATTCTTAATTAGGTAAGTACTTAAAAAAAAAAACAATGGGGGTGGCCACCAGGGGGCGCGCAGATGAGTTCCTCTCCAGCGTGAGCTCCCGTCCCGAGGTCCCGAAAAGTGGAATGAGCCCCCACTTTTGGACCCCCCGGGGTTAAAACTCGAGACGAAGGTTTATGAAGGTAACAACCATACATGGGAGAAAACCCGGGTGAAAACGACCCAGGCTTCCAGTAAATATCGCCAAGAACTCGTGGCGGCGAAAACGAAACTGGATTTGGCCTTGTTGCGGCCAGGAACTTCTACCCGGCCGGGAGCGACTGCTGCGCAGACACCAGTAGGAGTGCACGCCGGAAGCTGAGCCCCCACATCTACGCGACGCCACTCCTGGATGCGAGGACCCGGCGGAACAATCGGTGGCCCGCAATAGCGAAGAAAGGGCCAGAGACAAACCCGGCAGTGCGAAGCCGGACACCCCGTGGGGACAACAGAGGCACAGGCCCTGTGCTCCCTCTTCCGCTGCGACGTATTCCCGTGGAGGGATTAGTTCGCCTCCCTCTGCAAGGAGTGCGAACCAAGAGAAGTAAGTGATTCCCGTTGCCCCCCCCCCTCGCTTGGCCGTAGGACACAGAGCCCTCAGGCCGAACCCCGGACACAGTTGATTGCGGCCTTGCCTGCGCCCTACTCCCTGGGGGAACCCGCAAAACCGAACAAAGGCAACGCGTTACCTTCCAGACGCGGGCTGTCCGCGGGGCTTCTTGATAGTTAGCGACAACGAAGGGGTGGGCACACAATGGGTGCACTTTGCGTCTGATCTGCAGGCCCCCACCTGGAAGTGTCCGCGGGACATTGAGAGACTACCAACAACCCCGCTCCCGCCGTTCTCTAGATGATAAGGTCCTTGCTCAGACTGTAACAATAAACGCATCTTCCCCACAGAGGGAAAGGCCCCCGGAGACACTCTTAAAACGGCCCGTCTCGGCCAGAAACTGAATTAAAAAAAAAAAAAGGAAATAATTGGACTAGGGGGCGTGTGCCTCCTCTGTGCTACCAGGTACTTGAGCACCTGCACTCACAACACGTTGAAACTGCAACATCAGGCGCATGAACGCCCGCCAGAAACTTGCCATATACTCAAACGGACCAGCACCCCAAATTGACGTCGGCCCCACAATGGCCACATCATCAATTGCTGGCGCAAAGACCGTCGCGAAACAAAAGGAGATATTGCAGATTTACTGGCGGAAATAAGGAATATGGGAGCCAACAAAGGAGGAAAAATCGATAAACTCACACAGCGCCTTGACAACATAGAGGACAGGGTTGAAGGTGTTGAGAACAATCAGGCCTCAATTGATGTCTTGGAAACGCAGCTCACCCACAGAATAACTGAATTAGAAAGAAGAGAGCAAGAATTCAAACTTAAGATGGACGATTTGGAGAATCGCGAAAGACGAAACAATCTACGCTTTTTTGGAATTCCTGAGAAGGAAGGGGAGACAGAGGAGGACCTAAAAACGACCCTTCATGACATCATCAAGCTCCTCGTTGCGGATGACAACTTTGATGAACCCAAAACAGAACACATTCACAGAGCGGGAGGCCCACCTGGAGGCCCGAGATTGGTGCTGGCAAGCTTTCACCGGTATCAAGATAGGATGAGAGTGTTGAAAAAGGCGAGGAGTGGAGACACCATCACCCTGAGTGGAGCCCAAATATCGATATATCAGGACCTCTCTGCCCTGACATTAGCCCTGAGGAAAATGTGCAAACCACTCACGACGTGGCTTAAATCTCGGGACTCGCGCTACAGGTGGGGATATCCCTTTTCTCTCTCCTTCGAACATGAAGGCACGAAGATCAGGTTGAGCTCTGAACAGCAGATCAAGGATTACATCGCTGATGTACTAAGCCCGCAGGATTGCGAGGAATCCCGTGACCGTCCTCCCTGGGATGGGACGGAATGGCAGACACAGGGCCCGAAGAGGAAGAAGGTGAAAGGTTCGAGGAAATATCGCAGAGGAAACGGCTCTCCGGAGGGGGTCAGTTGAGCCTCGATAAGTATGGTACTCTTTGCTTGAATTGACATTTGATAAAGGGACAACATGGTTGCTTCTTGGTGAAATGCGATTGAGACCTCCACTCATCTTGCAGAATTGGGCTCACTCTGGGGGGAGGTTCCTGGGGGCCCATTAGTTATGTTGATGTTTATTCTACGAGGGGACCGTGAGGTAATGGTCTCCACTGGTGGTTCGGTCTAGGGCTAGTGAATCTAACTTGGCCCGATCGGACGCCACCAAACTCAGGTAGAGGGAAGGGGGGGTGGGGTGGGGGACACTAAGGCACGTGTTGAATCAAGTGTAAATTTAAGAACTAAGAACAGTGCAGCGGTCATGTGGTTGTTTCGATACCAAGGAATTGAGTTACAACGGTCAGAGAATATGTATGGTCTTAGATTCCGTTGTTACGATGACCGCTGAATCACATTGCAGGGGTGCCATAAGGGTGGGAACGTTGAATGTCAAAAGTCTCAATTCACCAACGAAAAGATCACTTGTCTTTAGAGAATTTCGCAGATCAAAAATTGATATCCTTCTATTGCAGGAAACTAAATATATGAAAGGAGAGGAGAGGGTGGTCCTGGGGAGGCGTTCCGGGATGGAGTTCTGGGGTTCGGGACCATTGAGGAGGGGAGGAGTGGGAATTCTCATTAGGAAGGGGTTAGACTTCAAGATCACAAAGGTTTGGTCAGATGTTGAGGGCCGTGCCCTGCTGGTTTTGGGGACCATTGGGAATGTGTCCACCTCGATTGCCGCCATTTACTCCCCCAATGTAGGGCAAGTTAGATTTCTCTCCAAAACAATTCCTAATATTATGCTAGAGTCAACAGGTCACGTCATCCTTGGGGGAGATTTTAATACATGGACTGATCCCACATTGGATTGGAAACCTGGTAATCCAGAAACGCGTGATAGACTCAGGAGATCACGCTCAATTCAGGTCAATGATGGAACTGTATGGACTGACTGATGTGTGGAGATAAATGCACCCTTCAGAGAGAGCTTACATCTTTTTTTCAGGCCCACACAATACACTCACCCGCATTGACCACCTCTACTTCTCAAGAGACCTATGCGGTACGACCTCACACACAGAAATCACACCAATCACATGGTCTGATCATGACATGGTGATCGCCGACATGGTATGGGAGTCCTTGCCAGTCAGAGGTGGGAAATGGAGATGCAATGAAACCCTATGGAAAGACCCTTTTTTTAAGTCGGAAATGGAAACTGAGATCGCTGAATACTTTCGATTGATTGACACCTGGGAGGTCTCTAAACATGGGGTCTGGGATGCGGGCAAGGCGACCTGGAGGGGAATCCTTATGAGGGAGGGAGCCAACAAGAAAAGAGAGAGGGCTCTGATCGAAAATAGACCCCGCAGGGAAATCACTCAACTAGAAAATGAGGCGAGGGATGGGGGATGTGCTAAACCATGAAAGAGCCAGCCAAGCACGGAAAAAAAGAGAGGAACTCTGTCTCCTGGAACATGACCAAATAACACGCAAACTCCTGTTCCTCAAACAAAAGTTTTATGAGAAAGGAGACGAGGCGGACGCGTTGCTGGCGGCCAGGCTGCGAGCACAACAAGCAGAACGCAGAGTGCAGGAAATAGTTGACGGAGGACCCAGCACAGCGATAAGTAGGACCACCATTCCCGAAGCATTTGCAGACTTTTATGAAGCGCTGTACACCCCAGAGACGGAACCGGACCCGTCTGGCATTCGCTCCTACTTGTCTGACATTGATATGTCCAAACTGTCATGCAATGAGTCTGAGGCCCTGGACGCCCCCCTAACTGAGGAGGAGATTCAGGAGGCCATAAAACGATTAACACTAGGTAAATCTCCGGGCAAGGATGGGTACACTGCAGGTTTTTACAAGACATTTGCCACACAGCTTACGCCCTTCCTAGTGGAATTATTCAATGAAATCCTAGAGACCGGGAAACCTCCAGATTCATTTGTTAAAGCACTCATAACTGTCATCCCGAAAGAAGGGAGAGATCCCAAAAAATGTGGATCATATCGCCCCATTTCCCTGATTAACGTAGACGCGAAGATATACACAAGGGTCCTGGCTGCTAGCATTGAGTCATTCATGCCCCGCCTCATCCACCCCGACCAGGTTGGCTTTATATTGTGTCGCCAGGGTGCAGACACCATGCGTAAAACCCTGCACCTGATACATGCCTCCCACAACTTGGATACTGATCCCTCATTATTTTCCATCAACGCAGAAAAAGCGTTCGATAGGGTTGACTGGGACTTCCTAATGGGAGTCCTTTGCAAGATTGGAATGGGCCCTAAACTTAGGAAGGGAATCCAGGCAGTCTACTCGAGGCCCACAGCTTCGGTATTCGTAAATGGGACATATTCTAGGTGGTTTCGGTTGAAGCGAGGAACCCGACAGGGATGCCCACTATCGGCCATTTTGTTTGCCTTATCGCTTGAACCACTGGCACATAAAATACGATCAGACACCAGCATAGAAGGGATGCACCTGGGTCACACAAAGCACAAGCTGGCAATATATGCTGACAACATACTCCTTCATGTGGTCAACCCCACTAGATCCATTCCGCGAGCTATATCCCTCCTTGAAGAATATGGCCAGTTATCAGGGTTTAGGGTCAATCGGTCCAAATCCAGATTGTTCCCCCTCCAGGGGACACCAGAGGCAAATGAAACGAAATATTCCTCCCTTGGACTGACGCTAGAACATGACGCTATGCAATATTTGGGGATTCAAATTACGAAACGAATAGACACTCTATATGAGGCAAATTTCCCAAAACTCCTTGCCAGATTCCAGGCGGACCTAGCCAGGTGGGACAAATTAACTATCTCGTGGCTTGGCAGACTTAAAAATGACATGTCTCCCGAGGTTCCTCTATCCCTTTCAGATGCTCCCCATTAAAATTCCAGAGCGATACTTCACGAGGTTCGAAAAGCGACCCTTAAGTTTCTGTGGTGGGGGAAAAAAGCCAGAATCGCCTATCACACATTAACGTTGCCCAAAGACAAAGGAGGGGTAGGCCTTCCAGATCTCAGGAAGTACTATGTTGTGGCTCAACTGCGAGTGCTCATCCCTCATTTACGCAACCATAAAGAACCACAGTGGATAGAGATGGACAACCACTATTTAGACCCAGCGACACTCTCGGAGTGGCTATGGACCCCACGAAAGAGAGTGTTGAGGAAAACAAAGGAGCATCCGCTCTTTGCCACCATATGGGATTATATGGAGGGAGGGTCCAGAGATGAGAGAAATCACAACATAGCCGTCTCCCTCGAGTCACCTATGGTCCCCGGGCATTAATAACCACATCCCCAATGTTGAAAGATTCCAGGCGTGGTATGAGGCGGGGCTAGAGAGGGTAGGCCAGCTTCTCCGATGTGATTCCTTTATCACTCTCCCGGAACTAACAGAGGCCCTAAATATAGGCGTGCTGTCCACTTTCCATTACCTACAGATCAAAGGGGTCTTAACGAAGGCGGCATGGAAGGCAAAACTAAGTAGAGAACTTACCCCCTTCAAAAAAACTCTTGGACTCCAAGACTGACAGGAAAGGCCTGATTTCCGCCATGTATAAATTACTCGTAGAGGCGGGTGGAGGGAACACACATAATCTCAAAACGCGTTGGGAGAAAGACATGGGGTTGGAAATCGATGATGACATGTGGGACAATATGTGCCGCATGGCAATGCGCACATCCATATCGTGCCAATACAAACTCCATTCCATCAAACTCTTGCATCGTGTATAAGTACATGCAAAATGCAAAATGCAAAATGTATAAGTCATCCTCCCCCCTCTGTTGGCGTGAATGTGGACAAGTTGCAGACTATTGGCACATGTGGTGGGGATGTCCTAAGATTAAGATCTATTGGGATGAGGTCTTTGGGGTGGATTAGACACCTGGACGGGATTCAAAGGACGGCGGACCCTCATCTTGTCCTATTTGGTCTACAGAGAATGGAGGATGAGTGGAAGAGAGTGCAAGGCTTAGCCCCCCATCTCTTGCTTGCGGCTCGGGCCTTATTAGCCACCAAGTGGAAATCGGCTATGACCCCAACCGAGAATGAATGGATTAATACTGTAATGAACATATGCACCATGGAAAAAATGACTGCCTCGCTCCACCGCAGGGCAACACAGTGCGAGGTCCTGTGGTCAGACTTCCTATGCAAACACACATCAAACAGACACCCACCCTAATAGAGATAGGGTCCATTGTCCGTAGAGCCCGATTGGGTCCCTGTCATGATGCCTGCCCCCGGGAAGCCAGACCAGGTACAGCAACCCCAGAAGCAGGCATCATGCCATTTAGAGCATGCCCAAAACCCCAGTTAGGGGCTGTTTGGGTGCAGTCCTGGCGCCTATGGCGCCAGGCTCATAAGGATAAAGTCAGTCCTGGCGCCATGGGCGCCAGGCTCATTTCAGAAAACTTACCTAATGCAGACCATGCTGCATACTCACCTGGTGCAGACCATGCTGCACGAAGCCACAAGCCAAATGGGGCTTAGGAGGGACTATTTACTTAAGGGACTACTTTTTTCTCGGGTGGGGGATGTGGAAGAATACTTACCTGGGACTTCTTCCTAGGCTATTTAAACCACGCCCGGACAGCCACACGTGCTTCGCGTTATTCTGCATCCAGCAGCGTAACGCTCACCGTGCCTACAGCAGCTTCCAGTCTTCTGCCATGCCCGCTTCAAGCCCGGAGCTTCTAGAAATAAGTGGAAAGAAAGAGAAGAGGTTAGAACAGGAGCATCTCAGTAATCCTTACCTGAATCCTTGATCCATCACGCACTCGAGCTGGAAGCAAGAAGTCACACGTGCGTCGCCTCGCATCTCGCGGCGCCGCGCTGAACTCACCGGCCTTCGCTGCATCTCCGCATTCCATCGCGATCTTCAGCATCTCCCGGCCGCTCGCCTACACCTAGGGAAACAAGAACAACAAGGTGAGCTAAGGGAAAACAAAAGGACATGTAAGCAAGCTACCCCCAAAGACTTACCGGATTACCACGGGGGATACTCACCTCATCTCGGGTCGGCGCAGTTAACTTTGCATCACCGCCGCACCCCGGCCCCTAAGGGGAAACCACTGGACATTACAAGCTACCCCCAAAGACCTACCTGATTTACCGCAGGGGAACTCTCCTCATATCGGGTCGGCACAGTTAACTCTGCATCATCGCCGTACCCCGGCCCCTAAGGGGAAAACCACTATAGACTTACCTGACTCGCACCAACTGCCCTTTGGACTCTCCGTGGTGGTTAAGTTGGCAACCTACAAGGAATCGGAAAGAGTGAAGATCAGACATTTGAACTCTTACAAACTATTGGATCCTAGAGTCAATACTGGAACTCACCAATTCCTCCACGCCAGTGAAGTAACTGGTCATCTACGCACCCCTGCGCTCGATGCAGGATGGAGAGCCCATCTTTCTAAACCATCAGGTGAGAACAAGAGGGAACATCGGGAGTGGTCAGTGGGCAGACAGCGGGAGTGGAAGGTGGGTTAACGCTCGAATTACGGGAGGTTAATTCCCTTTCTCCTTTGCAGAAAGATATTCATACGAGCCGACAAACGAAGTAAGTGGGGGTGTCCAGTCAGTCATCTCGGCTCTACGTGGCACCAGGCCGGTCCAGATGGACGTCCCCGTGGGAACCAGGTGAGCGTAACAGTCCCTCTCTTCTTGGTACTGTTCCCCTCCTGCCTTCCGCTTTGATCCCATTCCCATACTGTCCACCAGACACCATCAAAATCAAGATAAGACGCCCTCCCAATGGAGAGCCCCCGAACACATTCCATCGAAACAGTTTCAATCTGTGACAAAGAGCACAAGATCATACAAGCACGACTCCTTGGTAACACGACTTCTTAGTCCAGGGGAGGTGGGTGGAGGGGGGAAGGTGTAGGAGAATGAAGAAAACGAGAAATCTAGGTAGAACATTATCACTGTTATTCAGTTTGGTGGTTACGAAGTTGTGCATTGTATATTGGTTTTATTTCCACCTGTGTAACGTCTATGAATCCATATGTAACTTTTTCTTTTGTTTCTTTTCTCATTGAGAGAACTGTTATGTGTAAAAACCTAATAAAAACCAAATGAAAAAAAAAAAAAACAATGCAAAGTCAGTTAACTCTTTCCTGGATGGAAGGAAAAAACACATAAGCAGAGGAGAGACGAGTCATTCAGGGAGCCAGGCCAGCCAATGTTAGGTTAGAAAATGTCAAGGTGAACTGAAGCACTACTTGCAGGTAAGTAAAAGTCTTGCACAATGTTTTAGACATTTTTGTAGCAAAAGTAGAATCAAATGTAGGGCCACAAGCTGTTAGGCCTGTGAGTAGTAGAAGATGCAAGCAACTCTACAGGAGCAACCAAGACACGTCTCACTGAGAACAAGCAAGGTGGCACAACAAGAGGTAAGTTCTCTTAGACTTTACAGTACCTTTAGGTTGAAGAAAGGTGCAGCAGATGGTTTCTGTTCCTGTGCAGCTCTGCAGATCCTGCTGTTCCTGGGCCTCAGGACAAGAGGGAGGACTTCTGGGGAGTCCTGGACTGCAATGGGATCGTCACCGAACACAACCGGCAATCTTTAAACAAGTGGCACTTCGGTGTTTCAGCTCCTCACGTCTACTGCAAATAGCAACATTGCGGTTCCTGGCTGTTGAGATGGGCTTTCCTTGCATCTGGGGTCCAGCACTATGTTGAGGTGGCTCAGGCTCAGTCAGTCCTGCTTCCTGGGAGTCCAGAGGATCTTCCTTGTGCTCTTGGCCAGCTTAAAAGCAACGCACACGATCTGGTGTTCCTCTCCCAAGCTATTCGTTTTCAGCAGCGACTGCAGTGGAAATTCAACCAGCTTCGAGAGGATGTCCAGGTGGCCTACTTTGGTGTTGATTGGTCCCACCAACTCAAGAGGAGAAGTCGTCCTTGCAAGGCTTCTCCAGTTGAAACAAATTCAGAGCTTCAGCAGAGCAGCAGGGTTTCACCGGGCAAACCAGCGGTCCAGGAGTTGCAGCAGGCGTCTCTTCCAAGTTCTTCTTCGGATTCCTTCGTCCAGTGGTCGACTCTGCCTTCCAAGCCAAAAAGCCTCGCCTTTAATGCAGGTTTCTCCCATTCATTCCAACCTAGCTGTCAATCACCCAGCAGGGTGGCTGTCCTTGCCGGACAGCTAGCCAGCCAATCACCTAAGAATGCATTCCTGTCTCCTAGGAGACTAAGCACAGGGAGTATTGGGCACCTCCCTTGCTTCCTGCCCCCGCCAGACACCCTGGAGCCAGAGGCAGGCATCACTCGTGAATCCCGCCAAAGACTAAATGAACAAAGGGACCAAACCTGGTTTGGTGAGTGGAGTCAATCTCAAGAAGGACCTTTCCACAAAGAAATGGTGAAAAAAGAAGACTGGGGCCATTTTGACAATAATGGCACCCTTGGGTGCTTTACCGTGGCTGCGAACGCAGCCCGCAGTAAAAACACACAACGGTAGTAAAAAAGTAAACCACTGCCACCAGCCATTCATCGAGGAAAGGGTAACATAAAATTGTTACATGAGAAGCTAGATAAAGGGGATACTAAGTAACCCCTCCAGCACCCTATTGTAAAATAGTGTGTGCTGGGTCTAGTAAGTTATAAATGTAAGTAAAGTCAATTTCACTTCACTGCTCTTGGAAACAGTAGTTTATCCTAGATAAGGTATTTAAACCTTTGGGAAATCTGAAAGACTTCCCTGTGCCATTGCACTGAAGGTGCTGTGTGACAAAATATAAAAGATGATGCCTATGGAGTTCGTCAGATTCCACAACCAAAAGTAACACAGTGTTCAAAATCACATTTAAAATACATGAGAGAGTGGGAAAAGGGTCTTACTCTCTCCAGGTTAAACATTCAAGTCCTCAAAATCCAGCAAAGTTCTCCAGCATGGGGTCTGGCATGATTCACATGCTCTTAAATATTCCCCTTTGTCAGGTTGGGAATCCTCGGTAAAGAAAAAATCAGTTTGTTAAGTTTCTGAACTGTCTTTCTCCTAACAACCAATCACTGTCTCTGGGTCATACTACCCCCAGCCAATGACTGCCCTCTACCTAAGCCCCTCCTCTGGCAGCCATCTTTAGATTTTTACCGCACGTTCAAGTGTTGGGAGTCCTTGTGCTATAGCTCTTTTACTGCGTTTTGTGATTTTCCTAAGAGTTTCTCTATTTCACGGTCAATTGAGCCTCAAGCTCCATCAATCCATCAACTGACTAACGGGGACCCGTTTTTCGGAACTTTTTACGCCCCTCAAGGGCGTTTTCTCGTCTAATTCACTTCTTGGAGGATTCCAGAAGATTCTTGGAGGCCTACACCGCGTGGAAATGGCCGAGGATAAAGGAGACTCAACGCCTCTGTTCAGGATCTGCCCAGGATGCGGGCTGCGGAACAACTTCCTGGACGATGGGCACTCTCTGTGCCTTTATTGCCTACATTCGGACAGCTCACACATGGAGGAGGCCTGTGAGTTCTGCAAGGACATAGTGGCACGGAACCATGAAGGACAGTCGCAAGCGGCTCAATGAGTGGCTGCAGGCGAAGATCCCGGCGGGGTGAGCCCCGGCAGCATGTTTCTCCCAAGAGAAAATCTGAGCGTTCTTCTAAGACCTTTGAGGGCTTTCTGGCACCAGGGGCCCAACATACGGCAAAGCACTGCGAGTCCGCGGGCATCAGGAGCGCCGTTGATATGGGCTCCACCGCAGCCAGGCCAGGCGCAGCATTGCTGACGCCGTCAACCACAAGCCTGGGAAAGAACTGGGCTTCCGAGGTAGACCGATAGGGGAGGTAATGCACGCCTCGTACAACAAAAAAAAAAGGGGCGGGGGCAGTCGTCATGGCCAGAGACTTAGGCTTCCAAACAGAGGCCACGGTCAAGGACCTGGAGGGTCGCTTTTTATTTGTCAGAGGAATGCTCCAGGGAGCACAGCTGACCCTGGCGGTGGTGTATGGTCCAAATGAAGATCAGGTCTCATTTTGGGAGAAGGTAAGGGACAAACTAAGACACTTTGTGGAGGGCACCCTAATCGTAGGAGGGGACTTCAATATGGTAATGAACCCTGAGAGATGGGAAGAAGATGGCTCACCAATCCCTCCAGGTAGCAGATGACCCCATGTCTCGGAGCTTTCGCACAATTACCTGTGAGCTGGGCTTGGAAGACATGTTCCCATGCTCAGCAGAAGGCGAACCTGCCTTACACATATTATTCGAAAACGCATGAAACCTTCTCCAGGATTGATTATATTCTGGTAGACAGTACCCTTCTGGCCCACGCAAAAGACCATAGGGTGGACCCTATCCCCTGGTCCGATAACGACCTAGTGAGGATCACCTTAATGGAAGTCTGGGGTGGACAACGAAGAGCCAGATGGAAATGCAACAATGCCCTGCTGAAGGACCCGGTAATCACAAAAATGGTGCTAGACAAAATAATAGAATACTTCGAATTGAATGATAATGGGGAGGTCCGCCAACACATTCTATGGAACACGTTTAAGGCCACTATTCGGGGGGGGTCTTAATAAAAGCGGGGGCTCAAAACAACAGGAAATATATGCACAGGAAAAGGTCCTTCGAGATAAAATAGCCGAGCTACAGTCTGGACTAGTGCCAGGCAAGTCTATTACCCTGGACCAAGCAGCAGCTCTGGATCAGTGCAGGACCCAATTGCTGTCCAAAATGGAGAGATGCCTCCAATTCCTCAAACAAAAATATTATGAGAAGGGGGACAGGGCAGACAAAATACTGGCATGGAAACTGAGGGAAGCCCAGAAAAGTAAAATGGTAAAAGCCATGAAATCTGAGGAGGGGGGATAACCTATGACACCCTGAGTATAGGGGGGGGCTTTAAAAGGTACTATGAGAAATTATACCGATCTGAATTCGACGGTAATGACACCCTAATAAACGATTTTCTCAGAAGATTCCCATACCTGGTCTTCCCAGAGAGGCGGCGGATAGCCTGGAAGCCCCTATAATGGAGGAGGAAATTGTCCAGGTAATCAAGGCAGTGAAGGGAGGGACGACACAGGGAGAAGATGGGTTCTCAGTGAAAGTTTATGAATTGTTTTGCTCCACCCTCGCCCCACACCTTGTTAAAGTCTTTAATGCAGTCCTCATGGGGCTGACCCTGCCTGAGGGGGCTATAATACTTGTGCTACCAAAGGACGGAAAAGACCCGACAGAGTGCTCCTTGTACCGCCCGATATCATTGCTCCATACAGACGTTAAAATCCTGGTTAAGGTGCTCGGGAGAAGGATGGAGGGGATCATGCCTTCCCTGGTCCATGGGGATCAAGTGGGTTTCATTGGGGGACATCAGGGGTCGGATAACATCCGGAAGACCATAGACCTAATCCACCATTCCCGGGAATCAGACC
Source organism: Ambystoma mexicanum (assembly GCF_040938575.1). Classification (NCBI taxonomy): domain Eukaryota; kingdom Metazoa; phylum Chordata; class Amphibia; order Caudata; family Ambystomatidae; genus Ambystoma; species Ambystoma mexicanum. The sequence continues at coordinate 961,641,396 of NC_090941.1, read as the reverse complement.
TAAATGCCAGCTGGATTTCCCTCGATTCAGAGAAAGCCTTTGACAGGGTGGAATGGCGTTACATGGCAGTCCTCCTTCAGAAAATGGGATTCGGAGAGCATATGCTTAAATGGATAGCCGCCCAATACAGAGCCCCCACAGCGAAAGTACTAGTAAACCGGGAGCTCACAGCCTCTTTCAAATTTACCCTGGGCACGAGACAGGGATGCCCCTTGTCCCGCTTGATATATGCCCTCACAATGGAAACCCTAGCAATAGCGGTGAGATCACTCCCAGAAATGCAGGGGATACGTAGGGGCCAGGTTGAATTCATACTCTCTGTTCGCAGACGACATCCTGGGGTATGTGGTAGATCCGCAACTGTCGCCCCTCCTTCTCTCTTTAATTGATACCTTTGGGGTCTTCTCTGGACTGAAAATCAATAAATCCAAATCTATGTTGCTCCCCCTCTGAGCACACAACCCGATCCTAGACTCTTGGTCCACTTTCCTTGGGGTCAGGGTCGAAAGAACTGCGATCCAGTACTTGGGGGTGCTTGTTCCTAGGGTTATCCAGGCACTGGCGTCAGCTAACTACAATCCACTAATGGCCAATATCAAGACAGGTTTAAAACGGTGGGGCAATATGATTCTGTCATGGTTTAGCCGCATGACGGCAGTGAAAATGAACATCCTACCGAGACTGCTGATTCTATTCACAGCCCTCCCCACGAAAGTCCCTGATCAAATCTGGAGAGATCTCCAATCAGCAGTGCTGAACTTCATCTGGCAAGGCAAACCTTCGAGGACCAAACCTTCGAGGACCAAGAGAGCCATTCTCACCCTTCCCAGTGAGGAGGGGGGCTTCGGCCGCCCTGACTTCTGCTATTATCACACAGTGGCTCAACTCCGGGTTCTCCTGTAGCACATGAAACATAAGGGTACATACTGGTCCTATCTAGAGGATATGGATACCCATCCGCTCAAAGTGAGGGGCCTACTTTGGGCCCCACGAAAAGATATCCTGGCTAAATTACGCAACCACCCCACACTAGGCATGCAGTGGTCTTTGTGGAGGAAAGGCGCGCAGACAGATCTACGTGGCCCTCCCCAATAGTGTCTCTATGGGGCCCCGTTCTTGGGTTTGGAGACAGGGGATTCCGGAATGCACATAACTGGTCAGAGAAAGGTTTGGAAAGGGCGGGCCAATTATTCCGGTAAGGAAAGTTCCTAGCTTACAAAGAGGTGATAGAACCCCTGGGTCCAGACATGATTACGGTTTAAGGCTTAAGGGTCTCCTCTGCGACCAAAAATGGGGAGAACATTTTAAGAGACCTCTAAAACCCTTTGAGAAAGTCCAAGACTCAGCCGGCTCAAGGAAGGGGATGGTATCCAAATTATGAACGTAATCAACGCCAATAACTTAAGAGAGACAAGGGTTCCGACAATACTGGAACGACCTAGCCGGGGGGGAAGTACTCATGGAAGAGGCATGGGGTAAGGTATTCAGAATAGCTTTCCATGGGAATCTTTTTACAGCGGATGTGGAGCATAACTTTTAGGTACTCCAGGGGTGGCACAGGGACCCCCTCAAAATATCAAAAATATTCCCGGGGGCCTCCCCATGATGCCGAAGGCTCGAGGGCCCACATGTGGTGGCACTGCCCACAGATACAAGTATATTGGGAGATCTTGCAAGGGTGGATTGCTGAGGTTACAGAGAAAATGCTCCCACAGGACCCGCTGACAATGTTACTGGGCCTACCACCAAAAGACTCCAAAATATACAGAGACCCCAGAATGTGGGATACTGTGTTACGGGCGGGGAGGGTAGCCCTGGCGCAGAAGTGGAAAATCCCAACGACCCCCATCAAAGAGGAATGGCTGTCGAAAGTGAAAAACATGTTTTTGATGGTCAAGCTAACGGCCATGGTGAATGATGAATCGGGCTCCTTTTGAGCAGCATGGGACGGAGTGCGACAGAAATAGGGATGGGAAGTTTCCTGAGGGAAGGAGCACTGACACTTGCCACATCAAAAGGTGGTGTAAACATCAATATAGATCTGAAAAAAGAGGAACAGGGGGTACGGGGGAGAACCGCCACAGGAGGGAGTGCAAATAAGAATGATAGGATCAAATTTAGAGGCAACTGGACACAATGTGATGAGCCGTCATATTAAAGGCCCAGGCCTGGGAAAGACGTCCCCCCCGGTAGGGGCAGAGGACTGGTAGTGAACTGTTCTCCGAATGGATTCATCTACCTATATGCAGGAAACCACTGTTACTGTTTTTGGGTTACAGGGTGGGAGGGGCGGGAAGGGGAAAGGTTTTGTTTACTAAGGACGGACACAATGTGTAATCGATTTGTACTGATGCTCCTTGTCTTGGTTTGTTTGAAATGCCAATAAAAATCCAAAGTTAAAAAAAAGAAGAGTCTTCAGGGAGCCAGGACAGCCAATGTCAATTAAGCAAAGGCTAGAGGGGCTGAGGTACTTCTTGAAGATTGGCGCAAAAGTCTTGCACAATGTTAAAGAGAGTTTTGTTGTAAAAGAAATCACTGCTGGGCCACAAGCTGGGTGGCTTGGGAATGGCAAAGCTGCAAGCCACTCTGCAAAAGGCAGTAAATGCAAGTCTCAACTGAGAGCTAGCAAGCTACACACAACAAGAGGTAATTACCCCTAGTTCACAGTGCCTTGAGTCTGAAGAAAAGGTTCCAGCTGGCTTCTGTTCCTGTTGTAGTTTCTGCAGATCCTGTTGTTCCTGGGCCTCAGTCGTGGGGACAAGAGGGAGGATGTCTGGGGACTCCTGCACTATGTTTTAAAGATCGGCGGCAGCATTGGGCACACTTCAGATCAGCGGCACTTCGCAGTTTCAGCTACTCGCAAATAGCACCACAGCGGTTCTTGGACACCTGGTGGACTTTCCTTGCTTCTGGGATCCAGAACTCTGTTGAGGTGGCTCAGGCTTGGTTAGTCCTGCTTTGAGGGAGCCCGGAGATCTTCCTGGAGCTCGGGTTCGGCTTATAAACAATGCACTTGTTTCTGGAGTTTCTGTCCCCTGGCTCGGTTCCAGCATCCGCGAAGAAGTATGGCCAGCAGGGAGAGGGGATCCAGTCAAGTTCTTTTTCGGGTTGATTGGTCCCACCAACCCAGGGGGAGAAGTCGTCCTTGCAGGGCTTCTCTAGTCGATTCGGATCTTCAGCAATGCAGCAGGGCTTCACTGGGCAAACCAACGGTCCAGGAGGGTGCAGCAAATGTCTCTTCCAGTTTCTTCTTCGGTTCCTTCATGATTTTCATGCAAGTTTCTCCCATTAATTTGCAGCCTAGCTGTCATTCACACAGCAGGGTAGCTGTCCTCCAAGGAAGGCCAGCCAACCAATCACCTTTGGGTGCATTCCTGTAACCAAGAAGACTAAGGACAGGGAGTTTTAGGAACCTCCCTCGCTTCCTGATCTGCCAGACACCCTGAAGCCAGAGGCAGGCTTCAGCAGTGAACCCAGCAAAAGACAAAATGAAGAAAGGGACCAAACCTGGTTTGGCGCACAGAGTAAATCTCAAGAAGGACCTTTACAACAAGAAATGGCGAAAAAAGAAGCCTGGGGTCATTTTGACAAAATGGGCACCCATGGGTGCAATACTGCAGCTGAGGATTTAGCCTGCATTAAAAATGCACAATTGTATGAAAAATAAATCACTGCCACCAGCAATTAATTGTAGAAAGGGTAACATAAACATTTTACATGAGAAGGTAGACAAAGGGGATAGTAAGTATCCCCTCCAGCACTCTATGTAAGATAGTGTGTGCTCGGTCTACAAAGCTAAAAAGGTAAGTAAAGTCAGTTTCACTTTACTACTCTTGGAAACAGTAGTTTATCCAAGAGAAGGTATTTAAACCTTTGAGAAATCCAAAAGACTTCTCTGTGACACTGCACTGAGGGTGCTGTGTGTCACAATGTCAAAAGATGATGCCTATGGAGTTTGTCAGATTCCAAAACCAAAATAAACACACTGTTCAAATCAAAGAAAAATACATGAGGGAGTGGGAAAAAGGTCTCACTCCAGGATAAAAATTCAAAGTCCTAAAGTCCAGCAAAAGAGCTGGGGTATCTAAGGTAGAATGGAATGAACACATTTCTGAGAATTCTCCCTTAACAAATTGGATAAAAAGGAGTATTCAGGGGGTCATCTCATTGGAACATTATTGACTTTACTGGAAGTGCCGGATCGATGATCAGAAACCATAAGAAACATAGAGGAAAGGAGAACCCCTTTTTCCTGGTGGAAAATTCTTCCTTGAACTTAGTTTGGAACTTCAAGAATAAGCTATAGGCTTATGGCTCAGAAAAATCCCCATTTTCACCTTGTATTTAGTTTAGCATATAAGAGTCAGTTCAGAGTTTTGGACACAAGACGTAGGGTGCTTTATTTGTTGAACATCTGGACACAGACGTTAATTAGCTTTGTTGCAGCAGGGAAACCCCTCATAGACCTAGGGACAGATAGGAGTTCCCCAACCCTTCTTATTATTTTGACAGTAAAAGTACTATTTCAAGCCCGAAAACTGATACTGTGTCCGACTCTTACGCTAGACGCCTTACAGGGCCCTGATTTCTTGTTCGACACGGGCACGTAGAGGCATCGGGTGGAGCCAACACAGAGCTGGCGGTGTCTCTCTGGTGGCAGAAAAGTTTCCCAAGATCGGCTGCACTGCGGATAGGATATCATAGATTCCTCATCTGTGGGAGGAACATCCAACAGAAAGAACATTACCAAGAGGTAAGTAATTTGTTATTTTTATGCAAGTTGAATCTAGTAAAAGTTGCTGGATCCCTATCGCATGGGAAAGAGTGGATAGGTGAGGGATGGGGTGCTAAGGTGTAAGAATGTGAAAGGTGAGGAAGTTCCCTGGACTGTCCTGTGGTAGTCTCCAAGGGCCATGGGGGAACCTTGTAAATGCAAACTTGCTTAACTAGCCAGAGGCATACCCTTACAATGGAGACTTTCATTAGATCTCTGGAAGTACAAGGTCGGAAAAGAGAAGCAAAGAAGAAACCAGAGATTCTGCAGAAGGAAGGGCCATGGGCTTTCTTCGGAATGTATGTGGTCTTTCATTAAAAAACTGGAACAAGTTTAAAGGGATGGTCTAGTAAAAAATTTTATTTAAAAAATAGATAGGCAACATAAAAAAAAAAATACTAGCATTCTCCGTTTTAAAACTTCCTATGTAAAATTTTGAGCTAATCAAGCTCAAAATTCGCAAAAGCAAGCACATGGGCGCATCCATTTTGTGAAATGGAGGCCCTCCTGTGCTGGCTTTTGCTTTTGCGGCACTATTGAAGGAAAAGCCAGCCAGCTGTAGTAAACAAAGGCTACCGCTGGGTGGCTTTCCCTTCATTAGTGCTGTAGGCGGAGGACGGGGACCGGAGACCAGAGCAGGAAAGCTGCAGCTGAATCTCGGTAAGTGCTATTTATTTATTTTTTTAAAATAAGCACTAGCTGTGTTTTTTTTTCTAAGTTTTCCGGGCTGGAGGAGCCCGGAAAACTTAGAAATAAAACCGCAGCTTTAAAAACTTATTTATGTTTGCGGTTGCTTTTGAAGCGATCGCAAACATAAATACAACGTTATTGTGTTGGAAAACGCTGCGGTTTTTCTTTCCGAGTTTCTCAGGCTCCTCCGCCTCGGAGGAGCCTGAGAAACTAGGAAAGAAAAACCTCAGCGTTTTCCAACACAACCGCGTTGTTTCTGCCTGAATCTGCTTTCCCATTTGGGGCTCTCGGGCTCCCCATGGGGAGCCCGAGAGCCCCAAATGGGAAAGCAGATTCAGGCAGACAACGCAGCATTTAGCATTTCCCATTTGGGTCTCTCGGGCTCCCCACGGGAGCCCGAGAGACCCAAATGGGAAATCAGCTGCAGGTAGAAACACTAGGCGGCATGTAAACATAACCGCGTGTGTTTCTGCCTGCTGTGGCTTTCACTTTGGGTCTCCGGTGCTCCGCACCGGAGACCCAAAGTGATAGCCACAGCAGGCAGAAACACACACGGTTGTGTTGGAAAATGCTGCGGTTTTTCTTTCCAAGTTTCTCAGGCTCCTCCGAGCCGGAGGAGCCTGAGAAACTTGGAAAGAAAAACCGCAGCGTTTTCCAACACAATAACGTTGTATTTATGTTTGCGATCGTTTCAAAAGCGACCGCAAACATAAATACAACGTTTTTAAAGCTGCGGTTTTATTTCTAAGTTTTCCGGGCTCCTCCAGCCCGGAAAACTTAGAAAAAAAAACACAGCTAGTGCTTATTTTAAAAAAATAAATAAATAGCACTTACCGAGATTCAGCTGCAGCTTTCCTGCTCTGGTCTCCGGTCCCCGTCCTCCGCCTACAGTACTAATGAAGGGAAAGCCACCCAGCGGTAGCCTTTGTTTACTACAGCTGGCTGGCATTTCCTTCAATAGTGCCGCAAAAGCAAAAGCCAGCACAGGAGGGCCTCCATTTCACAAAATGGATGCGCCCATGTGCTTGCTTTTGCGAATTTTGAGCTTGAATAGCTCAAAAGTTTACATAGGAAGTTTTAAAACGGAGAATGCTAGTATTTTTTTTATGTTGCCTATCTATTTTTTAAATAAAATTTTTTACTAGACCATCCCTTTAATAGGGATTGGACCTGGGGCTAAATGGGTGACACTCCTCATTCAGGAAGACCAGAAGAGCAGCAGCTGCTACCGCATCTTCTGAGAAAAAAACACCCTTGCACAAGAGCTGGCAGTTAAGCAGTCTGGTCGAGTCCAAGCTGGATGCTGGTGTGGAGGTAGGAAGGTGGTGGACATGTTGATAACATGAGCTGCCAGAAGAGCTGTTTGCTGTAGAGATGCCTGGAGGTGAGAAGTAAGGAGGATAGAAGAAACAAGTTTGACCAGCAGTTGAGCTGAATGCCATGGTTTGGGTGGTGTTTGAATACTGAAGAGGGGGCAGGTTATGCTCAGCAAGCATGCTCTTTCTGCTACTGTTAGTTTGGAGAAAGTGTCTGTGAACATGGTGTAACATTATTGCTTCAGTGTCTAATTTCTACTTTTTTCTCCACGACAGGGTGAAAAAGCGCTCCAGGGAATGCCGCCCGGTACAAAGCCAGCAATCATCACTGCAACAAGACCCATCACTAAAATGATAGTCACTCAGCCCAAAGGTATGGGCTCGGCAGTTCAACCAGCAACCAAAATCATCCCAACTAAAATAGTGTATGGTCAACAAGGAAAAACTCAGGTATGCATTGGAACTAGCATGTGGTGATCTTCTGATTGCTGTTTTCCAGTGAGGTGTTTGTATTAAATTGTTTTGCTAGGTTACTAACTGTGAACATTTGCCATCTGGCAAAGGGTAGAAGCCCTGTTTTTTTAAAATAGTAAAGTGATGAGGGTAATCCCTCTCAGAAAGGGTGGTCTGCTAAACAAAAAAACACCCTTTATTACGCACCATGCAAAAAGCATAGTGCACATCTGTGCCCTGCAACATCCGTTTCCTGGTCGGCAGCACCTGCTCTCCAGTGGTACAGGGCAGGTTGAAACAGTAAAGTCACTGCAGACTGAGAACACTGGTGTCAGGGTAATCTTAAACAATAAACCATACCCAGCTTTTTTTATGGCGGCTGCTAGTTCACATAATTATTAGTCATATCTGATTTGTAGCATTCTCACGTCAACTGTGCGCCCAGGCCAGCTACGGACAGGCTGTGTGCACTGGTACTCCAGCTCCTCACTGAAGGTGAAGGAATCCTGCAGGTTGCTATCTAGCCTCCCCCAGGTGGTAATTAAGAGAACAATCACCAGTCTTGTACGAACCCTGCGTTTGAACGCCTTCAAACCACCAGGACCCGCAGTGCTGCTTTTTGCACTTGGATCAGTTCGACACTGAATCGTTCCAAGCAGAGCACGTCACTTGTCTGGGCCAGACCACCAGCTCTTCTATGCTGAAGATTTTAAACTGCTATGTCTCAAACGCATGAGCATCTTCGCCTCGACCCAAGCTCCACTGTCGAACCGAACCTGGTGAGCTTGTTGAATTGCAGCTCTCGAACTAGCTTTCAGACCACTTGTAGCTTTCGTTTAGAACCAACTCCACGCCAACTCGCCACATGAACCAGCACGATTCACAGCATCCAAACCTGGTAAAACCCACAAAGACAGCATCCAAAAGCCTGGTTTGAACCAGGTTATATTAAAATCTGCAAACTTATTGTTGACGTTATATTGATTTAGAAAGGAAATCTCACATTCCTGGAATGTTTCCGCCAGTGGCTTAATGCACTTAACCCTAACATACAATTCATTAAAAGTGAACCACAAGGGTATCACCTGTGATGTTCTTTGTACCGAAAAGAGACAGACAGGAACACCCGAATACACTTTAGCAAATATCACCTAAGAGCACTAAGAGGAAATCTCTCCTATGGACCATACCTATGAGTTTGGAGTAACTGCAATTCCACTACAGAATGCTATCTGCAGGCAAAATTTCTTGACCGACGACTTAAATAATGAGGTTTCCCTAAGACACTCATACAGCGGTCTAATAAAGTGAACGGTACATCCCTTGAGAGGTACTGTTGACAAAAAAGGAGAAGTCCCCTCTAAATGATAAACTGGTTTGTGTTACTCCCTACATCCCTAACACCACTAGAATAAAACACATTAATAAGACACGTTGGTTGCTGATTCAGTTACACCTCCCTAATGAAAATCTACCAAGGCTTGCATTTAAAAGAGGTAATTTATAAGACATTCTGAACAACTCTAAAACATGAGGAGAAATAGGCAAGCAACTCTTTTGTAGATAGTATTGCTTTCTAAATCCGAGAACTGAACTTGTAGAAATTTTATTTTTATTGTTGGGTGAAGCAGGGAGTGTTTTAGTGAGAACATTGTGTTGGGTGCAGTTTTTGCACTACATTTTCCAGCTACCCTTAGGGCACGTATTTAGTGTTTGATCAGGCACCTCATGCACCGTCGCATCTGCGTCACGCCGGTCTTCGCTAGGTCCACGCTGGATACGCTGAGCATCGCTAGCTTTTTATTCTGTTCATGCTTTTGGGGGTAAGTGACCAAGTATGTTTTTTTTCCTTCCTGTTGCCTTTTACTTGCTTTTTCCAGTTGAATAGTAATAGTATCACTATGCATCCTCTTAGCTCTGGAACTTACTAGTGCCACTGCCCCAGCTACCTCTAAACATTGCTGGTATGCTGATATTTTGGCCAAGTACCTGGCATTGGCTGCTGCCCCTCCCACACCCAAGCAGAACCTAGCGCCACTGAAGTCATTGACAATAAGTAGGAAAAGTTCTCTCCCATAGAGCAACCTGAAGTTTAATCTAGTGTTCCCTGAAAATGATATGCTTGTGGGTATTAGATTATCTACCCACTCGATCTCTGATATCCCATGTCCCTCTTCAGGGATTTTTGGGGACGATGGACCATCGGATGTGTTAGGGAGAGTTCTTATTTCTGTGGTAATTCCCCTCAACCTTAGAGACCCTCAGCTCTTTTGCTGGACTTTAGGACTTTTCATTTTTATCCTGGAGTGAGTGAGACCTTTTTCTCACTCATGTATTTTTGATCTGATTTGGATTCTGTATTCTCTTTGTTTTTGGAGTCTGACAAACTCCATAGGCATCTACTTTTGTATTGTCACGCACAGCACCTTCAGTGCAGTGCCACAGAGAAGTCCCTTGGATTTCTCATAAGTTTTAAATACCTTCTCTTCGATAAACTACTGTTTCCAAAAGTAGTTTCCAAAAGTAGTAAAGTTAAATTGACTCTACTTACCATTTTCTCTCTATAGACCCAGCACACACTATCCTATGTGGAGTGCTGAAGTGGTTACCTAGTGGCCCTTTTGTCTACGTACCCATGTAAAAAAATGTATGTTACCCTCACGACTTTTAATGGCTGGTGGCAGTGGTTTAATTGAGCGGTTTTACTGCAGGCTGAACCCTCAGCTGCTGTATTGCACCCATGGGTGGGCATTTTTGTCAAAACGGCCCTGGTCTTCTTTTTTCGCCATTTCTTGCTTGTGAGGTCCTTCTTGGGTTTTATTATGCGCGCCAAACCAGGTTTAACCCTTTTGTTCGTTTTTCCCTTTGGCGGACTTCAGTGCTGAAACCCGCCTCTGGCTCCAGTTTGTCTGGCAGGGCAGGAAGCGAGGGAGGTGCCTGAAACTCCCTTTCCTTAGTCTCCTTGGTTACCTGAATGCACCCTATGCTGATTGGCTGTCCTTTGAGGACAGCAATCCTGCTGTGTGAGTGACAGTTAGGCTGTGTATGAATGGGAGAAACCTACATAAAAGGCGAGGTCTCTTGAACAGAAGGCAGAGTTCACCACTGCAAGAAACATCCGACGAAAGAAACTGGAAGAGAAGCTTGCTGTAACCTCCTGGACCATTGAACTGCCCGGTGAAGCCCTGCTGCAGTGCTGAAGCTCCAATTTCACATCGACTAGAGAAGCCTGGAACGGACGACTTCTTCCCTTGGGTTGGTGGGACCAACTAACCCCAAGACTAACTTTGCTGGAAAACTTCTCCCTGCTAGTTGTACTTCTTCGCTTCTGCTGGAACCGAATGCCAGGGGTCAGGAAATCCAGAATCGAGTGCATCATCTTTAAACCAGACCAAAGCGCCAGGAAGATCCAGAGGACCCTCCTGAAGCAGGACTACCCAAACCTGAGCCACGGTCATCGGTTGGTCAACCGACCGCTGCCCGGCCGCCAGAGAGCCCGTTCCACCAGAGCGATCGCTGCAATGATGGCGTTCCTGTCTGGTGTGCGCCTGCTGGACATCTGCAGGGCTGCTAAGTGGAGATCTGCACACACCTTCACAAGTTTCTACTGCGTCGACAGGGATTCCATAGAGGAGTCTAGGGTCGGCCAAGCAGTGCTACGCAACCTGTTTGCTTGAGTTGAGTCTATTCCAGAGCTAAGAGTTTTGCTTCTGTTGAGCCTTGCCACCTCCAGTGGTTGTACTGCTATGTATTCTTTGTTCATGCTCATGTGAATCCATGCCACAGCCCTTGATTGAGAAGGAACAAGTTACTTACCTGTAACTATTGTTCTTCCGCATGGGTCTGGCATGGATTCACATGCAAACCCTTCCTCCTACCCCTCTGCAGCTATTCTTGGTCATACTGCCACTGTCCAAATCTGAAGATGGCTGCCAGAGGACGGGCCTAGGGAGAGGGCCGTGATTGGCTGGGGGCAGTATGTGGTTGGTTTAGAGGATAAATACAGTTTGTAAGTGAAAGTTAAACGTTTTTTTCTTTTACTGAGGATTCCCAGCCTGACAACAAGGAATATTCATGAGCATGTGAATCCATGACAGACCCATGCTGGAGAACAATAGTTACAGGTACGTAAGTTGTTCCTTATTAAGGTTCCTGGGTTGGTGTAATGCCTGACTGGCCCTAACTCTAAAAGGATAATTCCCCTAACTGATGTTTCTAATGGCCATCATTGTCTAGAGTCCAAAATAAAAGCCTGTATGTGTCTAAACCTATGCTTGCCCTCACTCTGTACAAAAATGTGATAGGAAGTCTTTTCAAAATAAGAAAAATAGTGGTTCAACAAAAATGGAAACCAGAGTTGGTTTCAGGTGGTCGTCTTACCAGGTGCTGCTTGTCAATGTCACACAAAGGAGTTCAACCCACAGGGCTATTCGTAGGACCTTCTCTGCAGGTCTCCTGGAGTTATTCCAATTACCTTCAGTGTCTTTGAGTTCCCTTCCCCAAGCTTCAATCCTTTCAACAGTACAACTAAAAACGAATAAGTCTCTTACATGGCTAGGCCTCTTAGGGTTCCCTTCTCCAAGCCCCTTTCAACCTTTATACACAGTCACTGTTATCGGGATACTTACTTTGATAGGCCTCTCAGGTTTCCTTTCCCCCAAGCCTTGGTCCTCTTCCAGCTTTCAAACACAATATATAATTTAACACAGTTCTTTCATGAGTTGACAGGGTGCCCTTCTTCAGGTTTAGGCCCCTTCAATTTACAACAAAAGTCCAGTTGGTTAGGATGTACCTTTTCAGATTAACAAATCTTTTCCACATACCATCCTTTAATGGGGTAGAATCAGAGGCTTTTGAGAATGCCAGGCTCTTTGCTTTTCCTAGGCACAACCACACTGATCCCTTTGCCCCTCTTAGTTTTCTTGCTCTCACTTTTTCTGATACCTCTGTTTCCTTCAGATGCTTCCTGCACCCCTTTTCTTCTGCTTTCTTTTCTGTGCACACTTGCACCCTCTTCATTTCAGCATAAAAATCCCCCATACGATATGAAAGGACTCCAGACGATCATTCTTCATAGCAGGCAGTTTTTCATACGTAAATATGTCCCAAAGTTTGTTCAGCCAGTCATTTTTGGAGGGTAAGGAGTCACACTTCCATTTTCGGGCTAAGGCCACTCTCCCCGCTCTCAGCATAGCTTCAATAGGTTTTGGGAATCTTGGGTAGTTACTATCCTCATACGGGACGCCCAAGAGTAGTTGGAGAGGTGCCTGCACAGGGGTTATTCCCACTGAGTCTTTAATCCAACTGAGGAGTTCAGACCAGTAAACCTTTACTTTTGGGCAGGACCACCACATGTGGAACCATGAACCAGTCTGGTCTCAGGGTCTGGCCCAGTGGGGGGAGGATCCCAGGAACATCTTGGGAAGTCTAAGGGGCGATAAGTGCCAGCAGTGTAGTATTTCGAAATTGTGTTACATTTTCGAGGTGTAAAGATTGCCAGAAAACATTAGCTTATACATTTTACCCAAGGTCTCATCTGGTATTTCCCGCCCTAACTGTACGGCCCAGAATTGCTTGAAATTTTCTCCCTTCCAGGTCCGACGTAATCATCACTTTGTATATTCTGGACAGGATCCCCTTTATTGAGGTGGCTTTGTTAATGACTTTCTCAAAGGGAGTGATGAGTCTAGAAATCTTGGCGTGCCATCTTGGATCAGACAGTATACCCTTGAGGTGAAGGTACTCAAAAATACTCTGAGAGTCCGCCCCCAGAGATTGGGACAAGGGGATGAATTAAATAAATTGGCCTTCCGGGAATAGTTGACCAGCTCTCTCTAGACCGTTGTCGGACCATTTTTGTGAGTGGCGAAAACCCCTCCCACCAACCTCCAGGGGGGTCCCCCCCACCAAACTCAACAGGGATGGCCAGGAGGAGAGGAGCTTATTGCTTTTACCCCATTTCCATAATTTACATAAGACAGCGAGAGTTGGATGCTTCCTGATGTGGTCGGGATAGCTTTTGTTGGGGACCACTTTAAGTCTCTGACTTTATTTGGGTGAGTGCGTAGGTCTTCCATGTAGGTCCAGTATGTGCCCAAGTCATCTCTAAGGTGTTCTAACAGGACTTGGAGTTGGGCGGCTTTGTAGTACAGCCAGAGGTCAGGGAGCCCAAAGCCACCAAATTCTAGGCAGGGTTAGTGTCGTAGTTTTTATTCTAGGCATCTTCCCCTTCCATAAGAATTGATTTATCATCATCTTTAGTTTGACAAAGAAGGGTTTAGAGAGAGAAGTAAATAGGTACTGCAACCGCAGAAGCACATTCATCTTAAATGTCACCATCCTCCCAAACCATGAGAGTGTTAGGAGGGGCCCAGCGTGTTAGATCTGATTTGATCTTCTCCAACATTGGTGTAAGGTTGTGCTCCACCAGTGTTGCAAGATCCATGGGTATTTTGATACCCAAGTACGGGGTAGCTATGTTCTCAATTCTCATCCAACTCATGGATCTCGTGTCTCTAGTTGCAGAGTCGTTGGCTCAAATGGGCATTATGCTAGACTTGGCAATGTTTCTTTTCAGAACCGACAAAACTGATGTATTTGAGAGAGAAGTTCAGGTAGGGACTTTTCTACATCTGTCAAGTAACACAGGATATCGTCTGCAAACAAAGACAATTTAAAGTCTAAGATACCACAAGGAATTCCTGCAATATTTTGGTTATCCCAAATTGCAATGGCTTGGGGTTCCATCGTAAGGGCTTATATCAATGGGGAAATGGGACAGCCTTGTCTGATTCCTCTAGTCAGGTGGAAAGGGGCAGAAGTAGTTTCGTAAACCGCCACACTAGCCACAAGGTTGTTGTCAAGAGCTGAGGTCCATTGCCTAAAGTTGTTACCAAACCCCATCTTTTGCAGGACTTTCCTCCATTCTACTCGATCAAAGGCTTTCTCGGAATCTATTGAAACCAAGTAAGCACTCATCCCCATATATTGCGCCTCATACATTAAGTTGATACATTTTCTTATATTGTCTGAACTCGGGCGGCCCAGAATAAACCCTGCTTGGTCCCCATGGATCAGGGAAGACATTGCGTGGTGGAGTCTATTGGTCAAGACTTTCGCCATGATCTTTACATCCGTATTCAACAAGTAGATAGGGCGGTAGGATTGGCATCGGGATGGTCTTTGCTTTCCTTCGGGATAACGACTATAAGGGCTGAGAGCATCGACCTCGGGAGGGAGCCAGTTACCAGGGCGTTATTGAACAGTTTGGTTTGTGAAGCCATCTTCCCCGGGCGATGTGCCCCCTTCATTTTACCGATGGTATCAAGAACCTCCTCCTCAGAAAATGGGGCTTCCAACGCGGCTACTTTGTCCGGTGACAGACACGGAATGGGGAGAGCGTTCAAGAATTGGTCTATGTGCGAACCTTATTATATTCAGACGTATAAAGAGTTTATTTACGAAATTCGTCTGCTATCTGGGCATCGTCTAGGAGTTTTTCTCCTTTCATTGGTTGCATTGTGGCTACCCTTCTCGAGTTGCTTTGCTCCCTTAGCCTCCAAGCCAAAATTGTATTGGCTCGTTCTCCCATCTCCATGTATTTTTGTTTGAGGAATGCAAATTTACGTTCCGTTTGGTGAATCAGAAAGGCTTTCAGTTCGGCTCTGTATTTCTGTAGTTTCTCCTGATCTCCAAGCAGCATTTTGGGACCTCAGTTTCCTCCCCCGGTTGCAACTTGTCTACTTTACCCCTAAGTGTCGACTCTTGCACTGCACTTTCTCTCTTTTTTTTGGCTCCCATTCCTATCAAGACTCCTCGAATCGTTGCCTTAAATGCCTATCATACTCCCGGAACCCCCACTTTGCCATTGTCATTAAAGTGGAAGAATTCTCTAATTGATTTCAGTAGTGTCTGGGCCAGCTGCTTGTATTTTAATGAAAGGTTGTGTCATGATCTCTGCTTCCAAAAGATCAGGACTTGCCCGACTCCCTTGGAAGCAGACCCATAACCCCGGTTCGGAGTGCCAGCCAGTCCCAATTGGGACCTTTTGGACCCTGTCCTGGCGCCAGTGGCACCAGGCTCATAAAGATGCCCAGTCCCAGCGCTGGAAGCGCCGGGCTCATAATGCTTGGGTGGACTTACCTGCAGCAGACCATGCTGCTTACTTACCTGCCAGTTGAACCCCTGATCCTCTTCTGTTTGGGACTACTTTTCCTGTTGGTTGGGGCAGGAGCCACTCCCTAGGTTCAGAACACTGGAACTCTTCTGGAAAGCAGGAACTCTTTTCTTACCTAGGCGTGGCTGTGGAAGGAGACACCTAAGCACTACAGGAGGCTATTTAAACCACACCCGATGGATGAATCTTGCTTTGTGTTATTCTGCATTCTCTGCAGCAGAACGCTCATCATGTCTTCTGCTTCTGATCCTGGGCCTAAGGGAACAAAGGCTTACCATCCTGGAATCCAGTCTTCAGCAGCACCTGTAAAGACAAAGAAAGAACAGGTTAGCACTACGGTCTTCAGTGGCAGCGCATCTCTTACCTGGTCCATCGGCTGTCACCAACGCCTCGCGCTGCATTCCGGCATCTGAAAGACAAAGGCTTACCTACTCTTCGCAAGCTCCGGAGGCCTTCGGCGCTGCATCCCGCATCTGAAAGACAAAAGAAGGTGCGTTTAAAGACATTGGGCCACTTTATTACTCACGTGCCATTACTCCTTCCCACGCCGAATCCAGTGGGTATTCCAGCACCCTTCAGCTTCTCTAAAGCTCCGAACTTGTACCTGCAAGATAAAAGGGACAGTTAGTGCGCATCGTGAAGCAGGCTACAAGCGCTTACTTACGTGCTTCCAGGCGCTTCTATTCCTCACGCGGGTTCGATCCTCAACTCTCATCAGCCCGCCATCCGCCATCGCCGGAACCCTGCAAAACAAGAGATATCATTACAAAAGACTTTTAAGACATTTGAAGTGCCCAGAACTTACCGTTCGTGCAGTTAACGACGGACAGCAGTCCTCTGAGGTCAAGAGGCCTGCACCCTTATCCAGTGAAGAAACTGGTTACGGCACCCTGCCCCGAGGCAGATGGAGAGCTCAGCGTTCACTTACCTAAGACATCTTACTCTTCAAGTCAGACATACAGTGCACAGAGGTCCAGCCCAAAGAGCCAACCGTGTGTTACACATCACCTTTGAAGATACGGCATTCACCCAGTCAAAACTGGCGCCTCTGCGGGAATCAGGTGAGCGTTACAGAACACAAAGCCTACTGCAAAACTCCCACCCAGGCGCTATGGAAACCTCGGATACCGACCAGCTAGCCCAGTTACTTGGGGAACTAAGAGCAGAAGTGCATGCAGCCCGTCAGGAAACGAATGCTCTAAGAAGGGAACTGATTATTTCCAAGGAGCGAACAGACGATCTCGCTAGACAATTGCTACAGTCACAAGCCGGACAAACTCCGTTACCCGCATCAGGGGCAAATCTTCCTTCAACATCCTCTACGGACCCAGTGCAGATCAACCTACCTGGGAATGTACCTCTGGCTCCGCCCGAACGATTTTCTGGTGACCCAAAGAGGTTTGCAGTATTTATTAATCAGTGCCGGTTACACTTCTTATGCCGGCCAGCAGCCTTTCCAACTGATCAAGCTAAGGTAGCTTTCGTGCTTTCGTACCTTAGTGGCAATGCGGCAGACTGGTCGATCCCTCTAGTTAATCAAGATGATCCGGTTCTCCATGATTTTCAAGCTTTTCAGCTCAGTATGGAAAAACTGTTTGCAAGACATTCACAGGGGCAGGCCTTGGACAATGAGCTCCTTTCTTTGCGACAGGGTAATCAAGACCTTTTGGCTTATATTGCGTCTTTCAACAGACTGATAGTGGAAACTCGATGGCCTGAGGACAAAAGGATTACGCTGTTTTATAGAGGTCTACGTGGAGAGCTCAAAGATGTGTTAGCCCAAGTAGTGAATCCCCCGCAAGACTGTTCGGACTATATTGACTTAGTCGTTCAAATTGACCACAGACTGCAGAACAGGAAGGCCGATCGTTCCAAGTTTGATGCTCGAGTATTTTCCAAACCACCAACTCCTACCAAAGGAGTAGACTCCGGGGAACCCATGCAAATAGGGGGCCTGAAAGGACCACTAACACAAAAGGAGCGGGAAAGGAGAAAACAGCTGCAATTATGCCTCTATTGGGGAAACTCGGGGCACTTTCTTCGAGACTGTCCGGTGAAACCAGCCAAGAAGGCAGTAGGAGCTGCAGTTACCAGGGTCACAAACTCTGAGCAGGGAAACGACCTCGCCCGACAAGAATAGAGGTCAGCGTTAAAACCAGTTCAGTGACCTCGCATTTCGTGATACCTATGGTCCTCATTAGCCCTGAACATCCGGATCGATTACATGCGATTGAAGCTTACGTCGACAGCGGTGCCATCGGCAATTATGTGGATCATGAAATGGTTTTGAGGATGAATCTGACTCTTTGTCCAAAGGCTGTAAAGGATGTCATTACTACGGTGGATGGTACGGAGATAGCCTCCGGACCAGTAACGCATACCACCCAAGAAGTGACGCTAGTAAGTCAAGATGGACACCATGAGAAGATCGTGTTCGATGTGATCAAGGCCCCTCAGTTCCAGATTATTCTAGTAATTCCTTGGTTAGAGAAGCACAATCCTCAGATCGATTGGCGAGCAAGTACGGTTCAGTTTCCAGAATGTGTCTCTACTTGTCACCCTCGACCTGGTGTTGCACTGGCAGCAATTTCCTCGGAGGCTCCCCAGTTACCTCCTGAATACCTAGAATTCCAAGATGTTTTCCGGAAGGATCAGGCTAACTCTCTACCTCCTCATAGGTCTTATGACTGCCAGATAGACCTGATACCTGGATCTACTCCTCCTTGTAGTAGAATTTATGCCCTCACCGAGCCTGAGAATCTTCACCTCCGACAATACCTGGATCAATACCTAGCGAATGGGTTTATTCGTCCTTCCAAGTCCCCTGCTTCCTCAGCTTTGTTCTTCGTTCCAAAAAAAGAAGGGGACCTTAGAACTTGTATAGATTATCGCGCCCTGAACCAGATCACCGTTAAGAATAGATATCCGTTACCTTTGATCCCTGAACTCCTGGACCAAGTCAGAAAAGCATGCACATATACAAAGCTGGATCTTAGAGGAGCCTACCACTTGGTACGAGTAAAAGAGGGCGATGAATGGAAGACGGCCTTCCGCACCAAGTATGGGCTATTTGAATATCAGGTCATGCCCTTCGGACTTTGCAATGCCCCGGCCGCCTTTCAATATTTTATGAATGATGTCCTCAGAGAGCTCATAGATGTGTGTGTTGTTGTTTACATTGACGACATCCTCGTTTATTCTTCATCGGAAACTGAACATCGGAAACACGTGAAAATGGTCCTCGAGAGATTGCGTCAACACAAACTTTTCGCTAAGTTGGAAAAATGTGTTTTCAACGTGACTGAAGTTGAATTCTTGGGATTCATATTATCACCTAGCGGAGTGCGTATGCATTCAAAGAAGGTCGATGCAATTCTCAAATGGCCATCGCCATCCTCCGTGAAAGGTGTTCAAAGCATGTTAGGCTTCGCTAACGTTTACCGCAGGTTTATCCCCGAATTCTCTCGAATAGTCCAGCCCATCACCGCCTTGTTAAAGAAAAACAAACGTTTTGAATGGTCTACCGAGGCGGAACAAGCTTTCCAGAATTTGAAGACTAGATTTATCTCTGCACCGATCTTAAAACATCCTCGCCCAGAACTCCCCTACATCGTTGAAACTGATGCTTCGAGCCTTGCCATGGGGGCAGTTCTATCACAAAAGGACCCAGTAACCAATCAGTTGCATCCCGTGGCATTTTGGTCCCGCAAATTCTCGCCTCCTGAAATCAATTACACTATTACTGATAAGGAACTTCTAGCTATCAAGTCCGCCTTTAAGGCTTGGCGGCATTATCTTCTGGTGGCCCGACACACCGTTACTGTGATTACAGATCACCGAAACCTGCAATATTTGAAAACCGCAAAAGCTCAATCCTCTAGGCAACTCCGTTGGGCACTATTCTTTGCCGAGTTTGACTTCATAATTACCTATCGACCTGGTACAAAAAACGGTAAAGCTGATGCCCTTTCTCGGATGGGAGTGGAAGAACATTTGATCAATCCTAAACCTGTACCCATCATTCCCGAACAAAGAATTCTAGGTGTAATCGCCACACAATCCATAGAGGAAGTTAAGAATAAAGCCAGGCTACTGGTAACTCCAGCAGACATACAGAATTGGCATCTGCAGGGAAAGGACTTTACGGTGAAGGACAACCTATTATATTTCCAAGAACGGTTATACCTGCCCAGCACAGATTTACAGAAAAAGGTAATCTCTTGTTATCACGATTCTTTAATGGAAGGACATCCCGGTATGACCAAGACCTCGGAAAAGATCAAGCGCTACTTCTGGTGGCCGTCTTGGAAAAAAGATATCAGAGACTTTATAATGTCCTGTGGAGTATGCGCCCAAAACAAGAGTCAAAAGGAAAAACCAGCCGGCCTCTTACGCCCTATTGACATCCCGCCTCGCCCTTGGCATACGCTTTCTATGGACTTCATCACCGATCTACCTCCATGCTCCGGATACAATACGATCCTAGTAATCGTGGACCTATTCTCCAAGATGGCGCATTTCATTCCACTCAAAGGCTTACCAACAGCAGCAACTCTGGCCCGAGAATTTCTCGAAAACATCGTCCGACTGCACGGTTTTCCTTCAGTTCTAATTTCGGATCGAGGTAGTCAATTTATTTCTCATTTTTGGCGAAGTTGCTGTCGGTCGGCTCAAATTGATGTGAGACTTTCGACCAGCCACCACCCTCAAACCGACGGACAAACCGAGAGGACCAATCAAACTCTGGAACAGTATTTGCGCTGCATGCTACAACAAACTGAAAAAACTTGGAAAGATATCCTTTGGATAGCCGAATATGCCTACAATAACTCTGTCCACTCTGGAACTGGGAAGACCCCGTTTTTTCTTTTATACGGTAGTCACCCTCGAACCTCGGAGTTGGATCCACTCCAAGATCTTGGAACACCAGCAGTAGACCACCTGCATTCTACAATCACCCAAGCCTTTAAGGAAGCCGTTTCTCACCTTCAAAGGGCTAAAGAACAATACAAGAAAGGAGCAGACCAACATCGGAAGGAAGCCCCCCAATATCAAGTAGGAGATCAAGTCTGGTTATCCACCAAATATCTACCTCTAAAAGGACCACGCACATTCAACCCAAGATACCTTGGTCCCTATTCCATCACTACCATAGTAAATCCAGTAGCGGTCAAGTTGGACTTGCCCCCTCACATGAAGATACATCCGGTCTTCCACGTCTCTCTATTAAAACCCGTGCAACCTCAAACCCGACTAACTACATCTCCAAAACCTATTCTAGTTGATGGAGAACTCGAGTTTGAAGTCAAAAGCATCCTGGATTCCAAGATCTCCAAATCTAAACTATTTTACCTGATTGACTGGAAAGGCTACGGTCCCCAAGAAAGATCCTGGGAACCTGCAGAATATGTCCACGCGCCTCGTCTAATCAAAAGATTTCATCGAACATTTCCTAACAAGCCCAAACCCCCGGAGAAGCCCGGTTTGGGAGGGGCCTTGAGGGGGGGTGCTGTCATGATCTCTGCTTCCAAAAGATCAGGACTTGCCCGACTCCCTTGGAAGCAGACCCATAACCCCGGTTCCGAGTGCCAGCCAGTCCCAATTGGGACCTTTTGGACCCTGTCCTGGCGCCAGTGGCACCAGGCTCATAAAGATGCCCAGTCCCAGCGCTGGAAGCGCCGGGCTCATAATGCTTGGGTGGACTTACCTGCAGCAGACCATGCTGCTTACTTACCTGCCAGTTGAACCCCTGATCCTCTTCTGTTTGGGACTACTTTTCCTGTTGGGTGGGGCAGGAGCCACTCCCTAGGTTCAGAACACTGGAACTCTTCTGGAAAGCAGGAACTCTTTTCTTACCTAGGCATGGCTGTGGAAGGAGACACCTAAGCACTACAGGAGGCTATTTAAACCACACCCGATGGATGAATCTTGCTTTGTGTTATTCTGCATTCTCTGCAGCAGAACGCTCATCGTGTCTTCTGCTTCTGATCCTGGGCCTAAGGGAACAAAGGCTTACCATCCTGGAATCCAGTCTTCAGCAGCACCTGTAAAGACAAAGAAAGAACAGGTTAGCACTACGGTCTTCAGTGGCAGCGCATCTCTTACCTGGTCCATCGGCTGTCACCAACGCCTCGCGCTGCATTCCGGCATCTGAAAGACAAAGGCTTACCTACTCTTCGCACGCTCCGGCAGCCTTCGGCGCTGCTTCCCGCATCTGAAAGACAAAAGAAGGTGCGTTTAAAGACATTGGGCAACTTTATTACTCGTGTGCCATTACTCCTTCCCACGCCGAATCCAGTGGGTATTCCAGCACCCTTCAGCTTCTCTAAAGCTCCGAACATGTACCTGCAAGATAAAAGGGACAGTTAGTGCGCATCGTGAAGCAGGCTACAAGTGCTTACTTACGTGCTTCCAGGCGCTTCTATTCCTCACGCGGGTTCGATCCTCAACTCTCATCAGCCCGCCATCCGCCATCGCCGGAACCCTGCAAAACAAGAGATATCATTACAAAAGACATTTGAAGTGCCCAGAACTTACCGTTCGTGCAGTTAACGACGGACAGCAGTCCTCTGAGGTCAAGAGGCCTGCACCCTTATCCAGTGAAGAAACTGGTTACGGCACCCTGCCCCGAGGCAGATGGAGAGCTCAGCGTTCACTTACCTAAGACATCTTACTCTTCAAGTCAGACATACAGTGCACAGAGGTCCAGCCCAAAGAGCCAACCGTGTGTTACACATCACCTTTGAAGATACGGCATTCACCCAGTCAAGACCGGCGCCTCTGCGGGAATCAGGTGAGCGTTACAGGTTGTTGCAGGACCATTTAGTACTGTGTTTATCTGAGAACCATTCCCCTATTTTGACTCCAACCATGTTGTGGTCCGACAACGGTATGGACTTAGTGGTTGATTCCTGCACTCTGTTTTTTAGAGGGCTCTCGATAAGAAGGTAGTCTATCCTTGAGAATGTGTCGTGTACTTTAGAGTAGTAAGTGAACATGGGTCCCGCCCCCTCACTGGGGCGAGAGAATCCATCAACTCCAATTCTGCATTGGTTTGTTGAAAACGGAGAGCCTTTTTATACTGCGCTCGGGTGGCCACGTGTGTGCCCGCCCTTTTTCTGTCCGTCAGGGTCAAGGACCATGTTAAAGTCGCCCCCTATAATCAAGGAACCTTCAACAAATGATTGAATTTTGCCCTTAATTGAGTGCCAGAACTGGTCTTGTCCATCATTAGGACAGTAAACTGAGACGTTGCCTTTGATCTCCCCATTGACCATTACGTATTGACCACTGGGGTCTTTTGACTCCACCTTCGAGACAAAATTTAGCTTACTAGCCACCACAATCGCAACCCCCTTTTTTTTTGACTGGTTGGATGCTTAAAAGACCCCACCTATGGCGTTGGCTCTAAGGACTGGTTCCTTCCCTCTCTGGCAGTGTGTCTCCTGCAAAAACATGATGTCTAACTTAGATCTGTGAAATTTGAGTATTATTAGGGATCTCCTATTCAGGGAGTTTAAACCTCTGACGTTCAGAGAGCCCAGTGCCATTGTGCAAATCAATTGTGCAAATCACATTAGCCATTCGGATCTGAATTTGATCCATAAAACAACCTCTTATCAGGACCGCCTGAGATGTGAACTGGTGTCATAAACCCAACGTTGGGTCTGTTGATATCCCAACCCTCTGTAGAATGGTCTTAACATCTAGTAAACATGGTAAACCCCTTGCAAGGAACTTCCTCTCACCCCCACTTGCTCCCCCTCCCCCGGCGTCTGGACTCCTGACGACATCCTGGACATCGCTGGCACAGACCACCATTTGTAACCCCACCCGCGGGCGCTCTGTGCCCACAATGCCCCCACTGAGCCCCCTCCTCAATAAAGCCCCCTCTTGTATGGTTAACTCGCCACTCAGTCTACATGAACTTTGGAGAATCGGAACAGGAAGAGAAAAAAGCAAGAAAAGAAAAACCCCTTCAGACTATTTGAGACTAGAGAAGCCCCCCCGTACTTAACAGGCTAGTGAGGTCATGTTCCTCTCCCATTATTTGGAAAGTTCACCAGTTTTCTCCCCATAGCTGCCCATATACGCCTCGCCCCCTCAAGGTTGTGGGGGGGATGCCGGATTCAACTTCTTGACCCGGGGCCTTACTACGGAGCCCTTGCTTTTTGGGGCTGTCCTGTTACGCTCACCTGGTATCCACGGGGACGCCATCCAGCCCTGGTTGGATGATTTGCACTCTCAAACCCTCTCCCGGTCCCTTAGTAAGGCCTCTGGTTAAAGATGGGTCTGCAATATAGGAGAGCTGGATTCAATACCAGATTGTCTTTGTTTTCCCACCTCCCTTGGCCTCAACTCCTTCCTCCCCCTTGGGCCCTCTGCTCACCTTAATATTGTGAAAGGTGGATTCTCTGTCCTGCTCCTCGTGGCAGGGACGCGTAGATGTGGGGGGCGAGCAGCGGCCAAGTTACTTCACTAGTGCAAGCCCTCCTTGTGGGAATCCAGGCCTGCTGCGACTCCGTAGGTTTGCTTCTTTACAGCCTTTATATGCAGTTCTTATGTTCCTCTTAGTTCGAATAATAATGTCTTGCTTCTTTCCTTTTAGGTATGGAAAGGTATTTTGGTGTTGTCATGCAGTTTGAAGATGTGCATGGGCCAGTAGGCGAAAGCGCAGAATGCGCGATGCTGTCCGCTGAGTAGTGCGTGGCACTGTTTCGCCTTTTATATTGCTAACCTGTGTCTTTTCTCTCCTTGCAGGTTGCGATGTTCCCCACCGAGCACCGTAATGTTCCAGCAATGATACTGACCAGAAGATTACTACCCAGGTAAGGAATGTGTGGCTTTCTTCATTCGGGAGGAAACGTGAGTAAACAGGTACTAATGCTGTCTTTCTTTCCTTCTTTCTTTCTTTCTTTCTTTCTTTCTTTCTTTCTTTCTTTCTTTCTTTCTTTCTTTCTTTCTTTCTTTCTTTCTTTCTTTCTTTCTTTCTTTCTTTCTTTCTTTCTTTCTTTCTCTCTTTCTCTCTTTCTCTCTTTCTCTCTTTCTCTCTTTCTCTCTTTCTCTCTCTCTTTCTCTCTTTCTCTCTTTCTCTCTTTCTCTCTTTCTCTCTTTCTTTCTTTCTTTCTTTCTTTCTTTCTTTCTTTCTCCCCTTTCCAGGTTATGGTATTCCAAGATGCATGCGGTGCCGGATGAGGGAGTTCGTACCTTCAGGTGAGTGGAACTGAAGTCGGCGATGGATTGAAGCAGGATACTGTTCCAGATAAGTTTCGTAGTGGTCTTTCTCTCTCTGCAGGTCCTTGGTTTCAGGTAAGCTGGCATCAAAGAACTGGACATGGTGAGCGTTACGCTGCCCACAGCAGAATAATGCAAAGCATATTCTGCTGTTTGGGTGTGGTTTAAATAGTCTCAGGTAAAGTATTCCAGGTAAAATAGTCCCTGGCCTGCCACACCCAAAGTAGTCCAGGTAAAGTAGTCCCAGGCCTGCCACACCCAAAAGACTAGACCGCATAGCTCAGTTCCTTGTAACTTGAGCTATGTGTGTGCCTCCATGTTGGCTGAACCCCTGCTCCCCCCAAGGTAAATAGTCCAATTCTAATGTTGGTCTTCATGATGGTTATGAGCCTGGCGTCAAAGGCGCCAGGACCGACTCCAAGAGAGTCTTGGATGAGGTTTTCAGGCCTTTGACATATGACATGTATATGACAAGGTATATGACATGTCCTCTGCGTTCCTTCGGGGGTGGCCTCTCCAAGCAACTCCTATGTCACTCTTCTGATGTCGTCCTCTGTGACCAGGTTGTATTTGTAACCCTCAACTCGAAGGGGGGGGAGAAGGGAAATCCCCATCTGTATCGCACACTCTTTGTTGTGAGCCATTTAGTCCGGGGTGCAGAGTCTTCTGCAGGACAGGTTGAAGGCCGACAGGTTCTGGAATATCGAAATTTGGGAGGTTCCCCAAGCCAACTGCCATTTTTTTCTTGCAATGTCCAGTATCTTTGCTTTTTCCGAGTACAAAGGGAATTTAGCCAGCACTGACCGCGGTCCACAGGCCCCCCCTCCTGTTCTGTGTGCTCTGTCGATGGTGGGTTTGGTGGTGTTGTCTTCATTAAAGACTTTCCTTATGACTTGGTTGATGGCTTTAATTATGTCACCTTGCGTTTCTCCATCCCTTTCCGGAAAGCCAAAAAACCTCAGGTTGCACCAGCGTTCTCGGTTTTCTAAGTAGTCCATTTTGTCGGTGCTTGGGCGCTTCCTGGAGGAGGCGTGGCCGACCATCTCACGTGACTCCTCACGTGACCCATTACCTCCTCATAGCGGCGTCCCATCCGCCCGAGGGGCGCATTCTGCAGCTTGTGTGCAGTGAATACAGAAGCCAGACCCGGCGCTCTACTTAGCTGAAAAACAGCTGTTTCCAAACTTTCTCTCCTTCCGAGCCGTGAAGGGGCTCTGTCGGTGCTTGGGCGCTTCCTGGAGGAGGCGTGGCCCGACCATCTCGCGTGACTCCTCACGTGACCCATTACCTCCTCATAGCGGCGTCCCATCCGCCCGAGGGGCGCATTCTGCAGCTTGTGTGCAGTGAATACAGAAGCCAGACCCGGCGCTCTACTTAGCTGAAAAACAGCTGTTTCCAAACTTTCTCTCCTTCCGAGCCGTGAAGGGGCTCTGTCGGTGCTTGGGCGCTTCCTGGAGGAGGCGTGGCCTGACCATCTCACGTGACTCCTCACGTGACCCATTACCTCCTCATAGCGGCGTCCCATCCGCCCGAGGGGCGCATTCTGCAGCTTGTGTGCAGTGAATACAGAAGCAGACCCGGCGCTCTACTTAGCTGAAAAACAGCTGTTTCCAAACTTTCTCTCCTTCCGAGCCGTGAATGGGCTCTGTCGGTGCTTGGGCGCTTCCTGGAGGAGGCGTGGCCCGACCATCTCACGTGACTCCTCACGTGACCCATTACCTCCTCATAGCGGCGTCCCATCCGCCCGAGGGGCGCATTCTGCAGCTTGTGTGCAGTGAATACAGAAGCCAGACCCGGCGCTCTACTTAGCTGAAAAACAGCTGTTTCCAAACTTTCTCTCCTTCCGAGCCGTGAAGGGGCTCTGTCGGTGCTTGGGCGCTTCCTGGAGGAGGCGTGGCCCGACCATCTCACGTGACCCATTACCTCCTCATAGCGGCGTCCCATCCGCCCGAGGGGCGCATTCTGCAGCGTGTGTGCAGTGAATACAGAAGCCAGACCCGGCGCTCTACTTAGCTGAAAAACAGCTGTTTCCAAACTTTCTCTCCTTCCGAGCCGTGAAGGGGCTCTGTCGGTGCTTGGGCGCTTCCTGGAGGAGGCGTGGCCCGACCATCTCACGTGACTCCTCACGTGACCCATTACCTCCTCATAGCGGCGTCCCATCCACCCGAGGGGCGCATTCTGCAGCTTGTGTGCAGTGAATACAGAAGCCAGACCCGGCGCTCTACTTAGCTGAAAAACAGCTGTTTCCAAACTTTCTCTCCTTCCGAGCCGTGAAGGGGCTCTGTCGGTGCTTTGGCGCTTCCTGGAGGAGGCGTGGCCCGACCATCTCACGTGACTCCTCACGTGACCCATTACCTCCTCATAGCGGCGTCCCATCCACCCTCACGGCGTTAAGCCCGACAGGGGTAAAGGGCGCCGGCTGTTGTGCGGCTGTTTGGCGCTGGAGGCGCCTGATACTTATAGGGGAGACTGCGGGGAAATTATCTCTTTGATCCCCGAAATCCTCCACAAAATAAAACCCAACTCTCTGAGACTCAAAAATTGAATCAGCGCAAAAGACACATAAACGTGGCAAGTGCAGCCAAGACTGCGCTTAGCCGCTCCATGCCGGACGTTACAAACACACCGAGCAAGAAGTCAGGGCCCCAGACTCGAAACAAAACCCTCCAGCAACGCCACATGCTAAATCCCTGGACGGTCATGAGCAAGGAGTCACCTCATGACGGAAAGGTAAGCAAACAAATTGTACAACTACAGTCACCTATTGACATGGGGGAAAAAGGAGTCTCGAATGACGTAATTGAATTACGTAAGGTGTCCCTAGCAAACGTGACGTCGGAAACCCTAAACATCCATTCATCTGCAGGATTAAATGGGGTTATAACCACATCCAATACACCTCCTTTGATTTCTCAAAAAAGCCCAAAAACCAGAACTGTTCCAACTGACGACATATACAACAACAACGATGTCCTAATCCGCCCAGCTTGCGAGAAAGAATCTGCTCCGTTGGTGACGGAAGTGGTCCTGCATGAGACACAAGCAATGCAATCTATGAATGTATCGGCAAACACTTCAATGACAACGCCTCCAAAAATTGTTCTACTAACACTAAATAAATTACAATCCCTTTCACAGTCAATATGTGAGTTAAATGAGAACAATTGCTCCCCTGTGTCGCCTGAGGCATTCTTTTCACCATTTGAACTTACAGATGCCGATTTGATTGCAGCCGCACATGTTGACTTGACTGAAATCAGCGGCGTAAAAGCAAATACGTCACATATGGTATTGCATGACTGTCTAGAAACAATTACCTGTGATCAGAATGGCATACCTATTCCATTAGAGCCTGAGTACACGGTGCCATCTCAAATCACAGCTGGCAAACAAATCGAGTGTCTAATTGTTGATGCAGACCCGGATATCCAACAAAGTTTCCATCCTGTTAAAATGAATAACAACAATTTAGAAGTGGGCGAGGCAAACAGTAGCGAAATTGAAAGCACTCATGATTTCCCACGCGCCTCGATAAATGCCACCACGAAAAATCTGCATCAGATACAATCCCATGCAACCCATGGAGGATCAGCACTACCTGCAGGGAAAGTAAGACGTTTTCATCCTATGCCAAATGGAAAGCGGCCTGAAAGAGCCTCAAACCAAATCTTTATTGCTCCACCAATGCTTGTAAAAGAAAACAGCATTAAAAAAATGCAGGCTAAACAGGGTAACACACTTTATGAAAAGAACCTACATGGCTCGATGCTACCCAATGCAGGCTCCCTGCAACAGCCGCCGACAAACTGTGCTCGGAGCTTAGACGGCAATATGCAAGTTAATGAAATATCACATCACCTGCATATCGCTTCCGATCAAGACCTCCATCAAAATGTAAAGTTACTAAACACAGCTGCTACAGCTTTGAGGGCACCCATGTCTGCATGCCGAGACAAAGATACTGTCTCTAACACACAAACCACAACAAGAAACACTGTCAAAGGAATAATGTCGGATCCAATCCTTGAAACAGGGAATCCATTCACAAGCACTCCCTTGGCATCTATAAGGATAAGTAAATCTAACAAGAACCTTGATTCTTTACGAAAAGCTGATCCAACTCCTGAAATGAGAGTGCAAGCTAAGGACGTATCGTGCCTCTCAGCAAGTGGTGCCGAGACTATTGGACAAACGCCAGCAAAAGCTAGCATCTCGTCAGCCGCAGCAATGCAAATACATAACAATATTTTAGCAGCATCCTCTTTAGCCATGATCCCATTTATTAAACTTTATGAAGTCCTAAGCGAACGGTTACAGGACCAAGGTGCCATGCTGTCGAACCTAATTCAGAAAATGGAAGAAATTGAAAAATCCAATACAAACCTAAAGGCAAAAATACAGGCCGAGTTCGAACGTTCAACATCATGGCATCAAAGACAACATGACCAGGCCGCTCATAACAGCATGCAAATGGAGAAACTTGTAGATGGACTCATTAATGCTCTAAATACAATGCAAAACTGTCAAAGTCATGTGACGCGCAAGGATGAAAGCCCAAATACCAGCACAAAGAACGCCATAACTTCGACAACGACATCGGATGAAATCTCCGTAAAACAATGTCAAGTCATAATGGAGATCGAGAGTGCGATATTACCAGAAGCTACTGGATGCCGCCAAATAGCCACCAACATAACAACGACAAATGAATTAAAGTCTCAGAACATCGGGCGGGACACTGCGACAGACCCTGGCAGGACAACTCAATCTGGTACCCATGGAAGCGAATCAATGGACAACAGAACAAAAGATGTTACGGTTGAACCGCACCAAAAAGATCTACAAGTGAAAGTTGCCTTACCAGGATGTCATTTTCTTCATTTGGCATCTTTTCTGGCTCTGCAAAAACAACTGCCACCACGTCTACTGTAGATGTAATCAAACTTCTTGATAAAAAAGAAAGTGGGATAACAAATAAGGTAGCAAAAAAAACGTCCAAAAGAGCAGGCTCCTCTAAGAAAAAAGAATTCATAAGAAACTTATCAACTGTGCCACGTCCGAGTCTGTTTAAACGTAATAACAATCCAAACAAGAAGATTTCTGATTCTGCTGCAAACCCAGCTATTCCAGTGTCCTTGTCTAAAGGAATTCACAAACCATCCTCGAAACGAAGAAGAATCATCTCTGACTCTGAGACCAGCTACACTACAATCGAATCCACTTCAATCGATCTATGCGATCTGTCCACATATTCGATTGCAGAGGAACTGTCTGACGAATGCAGGTTACCGGGCACAAATGGGTCCTCCGGACTGTCTTTAGCACAGGCCGTAAAACAACGGAAAGGCAAACAAGAAAAAAACGGGTCACAAGCAAAGCATCCAAGTTTTGGATGCTCTGTTAATTCCACTCAGGATCATACGGGGGACAAGCAGTTGAATCCGAAATTTACATCCAACCAACAAACTCAACGGGTTCACTTTAAAAGTAAAGTACACGAGATTACACACACACGGAAATTTCAAGTGGATGTCGTAAATTACGTCTGCAAAATATACAATGCGATGATGCGGAGGTTAACCTCAACAGGTCAAATATCATGAAACTGTTCAAATGTGTGCCGTCGTTACGCACAATCGTTTCAGACGACATACGCATTGTTGATTATGCGACCGAAAGAAACTCAGACCAGGTCCTATTACACATCAACTCTGCAAGCGTGCGCAGCACGCTCTTAAAGGCGGTTGATGAACTGCTATTCTTTGGGTTTGAAATTTCTCAGGAACCGGATCAAGATGAGCCAATTCAAAGATCAAACAGGGGGAAAAAACAACCATCTAACCCAATTGACTCGGACACATTAAGACAGTCAATGAGTATCTCCGTGTCCGCAAGTCCAGGTCAATTCTCAAAAAGGAAAAATACATCGAAAAAAAATATTCAAAATCAAACAAGGACACATCATTAGCCATGACTAGCTTCAAGGGGAAAGCCAATGGTACTTTTATCCTGGAACACACGTGGATATAAGCATTTATTCAATGATTTTGAGACACCACCTGAAAATATTTTCATCATTTGCTTGCAGGAAACATGGCTATGCACACCTCCTATTTGTGATGGATTCACTGTTCTATTAAATACAGCAGTTAAAAACACTAAAGGTCGCCCAAGCTCGGGCCTAATCACATTGGTAAGAATAACTCAATCTTGGTCATCTCCGATATCACTAAACCCAAATCCGTACGTACAAGGAATTATCATACATACCTTAGAAAAAAATACCACAAAGAAACTTCATTTACTAATTATAAACATCTATTGGAACCCATTAAAGATCAGCACAGATGCCATAATTTCGGCAATATCACTACTAATTGACGACGCAATGATAACCTATAACAACTTAACAGTTATATGCTGTGGCGATATGAATTGCACGTGGTTCCAACAAAATCACTCGTCGAAACAGTACCAGCAACTCGAAAACGAGGCGCTCGATGAAAGAGCAAAAAGATGGCAAACCGCCATGAGTATCCGCGAGCTTGTAATGTTAAATGGAAACGTTAAAGGAGACGTGCCTGCCAAACCAACCTGGTATCGAGATGCCTCACATAGCATTCTTGACTATGTTTGGCTCTCGAGGAACCAGGTGCCCAAGCTAGTGGATCTGCAAATAAAGCAAATGAACTATAGTGATCACAGCCTTCTTCAACTACGCATCAAGATGAACACGAATTTGCAAACACATTCATTCAAAGCCTCACTAGAAACCAATTGTTGTGGAAATCGTCTACGACTAAAAAGCAATCAAATTCAACGAATCGGGGAGAAATTAATGATTGAGCCAGGAAATCAAAGACCTGATTATATTCCATTGTTAACAGATTTTACCATTTCTGGAAAAAATTCATCAAAGTCTGGTCAGACTCATCGCCACATATATTGTAAAATACTACATGAAGCAAAAAAGGCTTTGCGGAAAGATCTGAGATTGATAAAGAAGCGAAATTCCAAGTTGGACGCCCAAAAAGAACTAAAGACACGACGCATGAAGTATCGAAATTGGACAAAGTCACATGCTGCCATAATAGAGCAAGATCGTGCAGAGCATATGTTACAATTAATTATGACTAAAAACACACGTGACATATGGAAAATCCTGAATATGGATCTCTCTAATTGCAACTCAATCCCAATAAACACCATAACAGGCGACGTTTGGAATAGGCACTTCTCTCTGGTGTTCAAAAAACCGGAATCTGAGATTCCAACACCAAAACGCTCTGCTGATACTCAATGGGATGTGCAGATGGACCATGAGGAAATCGTCTGTGCTATTAACGCTCTAAAGATCTCACGTGCTGCTGGACCTGACTTGATCTCAAATATCGATCTAAAAAAACATCCAAACGAATGGGCAGACTTTATTGGTAAGCTATTCTTAAAAATCAGTCGGTCCAAAGAACTGCCTGAATCTTGGACATCGGCGATTGTGGTGCCAATTCACAAACGAGGCAGTTGGGACGATCCAAACAACTATCGCCCAATTGCCTTGCTAGACACCATTGGCAAGATCTTTGGGTCGAATTTACGTATCAAACTCGCAAAATGGGCCGAGATGTCACAAATCAATGACATCCGGCAAACTGGATTCACGAAAGGGACCGGAGTCGACGTAAATCTGCTCATTCTTACGATTCTAAAGTTGGAAACCTTAAATAAAAATGGCAAGATTCACCTGGCTTTCATCGATATGAAACAAGCTTTCGATGGTGTGAATCGAGGCTTATTATGGGAAAAATTGTCAAAATGGCTATGCCCGGCATCCATTTTAGAGCCTATCATTGCTCTACATGAAAACACTTCAAGCAAAGTCTGGCTAAACAACAGCGGTTTGTTATCAAATGAAATGGCTACCCACAAGGGTGTGAAGCAAGGTTGTCCCCTAGCTGCAGAATTATTCAAACTATTTCTAGCAGATTTGCCAATCTACCTGAACAAAGTCATATGCTTCTCACCAAAAATAAATCAAACAGCAATTAATTGTATAGTCTATGCGGATGGCCTGGTTCTGATAGACAAAACCCAAATTGGCCTCCAACGTCTCTTACTAGGCTTGAAATCCTATATGGGCATAAACCAATTGGAAATAAACTCACATAAAAACAAGATCATGTCCATTGGAAATATTAGAAGCAAAAAAGATAAAGGTTTCAGGTGGAAAATCGAAGAAACTAACTTAACATCTGTCAACTCAATAAAATACTTGGGGATACAATTTAACAACTCCGTCTGCGAACAACAATGGACCGCAGAACTAACATCCAAAATGTCGAAGTTAGCAATACAAGCTGTAAAAATCAATAAAAATTTTGGAAAATTTTCATTGGAACCCGTACTCAAATTCTACGTACAAAAAGTAACCCCAACAATAATCTTCGGGGCTGCGGCGGGTTGGAATATAAGCGTGCAAACTTGGCATGCCTTGGAAGGTCACTTTTGGCGGAAGGTCCTGCAGCTGCCACAGGCAACGCTGCTATCTAGTCTGCGACAAGAACTAGCAATTAACTCCCTTCATATGAGAGTGGCCTGGAACTCAATCTCAATAATGCGAAAAATGACCCTCGATTCATCGGCATCGGCTTACAAAATCTTTGCCAAAAATGGCAGTTCAAAAAAAGGCGACCTTCTCAATCTATGGTTTCACAAACTGTCGGCTTTTCTTACAGCCGCACAAATAAGCAATCAAGAACTGCTCAATCGGCCACAGCTCGCAAAAAAGAAATTTGAAAACTGGGCATGGATCATAACCAATGAAGCAATGTCAAAATTAAAGTCAACTGAGGAAATGAGAGGCGTGCACAGGAAATTGAACCAACCAGCGCGATATCTACTGCACTGTCCTTCTCGTCATCACCGAACCCAATTCTTAAGGTTGCGAGTCAATGCTTTAAAAATGAAAGGAACTCTTTGGCAAAGAAAGGATAAATCTATCGACGATAATCTCTGTCGTTTCTGTAAACAGTCAATTGAAACAGTCAAACATCTGCTAATCGAATGCACTCAAACTGTCAGACAACGCTCACTACATCTAGGAAATTTTGCACCACAAGATGAAGATATGGAGCGATGGTGGAGGCGGATCATTTCAGGAAGTAACATAAGACTTGTTTGTGCGACTGTGAATTATTTTGACTCAATTCTGAAAATGGACTCTCTTAACTAGAATTATCAATAAGAGTCTGTTTTAGAAGACTGGTCGAACCTATTTCTTCGCTATGAAGTGATTTCTTCTGCTGAAACAAAAGTTTGTCTCTTGAATTCAAACTGAAGTTTTTCAATTAAAAAAAAAAAAAAAAGTAGTCCATTTTCAAAGCACTCTGCTCCTCTCTCCTTTCCAGTTCTGAGATTCATATATCGATCTGGGTCTCCAGTATGTCGATCGAGGATTAGTTTGCCTTAAGTCATTAAGACATATATTTTGCGAAGAGAAGTAGTAGGAATAGCCTCCAGGGTTTCATACATACAAAGGATGTCCAGACCCCTATTACCTCCTCCCACTTCCCCCAGCACCCGCAATGTGGTTTGGCGTATATAGCCCCAATATACTTCCAGTTTTGGGCATTCCCGCCAAATGTGAGCCCAAGTCCCCACCCCTCCACAGTCCCTCCAGCACATCTGGGAGTGATTCGGGAACAGCCTATGTAATTTAACCAGGGTCAAGTGCCACTGAAACATGAACTTTAGCCAGGTCTCCCGGACCTGTATAGACCTGTTAAGCTTAGGAATCTGGGTCCACAATCTCTTCCACTCTTGATCCCCTATGCCTTTACCCGCAGCCAGTTCCCACTGCTTCATGTAGGGTCGAGTGGGGACATCTTCCCCCTCCTTAATATACATGTATATATTAGCCATCAGGCCTATGTCACCAGAATGGGTATCCAAGGGGTCAGGGGATGAGATCCAGCAGTTTTCAGGGACGGATGCGACAACCAGTGACGCAGTTGCATATAACCATATCTTTGGGGGGCGTGGCTAACTAGCCATGGACTAGGTTGTGTTTCCGTGCAGAGCTGCTGATGATCCGACTCTTATCCGAGAAACTACGCTACAAATATGCTATTCGAGACTTGAAACTGAAGGAAAGGTTGTCGGAATACATTTACAGCAGGAATCCTAAAGGGCAAGTCAACCGTGTCTGCGGATCGGCAGATAATTAACTTTCTGTGTGGCGGCCGTGTGGAAACGTTGTTGCCAAGATGGCAGACAACAAAGGGAGCGGCATTGCAGCCCTGTGATTACCGGATTGCTGCTGAATTACACAGACCGTGAGGGAGGCGGCGGCCTGCAGTAACGAAGGGCAAGCATCGCTTTGTGTTGCAATAGCGAGACGGCGCCCCCAGGCCCGGATACATGTAGCAACTTGTGATTGCTACTGCCTACGAGGAAGCGCCGTGTGCTGAAGCGGCTCTTCGCTGCCTGAGGAGACTGTGGGACCCTGCCGAACCCGCACGGAGTGCAGGGACGTCGGCTAAAGGAAATAAGAGCCTAACATTGCACTGAACAGCGAAAGGAAGAGGCGGTGCTCCTGGCTGAGCATCAAAGCAGGGCCCGCAGACGGACACAAAGTAACAGTAAGCGCTTACAGCAGCGCGGCTCCCAGCCGCTCATGAAAGCAGAGCAGCGTGCGACGACTGCTGGGTGCCGCGTAGGGACGCTGCGGCGGTGGAAGCGGGCAGATAGCAGCATAAAGTGGTGTGTGCTGGCAGACGGTGTGGTCCCGTGCGCCATAGGTAGTAATGGTACGCCTACGCACGGGACACACCGATCAGTGCTCTGAGGCCGCAACAAACGGAACAGTGAAACGAATCAAGATTTTTCACAATAGTGACTGGGCACTGAGAACGCGAAGGTGCGCACTGACTACATTGACATCTGGCTACAATTAGGGCTACCCGGCTAGGTAACAGCAGCAAACCAAAGCACAGTGGAAGCTGGCCCGGCTACATCACGCGCCCAGGTACTAACCCCATCCATGGCTAAGACATTAAGTAAACAGCTGAGTTTGAGCTGTATGGGGACACCGTGACTGCTGGGCAAAACCGCGCACGCCATAGTGCGCAATAAGCATCAGAGGTGGCTTATCATCACTTGCATACTGTTGAGATGCAGGGACACATGGCACGAAATGTATGAACGGATGGGGCGGATTGTAATTTTATTTATTTATTTATTTATTCGCATTTGTTAAGCGCACATCAGACCGAAGGCATCGTGGCGCTGGTTACAGTGTTTCTTATACTTGGTTACATACAGTTGTGCCCTTGGTTACATTGGGCAATGGTTATGGTTAAGGTACATGTAAATAGAGAGCAAGAGGGTGTGCAGGTGCGCATGTTAGTTGAAGAGAGCAGTTTTGAGTTGTTTCCTGAAAGAGGGGAGGGATGTTTCTGCTCTGAGGTTAGTGGGCAGTGCGTTCCAAAGCTTTGGTGCCAGGTAGGGGAAGCCTATACCCCCTGCCTTGAATCTATTGATGCGTGGTATGATGAGACGGTTGGTGTATGTAGATCTGGTAGGTCTTATGGACTGGGATCTAGACAGGGTGTCGGATAGGTAGGAAGGTGCTATATGGTTGATGCATTTATGCGTTGTGGTTAGGATTTTGAAAGCAATCCTATCCTTGACTGGGAGCCAATGGACCGCTTTCCTAGCTAGAGTGATGTGCTCTCTTTTTGGTATGCTGAGCGCTGCTCTGAGAGCATTATTTTGGGTGGTTTGGAGCTTTGATATGTTGTTCTTGGATGTGCCGGCTAGGAGCGCGTTGCAGTAATCCAGCTTGGCTCCAATGGTGGCTCTTGCTATGGACAGGCAGTTATCTTTAGTTAAGAACGGTTTTATTGCGTTGATGAGTTTGGTACTTAATGCCGAGGCTGAGACTATTGCGCTTACTTGTTTATCCATAGATAGGGTGGCATCTATGTGGACTCCTAATGTTTTGACTGATGATAGGACTGGGATAATGCAGTTGTCTATGTTAAAGTTAGTGTATAGTGGGTTGAGGTTGGCAAGAGTAGGCTTCTGTCCTAAGATGAGGATTTCAGTTTTGTCCCCATTCAAGCAGAGGCCGTTGGTGGCCATCCAGGCTTGTATGGTGGAGTAGATTAGTTGAAGGGCGGTGGAGTCTTGATGATAGTTACCCGTCATGGGCAAGAATATCTGCGTGTCGGCAGCGTAATTTGTGTAGGTGATCCCCATAGCGTCTAGCTTGTCGAATAGGGGCTTGGTGAAGAGATTGTATAGCGTTGGGGCCGTGCACGAGCCTTGTGGGACCCCGCAGTGGATGATGGAAGGCGCTGCATGAGCTGTGTTGGAGAAGACTTTCATAGCTCTGTCTTGTAGGAATGAGGTTACCCATGAGGCAGCGTCTTTAGAAAAGTGTGCTGCATGTGTTAGATGGTTGGTGAGTGTGCTGTGATCTACCAGGTCAAATGCTGCTGATAGGTCGAGGAGGAGGAGGAGAGCGGACTTGCCTATGTCGAGAATGTTGGTGATTTCGTTTTTTAAATCTAGAAGGGCGGTTTCAGTTCCATGTCCTTTACGGAATCCAGATTGCCTTTTACCTAAGATTGCGTTCGATTCCAGGTAGTGTTGGATCTGTATATGGGCGGCTTTGTCAAGTAATTTTAGAAGGAATGGGACTGTGGTTATGGGTCGATAGTTGTTGGGGTTCGTGGGGTCAAGTGTAGGTTTTTTTAGGAGGGGGCGCACCCAGGCCTCTTTGAGGGTGTCTGGGACTATTCCTGACCTAAATGATGCGTTGATGAACGCGGTGAGGATGGGTGCGAGCTGCTCCGCACATTCTTTGATAATTTTTGGGGGGCATACGTCACCCTTACATAGTGATGGTTTGAGATGTTTAAGGATGTTGATGACCTCAGTATTGGAGATTTCGGTGAAGGTGAACTTGGGTATGTTGTTGGCTTTGACATTAGGTTTCATGGGTGTGAGTGAGCTTTGCTTGGGTAAGGAGTTGTAATGGTGTGATATCTTTTTTTGGAGGAGTTTTATTTTTTCTAGCATGGCTGTTTGTATGCCTGTACACCAAGCCTCATCCTTGACGATCTCGTCTGGGCATGTGGGAGGTATGGTTAGTTCTTGCTTGCAATATAATAAAAAGGTCCACAAACGGAACCCTTTCTGCCGCGGAAGTACCCAGCAATTACAGACCACTGGGAGCACGGGCCCCGGAAGCACGCCACCAAGAACGCGGCATAGGGGGGACACGTGGTAGGACAAAGCCCACTCCAGGGTCGAGCCTGCGTGCCACCTAGCAGGGTAGCCCACCGAGGCCACCCAAGCACTGACTTGAAGAGGTGAAATTACAGTGACACAGGTGAGCTGATATAAAACACTGCGAGACGGCAGGATGTCGGTGAAAGGGCTGATGTCCAGGAGTAAGCAACCCACTATGGACACCTATGCGAAGGCGCAACGGGCCCCTTCAACCCCGGCACAAAAGACGGGAGCGGCATCGAGGGATGACCCCCCTGAAGGAGATAATCAACAAGTCCTAGCGGCCATAACTGACTTGAGTGCTAAGTGGGGCACGGCCATGGCGGAACTGCGGACAGCCCTAGAAAATAAAATAGATGCCGTGGGGATTGAAGTTACCTTGCTGAGGCAGGACGTTCGAGCGCTAGCAGAAAGAACTAGCGGATTGGAAAGCGCAGTAAAGACCAACACTGATGTAAGCACGAACAACGCGAAGGAGGTCCATGTGCTCAAACAGCAGGTTGCCAACCTCGAAAACAGGGTGGAGGAAGCAGAAGGATGGGCGAGACGGAACAATATCTGAGTGGTCGGCCTGTCTGAAGGAGAAGGCCAGGACCCCACGGATTACGTGGAGAACATGATCCTGCAGGAAGTGGGAGTGGACAAACTCTTGCAGGGGTTCACGGTAGAGCGGGCACATCGAGCCCTTATGAGGAAACCACGGACTGGAGCTCCACCGAGGCCGATAATTGCGAAAATCTTTAATTACAAAGACAGGGAAAAGATTTTGGAGTATTTTCGTAAGGGCGGCACGATAGAAAGGGCCTCCTCTAGGGTTACGGAATACCCCGACTATACTGTGGTGGTGCAAAGGCAGCAATATAGTTATGTTGCGGTTAAGAGAAGATTACGTGCGGCAGACATCAAGTACATGTTGTTGTACCCTGCAAAGTTGAAAGTTCTACACAAAGGCAGTGCTGTTCTTTGACTCCCTGGAGGATGTGGAATCGTGGTTAGATCTACAGGGCTGCCCGACGAGGAACAAGAATCCCAGGAACACGATAAGTGAAGACACTATGTCATGTACCCTGTGTGGTGGGGAGAGGGGGGAATCCGGATATAGCGCCTTGAATTGCTTGATAGACACAGCGTAACCCTTGAACTTTGTGACTTTATGGGACTGGAATATAGTGTGTCAAACGCTAATCAAAAAGGAAGTATTGTGCGTAGCAACTTTAAACAAATAGGAGCGGCAGGACCGCACTTACCTACCCCTGAGATCTAGTAGAAAGGCGGCCAATAGAGCGGCACAACCCTGCTGGGTTGGTACCAAAAAGGGCTAGATGCGGGGGTGCCTGAGATCCAGGTATGGAGCTGGGCAACAGTTAGGGAGGGTGAAGTTGGGAAAGGGAAAGGGAAAGGGGGGGAGGGTGGGAGGGAGGTGAGGGTGTTTGGGGTGTTTGTAGTTAAAGGGAGTTTGAGTTGTGGGAAGCGGGCCTATATAGATTGAGATGGAAGTGGGATCTGGGCCGCGCCGGTGGGAGGAGGAAGGGGATTCTAATGGGTCATGGGGGACCTTAAAATAATTACGTGGAACCTCAGGGGTCTTAATAGTTATCTAAAAAGGAATAAGGTTATGTTGTACTTGCGCAGACAAAAAATAGATATTGCACCATTGCAAGAGACACCCCTGACACGGTAAAAGATGGAGACGGTGGTGAAGAAATGGAAAGGGGTTGTGGTGGGCTCGGCATACTCTGCCTATGCTAGAGGAGTACTCATCTGGGTGGTGCCGCACGTCCCGTTCCAACAGCTACAGGTAGTGGCGGAAACGGATGGGAGGATGGTCATATTGAGAGGATTAGTGGAGAACAGAGAGATAAGCATTGTGAATACATATGCCCCCAACCAAAATACGGCGGCATATTTCAGAACTCTGTGCCATAACCTCAGCCTATGCATGGGTGGGGCGGTGATTTGGGGAGGAGATTTTAACTGTGTACTAGACCCTAGGGTAGATAGATCGGATGGGAAGGATAGACCTGCCCCAGCGGCTAAAGCGCTGCAGACTCTGCTGGACGACTTTGGTCTAGCG
Organism: Ambystoma mexicanum; assembly: GCF_040938575.1. Lineage (NCBI taxonomy): Eukaryota > Metazoa > Chordata > Amphibia > Caudata > Ambystomatidae > Ambystoma > Ambystoma mexicanum. Next base: position 961,601,383 of record NC_090941.1, on the reverse strand, counting down.
GATGTGTGGAGAACAAGACACCCCCAAGATAGGCAATACTCGCATTACTCTGCCCTGCAGCAATTGCATACGAGATTGGACTACGTCTTTGCCATGTCGGACCTGGTGATGGAGTGTACCCTAGCAGAATATAAAGCGAGGGTCCTTTCGGACCACTCGCCCCTTGCCGTTGGGTGGCAATACTGCCCCCCGAGGGCAAGGATTCCAACATGGCGCCTTCAGGCAGAGGCGCTTAAGGATCCCGTCTTCAGGGAAGATATAAGGTAGGAGATTGTAAACTACTTTGAGACCAACACAGGTAGCGTTGATTTGGCGAGCACACTATGGGAAGCCTTCAAGGTGGTGATGAGAGGGGTAGCCATAGCTAAATCGAAAGGCCTACAAGGTGGGATTTTAGCTGATATGCATGAAACGGAAAGAGTACTGGAAAAGGTACTGAAGGAGGGAGGTGCAGACATGGAACTGATACTGAAACTGCATCAGAAATGTGCGGAGCAATGGGAGAGACTATGTAACCTCAACTATAAAAAATACATAGAGAGACAGCATGCGGGAGGGGATAAAACGGGGAGGCTTCTGGCGTGGCTATATAAGAGTGAAACTCCTAGACCCACAATTAGGACGATTGCGAGAGAAGATGGGAGTGTAGTTGACACTCAAGAAGGAGTTAATCAGGAATTTGCTGAATATTATAAGGTACTATATGGGGATGAGGGGGGTAGTAGTCTGGGGGATATTGCGGAAACACCGGAAGACATAGGATTGCCAAGGATAAGTGTGGAAGAGAGGGAAGAGCTGGATGCACCGATTACCTTGGGGGAGTTGGAGGAAGTGGTGAGGCAGCTGCCCACCAGTAAGACCCCGGGGTCAGACGGGTTCCCAAGCGAATTTTACAAGGTATATAAGGAGGAAGTGCTCCCCCCCAATACTAGAAATGTTCAATGAGGCGTTTGAGGTGGGACGGCTGCCGCAGTCACTTAGAGAGGCGATCATAATACCGCTTCCCAAACCCAACAAGCCTGGGCATAGTTGTGGCTCCTACAGATCTCTGTCAATCTTGAACCAGGACAGCAAGATATTGACGGCTGTCCTGGCGAACAGATTGCGCAGAGTTATTGGCAAACTAATACACCCAGACCAGACGGGCTATGTCCCGAATAGGAATATCACTCAAAATCATAGACGACTCCATCGGGTGGTTGAGTGGGGTGCTGGAGCGAGGGCGAAATGGCGATTGTGTCCTTAGACGTGGTCAAGGCTTTTGATTCAGTCAAATGGCCATGGCTGCTTGCCGCCTTGGCGAGCTATGGAATGGGGCCTGGATACATAAGGTGGGCAACAATGTTATATAGTGAACCGTAAGCTAGGGTCAGAACAGGATCGGTGATATCTGACAGATGGCAACTAAGAAGGGGCACCAGGCAAGGTTGCCCATGGTTCCCAATGCTCTATATATTAGCCTTGGAGCCCTTAGCGATATAACTTATGCAACAATATGACAAAATAGGTATTGAGGTGAGTGGAGAACCACACCTGATTTCTCTGTATGCCGATGGCCTGCTGCTGTACCTGAGGTATCCGGAGGAAAATCTCCAGTACATATTAGAAGTGCTGGATAAATATGCTGGGCTGTCTGGCATAGCGGTGAATCCCCAGAAATCTAGTATCTTCCCGCTAGGTAGTTACAAAGGAATCTCTATGGAGAGGTTACCAGTGCTGCAAATACCATGGGCGGTTAGCACATTTAGCTATCTTGGGATAGACGTGTACCACACGGTGTAAGAAGAGCATAAACATAATACCGAAAGGGTCATTGGGAGAATTGAGAGGTGCATGAAGTTCTGGGAGAAGTTTCCCCTAACAATGATGGGACGGGGGCGATGCTTAAGATGGTGGTCCTGCCCAGACTCCTGCATTATTTTGGAAATATCCCATATGTAACACCCAAGAAATTTTTCACCAAACTGGCTAGCATGTGTAGGGAATTCCTTTGGCATGGCACCCGGAATAGAGTGGCATTATGGAAACTGCAGAACTTTTACGAAAAGGGGGGAATAAAGCTGCCCAATTATGCAGTGTATTATGTCGCAAGCCAACTGCAATAAATAGCTAAGTGGCTTTCAGACAAACTGACCCCTGAATTCAGATTGTTTGGACAGGATTGTGCCCCATTTTATCTGAAAGAAATGATCTGGCTGCCCAAGACAGAAATGGAAGGGCGTCCTAAAATGATGAAGCTCGGGTGGGAGATGTGGCGCCGAGCGTGCCAGATGATGGAAAACCCATACCCATGCTCCCCGCAGGTGCCATTAGTCGCACTGGCGGGGGAAGATGAGCAGCTGAGGATGAAACTCAGGAACCACTGGGAGGCGGTTGGAGTGGTGACAATGGGGGATGTTTGGCAGGAGGGCACCATCACATAGTTTGGAGTACTCGGGGAAGAGATGGGGTTACACACGGGCCAGTATATTACATATCACATGATGATACAGAGAATCAGGAGAACATGGCCTGAAACGATATTGGAGGGAGAACCAGATGCTATTATAGACATGATATATGATATGACAGAAGGGGGGCATGAGATTTCCAGACTGTATGAGATGATGATGTGGTCGGGAAGGAGTTAACACAATTGAGACTAGACTGGGAGGCGGAGGTGGGTGCCCCGCTAGAGAATGGGATGTGGGAACGTGCTCTGGGATACCACAAGAAGGTGTCAAGAAATGCGAGACAAACAGATACAGCTATATATCACGCATAGAGCATACATGACACCAGAAAGGATATCTAGATTCAAGGATGCTGGGAGACAAGCGTGTCCCAAATGTGATGAAGAAAAGGCTGGCATGGTGCACATGTTCTGGGCATTCCCAGTAATTGAGCGCTTCTGGGGGGAAGTAGCACAAAAACTAGAGGAAAAGGGGGTCAGGATGATTGTAAACACAGCATGGGCGTTCCTCAGACCGCAGAAACTTAAGCATGTTAACAAATTGAAAGACCTAGCATATGTGCTTGCAAAAAGGATTGCCATGGGATGGAAGACATGTCATAAGCCACGGGTGGACGTGTGGTGGAAGGATTTGCAAAAGTGGGCGGAGGCAGAAACCATGGTATGGCAAGAGGCAAGCACTATAGGGGGAGAGGAGGAGGCGGGAAGCCTGATGGCATGGAGATTATTAATAGCGGAACTGTTTGGAACAGTACAAAACCTGACAGGGTCCACAGGGTGCGAGACTCCACCACGTGGGGCAGATATAGAGGGTTTGGAACAAATAGGCTCGTAAGGGGCTCAGGGGGAGGGAGGAAGCAGTGACCAGAATAACTCAATGAACATTTGTATTGTTGATGCATACACTGCGTGTGTGGTTTGTATTGTTTTTGTTTGAATAAAATAATAAAAACATTTTTTTTTTAAAACCATATCTTTGTCTCTCGTCGAAGTCAAAATCTACCTTGCAGCGCTCGAAGTCTTTAACCTTCCCATCTACAAACATATCGCTCACCATCCAGCACCCGCCTTAATACCACTTCCAAAATGTTAGCATATCTGTGCCCAGGGTAAATTGAGGGTTTCCCCACAGCGGCGTGTAAGGGGACGGGAAGGTGGTAATCTGAGCCTCTTTCACTGCGGTGTCCCAGGCTTGCCCAATTGTCGAAGGGATTTTACTGGCATACATCTGGGGGGTTCTATCCTCCCTCGGTTTCCATAAGATCCCTTCTAAATGGCCCGCCACCACCGCCCTATCCATCGGCCTCCAAGGTTTATTTCTGTCGTCCCTTTGCCAATCTCTAATTATCCTAATTTGCGGAGCAATATAATATAATAATCTGCTGTTCAGTAGATGTAGGGAGACCAAGCTGAGTATTTCTGACTTATTGGCATTTACCCTCAACCCGGCAGCCTGTCCAAACTGGGCGAGTTCCTCGCTAATTCCCACAGGGACCGATCAGGAGATGTCAGCGAGAAAAGGAAATCGTCTGCGAAAGCAGCTACTTTATGCTCCTGCCCCCCAAACGGAATGCCCGATATCGAGGCTGCTCCCCTCACGGCAGACAGGAACGTTTCGAGATGCAAGGCGTATAACAAAGAGGAAAGAGGGCACCCCTGTTTAGTGCCCCGTTCCACTGTTACCGGCTCGGATACCTGACGGTTAACTGACAAACGGAGAGTCGGGGCTTGATAATTGGCCTTAATCCTGTCCAAATATCTGGGTCCAAATCCCATCTTTTCCATCGTGGCAAAGAGGAAACTCCACTCCACCCGACCAAAGGCCTTTTCGGCGTCAATTGCAAGAAGGAGGGCGGGAACCCGCTTCCGATGTATGTGCTTTTTTGATCAGGTGGGATATCCTCCGTACATTATCAGCCGTTTGTCTGCCCTTAATGAATCCCGCCTGATCGGACCCAACTATTCTGGGCAAGATCAATTCCAACCTGGCACCGAGGACCTTAGCATGTATTTTAGCGTCGACGTTGATCAACGCGCTCGGACGATAAGAGCCACACGTCTCGGGATCTTTCCCTTTCTTGTTGACTAAGGATGACCTTCGCTTCCTCTATAGATCTAGGTAGAGTTTTGGCGGGACCCACCTGATTAAACAGCCTTGTCAGGTGCAGAATTAGAAACTCTTTGTGCAATTTATATAATTCGGCCACAAAGCCATCAGGCCCAGGAGCCTTGTTCGCTGCTAACGAGGCAAAGCTTTCCTGACCTCGTCTGTTGTTATGTCATCTTCTAGTCTTTCCCTATCCTCGCCGGTTATCCCCACTAGTGTAATCCGATCTAGATAGGCCTTTTGCGTCGCTGGGTCTGGATTTTTAGTGTAAAATCTACAACATTCCCTTTGTATTTCGTGGGTTTGTGTATATACCCGGTCTCCCTCTCCCCTAATTCTTAAAATTGTTTTGTCATTTTGTTCCTTTATTAGCATCTTCGCCAACAGGCGGTTAGATCTATTGGCCTTAACATAGTATTTTTGACGCAAGCGTAGGAGATTATGTTCCGCTGCTCGCGTTTGAATGAGATTGATTTGTCCCCTAAGAGCCCGGACCTCCCGCTCAGCAGACCTTGTATGTTTCACCGCCATCTGGGACATTGCCTCTTTAAGCTTACGCCCCAGATTGTCCTCCTCAAGCCGCAGCTCTCGGTCTCTCCTAGCCTTGATCGCTATAATCCTCCCCCGAATCGTGGCCTTGAGGGCATCCCACCAAACCTGGGGTGACGTGACTTCCCAACTTTTATAGGTGACAAACTCCTCCAGGGCTTGCTCTATTTCCTTAACCAATACCACATCTCGGAACAGTGGCGTGGGAGAGCTATTGGTCCTCGCGATCTAGCAATAGACAAGATCATTGGAGCGTGGTCTGAGAGTGACATAACCCCTAAATTGATATCTGTTAAGGAGCCCAGTAAGGAGGAGGACAGCCATATATAATCTATGCTGGAGTGGGTTTTGTGCACATAAGAGTAAAATGTATACCCTGGTGTATTCCCCTTGGTTTCCCTCCATGCATCAATTAGGGCTAACGCTCCCATTTTCCTCCTGAGATCCCCTGATGGACCCGCCTGCTGTCCCCATGTGACCCTGCTCCTGTCTATTTCGGGATTCCATGCTATGTTAAAGTCTCCTGTTAAAATGATGTTACCTCTGGAAAAATATGCAAGACGGGTTAGGGACTTTTGGATAAAGGAGTTTTGGCCATTATTAGGTGCATATATTGTTGCAATTGTAATAAGTTTGCCTCTGCCCTCCAACTGGATCGCCAGATACCTGCCTTGTTCATCTTTCTGTGTGGCTTTAATTTCCATATCTAGCCCGTCCCTCAGCGCTATTTTTACTCCCCATTTCTTACTCGGTTTGGTAGCCTGAAGCAACCTTTTATACCCCCAGATTTTGATTCTGTATGCATCCCTAGAGTGAATATGGGTCTCCTGGAGTGTGGCGATATGCGGGTGCTCCCCGCCGAGGTATCTCTCCACTTTTTTCCTCTTAAGAGGGGAATTTAAGCCGTTGACATTTAAGGACAATATCTTAAGTTGATCCATACTAACCCATTGATTGGATCCTTCTAGGTGAACCGATAGTTCTGACAGGGAGATGACCCCGCACTTCTAATTATTGGAGTTGACCTATGTATCTGGACGCCTTCCTTATGTCCCAACCTACGGATCAGTCCACCCTACCCTTCCCTCCCCATTCCCTCCCCCCGTTCCCTCTCCGACCCACCGGGTGGATCTAGCTGGCACCCAGCCCCCCTCGGTAGCAAAACCCGAGAGCCAGATCCAAAAAATACCCTGGTTCGTCTCCACGCAGGAACTCCCATTCCCATTCCAAGAATCCAGTTCGTCATCGCCTCCCGCCCTTTTAGCGGCTCCCGCCACTTCTATTTCGACAAGCACTGCATTTTCTGTAAATTTAAGCCCTCCCCAGGGTTATGAACTAAGAATTGTTTTGTGCACAATAGACAAGCTAATTGTCCTTCCTTTCAGAGTGATCTCCCCGGCCTGATGCAGGGGTGTCAGATTGCGAACCGCCGACCATCTGCTTTCGTTCCTTCCTTGATTTCCTCGACCCCACCTCTGACAATTTCCAAGGCTTGCGGGGGGCCCCCTCATCCACTCGGGGACACTCGAGGCGGCGCTGTGTTGTCCTCCAGGACTAATAAGGCTAGACCCTGCTCGCATGTCGTAATTTTGTGATTTTTCCCCTGCCATATGAAGTAGAAGGCGAATGGATGGGGCCATTTATATCTGATTTGTTTTTCCCTCAGATGGACCAGAACTGGGGCCATGCGCCGTCTCCTGTTCAGAGTGGCTTGGGAGAGATCTTGGAACAACTGAATTTCTACTCCATTGTGGCTGATTGCAGGACCCTCTCTTTCTGCACATAATTCTGGAAGGCCACCAGGACGTCTCGCGCTCTTGCTCCCGGTTCCTGGTGTTTCGGCCCGACTCTGTGGATCCTGTCTAAGCTGAGCTCGGTATTCTGTTCTTCCTCTAGCAGCTCTCCAAAAATTGCCCTTATCGTATCAGCCAACTCTTGATCCTGAACCGACTCTGGCAAGGATTTAACACGTATATTAAACCGTCTGGATCTGTTCTCCAGATCCGCGGCCCTCAGTTCTAGATTATGCGTGGCCGTGGCCAGGGTTTCCAGAAGCTCGTCCGCCTTCCTCGCATCCTCTGACAGCTCTTGAATGGCCCTTTCATTCGTATCCACTCTCTCTTCTATTTTATTGAGGTCTCTTTTGATCTCCTGCAAACTTTCAGCCAGATCTTCCCTCAACGCATCCATTTGTTTCTGGCCAGCTTCTGTGATTTTCTATACTATCTCTCCAAGGAGGGTCTTAAGCGTTGAGCGGGTGATGGGAAGGTCCTGCGGGTCCTGATTAACATCCATCTCCACTTCCGAGGACACTTCCTTATGAGGCCGGGGTGTCCACTCGTCCAGATCCCTGGCCCAGATCTGGGCAAGAGGCCCTTCTTGAGCTTTTTTAGCCATCTTGGAGGGGCCCGGAGGGTCCTTATTCTTATTTCTAGACATGTCTCTGAAGTGGTGTCTGCCTCTGCGGATTGACGAAGTGCGTATTACAGAACAGTATTCCGCGTGTTCTGGTGTCTCGCGGGGCCACGACCAGGGCAACGAAGACGCCTCAGTAGCTCACAGCTAGCGGGCGGGACAGAGTCTTCTTCACTGTATTAGTGGGCCTAGGGGGTCAGCACATCCGAAAGTGTCATTATTGTGGTCACAGATGAGCTTGCACTGGACTGGGCCCGCCAGAACACCAGCATTAGACACTGCTGGTCCCCCCAAAAGGTCCCTCCAGCTCCCCTTCCAGTATCACCCGTGCCCAGTCCGTGGGAATTAACTTTAATATAGTGCGCCGGGGTACAAAACGGGTCCTCCTGGGGGTTCTTCCTCCCGCCTACCAGCGAACTTCCAAAATGGTACCGCTGCGGGCACCAGGGACACTTCCAGGGGCGCTGCGGGGTCCCCCTCCACTCCTGACAGCGTGTCCCCTGCACTTCCCCACTTACTTGTACTTCCCGCACTGGGTGGGTAGAACACCTCTCCCGTCAGGAACACCCGCACCGGCACACCGGTCTCAAAGCACCTCCACCCCACTGTGGGACCTCCAAAGCTTGGAGACCTGTCTGTTCGGCTATATCTTCACGGGGGCGGGCCTGCTCTGCGTCCCAGCAGACCCCCCCTCACCTCCCAGGAAAGCTCGACTCAGCGATCTGCACCGCCTCCAGGGCCCGGTGTCTGCGCCGCCTCCAGTCTGCTGCGGCGCTGAAGTCCTCCAGACCCGACAGAGCGGATCACCGGCTCAGGAGGCGCTGCTCCTCTCCTCTGCCTGCCACCCAAGTGCGTCCAAGCCCGCTCCAGCCCCAGAGTCCGCTTCGAGCGGCGGGCCTCCGCGCTCAGTCACAGCCGCCGTACCACTGCAGGAGCTCCGAGGCCAATGCTGAGATTCCCCGGACTCCCGCGCACCTCAATCAGCAGCTTTTCCAGGGCAGACGTAGGGGCTCTGCAACTCCTGCGCTCCCGCACCGGATCCCGGAGAGGGCAATTGCGCAGATTACGCAGATTCAAGTGCTTTTCGGTGCTGGGCTTCACATTCGGGACGGGAGCTCCGGGCAGTGCGTCTTCCCCTTCACGCCGCCATCTTGGAAGCCCCAATTTCTTTCTGTGTTTTGATGGGTTTCTCGAGAGCTGTAACCCATGTGAGCTTTGTGATGTGTTGGGACCAGACCGGAGTGCATGTCTCTTTGACCCATTGAAAGTTCTCTTCAGTAAGTCCTCCCAACGTCTTTGCCTTGCACGTGATCGTCTCGTCATGCCATTTGTTTTCTGTGAACTGTGTCCCTCTGATAACAAAAAATTGTTCTTTGATACAAATCACTCCTTGCGGCTTACTCATGCAGGTTTTTTCATTCTGCAGCATTTCTATTGTGACTGGAAGGTGCTTCGAATCCTACACAATACGAGGTGGACTAAACATTTGGCATCCGACAAGGGTACTTCTTAAGGTATAAGCACTTTGGGTGTGCCGGAGGCATGAGGAATAAGAGAGCAGACAGCTGTCATTCATTGCTTGTTTGGCTGTTGCACTCATATCTGAGTACCATTTGTTTGATTGATCCGGGTGGCGGGGGTCTTCAATCTCATCTAATCCGAGGCCATGGTGTGCATCATAGCTGCCCCTCCTCCCCCGTTCACTGTTATCTATCATTTTCACTCTCCGGTACTTTATGGGAAAGACATCTGCCCATGTTGTATCACTTATTTCACTAGCAGCTTGCCAAGACTATGGTACTTGGGGGTCTTGGGTAATTGGGGTATCAGGGTTAAAGTGCATTACAGTGCCATGTGAGGTAGGTTCTGTGGTTGCATGTGCATTTGTATATGTCAGATCTGGCTCACCGAACAAGGAATAATCACCATCCTATTCATTAGTCTCATTATCTTTGTCGAAACCCATAGCAGCAAGTGAAAAAACAGTTTTAAAAAAAACTTTTTATTGAAATATTGTTTGAACATTAAATTCATCAGACATCAATACAGGTGGTAGTGCAGTCAATCTCAAGATTATAAAACTTTAAGACAGTCCACTGCCTGTTACAATTCATCGTTTGTAAGGAGATCAACTTCATAACTTCTTCGCAGGTACAACAACAATTACATTTCAATTCAACATCAACATTTCATTTTAATAACTGTGTCATTCATCACATCTATAAAGTTTGCAGGTATCCTCTGGGGATATGATGGCTTGCTGAATCGCTATTAATTATCCAAATTAAAGAACGCAGGGAGGAACAAAACCTTTTATTTAAAAAAAATAATAAATAATAATCTCACCAAAGTTTCAACCAGTTCTTCACAAGGTCCCATAGGGAGCTGGCTCTTTCATTACCAGATGTTCATTTAGTGGGCACTTTCTTTGTTCCATAAGCGTGTCAGGGTTGACAGAGATACTTAATCATTCTTGGCTGAAAGAACATATGGTCTTTTTCTGCAAAGTGGTCTAGGAATTGGCCCCATATGTTAGTGAATTTAGAAGTCTGACCTTCTATTGCAGCCGATAATTTATCCATGCCCAAGAGTTCCCATACTTTAACCCACCAGAATGCTATGTGCGGCCCATCTATTTCCTTCCAAAAGCGCGCTCGGGTAAGGCGGGCTGCCATTAGCAATTGGGTGATCAAGCAGGCAGTAGGGCCAGAGCGGGGGTATGACCCGGCATCTGGAGAGTGGCCTAATAGCATCACTAATGGGTCCATGGGGAGAAGGATTCTACTTATGTCTTTAATTTTGGACCTAATCTCCAGCCAATAAATTTGAATGACCGGGCAGTGCCACCAGAGGTGTCCCAGATCCCCCTTCGCCCCGCAGCCGTGCCAGCATGTAGCTGGGTATTCCGGATTTATCGCGTGCAGTCTCCGGGGTGAGAAATACCAGCGATAACAGATCTTAAGTGCACATTCCTTCGCTGAAGTACATCTCGAGGACTTCTGTGCCCTGTCCCAAATTCTTTGCCAAGATTCTGGGGGTATTTCAATTCCTAGTTCTCTCTCCCAAGCCATGCTATATGGGAGTTTCTCCTCTTCCGGGACCTGTTCTAGAAGGCGGTAACAACTTGTTACTCTCTGTGAACGTTGACCTTCCGCAGCTGTCAGTTCCAGGCCTGACGGTGGCTTAGTGGCAGCTTTTTTAATAATTGGGTTGGTGACTCAATGCCGTAATTGTATGTATCGAAACCTCTCGATCTCAGGGAGATTAAACTTTTCTTTGCATTGGGCAAATGTCAGTGGGATTTGGTCATTATATAGTTCATGCAATCTCAGGGGTCCCTCTCTCGACCAGTGTCTATAAGAGTTAGCCTGAAGCCCAGGTGTAAAGGCCGGGTTTTGCGTAATTGGGGAGAGGGGTCCCAATTCTGGGGAGATTCCTCTTAATTTATACTGTCTGTCCCAACATTGGAGTGTTGCTTTCGTGATTGGAAGGAGAGGTTTCCGGGAGGTTCTCATTTCATGCGGGAGGAAGGGAAGATGAGTGAGAGGGGCCTCTGAGCACAGTTGCTCTATGTCCTGCCACTTAGGGGGATCAGAGGGGTTGGTCCAGCTCAGGATAGGGGCAATTTGGGTTGCTCGATAATATCTTAGTATAGAAGGGAGTCCAAGACCACCCATCTGTTTGCTTCGAGTGAGGATCTTGTGCTGAATTCTGGGCGTTTTTCTGCCACCAAATGAAACGGCCTAACTCGGTCTGCAGGCTTGTTAAATCTCGCTCTGGGATGAGCAGTGGGAGTGCCTGTAGCGTGTAAAGAAGTTTCGGGAGCAAAGTCATTTTGACTGCGGTTATGCGCCCTAACCACGATATCTCCTGAAGGGCCCATTTCTGCAAGGACTCTTTAGCTTCTTTTAGTAAAGGGGGACTGTTAGCCTTACATAGGCCTGAGTAGGTTGGTGTCAGGTGCACCCCCAGGTAGGTGATTTTAGAGCTTTCCCATCTGAGGGAATAGGTGCTGTGAAGGGCATTTAGCACTTGTTGCGGTTCAGATAGGTTCAGGCCTATCGATTTAGTCATTTTTATCTTGAATTCCGATATTACCGCAAATTGGTCAAGCAGATCCATAAGCGGGGGGACTGAGGTTTGGGCATCTCTTAGGAAACAGAGCACATCATCTGCATAGAGTGCGACTTTGTGACATTCGTCTTCCACCTCGAATCCCTGAATATCGGGGCAGGTACGGATGTGTTGTGCCAGGGGTTCCATAGCTTGTGCAAATACTAGAGGCGATAGGGGACACCCTTGTCTGATTCCCCTATTGAGGGGTATCTGGGGTGTCCACCGGGAGTTGATTCGTACTCTGGTAGAGGGGATCCGGAAGTTTGATAAAAATCAATTTAACAAAATGGGGGCCAAATCCAAAGCCTTCCAGGACCAACTGCAAGTATTCCCATGACATGCTATTGAATGCTCTATAGGCATCTAGGGACAGCAGGATTGATGGGGACAGGGCTATCAGATCAATCGCTCTACGGATGTTGTCATGGGCAGAACAACCTTGGATAAAGCCGGTTTGATCTCTGTCTATTAGTGTGGGCAAAATCTCTCCCAGTCGCTGTGCTATAATCTTACTGTATATGTTGGCATCCGTATTGAGCAAGGCTATGGGCCGGTAGGATGAGCATTCTGCAGGGTCCTTCCCTGGCTTCAGAATGAAAGTTGTGTTAGATTCCGCCATAGATTGTGTGACAGTTCCGGTTTCCCAGCATTCGTTAAATAACCTTGTGAGATTTGGCGTGAGATCCTTACAGAAGGTTTTATAACACTTGTTTGTGAAGCCATCTGGGCCCGGAGCCTTGCCAATAGAGAGTGATTTTATGGCTGATTCTACTTCTTCAGAGAATATTGGGTCTTCTAAGGGTTCCTGGAGGGCGTGCGAGAGTTGCGGTAAGGTTGCTGTATTTATAAACCTCTCGGTGGATTGTAAATCTCCTCTGAGGGGCTGCATGTTCCCTGAAAAATTCCTCAACAATGAGGCATTTCCCCTCTTCGGAGGTGGTGCTCTTGCCCTGTTTATCTCGTAGGCGGCCAATCCTGTTCTGTCATGTCAGTTTCCCTAGCTTAGCCGCTAATAGTTTGTTAGCCTTGTTACCCCTGGTATAAAAGAATTGTTTGGTGCGCATCATACAATAGGCTGCCCTCCCCATATGATGTGCTGCAAGAGCTTTTTTTGCCATACGTAAGTCTCGTAGTGCGCGCCGCAAGGGCTTCCCTTTATGTATGTGCTCTAACCTATGGACTTCCCCCTCTAGTTGTTCTTGGAGCAATCTCCTAGCTTTTCTTTGTTGAGCTGCTTGGTCAATGAAATGCCCCCTGATTACTGCCTTACTTGCATCCCTAACCGTGCCCCAACACACATCATCAGTGTCATTCTCATTGAAGTAGATGTCTAAGGATTCTCGAATGTGGGCACAGGTCACTTAGTCCTCCAGGAGGAAGTTGTTTAGCTTCCAGGTGGGATTTGAGTGGGGATTAGCTCGTGGGGGAGCTATGGTTAATAGAACTGGGGCATGGTCTGCGAGCGCCTCAGGGAGAATCTCTGTTTCCTCAACCTCATGGATGAGTGAGTCCGCTATAAAGAACATGTCCAATCTGGAGAATCCCCCATGAACTGCTGAAAAATAAGTATAGTCCCTCTCATCTTGATGATAGTACCTCCAAGCTTCAATCAGAGAATGTTCTTTAAGTAGGGAGGTCAGGACTCTAAAGTTGTTCCTGTCGTTCAGTGTGGGTGGGAGGGTCATATCAACTAGGGGGTTTACCACCTCATTGAAGTCGCCGCCCATGATCACTTCTCCCTCAGCATGGGCAAGTAGAGCTTTCGACAATTTCATAAAAAACAGGTCTTGATTGGGTTGGGGCCATATATGGAAACCAATGTGATTTTACGACCATCCAGCATGGCATTAACCAGCAAGAACCTCCCCTCTTCATCTCGCACCACCCCCACAGTTTTAAAGGAAATCCCTCTGCGCACTAGAATGGCAACCCCTCGTTTCTTTAGGCCACTTGAGGCAAAGATCTTAGTGGGATAGAACTTGTTCGTTAAGCCCGAATTCATCTGCAGGCGAAAGGTGGGTCTCCTGAAGGAATAAAAATGCTGCATCTAAGGATCCTAATCTGTGAAGGAGTGCTTTTCGTTTCAGGGAGGAGTTCAGACCCTGCACGTTAAGGGAAATACATCTATAACTCGGGGTTGCCATATTGTAGTTGCATGAGTTTTCGTCTCACATTTCTTCCTCTAAAAGGACTAAGCGCTAGGCATCTGGTCAGGGAGATCACTGCAGTGTAATCATTATGAAATCTGTGGTGAGAGAGGAGATAATGCCAAATTAAAAATTTTAGGTTGAGCTCAAACAAGTAGTCAAAATAAAAGCATACAAAACAAGATAACCAATTTGTTTCCATCCCGGAATGTACTAATCTCATCTCCAGAATTAACTTTAACCAAATGTAAGGTAGGTCAAGGCGCCATCCACTCAGGCGCCCAAGCTGATTAACATGTGGAAATTTCCAGTGCTCCTATGTATATTCGTCCAAGGCCTCTAATGGCGATAGAGAGCTGGGTAACTTACAAGATTGCGTTCAGGCTGTCCAGTTCTTCCTCGGTCCCTTGCCCAAGGTTGGAAGTGGGAAGTTCCTGGATGAGTCCCGCGAGAGAGAGGAAGACGTTTACAGAGGTCCAAGATCCTCAATTGGGCACATGGTATGTATTTTGACCAAGAAGAGATCTGGCCGCAGTGGAGGGCCCTAGTACAGTCACGTCCTCACGGAGCGGGATTCTGAGATCCTTGTGGTAGATTCAGGCAGTGGCCCAGTCTTTCTGTTCTCTCGATTCCAGGGTGGGCCGCTCTCCAGAGTGAAGGGGGCTTTTCCCAAGTCTGATCCCTGGCAAGAATTCATTGCGGACTGGTGTCGCCGCCGAGTCTTCCCTCGTCCGGCTTTCGGCAAAGGATGTGGGGTAGAGCTCTCCGTGTTCTGAGCCTGTGGATTCAGCGCTCCATTATCAGGATCCTCCGACATCAGGGATCTCGCTTCCTCTTCAGAAGTAATTATATAGTGCTGGTTTTGAAAATCAAAGATCAATTTGCAGGGGAACCCCCATTGATAACTGACTTTTTGGGTTCTCAGCCAATAGGTTACTCTCTGTAGGCGCCGCCGGCATGCTAGAGTGTAGGGAGCTAGGTCCTGGAAGAGCTGAATCTTCGTGCCTTGGAATTGTATTGAATCTGAGTTCCTGGCAGCTGCCATAATTGCTTCTTTCTGGTAAGCACGTCTGGTACCAGGTTCCTCTTGAGCTGGGCAAATGAGTATACACGGTGGGTTCTATCTAATTGTAGTTCTTCATTTGGCATGCATGTCTAAACACCTCATCTGAAAGAATGATCATAGTAATGTACTATGTATGGAAGACAGATATGTACTCAATTAACTCAGTTGTAGGTTTTTAGTATTTGCCGTTAACATTTACGACAACTTTAGTCACTGCACCTGAATGAATATGAATCTCGTAGCGCTTATCAGAGATGAACAGAGGTTATTAGATATATACCCACTTGTGAGACCCTATTCTAAGAGTTGTTTATCCTCCATGAGAATTATTAATGGTTTTATGATGTAAATGCACATTTTATTAATGGAAAAGAAATCCTCTATTGATAACAACTGTTACACAGTATATGTATTGTATTTTTTAATTTCATGAATTGTATATATGTATTGTTGACAAAGTATGTGTTTATGTGTTAAATTATGAATTGTTGTAAAAGTTCATTTATTTTCTGAACTATAATCAACAATAAATAATTAAGTTACTTTCCATTACTATTGCATTATTATTACTGCACTGTATACAGAAGAGATTTGGGAAAAGGAAGATTAAATGAAAAACTGTTAGTGAGTTCTGCTGCAGAGTTTATTCCCACTAACCTGATCTTTGTGATTCAGCAGTTCAAAGGAATTCCTCCTGTTCTAGCTCTGTTTCATTCAATCATGTACTGCTTTTGGCATGTCTGTAACTGCAAATCGCATGCATTCTTCCATAATCGGATGATCATTTCTAATGTTGTGTTGGGCTTGCACATCAGGCCACAGTTTGGCTAACACTAGAGCTGTTGTGTTTTATAGGTGCTTTTGTTCATTGAATTTCATCTCATGCTGTAAAAGGCATTTGTTGTTCCTTTGTCTCAGGTTCTCATAAAGCCAAAGCCTGTAACATTCCAGACTACCATGATGAGTGAACATACCCGTCAGCTTGTCACCGAAACCTTGCAGCAAGCCTCAAGGGTGGCAGAGGCTAGCAGCGCATCTATTCAGGAGGTGAAAGAAGACATACAGGGCTACGGAGACAACAGCTCCTCCTCCACAGAATCTTCACAGAGCTCCCAAGGTACTTTGTTTGACAACCCATTACTGGATTCAGTTACAATCGTTTGTTATCCATAGTGTGTAAAACATGTGGACATTGAGAATAGGGGTGCTAACCCAAGATAGTTTGGAATAGGATCATGCTACTGTGATCACTCATTACATTCATATGTTTAATATTTGGTCGGGGCTTAATATACTAATTCTGACTGCATTCAAACAGTTGTGCCTGCAATTCAATTTCTTGTTAATCTAGCGCATGTTCATAAGCAGTAAGAAAATATGTCCAACAATAGTAGATTGTTGTACATATTTTGGAACTTAGGCTATATCCCTTTTAGATAAAGCATTAATTTGTTGCCTGATCTAGCATTCATTTCAACAGCATGAGCTTATTTTCCTTGGTTTATAATTGCAAGAGTTGAAAACCAAAGATACTTTCTGCTGGTGCGTTTTTTTTCTTGTTTTGCATTATAAACCATATCTTGAGAAGCAGAATCCTGATCCTTAACCTTAAAATGATACCTTGGGTATGGCCTTTCAAGTGCACCAGATATTTTTCTTCTTAATGCTTTGGGCTCCTTTCTTTGTGCAGCATGGGGAAGTTTCAGACCTGCTCTTTTGATTGTATTAGCATTTTTTATGGAATCGTTATTTCCTTTTGGTTTTTAGTTTAATAGCTACTGATTACTTCCTACCCTCGTTTGTTTAATATTTTGAGTGTGGCCAGATTTCAGACTTGGTGGTGACAAAACAATTCCTGCAAACAATTGTCTTGATTAACCAATAAGATCACAAAGAAAGCCTCTAGGACAAGTTATATATGATATCGCATTTGTAACGCGCCTATACACAAGTGTTTCAAGGCGCAAAAGTTATCTTTCTTCTCACATGATTGCACAGTATCTCTAAACCGGATTCTTCCATAACAATGTAAAGGCCTTGTATTGATGGTGACAACAACATTAAATAAGGAATTAGACCTTAAACCACTCCCTGGTTTTCACAGACATTGTGTCCAAAGCTGACAAGTCAGGTAAGAAAGAAATATTCTTGGAGCTTGCTTTTTGTTATTCAGCTTAAAACTCTACTTGTCAAAACAAGTCATTTTTTGCCAGGACCACAAGTCCACAGACCTGCACCAGTACTGACTTTCAGGAGTCGTAGAAAGCCTAAAGCCTGAGCACTCTGATCTATCCTCCTGAACTCTGTATTGTCTATAACGGCTGTTTAAATGGCAGCACTACTTCGCCATGGAAAAGCCATCAGGTCAATCCAACACAAAATAACTGTCTTGCACACATTCTATGGGGCCCCATTTCCTTTTGCTTGTTTTGAAACCTGTGTATTTTCGAACGTCAGTAATGTCTTCTGCTTTATTTCTTTTGCCTGTTTTGCTCCTTTTTATGGGGGAATTGGACTAGTCCCTAAAACTGTCAGTACTGAGAGACTACGTCTCTCTTTATGAATTCTTGTATTTTTACAATTGCTCACACCAATTTAGTGTAGTGCAGTTACAATACTTAGTATCCTTATAACTTTTTATATAATGGCTTTTTTGTTATTTTGACAGTGCACCTAAGACAAGCTTGTGGCAGCTGTGTGATCTTTACAGTTGTTATTTATTTGTGCACTTTTGTATTTACCACAAATGGCTACTAAAGGTGGCTAGCACCCTAAGAAGGCCATGCCACAAGATTGTTTGCTTGTTCTTTGGCTTTCTTCCTGGCATGTCATATCAGAAAATGCCTTGTATTCAAATCCCTTTCCCGGAGAAACACGTGGCTTTCGCAAGCTATGGTGGGGTTTTGTGTCTGTGAGAGCCAGAGGAGGGGGCTGGGACTGTCTTGTCCCAATCCACAAACTCTGACTCCTGTTAGTCTGTTGCTGGACAGATGTGGTGACCAGTGATTGTCTAGGATTGGAAAACCCCTAGCTGTTTCGAATGGTGCAGATCCTTAACTTTGGGGGGGCTTGTTCCAAGCCTGAATGTGGGATAAAAGGGAGAAACCTGCAACTCTTCTGCAGATTCTCGTTGGAACCAAGATTTCTATGAAGAAGAGCAGCCCGCTGATGACCCGAGGACGACCCCTACAGCTAATCAGCATGAACTCCAGTTATTTGACCGGCGAAGCCCTGCTCCTCTGTCTGATCTCAAGAAGACCTTCTTTGGTGCTTCGACTCCTGGACCAGTAGGAACAACCAGTCTCGACTCCTGCTCCAGGATTCATGCCTGCTGAGCCATCGTAAGTGTCCTTCGACCAACCAGTGGACTGAGCAGCTCTCTCCTGGGTTCTCTCGCTCCAGCCTTGGAAGCTTGCAGATCGGAAGGTTGATCGATGGAGCACAAGGCTCGATTGACCAAAAAAAAAAGTAAAACTCTTCCAAAAAGCGAAAAAACGCAGTAAAAGCTCGAGCGCTAAATATGAGGACTCCCAACACTTGAACGTGCGGTAAAAATCTGAAGATGGCTGCCAGAGGAGGGGCTTAGGTAGAGGGCAGTCATTGGCTGGGGCAGTATGACCCAGTGCTCAGTGATTGGTTGTTAGGAGAAAGACAGTTCAGAAATGAAACTAAAACTGATTTTTATGGGTGCTCCTATTTTTCACTATCAAGGCTCTAGACGAGAACTAAAGGGACGTCCCATTGAGAGACCCTTTTCTGCAAAAACAACAAAAACCCTCAAGCTGTCTCAGAGAGTTTGTTTGTTCTTGAGGGCATTTGAGATATCTGGTCTGCCTCCCATACTTTATTCAAGAGCTACTCACTGCTCCAGGGCACACAACCGTTTTGTTTAGATAGTCCTGGAGAATATTTGTTTTCTTTATGTTGTTCATTATTTCTGCTATTCTCCTGTTTGTTTCCTGCTTTGGTAATGGTCCATACTGCTGACTGGAGGTGGACATAAGGATGAGAATTTATTTGTAGCAATGCCCGATTAGCAGTACCTTTTGACTTAACAGAATAATTTTCACTTGGGATTGACAACTATTTATCTCTACACTTAATATGTACACTTGTATCCATCTGCCAATTCATAGTGGCCTGAAGGTTTGCTATTGGTCAGGGTCACAGTGCATCATTTATGAGTTTCGGACACATTGTGATGCACTTTACTGAGATGGAATATAATGAACTTTCCATAAGCGTGACAAGTGGGATATTTCTGGAACAGAAGAAAATCAAGACTCCTTCACTCTTGGAAATCGTGTAGGGTTGACTGATGTTTCTGTGGTTGTGCAATGTTGTATGGAATGGAAAAGTCTGTGTTAGGGAGAATTCTCTGTTAAGGCTAATTTCCCAAACCTAGTGAGTCCCCCAGCAGCTTTGCTGGATTTTTGGTGTTTCTTTTTTTTCTCCTGCTAAGAGCGAGACTCTTTTTCTCCCACTCTTAGGCATGATTTGAGTATGTCCTTTGACTGTGAATGTGTTTTATGGGCTATGTGCGTCTTTTACTCCATAGGGCTTCATGTGTTTTTGGTATGTGTGTTACACAGCACCCTCAGTGCAGTAACACAGGGGTGTCATAGTGACCCCCAAACATAGACTCCATACCCTGGGACTAACTACTGTCTCCCAGGGCATGTAAAGTCACCATTGGCTTTACTAGTCTCAAATTGTGAACAGAACCAGTACAATCCATCATATTGTGGAAGTACTGGTAGGGGTAATTCGATTGTTCCCGGGTCTGTCTTCCAAGGGTCGCACTGTCCAGTCCCCCCCTCGTAGAGTTTCTGGCTGGTGGCAGTGGATACCACGCGAAATATTCCACCGGAATATTTCCTATGGGATTTTCCCATTGATTTTAAACGCACCACTTTTTGGTGCAATGTTAAAGATACCGCCGGGTTATTTATTTAATATTTATTCCCCGGTTGGGTCTTTTGCCAGGACTCGGTTTTAAAATGGCGTTTGTGTTCGCCTCTGAAACTCTAACCCAAGTCGAGCCCTTTGTTCCACTTTTTGGCGGGCTTCTCCACAGAAGCCCTCCAAATGGTGCCACTCTGTCTGGGGTCTACAGGATGTGTGGGAGGGGGATTAGGCACCCTGGACTGAGTTGCCTTGGCAACTCAAGTCGCACTCTTGTGTGATTGGCCCAGTGGTGAGCCGCCCGGCTCACCACTTAGCATGTTTGAGTGACAGCTAGACTGTTGATTGGGGGTTTTTCTCATAAAAGCAGGGCTTTGGGGACTGGAACTTCAGAGGTCGCCAGAGGACCTAAAGAATCTGAAGAGGGGGAGAAGCTGAGCCATCTACAACGACGCCGCCACCGGTGGAGCCCTGCTGTACGAACTCACCACTTCCCCGACGACAGAGGAGATCTTCTTCCAGGAGAGTCTTCTTCCCTTTGAGGTGGTGGGACCAACCAGTTCGCCTTTTTCGCCTTCCTGGACGTCTCGTGGTCGAATCGCCTGTGCCAAGCACCCCGGCGGCTAGATAGCCACGCTTCACCATTACCGCAAATAAAAGGGTCGTACCTTTTAATCGAGAACTCCGCGGCTGGTTTCTTCCCTGGCAGTGCAACGACCTCCAGCTTTCTTCCTCGTCGAGATCATCTCTTCCCCTGGTTGAAGCCACGACTTGCACCCGCTGCCAGGAACAACTGCCACCGCTGGAGCTTTTTCACCATTTCAGGTACTGTGTCCCACCTGGTCTCTCTTGCAACGGATTGTCCAAGGTGTCCCGTAAATCCTTGACCTTCCAACTGGGTTGACCTCAGACCTGCTAACTTTGCCTTTTTGAACTGATCCAACCTCTTTTTGACTTTTCTGTAAAGACTTTGAGTGCCTTTCCACTGTGTGATCTTGGCCACATTCCGCCTTGCTCTCTCCAAGAGTGGGCCTGACCTATGAAATTTTTGCCCTACAGTAGACCCTGCCTTTCTTGACTTGCTGTGGTTTCTTAAAAGTGTTGGTACTGTGTTATTTTCCTACTCTGCCTTTTCTCTCCCTTTTTAAACATATTATTGGAGTGCCATCTACGGTTACGCGCTCACCTTTGTTTTGCTAAATAAGTGGTGTCTTAACCTAGACTTGTCGAATAATTACCTAGGGAGGTGTATATACTTATAGTGACTGTGTTTGAACTTGCTTGATATATTAGTGCCAGTGTATTTTCATAAGTGTGTTTTTAAAATAAATAATTATATACTTTTATACCAAAGCTCTGGTCAGTGTTTGCTTGTTCTACTGTATTATTAGCTCTATTGTGTATACTCTGTATACTGCCTAACTCTTCTTGAGAGAAGTCTGACTGCTGAGCCACAGCTACCAGGTAAATCTGGGTGGTGCAGACTGCTACCAATTGGGTTTACTGCTTGCTCCTGTAGTCTTAAACTTTTTGCAGTGGTCCCTAAGGAACTGCACAGGTTTCTGCCTAACAGTCTGAATCAGGGCAATCTGTGCAAAAATGTGTTTTTATCAGAATGGTGCCCGATTTAGCCCTCCTTGATTGCTGAGAATATGTTGTCTTTTTTTCTCTGTGTTTCCCTTTTAATCGATAGTAGGATCACCTGGACCAGACATTCCCAAGATCTTTAAGGCACCAGGATTAGCACCTAGCATGGTCCCCATCAACATGTGGTGGCCGCTTAGTGCCCCCAAGAGGTCAGCACAGGGCTTGAGCTTCACTAGTAGGACCAGCTAGGGTCACTTGACTGAATCATACACCACTAAAATTGAATAGACAAAGGGGGGCCTCTCCTGGCCGGCCAGGTGAAGGGCTGTTAAGTAATGCGTAAAACCGGTTAGCTTGTTCTCCTAGCTCGCTCTGCTGCTCCAAAATTTACTCCCTCTCTCAATAACCACTCTTTTCCATTTAATAACTGCCCACCATCTCCACCCTGGACTGCAATTAAGGACCATTATTATGCCAGTTTCTATTGTGTTTGGGCACTGTTCCTGCATACACTGTACTGTGCTCTTTTATTTTACAATGCATATACTTGTTTTGGTCATTAGTGGTCCTGTGATTAACACCATGTGAATTAAGCTCTGCACTCAGCCAGCTTTTCTTTACCCTCTAAACCTCTTCACTTACAATGTCATCTCCTATCTGCTGATTGCAAACACCCAAATAATGTTTTACTTTCCTGCCCTCACCTCTGAACCCTTCTAGACGATCTCCACCTGTCTTTCTGCTATGTCACTGTTTGGCACTTTGCATTCTCTACGACATTCTCCATCTTCCAGCCAACAATAAACCAACCCTGCTTCCTTTCAAAATCTTTTCCCACTAGTCTCCTCTCCCCAGAGGTCGTAACCGATTTTCTTTTTAACAGTGGTTTTCAACTCCATTGCTTCCTCTGCTGCTGGAATCAACCTGCTAAACCTCAGTTAGACCCACCCTCTCCACACCTACCATTCTACCAAAATGTGCATCACTACTCTGCCGAAACGTGTGTTAAGATGGGCTTTCAGACTGAGCCTTGTGGACCGGTTCGAAGAGGCTATCCTGTTCTGTTGAACATAACATGAAACTAATAACTAGCCAAACTGTGTCTGGCTAGTGTGACTGAGCAGTGAGCTTGAGACTTTGGAAGCGCGAGATTGGTGAAGGGTTCAGTTAAGCATGCACAGAGCACTCTTACTAACACAGGTTAGGCAGAACATATACAAAATAGTTATTTGGTTAAGCCTTAGACAAACTCTTAAAAACCACAGGTAGGTAAAACACTAAACCATTCGCTATTAATATATACACATTCATTTTTGGTGTGTTCTGATAAGAGCACTAACACTTCACTTTTAGAATACAGTTGTAGTTTCAGAATACTGTAGCATAGTAAGGCAAGTGAACAAAAAGAACCAGGCACGTAACTATCAGAGTCTTAATTTGTTGAAAATAAAGAAGTTCAAAACACCATATAAACCCTTACAATTAAAGCACAACATCTTAAATACTCCTTTGCTAGCTAGAAAGATGGAACCTAGTGCAGTAGAGTCACAGGTCCCAATGCAGTTTTCTTTAGAAGGCTATGTGTCTTTTTAGGAGTGTCAACAAGAGTTTGCAAAGCCAAGAGGCAGTTTGTAAGTACCTCAAAGTTAGCAACCAATTGACTAAAAGTTCTTAGCAGACCCTCTCCCAATCCAAACAATTTGGCTCTCTCCTTTAACTCCACACTTCTGGTTTTCTGGAGTGATCACTTTGTCAGACACTTTATGTTAAAGCTTACCACTCACACTAATGGCAGACATATTATCACATCCAACATAACCCTCTCTGAAATAGCCCTCCTGTGCATAAGCCCTGCAGAGTTCAACTCCTCTCTTCACGGGAAAACTGATTCTTTTTTTGATGCATGTCATGCTTCCTTTCAAACCATTGTTCATACAATTCCCTGCTTCTAATCACTAGTATTCAGAGGATGTAAAAAAACTCAAGCAACATTACAGGAAAAATAAAGATTATGGTGCAGGACCAGAAATGTGTACCAGCTACCTGATTCCTTTGCTGCTGTCCTTTTGTATAAAAAGGCTATTGGGAAGGCCAAAAGTGATTACCTACATATTTGTATTAGCTCTGCCCTAAACAGGCCTGCCAAATGTTTCTACATTGTTCGCTGCTTCACTCACCTCCTAGCATCAGTCAGCAAATCTGTCCCACTGCTGACTTGGACGACGTCTTCAAAAAACTTTGGTCTTAACAACATCAACATGATTCATAGCAATCTACTTAATGAGGTTTTGTCTAATGGACTTAATGATCTATCTTCTGATCTTTCGTCCCCCTCATGCTCGTTTGTTTTTAAAGAAGTCTCAAGTGACGACATTCTTGCTCTACTTTCCACGCTCAAACCTACCTGTTATCATATAGACCCTCTTCTTGCGTTAGTGGCTCAAGCCCAGGCCCCAGTCCTCGCCAATTGTCACCAAATTCACAAACCTCTTCTTAAAGGAAGGTGTTGTTCCTCTCGCCTTAAAGGTTCTCTTATAGCTCCTCCCCTAAAAAGTCTCAACTCAACACTGCTGTCCTTAACAACCAACGCCCCATAGCGGGACTGAATGGGATGGCCAAAATCATAGAGAAGATCTTAGCCCAACAACTTACACAATTTATTGAGGATAATCACATCATCCCTGCCCTTTAATCAGGTTTTCCTCCAGACATGGCACCAAAACTGCCCTGGGGGCCGACTGGGACGATTTACTCCACCACTCTGAACAAGGCCATCTTTCTCTACTGGTTATGGTTTACCTTTCTGCTGACATTGAAACGGTGGACCATGCCATTCTCTTATCCTGAATTTCTCATGCCATAAGGTCAAGGAATGGTACTACAATGGTTCTGCAGTTTTTTGTCTGATAGAAGACAAACTGTTAAACTTGGACTTTTTGCCTCACTCCCTGCATCAGTCACTTGTTGTGTTCCCTCAGGGCTCCTCTCTGTCCCCTCTTCTCTTTAACATGTATATTCTTCTTTTAATGTCTTAATGTCTATCAACCAAAATTTCAACATTCATTTCCACTCGTATGTGGGTGATAGTCAACTCTATTTTAAGGTCTCGGCCCGAAAAGGTTCCTTCAGCCAGCTTCAGATATGTCTTGACAAACTTAAGACTTGGCTTACTGTGACAAATCCCTTGATTTTTCACTCTTCCCCCAGAGGGGAAGTCTTCCCATAGGATCAGGGAGGTGAGGCTGCTAACCGTTACTCAGCATTAGGATCCCATGTGAGGGGACCCCCTCTGTAGAGGAATAGAAGAATATCAAGGGAGAATGCGGTAGAACTACCACTCTAACACTCAAAACACATCTCCCCACACTGTTGGGGCCAAAACACTCCCATCCCCTTTACCTCCTCTTTCTACTCAGTGACTTTATGTAGAGTATACCTGTCTGAGTATGAGAAAAACCATACTGTGATGAGGAAGAGTAGAACACTTGGAAAGCTATGGTTCTATAGATACTGGCACGAGGAAGAAGAAAAGAGAATTGAAGAGCCCTTCGCGGAACCAAAGTGAACATACTAGCTCTCAACCACACGCGAGCCAGCCGAAGATAAAGAGAAGGAAGACTTCTTTTGTTGTCTGATCCTCCCTGGAGGAACCACACACTGGCGGGAGCTGCCCTGAGGAGAACAGGGACCAAAGGAGACCAGGACGCTGGCCAGACAGCAGACGCGTCCCATTGGAGCACACCGTTGAGACATGGTGACCACAGCGGGAGAAACAGGTATCCGGCGGTGAGCTGAAGAGCGGAAAAAGGTCCTGCTGTACCTGTGAGCGACCCAGGGCTGTCTAACTGCCACATGACTTCCAGGGGCAGGAGAAGCTGGGACCCGGAGAGAGAAGCCACCCAGGGAGAACGGGGTAAGGATCACACCCCTGATGTTGAGGAAATCAGTAAAGATGAATTGGGAATTGCTCTACAAATCAGAGGGCAGAGCAAATACCCTGATGAGAGCCTGAGGGGCAGAGTTGAACAGAGTCGTGGCAAGAGAGAAATCCCTGAGGTGAAACTAAGTGTTGAGAACATTCTGAGTACAAGCGTCGTCCTCTTCCTCGTACCAGTACTTGGAAGAATCCCAGAGGACCTTCTATGAGAAAAAGTGCCTGGCAGGATAGTGAACTGGGCCTGAGCGAGAGATCTTAGAAGCCTGAGAAAAGGGCCTGGGACCCACATAATTGGAAGAGAAGACCAAGGGGAGAATGATATCCTTTGGCAAAACCACAGACATTATTGGGAATATTGAAAGAGAGCCAAGAAAGGCTTGGGGAAGGGAGATATTTTCCCCCATCTTTGTGGAACTGTAAAGAGTTGCCTAAGAAGGCCTGGGGAAGGGAGACCTCCCCCTGTGTCTCCGTGGAAGTATATTGAAAGAGCTAGGGACGGCCAGGGGAAGAGGGATGTGCTTCCAAAGGTCACAAACGGCCTAAAACTGTCCAGAAGGAAGGAACCACCTTTCTGGAGTCAAGGTGGAGCTAGTTATATAGTTTTCTTTTGCAATGTAAGGGATGGAAATAGGTTTGGGACATAGGACAGTGGACTATTATTTCTTTTGGTGGGCCTTCTGACAGCATCCTTAGTTTTATTTGAGGCAGGGAAACCCCTTTTAGATATAGGGACTGACAGGGCTTTTCAAATAAAAGTTTATGCCAACAAACATACAATCTTTGTGTCCCACTTCTACTTCTGCACCCTTACATTACTAAGAACAATATTCAGCTCAGCGCAGATAAAACTTAAGCTATGTTCCCCGGCCCCACATATCTTCTACTAGACCGTGATCATCGCCCTTGGCCACCTTCGTTATTTGGCCTTCCGACCACCCGAACTTCCAAAGTAAAAAATCTTGGGGTCATTGTTGACCCTGAGATGTCATTATCCAAACAAGTTAACACCAGTATCAGGCATGTCTTTCTAAACATTTGTGTTCTTTGACATGTGCTTCCCTATCTCCCACTTAACGACTTTGCTCCTATGGTCATAGCATTGGTCAATTCAAGGCTTGCCTATGCCAATGCCCTGAATCCTGGCCTACCAAAATATCTGGTTCACTGGCTGCAAACTAAGTGGACAGCCGCGTTTTGGGAAATCTGCAAACTCCGAAGGGAATTGCCCATCTCCCTTGCTAGGTGCAGCTTTCATTGACTCCCTGTACACTTCCATTTCACTTTCAAAGTCATGTGCATTGTGTTCAAATGTGCCCATGGACTGGCCCCTCCTTACCTTGCCCAACACATTGAACTTTATCAACCTACCTGCGTTCTTCGATCCTCTAACGCCTCCCTACTTAATGTCCCTAAAAGCCGTATTACCATCAGAGGTGATAGGCGGTTCTCTGTGCTTGGATCTAAGCTCTGGAACAATCTCCCTCTCTCTTTGCTCTCCTTCGACTCCATTGAGTCTTTTGGGAAACATCTAAAAACAAATATATTTTCTCATTCCCAATCACTAGAGACATTGCAGCAATCGCTAGCACTCGATACTTCTACAAGAATGTGAATTGTTGCTCCATCTGCGCCCAGATGCAGTTTAGACTGCTTGGTTTCATATCCATATGTTCAGCACATTACAAATTCAAAATCACATAAATAACCTAGGGGAAGCCCTGGGGAGGATCCTTGACCAGAACACCACTGCTCATTGTCAGGCAAGGAAGATGTAGGGTAAAGGTATGCCCATTAATACCCATTAAAACTTTAGGAGGTGGGGGGGGGGGGTTGGAACAGGTATGTACTCCAGGTTACCTTGGTTCCGTTGAAGGAAGTCCAGGGCTCTCCAGTCAAGAGGCCACTTGTGGCGTCTTATTTTGGGCCTGGTTATTTTGAGGTTGAAGCTCTGATTAATCTGTACTGGACACCTCCTACTGGACTGAAGAAAGAACCACCACTCTGTGAATGACCTCGGAGAACCCCCAGGACACGATGCAGGCAGCGATCAGCAATGGCCACTCCGAAGAAATGGCAGCAAATGACACCTGTGTCGGAAACAAAAAAGCCTGTCCTGCAAAGTGCCTCTTTGTGTTGGAGAGTTGGAACTTCAGGGAACTGGTTCTTGTTTCATAAGTCGAGGATCGGCGAGTCCTAATGCTCAACTCAGGACGGGGACCAATGAAATGTAAATTGGTCGTATATATTGCCCTTTCGACAATAATGTTGACCTCACTGCACAACACTCTGTGAGAAAACAGTCAGATAGATGGAAGTCATATGCAGAAACCTGTGGTGTTGATGGCTTCAGGTCGGAAGTACCCATTACTTGTGTATGTTTGTGGTTGGGTGTCGGCAGCCCCCAGATTGTGGAGTTCAAAAATCGACAGAATGGTTGTTCAATGAAGATGGATAGGGTCTGGGTCAGTTAAGTGCACTAGACCTGTCGGCCGCCTGAAGGAATATGGGTAGTGTAAGGATGCAAGATTTTAGTAGCGAGGAGTTCATTTGGGGGATGAAAGGAGGTTTTGGTGGAGGGGAGTTAGGGTGCTGCTTCCTGATTCTTGGTTATTGATTTCACTGAGATTCAAGTGCCGACCAGTGTTATGCAAAAGAGTATCCGTCAATCAAATTGGTTTCCCACAAATGGTAGTGCAAAGTGTTTTGAAATTGCCCAAGTTTCTGATGCACAGTTTTTATTCAGTTGCTATTATCTTTCATTTATCCTAGTGATTTGTTGAAAAGCCAGGTCTATAGCTGTTTCATGAAAGCCAGGAAGTTCACTTCCTGGAGGAGTGGTTTGGGTAGGATATTTCACAGTTTTGTGGCCAGAACTGAAAACGAGGCTCCTCCTTGTTGTATCTTGTTGAAGTTTGGGACTAGTACAAGCGCAGCTTTACTGGACCTAAGTGTTCTGAAGGGAGTGTAGTGTTGAAACTTACTTCTGCAGGAGCAATGCTATGAATGATGGGCGATGCACAAGGTATTGAAATGAACCCTTTTTGATGTATAGCCAGTGGTGAATATGTAATGCTTGTGTGATATGTTTAAATAGTTTAGTTCTGAGAAGTAGACTTGCTGCTGCATTTTTAACTCTTTCAAGTTTCGTCAGTAGGCAATATGGGAGTCCTAGATAGAGGCTGTTCACATAGTCTAGTTTGGATAGCATTAGAGATATTATGGCCATGGTCCTGTGGGTGAATGTTAAATAAGGTAAGATGCGGAATAGCATACGCAGCTGGGAGTGTTAAGATGGATTTCTGAACTCTGTCCTGGAGGGGCAGAGGTTCAGAAGGCCAGCTTAGTTTCTTGGAACAGGGTAACCTCTGGACAAGCCAGACCAATCAGGGTAGCGATCGCGGCGGTCAAGACTAGGTCTCAAGAGGGGTGAGGGTGACTGAAAGCCCGCAATGAGCACACAAAGCAAGGACACTTACAAATTACTCCAAGCAGGTGTTATATTAAAAATGTAGACACATTTATTACAAGGCCTTTGTAACATTGACCGTAGCGAGAAATCACAATAAAACTCAAGTAAACCAACACATACCAAACCAATACAATATATATACAAATACAAACAAGTCTAACGAGTTAGACGCACGAAATGTGTAGACCACCTAGATGGGGAGGAAAACGGGCAGTGCGAATAATAATTAGACCCAGTCCGCCTTCAGAGGCACCTAAAAGGAAGTCCAAGCCCTACGAAGAGTGGAGCCTTGTGCTCAAAAGTACCTGCACACGCTGGTGCCAACGGGCAAAAAGGGGAGTCTCTTCGAGGGAATCAGGCAGTTTAGTTCGGTGAACAAATGAAGATGAACAGAGCTCCGTGACTCAAGCGCCGCCTCCACTGTGGGCAGAAGCAGAGCGCGAGTACGGAAAGGCGTGCTGTTAGACACAGCGGGGAAAAGCTATGGGCTCCTGCAGGAGGGCGACCGACTCCGATGCTACTCACCGGTACCTGATGCAAGCAGACCCAGGCTTCTCCGCGTCAGTTTCAGTGCTGGCAGGTTCAGATACGAGCAGGAAACGTCTCGGCGTCGTGTAGATTCCGCAGCAGCAGAAGTTCAGTTGAGGATGTCCCAAACGCAGTGAACCCGCACAGTTTGTTACCACAGCAGGGCTATGGAGCAGCCGTGTGTATTTCAGCCAAATGTACACTGCTCACTTCAGACCTGGGAATGCCAAGTGTACGAATCGTGTGAGAATGACAAGGACTCGTAATACAACACAACCTGACGGCGGTTACAGAGCAAGACTCCTGGGTAGGCTGGTCAGTCTGCTGGATGGCCCAGAGACACTTCCGAAGGCTTACGTGCAGGAGATGGTGAAGATGCCGAGAATAGTTGTTCCCACTATTCCAAGGGTCGAAGTACCAGTACAGGCCTTCTCGTTCGATCCGAGGTAGAAAGGGTTTCACAAAGCGACAGCAGTGCAGAGGAGCAGTCCTTCAGCGGGTCACCAGCGATTCCTCGGTTCAGCCTCGTGGTTGCAGGATACTTGGCTCCTGTATTCCTTTGTTTGTGAGAACTTAGGAGATCGACATGGTAGTGGTGTTTCCAGCCCCCTCTTATCCAATGGGAGATCTGCTCACAAAACACTCACACCATACGTGGACCTATCACGGACCACGGAGGTCCCAGGCATTCACACCACCCTAGACTCTCTGGCACCCAGGATGTGTATTGGGACCAGACATCCTAGCCCACATCCTGGAGGCACACACAAGGCCTGTAGAAGCCCGCAAAAGCATCTGTGTTTTGCGGGAAAGTACATGCCCAAATAAGGAAGGCCCCAGGTCGGCTCGACCTGGGGGAAGGTGAAGGGGGCAAGACGGTCAGCGGACAGGACAAAGAGCCTCGTGGTCTGGCCATTTTGGGAGCCAGGCCACCATTCCGGGCTAAGCGCGAGAAACGCGCTTCAACGCCAAAGGAGCTCAAAAACACAAGAAACGATCGCTGCCACCAGTCCCGTCCGTGATTCACTTGCACCGTTTATTATCAATCCAAAGAGAGTTTCTAGGGCCTGTAGGAGACTAGAGACCCAAGAGAGCAGTAACTTAGCTTACAGTGCCCTCTTGTGCCATGTTGCGCGAAAGCTGCAACATGATAAAGAAACTACGGAAAACAACGTTTCCCGGTACTGACTGTCTTAAGGGCATGTCAGTTTCCCCCGTAAGAATGGAGTGAAAGCCCAGAGGAGTGCGGCAGAAGGCTGCACTTCTCTGGCAAAGTCTAGATCCTGGTGAAAACAACAGCAAAAAGTTTAGGGGTTGCCACATGGAAGGAAAATTACCCACATTTAAGAAATCTTTCCTAACAGGGAGTATCAGCTTCTGACTATGGTTCTGCCCTGTCGATCAAGAGTGAGTGCGGTTCCAACATTCCTTACTGTGGTCCATGAGATTGGTCAAGGGCCCATCTCGGCAGGCCAAGGGATTGTGGTGGAGTTAGAACCTGTAGTATTGCAGAGCACCAGGTCTGTTTTGCTAGGGTTTAATTTTGATCTGTTTGCTCTTCATCCACGCTTCCATCTGTGCAAGGCAGTTTTTAATGGCTGGAGCGTCTGGTGACGGGTGGTTTACAAATGTGTAGATTATTTGTGTGTCATCTGCGTAGTTGTAGCAGGAGAGACCACATCTATTGATGTCTAGTAGGGCTGCCATGTACATGTTGAAAAGTAGATGTGAGAGTGTGGCTCCTTCGGGTACTTTGCTGGTAATTGGGTAAGGTTGGGAATTGTTGGAGCCGATGATGGTGGTTTCTGTTCTACCCGTGAGGAAGGAGTGATATAATGTAGAGCTGTTTCTTTAATACCAATATTTGTGACTCTTCCGGTGCTGATTGAGTCATTGAGGAGGGATAGGAAGATGGGTGTTAAGACTGTGGAGTTTTCATGATGGATTTGTAAATATTGGGGCAGGCATGGATTCTCCAGAGATCATGATGCGTTGCACGAGTCAATGGTAGCTTGCTGGTCCACTGAAGACAGAAGGTGGGAAGACGATAGAGAGAAGGAGTTGGTGGCGTGTAAGCATACTATATTTTTGAGCGGACCCTGGATTTCGATGATCTTTTGAAGTGTCCAGCAATCTGGTCACAGAGCTCCTCTGTTGGGGTAGGGGTTGCATTGCATGCTGTCAGGTTTAATTCTCTGATGATCTTAAACATTTCTCTTTTGTTGCAATCTGCCAAATAAATGCGCTTGGAGTTGTGTGCTTTCTTTGTTTTGACTATTTCACCTCTGTGAAGGCGTAACTGTTGATGGTAGACGAATTTGGTAGTGTTGAGATTTTTCTCCACGTTCCAATTTTCAATTATTAAGGCGTTTGGTATGATGAAAGAATATTTAGCTTGATTTTTCTTTGCAAAAAAAAAAATGTTGAGTTTTTGAAATGTTTCTTCGGGGCAATACAGTCCAATGCACAAATAATCCTGATCTGAATATTGTGGATTTTTGCATCTATTGTGGTTGTTGGTCTATCTGCAGGGACAGTAGATTTGGTTGCTTCTAGTCATTTTAGAAAGCAGTTGATGTGTATTTGTTTCCACTGTCTGGTCATGGACGAATTTTCTTTTTATTGTACTGCAAGGCGTGGTGTCTCATTGAAGTTTGTGAATGGACTAGTTAACTGGGGAGCAGATGGTATGTTCTCTTTGTTCTTTCTTCCTTTCTGATTATATCTTTGCACTTTCCAGAAATCTTGTTACTGTGTTTTCACTCTGTAGTTGTTGAGGGGTGTGGAGAGAGGGTGAATGAGTAGGGAGGGACTGGAGCGGTGGTATTCACCTTTTGATTTTATTTGGGCTTGCATGTCATTGGTTTGTTAAAGGATTTCCTAATCCCGCTATGACGTTTGTTAGCTGGAACATTATGGAAACATTCTGAGAATACTATAGGCTAATTAACTTGCAGACTATACGGCTGAGACTACAGATGAGATGATTTATCAGGAGGCAGGTAATGTAATGGACTCATTTGTTGCAGCAGTGTACGCGGCTATGGGTTATAAAGATTCCAGCACTTAAGCACAATTTATTTTGTCTGATTCTCTACACGTGACAGGCCTAGTTTCCATGAGACAGGGCTAATTACGAGTGATTGTGTAATTAAAAGGGTTAATTGATGTTTTGATTTAGTTTTGGGTTGGTTGTTCAGGAAAATACAGGGAGTCCAATCAGGCATGCGTTGGTGTCTTAGACGAATACCATGAGCTATCGAGTTATTTTGCGGCCAGCACAAATAGTTAAAGTATGTAGGTCATTGGAATACAAAGCTTGTATGTGTTTAGTATGTTGGCACAACATAAAAGTAAACCAGTTATGTACTAGGTATACAGACAACAGTAATAGGTCTATTGTTATTGTGGAGGTTCACACACTGATTCAAATCGCCAGAAGAACTAGGATTGCAGGCATACAGTGGAGCTATGCAGTAGTTAGTGCAAGTTGGGTTAATCTATCATGTAGATGTTATGAGCAAAGCACTATGACACAGGCTCATAATTTGCTTGGTATGCAGGGAGGTACAAAGAATCAAATCTGGCTGTGTGATAGTTGTTCAGGTTTCAATATTAAGTTAAGCAGTTGTTATGGAGGCATGTAAACATGCAATTGAGTTAATCTAGCTATATGCTACTCAGCAGGCAACACAGTGATGCACCTATGCAGTAGGGATGTAACGGTATACCGTTAAAGATACCGTGAACCACTTAATTGAACAATAATAACCGTCACATTGTTTATACCGCTATACCGTTCATACCGTAAAGTGTGCTTTTCAATCTGATTTGGAAAGGCTGCAGTAAGCAAGTGCTGCGCAGTCTTGGTCTTGCACTGTTGGATGTGCCGTCTGCCAAGTAGTTTCAGTTGGAGCAGTTTTTAATGCCATTCCATAAACCACACGTGCCTGACACAAAATCAATATGTTAGCAATAGGAAGAATAGATGCAGTGCCAAGAAGGAAAAGGATTTACTTTGGGTTGGCGGCTTTGTGGTTTATATATTTATAATGGATAATGTTCTCTAAACATATGGCAATGGGGGATTTCCCTGGTTCTATCATTGAATTTACATATAATAAGTCACACTGCGAAATTCACTCATCTCTGTGGGTATTCCCTGCTGCCATACCAAAGGGTAACATGTCCGTGAGTACTGAACACCTTTTGGCCCGCAAGTAAACTAAAGGCTGTAACGTAAAGAGTGCGTCTGTGTGTGTGTGTGTGTGTGTGTGTGTGTGTGTGTGTATATGCGCACAAGCGTATACTACCATCAGCCTCCATTGATCGGTGGAATGCAGGTTATCAAAATGGCAACATGTTCATCTTCACCAGTAGCCAGTGGGGGAGCATAAAGCCTAAATGACCACTTAAGAAAAGCTATTCAGTTTGCTTTGCCAGTTGCAGCAGCCCCCCCCCTCCTCTCCACACATGTGTTTGTGCTTGGTGGAAGCAAGGCATTTCAGTGGAAAGTATGTTGAAAAGCCCAATTCTGGCCCTGGGTGCCTGGTTTTGTTTGTGATGATAAATCTGTCAATTTATGACCTTTTAGAAAATATTTGTTAAGTTTAGTTAACTCCACCTGCTATACCGCGATAACCATGATATACCGTCATTTGGCAAGAAGGTTATCATACCGTCATAAAAATAATACCGTGACACCCCTACTATGCAGTTATGGTCGAATGTACGCAGGTAATCCAGTCAATCTGTCAATGTGCTTGGTATGGTATGCAGATAATCCAGTCAGTTAGTTTAATAGCTCTGTGTTGTGTGTATGTGCACATCAACCAAGTCTGTGGCTATGTGCTTGGTATGCAGGTCCTTAAAATGCGTGAAATCCAGCTATATAATGGGTATACAGTGAGTAGTATGGTGAGAAGCGCATTTGTTGTGAGGACTGACTCAATGATTAACAGATTATGTGCTAGGTGTGCTTGCAGCAATATATTTCTGTACAGATGTGGAGGAGTCTGAACACAGAGCCTCAAACCATTTGATTGGTATGAAGGCGGCAATGTAGTGCACTATAGTGATGTAGTGCAGGTTGAACACAGCGATTCAGTCTAGATAATTGCTACATTCTAACACCAGGAACAAATCAAGGTTTTAGCTGGGCAAAACAGGGTCAATCTAGCTGTGTTATGAGTAGTGAAATAGCCCAGGAGGAAGCTGGTCATCCCACAGGATGGTTCCAGGACAACTCTAAGGCATTGGAACGCTGGGTATTAAAACAAGGGTCGAGATTGGTTCTTCCCACTGTCCAGGAGTTAAATACGTCTTAAGATCTTCTTGAGATGTGCAAACGCGCAGAGATTCACCTGGACAGTCCCAGCTCCCATGTGTGTGTGTATATGTATATATATATATATATATATATATATATATACCTCTTTCAAAACAAGAAGGGTAAACAACAACCTGGTCAAAGGACAGGCATAATGGTTGTGACACAGCCATTTTAGAATATATAATACTCTTTTTGGCACCAAGCAGTAAAATGCAAAAGTTTACAAGACCTTAAAAGTGGAAAAGTATGTGTTGCCACCACCAGCCCATCTTGGACACATGAGGTTAGTGACCACAAAGTTACACAGACTCACTGTCTCTACCACAAGGCGATGTGTGCATGGAAAACAGATTATTTTCACTGGAAAAAAAGGTTTTCCTGTATTGCGAGTCTTAGGGGACAGATCAGTGCCCCCAAAACAGATGAGCTTAGCATGGCCAGTGAAGTAAAAATGATTCACTGGTCCTCAAACGTCTCCATGGAGAGAAAGCAGCAAATTGAAAATATTTTCTAACAGCGTGCATCACCACTGTACCAGAACGTGCATTACCACTCTAGTACTCGGCAGAACTGGCTGCTCTTTGAGCCTGCACGTTGGCAATTCTTATTGCTCTTTTGCTCTGCTTGACAAACATTTTTATTTTATCACTATATATTTTTTCTTCATAAAAAATGTTTCATTGGTTTATTAACAACAAAAGAACTCAGACTTCAGTATGTTACATAACCATTTACAATCAAACAAGTCTGTCAACGCCCACTCCTCCCCACACCTTCCCCCAGCCTATACCACCCGCATTATTATCACACCTTAGAACCTCACAGTTTTTCCCACTTCCTCCTTCTGTCTAGTCTCCATATTGGTGGTTGGTACTCACATAACTGGTCCCTAATCAGATTCATGATACTTGTCTTCAAAACCAATCAATGGTCTTGCTCTGCCTCCCCTACAACCTGTCCCTTCTTATCTGCTATCACTTGCTCCAAGCACGCTCCATCCTCCATTCTCTTCCTCTCACCCACCCTTCACTCTCGCTTGCTTCTACTATTTTATTCTGCATCGCATCCCATAATAGAATGCTCTTCTGTCAACATGAACAATCTTACAAAAACGAATGTATTGAAGTTGACCCTCAAACACCACCTCCACCTCTGTTTTCTTTTTTATTGAAATACCATGCACTAATAAACATAAATGTATATAAGGTAAATGTTACTCTTCGCAGTAGAATTTAGAATTCTGGACATGAGCACCGTGGCCATGCCACACGTCGCTCTAGATGTACAGTTCATGGGACCAAGAGAGACAGTGGCAACTTTGCTCCTGTTGAGCATGTACAGACTGGAAAAAGGGCCAACAGTACATGCCAACCTTTTTCCCATGGTCTCTACAGATATTTCTTTGATGCTTTTTAATTTTTGTAATTTCGTTTTCGCAGAAATCGAGATAAAGTTGATGAGCAGGAGCTATCTCTCTGTAAAAAGGAGCTAGTACCCATTATACCGCATATTTTACTGCCACATAAGATGCAAGCCATAACTGTTTTTGTTTTTATTTAATGACCTATCACGTGTCAAGCGTCTACTAGTGATGTCCTTTACACACAATCCCAAACACACAGAGTTAATATCACAAAGGTATGTTTGTAAGGCACCAGTTGATCTGGGGGAGCCAAAAGAAGCTCCTGGTAGTTGTTGCTGTGATGCTAAGCAGGCTTTTCTAGGAAACAAGTAGGAGCCGAATAGTGCCCACCAATTTCGAACCTTGGTGTTGCTAAATAATGTGCTTTTAGTTTGTTAGGGAGATTTTCTTTTTGCAAATCTTAACCCCTGTCCTGAGACTTCCAGCACAACAGCTGGACTCATTGAGATTTTTTACATTGACTTTGGAGGTGAACAAGCCTCTTGCATTCACTTTTGTTTTGGGGACACTGGACCTTTTCCTGAAGGTTGCAGTATGGGTAGACTTCTTACCTTTATTTTTGCTTCATTGCTTTTCCTACAGCAGCAGCTGCCCCCATTTAATGAGGTGTTCTGCCAGGAACTTCTAGAGTCCCTTTTGCAATGTTTTTTTGGGTTCACTGGTTAATCCTACAAGTAGAGAAGTACTCATCTCCTTTTTATGACATGTGTTTGTACCTCTGCAGGACAAGCCATCTTACATTGAGTGCTGTGGGGGCACTCTCTGCCCTCTTTTCTTTGATCTATGTAACCTTTTAACTACTTTCAGGCATCCCCTTAACTGCCTGGTAGAGGTTATTACATTTTTACACTGTTTGTGGATCTATTATTCCAGGCTAATGTTTTAACCATGGTAATGCACTTAATTGACCACATACTCCTAATAGCCCCTTGCGTGTTTTAAGTCCTGTAAATGTGGCCTGTTCTTTGTTGGCCATCTTTCTACCTTGACTGGTGGGAGAGGACTCCCTTTCTTCATGCGCCTTGGCAGGCTTCTTGAAAGAAGCCCACAAAGGTTCTCCTTTGTGTCTCTGCTGGCAGGAATTGGGGAGGTAGCTGTCTGCCCCCAATCCTCCACATTCCTCCAGGGGCTTGGATCTTGCTGGGCAGAATTTGGAGACTGGATGCCCACTTTTGGACACCAACCTCCAAATTTGAATGTTACAAGTGCCTTTATTGGTGCGCTAGAGTCACCCCCAGCACAGACAATGCATAGAAGGAGACAAACTGGACCCAGGAATCAAGTTGACCATTGAAGCAGAAGATGATGGCCGGGGGACGCCAGAGGACTGCTGCAGATACCTGCATTGGCACAGCCAATACCCTGTGTCATGCACCTCAACTGTGTAATCGAAAGGTAAGATCTCTGTGAGGTGCCTTCCGCCCTTTGACTAGTGGGACCTGTTAGGGAGATTTTGTATTCGTATACGAAATCCCCTCTACCTGTGAGACCCCCAGCACTTTTTGCTGGACTTCTGGACTTTATTCCCCCTCATTCATTCATTTTGCTCAGAATGCTGTTCATTGTATTTTTACTTTGTTTTATTGAGGCATGCTTTCCTCCATAATTTTTTAAAGGCATATGTACTTTACTTTTGTAGCACACAGCCCCCTTTGTGCAGTGTTGCCTCAAGCCCTTTGGGTTTTACTTTTTATATTCTTTTATTTTCCTTGAGTAATATTGTTCTCATTGTTAGGATTCTTTTTTATCCTTCTTAGCTTTTCCCTTTGTAAGTTCAGCACACACCACCCTATGTAGAGTACTGAGGGGATGCCTAGTATCCCCGTTCTCGCTGCTAGTGTAACATGTCTGTCACAGTGACAAGCATACACTTATGGCTGGTGGCAGTGGATGTGTTCTACCGACTTTTGTGCTATTTGTGCTGCCGCTATGCACAGAAGGCTCTTTCTTTTGTCGCCATTTCTTGTGTGGGTGTCCTTTCTTAGTCCTTCGTCTGCGTCCTGGGTGGGGGAGGTCCTGATTTGATTTCTGTCTTCGGTGGGAACCCTTTGTGTGGCCCTCTGAGGCGCCACTGTGTCTGCGAGGATACGAGGTCTGGGAGGATCCCGAAAACTCTGCTATCCTTTGTCCTCTGGTGTGCCTGAAAGGAACCAGTTCCCACTGGGGGGCTGGCTGTCTTGGTTGGACAGCAACCCACCCATTTCTGTAAACTGAAGGGAGAGTTTGCAGACAATGAGTGTGAAATCCTAATAAATGGCCAGGGTCCTAAGGCAGAAGACAAGTCGACCACTGGAACCAGGGAGACTACCAGAGATGCCTGCAGCCCCTTCCAGCAACCGCAAAGGGACCACTGCTGTCCTGACCCCATTTTCCAATCGACAGGAGCTCCGAAAAAGACAACTCCTTCCCTTTGTCTGGTGGGACCAACTAGCCATAAGACGGCCTGCACGATGAGATCCCCTGATGTGCTGTGACCTTCCTGGCCTGCAAAACGGCAATACCCGGGGCCCTCCGACCATATTGCAGTGCATCATCTTCCCGTGAACAAATCCTCCCAGAACTTTGGTGAGCTCCAATTGGAACTCCAGAGACAAAATCCCCCTCCTCAAAGTCTCCTCACCTGAATGCAGGACTGAAGAATTGAGTCGGATTGACCGTGCGTTAAACGTTAATCCTTGGAGCCTGTGAAAAGGCGCCAAAACTTCAGACTGACGTTGAAGCATGAAGAATCCTTTGCTTTGAGTCTTTTCTCCCGACTGCTGCTGCAACATCCCTTCCAGAGTCCCTCCTGTCATCACCACGACCAAGGGACAGGAGACCGGGTCCACCGCTGCTGCACCATTAAAGAATCCGGCTGCATCTTCTTCATAACTCCTCAGGTACTGCGGGACTCCTGGTATTACATACCTCAAGTCATTGTGTCGCTCCATTGCTGCTGGATTGCCGATTCCGGTGTTTGACTTTGAAGAAGTCGTATCTAGATAGGGATGGATTGCTAAATCCTTAAGGCCACTGAAAAGTATTACAAGTCTTTTTCAGTATTTAATTGCTATTGCTGGTGTTGAATTACTCCTTTTATTCCTACAACAGAACATTTTCTGAGTTGCTATAACAAGTGATTTTAATTACCATTGAACTGTGCTCATGCCTGTATAATTCCCTACTATTGGTTTACTCGCCTGAAGTATGTTTTCTATTGTGTTGATTATTTAAAATGGTACTTACTTTCATGAATAACATTACCTTATGTGTATAAAATAAATATCTATTTATTTTACTATAACTACAAGTGTGTAGAGGTTCTTTGGGCCTATGCGATTAGTGAGTTCATTGAACTTACCTACAGCTCAAATTCTCCTCCTAAAATAAGCCTGGCTGCTCTCCCATTCTGCCAAACTTTTGACAGACTCCTGACTTATGTTAGAAGTTGGGGCCTGTATACCAAGGGATAGTTCTATAAGGTCTCCCTCCCCTAACAGAACAAACCAGTCACCTGTCCTGCTTGAGGCATATTGCCTGTTTTCGATCTTCAGATTCAGCTTTCATCGTTTCAAGGATTTAGACTACCATTGGCTTTTGAAGTACAGCCTGTTGAAATTAAATGATGTGATCATCAAACCCTTGCTGTATTGGCTTAAGATTTGGACTTTGGAAGAAGTTGCCTCATACAGAGATCGTCTTGTAGATGTTTTAGCCATGGATGGCGCAAAATCCAAACCATGGCTGAAACATGAAAAGTATTTTTTTACGGTGCTAGATCTTGACTCTGTGGTCTGATGCTTCCAGTTTTAATTCACAGTTTATACTTTCAATATTAATCTGCAGTCCAAAGCATTTTCAAGGGGACGTTTTATGATTGGGTTTTCCCAAGTACCTGGGAGGGTCGATCAGAGAGAAAGGAGGTAAGCCAAGCCAGAGCCTGATCAGTGATACCCAGGTTGTCACAGAGACAATTGAGCAGGATGGTGTGGTTGACCGTATTGAAGGCGGAGGAGGGATCAAGTAGGATGAGGACAGATGGAATGGTCTTCACGGATGTTCAGGAGAGCAGTTTCCGTACTTCTGGCAGCTCTGAAGTCGGATTGGTGGTCATGGAGAGAGCCGACAGAGTCAGAATTAAGGTTAAGATGAGAGATGGCAAGCTTTTCCAGGAGCTTACCCAAAAAGGGGGTAATGGAAATAGGGCGGTAGTTAGCTGGACAGGAGGGATCAGCTGTGGGTTTCTTGAGGAGAGGATGTACAAGGGAGTGTTTCAGGGGGGAGGGGAAAGAACCAGAGGCAAAGGAGAGGTTGCAGAAATCTGCAAGGGCAGGTGCAAGGGTGCCAATGTGGTCCTTAATGGTTTTAGAGGAACAGGGATGGACCTGTTTTGATGAGGCTTTCATAGATCGGACTTGTCTAGCAACCTCATCAGGGGAGAAAAGAGGAAAGGCAGAGAAAGAGCGAGGAGGGGAAGCTGAGGGGAGGTCAACAAGCAGAGGAGGGGAGGGGAGGGGAGAGGAGAGGGTGGACAAGATGTCTTTAGTTTTAGAGATAGTGTGAGGCAAGGTCACTGCAAAGAGCCTGAGAGGCGAGAGGAGAGGTGGATACTGCAGAAGGGTTGGCCAGCTCCTTGCAGATTTTTAAGAGTTCGACCGAGTTAATTGATGCTGCAGAAACACGGGATTGAATTTGGGCACGCTTCTTGGTGCGTACAGAGAGGCAATATTGCCTTTGGAGCAGGCGGCAGGCCAGTTTGTCAGAGGATGAGCAAGAGGCCCTCCATTTCCTCTCGGCCGCCCTACACTTACGTTTAAGTGTAGTTAGGTCAGAGTCAAACCAAGAATTGCACTTGGCGGAGGTGGATGAGCAAAGGGCTCGAGAAGGAAAGTGTTTATGAAGAGAGAGTTTGATGCAGTGTGGTCACCGGCCACAGAAAGCCTTATGGGCAATGCAGAGCGTCTTGAACTTGATCCTTGCAGCCACAGGGAGCCCTCCGCTTGAGGCCAAGGACAAGTTTTACAGTCCTGTTCTGGATTAGTTGCAGAGGGCGAAGAGTGGAGGCAGGTCGATTTAGAGAGAGGCTGTTGCAGTAGTGCAACCTAAAGAGTAGCAGGGCTCTGGAGACAGTGAGCTTCTGGGGGGGAAGTGAGAAAGGGAACAGTACCTCTGAGTAAGTGGAGCTGGTAGTAGGACGTCTTAGAGAGGTCAGTGATGTGAGGAGAGAAGGAGAGAGTGGAGTCGAAGATGACACCAGGGTTTTTTCACTCGCAGGAAGGTGCAGGCAGAGGGGCTAAGGAGGGAGGCCAGAGGGAAAGCAGGAGTAGGGCAGTAGTTTGCCAGACAGGAAGGATCAGTAGAAGGCTTCTTAAGGAGGGGGTGCACAAGAGAGTGCTTGAGGGGGGGAGGAAAATTCCAGTGGTAAAAGATTGATTGCAGAAATAGGCCAAGGCTGGAGCGAGGTTGTCAATGTGGTCCTTGATGGTTCTGGGGAAACAGGGGAGGACCTGCTTGGACGACACTTTCACAGATCAGACTTGTCTAGAAACATCATCAGGAGTGAACACAGGGAAAGAGGTGAAAGGAGGAGGAGAGGGAGAGGTGGCCTTAGAGTGGCCTGAAGAGGGAGAGGGAGAGTGAGAGGAAGAGGAGAGCGAGGACAGGATGTCCTGAGTTTTAGTGGTGAAGTGAGTAGCCAGTGCCATTTAGAAGGCCTGGGATGGAACAGGAGAGGCGGAGGCTGCAGTAAGACTCAGCAGTTCCTTGCAGATTTTGAAGAGTTTGGCCATCTTGTTAAAGGCCACAGAGATGCAGGTTATGATGTGGGCTCTCTTCTTAGACCGGACAGACAGTCTGTGTTGCCTTTGGAGCAGGCAACTGGCCAGTGTGTCAGAGGATGTGCCTGATGCCCTCCACTTCCTCTCAGCCACCCTACCCTTGTGTTTTAGGGTGGTGAGGTCAGAGTCATACCAAGAGTTGCACTTGGAGGTAGGCCTCAGACGGATCCTGATGACAGGGGCAAGGACATCAAGAGTGTTGGAGATAGACATATGCAGGTTAGAGAGGGCTGTGTCAGATTGTGAGTCAGCCGCAGGCATAGGAGAAGGAGAGAAAGTACAGCGAAAGCTTCCACTGACTCACGCTTCATGGGCCATTTGACCGAGAAAGGTGGGTATGATGATAGGGCATTGATGGGGTTGTTTCACATTGGGGAACAGAGAGTGTGAGGTGGGAGGAGAGCAGAAAGTTGTCAGTCCAAAAGAGAGGGGTGGTGAGAGGGTTGGAGAGGAGGATGTCTGACGAGATGAGGACATCCAGGGTGTGCACTGTTAGGGAGAATTCTCATTTTATGGCTAATTTCCCTTACCTAAAGAGTCCCCCAGCAGCTTTGCTGGATTTGAAGGGTTTGTTTCTTTTTACCTGCTAAGAGTGAGACTCTTTTTCCCACTCTTAGGCATTTTCTGCTATGTGTGTTCTAGGCTATTGTTGTGTTTAATGCCTATGGGATCTTTCTCA
This sequence comes from Ambystoma mexicanum, assembly GCF_040938575.1. Lineage (NCBI taxonomy): Eukaryota > Metazoa > Chordata > Amphibia > Caudata > Ambystomatidae > Ambystoma > Ambystoma mexicanum. The sequence goes on along the minus strand of NC_090941.1, from coordinate 961,558,855 downwards.
AACCCCATAGGAACCATCTTTATTCACATGTGTTACACAGCACCCTCAGTGCAGTGACACAGGGGTGTCGTAGCGACCCCCAAACATAGACTCCATACCCTGGGGTTAACTACTGTCTCTCAGGGCATGTAAAGTCCCCATTGACTATACTAGTCAAATCCTATGAACTAAACCAGTACAGCCCATCTTACTATGGAGGTACTGGGGAGGGTTAATAGCTTTTCCCCTACATTCATTTTCGAGAGGGTACCCTACAGTCCCTCTCTCAAAAGTTTCTGGCTGGTGGCAGTGGTTACTACCATAAATATTCAACCACAGATATTTCCCTATGGGATTTTCCCATTGTTCGAGACAGCCTCTAACATACCGCCGGTGCATTTTAATATTAATTTTGCTCCGGTCGGTTTTATTTGCCAGAACTTTAATATAACTTCTTTCTCTAAACTCCTAACCCAGGTCGGGGATCCTTTGTTCGTCCGTTTGGCGGGCTTCCACCAAGAAACCCTCCTTTCGGCGCCACTGAGTCTGGGGTGGGTCCATTGTGTGGGAGGGGGAGTAAGACCCCTGGACAAGGTTGCCTCAGCAACCCATGTCACACTCTATCCTGATAGGCTGGAGGGTCTCCCGCCAAGATGACCACTCCACTGTGTGAGTGACAGCTAGGCTGTATCGATGGGGATCTTTTTGCATAAAAGCAGGGTCCTGAGGACTGGAAGAGCAAGACGTCGCCACTGGAACGAAGAAGCCGAAGAGGAGAGAAGCCAAAGACATCTGCAACGACTGAACCACCGGTGAAGCCCTGCTGCAGCGTCTCATCACTTTTCTCCACACGATGAGAGAAGATCTTCACCTGCCTTCTTCCCTTGAGCTGGTGGGGCCAACCAGTTTGCCAATCGCCTTCCCGGACCTGCCTTGGTCGAATCTCCCGTACCCTGTGCACGGAGGCCGGATAGCCAGGCACCAGTCCACCCGGACCGCGATTTAAAGGAGCGTACCTTTTATTCGTCGGGCAGCACCGCGGCTGGTTTCATCCCTGGGTAGTGCAGTAACTCGAACCTTCCTCCACGACGAGAGCCTCTCTTCCTCTGCTGAATCACCTGAACTGCAGGAACTACCAGGGACAACCGCCACCGCAGGAGCCACTTCTTCATTTAAAGCTACATTGTTCCGCCAGGCCGCCCTTTCTTCGCGGTAGCACAAAAGGTGTTTTAAATCCTTTACCTACCTGTTGGGTTGGCCGCCCCTCTCTCTTAACATTGTCTTTTCAACTACTGTAACCACCTTTTCAAATTCGTTAACCAAACACTTGACTGCAGCTACAAGAACATTTTGCTCCTGGGCCCTTGCCCTGTACCACTGACTCTGGCACAGGCCTTCTGACTCTGGTCACATTTGTTAGATCTGCTTTCATTAGATTGATTCTCACTGAGAACTGTGTTGGTGCACCAATTTCTTTTGACTGCCCTTTCCTTTCCATTCTTAAACATTGTGAAATGCCATTTTGCTCAGTTTTCATTTTAAGTATTGCCTATACTGATGCACTGTCTTGCTGAACTGGTTCACAACCTGATGGGAAGTGTTGCTATGGTGTATAAGAAACTATTTCTAGATAACTTGTGTTTTCCCTCCCTTGTGAGGAATTGTTAGAGGATCCCTTGTGTGTAGTTGTCACTGTGCCGTTTTGCTCAGTTTTCACTCTGGTTCACTTGGTCTACAATTCAACTTGGGTGTGGGTATATTTTTCCTTTGACTTAATTTAACTTACTTGATAACTGTGATACATGTGTTTTATTAGAAGTGTATAAAATAAATATATAACTACTTTTTAATACAAAGCTTTGGTCAGTGTTTCCTTGTGCCATAGTCTTGTAGGCCTTTTGTGTAAACCCTGAATACTGCTCATCTCCCTTTTGCGATAAGTCTGACTGCTTGGCCACAGCTACCAACTAAATCTTTGTGGTACAGACGTATACCAAAGAGGATTTATTGCTCTCACTTGTAGTCCTAATCTGGTGTAGTGCTCCCTAAGGGAACTGCACTGGATTCTGCCTAACATGCGCAGCAGTGTGTGTCGGGCCAGAAGGTAGAATAGAAGTAGAGAGAGAGTCGCCGAGATTGAGAAAGAGCCCTAAGGAGGGGTTAGAAGCATCCAGATGGATGTTGAGGTCTCCGAGGGGGAGAGGTTTAGAGGCAAGTAGAGAGGAGGAAGAGGGTGACCTGGCCAGGTGGCCTGTAAATGGTGGCCACAGTCAGAGAGAGGCCAAGGGAGATAGAGAGCCTGCAGACCAGGCATTCAAAGGAGGGGTAGGTCTGCGTAGGAATGACAGATGCAGGGACCCACTCCGGAAAGATCAGGGCTACTCTGCCTCTGGAGTTAGTGATGTACATCAAAGAAACACTTACATATGCATTTATAATAAAATATAGATTTATTATATTTACACAAGAGTCGCTGTTAAATACTTAGCATAATATACCAACAGACATAGGTATACCTTACAATACTTTCGAAGGGCCATTTCTTAGTTGGTAGTTGCTGAACGCACACAATTGTTACAGGAATTTGACAGGTCTACCGTACTATCGGTAACGCGCACCCACAAAGTAATACAGTAATTGCATTAAGTCAGCATACTTAAGATATAAGAGCAGACCTTCAGGTTCTAGAGGCAGTTTCCCTACACAGCAGGTCTTTTAAAGTCCAAAACACAACCCTAGCTAAAAGAATGTTCGGAGAGGATTAAAGTCATGATAAGAGTTACTGTGTATACTTTCTAATCGCTAGGAAAGAAGATACAAGAAGACTTAACCAACGTTGGATATCATGTTAAAGGACTTGCTAAAGGGACACAACCAGTGGCTTGAGTCGGAGGTAAGAGGGGTTGCCCTGGAGACCTCTGCGTGCACTCCCAACAATATGGAGTGACTTTTTGGAATAAGGTAAGCAATACCCTTTTCCCCACAGTACCTTGGTTTGAAGATTCGCCCGGTCAATCTTATTCGGTTCCTGCACTCTCACACTCTGGTGAGGGGGTCTGGACGAGTTGGATTTTGTCTCTGGAGTGTCCTTGAGGGCTCAGCAAAGACTTGGAGGGATTCGGCCTTTCCACAACTATGTACTCGAAATTGGGGTTCTGCAGCTCGAGAAACTCACAGGACCGCGAGAGATTGCTCAAATTAAAGTTTGTCTTGGGACTGGCTGTTCCCACCTTTCAAAGGGAAGGAGTTGTCGTCTTTGGGGTTCCTCTGCTGCACAGAAAACTGGATCAAGACAGCAGTGGTCGCTTCACAGTGTTGCAAAGGGTCTGCAGGCATCTCCGATTGTCGTCTTCGGTTACTTCAGATTCCAGTGGATAACTTGCTTTTCACTCCAGGAGCCTCTCCTTTTATACAGTTTCAGCACTCACTCCTCTGCAATCTTCCTCAGCAGTTCACAGGAAGGGGCGTTTGGCTATCCAATCAGGACAGCCAGACCCCCAGTGGGAGCTGGTACCATTCAGAAACTCTGGCAGAAAAAGGACAGGGGTTTGGAAAACTCACCCCCCACTTCCTGCATGCCCAGACACTCGGGAGCCTAAGTGGGGACACCCAAGGGTTCCCGCCAATGGCAAAACCCACACACAGACCTCTCCCTCCCAGAATGGTAGAAGAAGGGCTGATAAAGCACAACAACGCTAGTAATGGTGAGAAATGAAAGGAGGCCCCAAGTTGGTACTTAGGTGCCCCTATTGTACACTACCGAGGCTATCGACATAGCCTGCTGTAGAACAATTACACAATAGTTGGTAGAACAGGTCCACTGCCACCAGCCATAAATAGGAGATTGTCTATGTGACTAAAATGTCACAGGAGCAGATATAAGGGGTATACTAGGTATACATTTGGCACTCCATTTAAGGTAGTGTGTGCCAATCTCTCAGACTCTAAAGTTTTAGGAGAGATACTAAATATCTCTTCATCCTTAAGAACTGTGGTTGCTCTAGGATAAAGAAAAATAATGTCAAAGGGGGACCCCAAGGGTTCCCAGAAACACTGCCCAAATGGAGCTGTGTGCTGCAATAGTAAAATACAGATGCCTTTAAGAGTTTTGGAAGAAAATAGACTCCATGGGAGAAGTACAGTACAAAGAATAGAGTTCCAAAAGACAGAGCCCATAAGAATGAATGAGTGGGTAAAGTCTCGGCTCATTCAGGATTTCAGAAAAAGGTCCAGAAGTCCAGAAAAAAGTGCTGGGGGTGGGGGTCTCACTAGGAGAGGGGATGAAGCATAAACACAATAAATCGCCCTAACGCTCCCGCCCCAAACCCCCCCCCCCCCCTCTCCCTGACCAGGGACAGGAGGATATAATCCACTCCTGGATGGCTCTGTTGGTCCAGTCGGTCATACTTTCTGGTGAGACCATCGTCATTCTTATGTTGGGTACCTGATATGTGCTCAATAGTCAAGTCAAAGCTTTGTAGGCTTATGGACCACCTGAGCAAGTTTGGGTTCTTCTTTCATCTGCATCCACCACCTTAAGCGTTGATGGTCATTTTGAATCCTATAATAGTTCCATAGAGTTAGGGTCTGAATTTCTTCAGGGCCCATGCAATAGAAAAACATTCACGTTCAACGTCACCCACCTGTTTTCCCTATCTTTTTGTTTTCTACTAATAAAGCAAATGGGGTGCTCCCTGCCTTTGCTATCAAATTGACTCAAGACTGCTCTGATCCCTGTGTCGGAACCATCAGTCTGGTCTAAGAAGGCCTGAGTATAATCTGGAGCTCTCAGCACTGGAGCTTTACCGAGGGCATCTTTCAGCCCCTGGAAGGCTTTTTCACAGTCCTCATTCCCCCTGACCTTTTTAGAGTACTTGGGAAAGGATACAGTATTCAGAGGAGAAGCTATGGTCCCATAGTTCTCAATGAAGTTCCTGTAGAAACCAGTAAGTCCTAAGAAGACTCTTACTTGAGTTTGAGTATTTGGAGTGGCCCAGTCCTGTCCAGCCTGTATCTTTCTGGGTAAGGGTGTAATCCCGTCTCCTCCTATCACATGACCAAGGTAGACAACTCTACTTTGACCAACTTGGCATTTACTTGTTTGATGGTCGGATTGGCCTGTTGAAGGGCCTGTAACACGTCACAGGTGGTCCAGATGTTCTTCCCAGATACGGCTGACCACTGCAATGTCATCCAAGTATGCCATGCAGAAGTTCTCTAACCCATCCAGAACATGGTTAATCATTCTCTGGAATGTGACAGGTGCATTCTTTAATCCAAAGGGCATGACCTTGAACTGGTACAAGCCTTCTGGGGTAGTGAATGCTGTCTTCTCTTTGGACTGGTCAGTCATGGCAATCTGCCAATAACCACTTGTCAGATCAAACTACTGAGGAATCTGGCTGAGACCAGCTTATCCACCATTTTATCTGTCCTTGGCAAGGGATGGCATCAGTAGTTTTGGTAACTGCATGTAATGCCCTATAGCCCACACAGAATGTAAGTTCTTTAGTTCCTGCCTTTGATACTAACACAACTGGTTGTGTTAGCCCCTATGTACTTGTGGAATGCTCAGTCACTCCACGATCAAGCATCTTGTTGACCTCTTCCTTTATGTGATTCCTCACATTATCTGACATCCTGTAGCTCCTGCTTTTAACAGGTACATTATCACCAGTGTCATGCCATGTTGGCCCCAAGGGATCAAGCCTGGTGTAAGTGAGAACAGAGGGGCAAAGTGAGTATTTGTACTCTTGCTGTACTGCCAGATTAGTAGAGAGTTTGACCCCTTCTACTGGCCCATCTGAAAGGTGTCCCCTTAGAAGATCTGGGAGAGGCTCACTCCCCTCTTCTTCTTGATCAGAAGCTAAGAGCATCTCTTCTCTGGAAACATAAGCCTTAAGACGGTTGGTATGAAAGACCCTTGGGCCTCCTCGGGGTTGCCCAAGTCTACCAAATATTTGACATGTCCAGGTTTTCCCATAGCGTTGAAGGGTCCTGTCCACTTGTCCTGTAAGTCCCTCTGTCTTACTGGAACCATGATGAGGAGAAGAAGAAGAAGAAGAGAAAAACAATGGGTAGAAGTTAAAAAAAGAGGAGGGGGGGAAGCTAAACATACATGTCATTAAAATCAACACAAATGGCTGCATACATATCAAGTCGCTGTTTATACTTGAAGGACACCTTCTCCCTAGCAGAACGGATTGATAAGCTGTGAAGCCAGTCATCAACTGTATGCCTGGCATCACTCTTCCAATGCAACAAAATATGCTTCTTTGCCACCACAAGGGCTCTATAAACTCACTCCAATGTTGCATTTTACCTATTGGTACCTGCTGACTTGATGTAGCCCCCGTACCATGAGGTAAGCCGCTCCAATGTTGCATCATACCTAATTGTCCCTGCATACTTGATGTAACCGGCCTGAACCATGAAGTGATGCTTTCCCAATTTGTGTACCTGCTCCAATGTTGCATTTTACCAACTTGTCCTTGCATACTTGATGTGCCCCCCTCGAGACTTTCTCTCAAACCTCGACTGCAACTCTCCTTCCGATCTCATTCTCCTCGATATGTCCTCTGCCTTTGACACCGTCAATCACTCCACCCTCATGAATCGGCTCCATGATACCCTGGGCATCACATACCGGGCACTGGACTGGTTGACCGCCTTCCTCTTGCATCGGCCCTCACAAGTGCAACTGGGCCCTTTTCTCTCCTTTATCTCACTCTCTACTTGCGGCGTCCATCAGGGCTCCATACTCTCGCTGTGGCTTTTCAACATTTATTTTACCCACCTGATCTCCACCATCTCTCCTCATTTCCAGTGCTATGCTGATGACACACAGCTTTCCTTCAAGCTTCTCTCCTCTTCCTCCTCTCCTTCCCGACTGTCTGACTGCTATTCAGGCATGTTGTGCTGATAACGATCTCTGCCTTAATGCCGGTAAGACTGAGAACCTTCTCATTGGGACTCCTTCCTCTCCTTCTCTCTGGCCGCCTCTCCTCACCCTCCTGTGAGGCTAAAACCCTGGGTGTCATCTTTGACTCCTCTCTCTCCTTCCCACCTCCCATCGCTGATCTTGCCAAGAAGGCCCCCTTTCAGCTTTACCTCCTCAGAGGCATTCTCCCTTTCCCAAGAAACTCAGCGTCTCCAGAGCTCTGGTTCTCTCTGGGCTGGATTCCTGCAACAGCCTCTTCCTTAATATTCCTCTTCCCTCCCTCCACCCTCTTCATCTAATCTAGAATTGGACTTTGAGACTTATCCTTGGCCTCAAGCCCAGGGCCCGCATCTTTCCAGCCCTAAAACCTCTCCACAGGCTCCTGGTGGTTGCAAGGATTACATTCCAGACCCTCTGCATCATCCACAAGGCTTTCTGGGGATGGGGACCTTGCTACATCCAACTCTCTCTCTCTAAATACCTCCCTGCTAGAGTCCTTCGGTCCTTCTCAAGACTTTCCTTATCTTCCTCCTCCCCTCTTTCCCTTGGTAGCCTCGACCTGCCGCTGTGACTGGTTGCCTGCAACCCTTATGAGTATTACCGGGGCCAGGCTCTTCCCTGACTAGCCACTGAGTTTGGTCCATCCTCGTCCTCACACTATTCACCCGTACCCCTACTCCTTGCTCCCCTGGCATATGCCCTCTTGGAATCTCCCTAGCACTTGCCCATCCCCTGGGACACCATCCCTTCTGCACTTCTCCCTCAACCCCTCTCCCATCCCTTGCCTGACCTGCCCCCTCCCCATGCACTTCATGTTACTGCACTTGCACAATCTGAATTTCACAAGGCCTAGTAGGACCGTTATTGTTGTTTTCTCCTCTGTCTCCCCTCCTTTTTTTTGTCTTGTGGCGCATGGAAACACTTCTTGCTGTTTAGGCGCCATACAAATTTTCAAGGCGTGACTCTGCTAAAGTATGCCTTAACTCTCTGCTGCATGTTGTAACTATCTGTGCGTTGTCTTTCATGTGCTAACCTGTTCTCTTCGCACTTAATGTCACTATCGCTGTGATACATGAGTCTTCTGCGCTGCTATAAATGCTGAAATGTAAATAAATTAAAGAGGGCTTATCAACAGACAAGTCAATATCAGCTGGAAATAGTCCCAAAATACACAACGTAGGCATGCGAGGAAGAGAAAGGCAATCTTGAATCTGCATGGACCAGTACATATATAAGACCATTCAATATCCAAGAGTTCACAACCTGGGTCTCGGGCCCAGCGGTCTCTGCCACATGACAACAGCAAGTTATGTTCACATGGATTAAGTTGTTTATAGAGCAAAGAAGCTGTACTCTTAGTCAAATACAGGATCGTAGGCAAGCCATGCAGACTAGCATTGGGGTGTGTGAACCGTACTTCAAAAAGGTTCTGTAGGGCCGAATCACGATTAAACTCAGACGATTTCAACTTGTATTTGAAGTGCAAGAACTCATACTCAAGAAGAGTATGACCATCATGAAAAAATATGACCTATTTACCAAATACCATCCTGTTGCCAGGACACCCAAGAAAGTGCCCTATCTTTAATCTGCATTGCTGGATTCCTCCACACACAAGAACCTGCAGAAAGCAAGAACGTATCCCAGTGGGTCACATTACTCTTCTTCCAAACCTGCAAAACATTCTTATTAAATGGTGCGGTCGAGTCACATGGAAGTCTACTGTCCATGTAAAGCAGACGGTCAAGTGGTATAGGAGAAACAGAATCCTATTAAATAGTGGGCCAGTTCAGACAGTCATCTTGGTCTAGTAACCAGGAACGGCAGTATGCAGTGTGAAGGCTGTGTGATATTGCCTAACTACAGGAAAACCAAAACCACCCAAGTGCAAAGGTCTCAAACAGACATCTTTCAAAATTCTTGTCTTCCTACCCTCCCCGCAAAGATAATTACTAAATAATTTGTTAATATCGCTCCTCAGTTTACCCAAAAGCGGAAGTGGAAGCATGCTAATCACATACAGAAACTTGGGGAGCAGGGTCATCTTAATTGTACTCATTTTACCCCAGAGCGACAAAGACAGTCTATCCCACGTATGATGTAGCACGGCAATCTCTGCAAGTTTAAGCCCAGTGTTCAAACCCAGGAGTGAATTCACGTCCCTAGTGACCTGGATACCTTACCTAAACACTTAAAATCACCCGGCGACCAATCATTTCGCCCTGCATCAAAGAGGGTCCTGTGACACAAAGACGAGATAGGGAAGATCAGCCTTTTATCAACGTTAACCTTATAATCGGAGATTTCACCAAACATCTGCAAAGACAAAATTAACTCCTTAAAAGGGCTTTCTGGGTCCGAGAGTAACATCAATAGATCGTCGGCATATAAAAGCACCTTAGAATCACAACCACAAAATTAAATCCCTCGTTTACCCTGATGCACTCTGAGCATAAGCAGCCAACAGCTCTATGAATAAGTCAAAAAGCATCGGTGACAAAGGACTGCCGTGCTGTGTATCTCTTTTAATGGCAAGAAAATCAGAGGCCAAATCATTGATGGACACCGCAGCCTTAGCCCCATTATACAAGGCTGTTAGGCAAGGTTTGCATGCAGTACCCTCTGGGAACACTACAAACACTATGACTACAGGTATAGGCAACCCAACATTTGGTTGGTATAAGCTTGTACTACACAGTTTTGGTAGCGTGTTGAACAGCCAGGCTTATTTCAAGAGGGGAAATGTGAGCTGTAGTGGAGTTACACAAAGATTCACGGTTACAGGTATTCAAATAAACTCTTACATTCAAGGTTTCTTGCCTAAACAATTTATTTATTTATCAATCAGATATAACGCCTTCTTCAGAAGGGCTCAATTGAATAGTAGCACATAAATATAATTCAATACTGTAAACTTTGAGTTTCTGAATCAGACAAGGCCCTTTTGGGATGGCCCACAGACACAACCTACACCCTCAGGTGACTTCAGTAACAAGGGTGCTGGGGACATTAATACCTTACTGTTGGCATTCAGAACACTCTTTAAAAGGTGGTAAAAGGCACAGGTTATTAAAACACAAGAGACAACAAATATTCTTAAGCAGTGCAGATACTTTTAGAGTTCACTAGAAGAGTCATTCAATACAATAGGCTAAGCCAAAGTCAATGGGAAAAAAGTCTTGGATAGGATAAAGCACTTCTGGTAAGTAATGGAAAAGTCTTTGCACAAGTTCTTAGGAGTCTTTGACGAAAAGAAGAATCAAATGTAGGGCCACAAGCTGATTAGACTTGTGATTGTGGAAGTTACAAGCACTTCTAAAGTAAGAGGTAAGTTCTCTTAGACTTGTTTTACAGTACCTTGGTAAAAAAGAAAAGATGCAGCTGATGACTTCTGTTCCTGTGCAGCTCTGCAGATCTCACTGTTCTGGGCCTCGGTCGTGGGGACAAGAGGGAGGACGTCAGGGGACTCCTGCACTGCACAGGCACTGTCAAAACTGGCAACCAGCAAACTTTACTTTCAGTGGCTGTTTCGCGTTTCAGCTCCTTGTGGTACAGCAAATAGCAATAGGCGTGGTTCCTGGCTGTCAAGGTGGACTCTCCTTGCTTCTGGGGTCCCGCACTCTGCTGAGGGGGCTCAAGCTTTGTCAGTCCTGCTTCGTAGGAGTCCGGAGGATCTTCCAAAAGCTTTATGCCAGCTTAAAAGTAACGCACACAATCTGGTGTCCTTCTCCCTGGCTATTCGGCTTCCTGCAGCAACTCTGAGGAAATTCAACCATCTCCGAGATGGGTGTCCAGGTGGCTTACTTGGGAGTTTATTGTCCCACCAACTCAAAGGGAGAAGTCGTCCTTGCAGGGGCTTCTCTGTCAGTGCAGACTTGGCAAGTAATCACTGCAGCAGGGCTTCACCGGGCAAACCAGTGGTCCAGGAGTTGCAGCAGGCGTCCTCTTCAAGCTCTTCTTCGGTTCCTTCGTCCAGTGGTCGACTCTGCCTGCCAAGCCAAAAGACTTGCCTTGTATTCAGTTCTCTTCTATTCACTCCAGCCTAGCTGTTGCTCACCCAGCAGGGTGGCTGTCCTTGCCGGGCAGTCAGCCAACCAATCACCACAGAGTGCATTTGGGTCTCCTAGGAGACTAAGCACAGGGAGTTTCGGGCACCTCCCTCACTTCCTGCCTACCCCAGACACTCTGGAGCCAGAGACGGGTTTCTCTCAGAAACCCTGCCAAAGGCGAAATTAACAAAGAGACCAACCCTGGTATGGCGCGCAGAGAAATTCTCAAGAAGGACCTTTCTACAAAGACTGGTGAAAAAAGAAGACCGGGCACCATTTTATCAAATATGGCTAGACGCCATTTTGAAAAAGATAGCTTCTGTGGTTACTTTACCAGAGCCGCGAACGGTCACGGTAAATGCAAACCAAGGTAGTTCAAAACGAAACCACTGCCATTAGCCAGTCAATTGAGGAAAGGGTAACATAAAAAATGTTACTTGAGCATTTAGACACAGGGGATACTAAGTAACCCTTCCAGCACTCTATTGTAAGATAGGGTGTGCTGGTTTTAGCAAGGACAATGCTAAGTAAAGTCAATTTCACTTTACTGCTCTGGGAAACAGTAGTTGATCCCAGAGAAGGTATTTAAATCTTTGGGAAATCTGGAAGACTTTCCTGTGGCACTGCACTGAAGGTGCTTTGTGACACAATTGTAAAGGTTGATGCCTATGGAGTTGGTTAGACTCCATAACCAAAAAGAAACAGTGTATAAAATCACTTTAAAATGCATGAGAGAGTGGGAAAAAGGATCTCGCTCTCTCCAGGTTAAAAAAACATCAAGTCCTCAAATTCCAGCAAAGTTGCTGGGGTCTCTAAGGTGGAGGGAATTAGCACATTTTTGAGAATTCTCCTCAACAAAGGCATGAAAGAGACACAAGAACCGATGCCTGCAGTTCATTTAAAGCATGACTTGACGGAGATACGTCTAGTTCACCCTGTAAAACACTTCTCAGTATCAATTCTGACAGCTGCAAAAGCTTTGGCAAGTCCTTCCTAAAATGGATAACGTTCTACAACTCCCTCAGGTTATCATTGCTATTCCTGCCATAAACACACCCTGTCTGATTTTTCTGGACTAGATGGACTAGCTTTGGCAGCAAGCTATTAGATTAATGTTTGACAATTCTGTCAAACATTATAAAATTTACGTGATTATTGGCGTTTTTTTGGAGAAGCCGTCCACTATTCTTTGTTCTTATAGCCATGTTTCTTGTAAAAGTATCATAGGGTGGTTTTTAAATATACTTTTCCCCCCCTCTAAGTTGTTCATAAAACTATTCAAATCTCTGGTATTCTACTCCAGACTTTGTTCGTTGAAGAGCAGCTTGAATTCTTCTCTTGTGTTACTAAATAGTTTAGCCCCATGTGTAAAAAAAGAAAATGTTCTCCAAATGTGTCTTGTTTTGAGTTTATATAACAGAGGATTGCTCAGGCTACTCAAGGTAAATCTGAGACATAACTGGCCTGTTGTAGTTACCTTCGTACTTGCCCTGTAGCTTCTATATTCACAATTGGCCCTGCTATGTGTCAGCTTGTATGACTCAAATTAAGATGACATCCCACTGCTTAACAATTGTTTAATCATTACACTGAGGAATGAGGTAAGCACAAGGCCCATGGTGGGTTGCACAATAGTTTGATGTGAGGGATCCACATCTCTGTCACTCGGTGAACTCATGAAGAATGTCTTTTTGTCCCTAGAATATATGATGTTCTAAACCATGAAATCCAACATTATGCGCTTTTGGACTTGTTGTGTAAACCTTGTTTATGTAATGGATGTGCACAGCTTTTTCACTGTAACAAAAAAGGATGACTTAGTTTTGCAAAATTTTAAAATAACATTTGATGATGCTATTGTAACACTGGGCCAGTGAATGAAAACGAACATAACGGTGATGTCCACTACCAGAATATGACTGGGTAATTGAATCTGTTTAGTAACATGTTTATGATTTATGTTTTAATAGTCTTTGATGTTTAATGTGAAGGTTTGCCAAGTTTTTTGATTTTCCCTTTTTTTTTTTTTTTTTTAACCCTGTTCTAATTCCTGCCGCCTCCCTTTTTTCCAGTTTGGCTTTTAAAATGTGTGTTTTCTACTTTGAGTTGACAGCAATGAAAAAACACCAATGAAAAAATAAGACATGTTTGTTTACACCAATGAAAATACATGCCACCATATTTTATGTTTTGAATCATACCCACACAGTCAAGTCAATAAGTAAAATGAATTGCCCACAATATAAATATTATATTATCAGTAGTATGCTCTTGAACATTTGTCATGCCTTTCTCACTTGCACAGTGTGGCTTCTCTAGCCATTTTCCAGAGACAGCAGATGCATGTTTACTGTCTTGCCCAAATGCAGGCCCCAATCACAGAGGGAAATCACACAGTGGCCAAAATAACACTTTGTCCTCATTGGTGTCTAGATGGCTATTCTGACTGGATCAGCAGTGTTCCTAAGAAAGCACCCAACGCCAAACAAGACCTGACTCAGAAAAACCATTGGGCATGGGGGAGGAGGTTTGTTTGGGAATTATTGCTGTCTCTTGCTCTCTTTGTTCCAAGATAGTTTAGTCCAGCTTAAGGATATACTGGATAGACTCCCTTAAGGCCTAGACATCTCTACCAATCCTCAGCATCTATTTAACTCTTGAGATGGCCCTTGTGTGTGCCATCTCAATAGCACCTCTACCACAAGGATAAGAAATGTGCACAAGTCCTGGTCAAGGGTCATTGATGAAGATTCTTTTCTGCAACCCTCAAGTCAGCACCTTGAGGCATAGGTCAGGATGTTAAGTTTCTCTGTTCCAACAGTCATTTGTTCAACTGCAACTACGATTAATGACTTACCCCGGGGGTCTGCAGCCTGCAGCTCTCAATATGTTGTGGACTACAACTCCCACGATCCCTCACCATTTATTATGCTGGTCTGTGCGTATAGGATTTGTAGTCCTAACCATTTGGTGAGCCAAAGATTGCAGTTCCCCGACTTGCCCTCTTTGAAACATTTTCAAACGGGACAGGTGTTTTGCACAATGTCAATACGCCAGTATTGAGTCCTGATGCATAGAGAGAGTGATTGTGTTGTGTCTTGCAGATATCAAGACACAATATTTGAAAGAAAACCACCCAGTGTGGACTGAGCTGCCAGATAGCAGAACCCTTGAAACAATATTTGCAAACTCAATTTTCCATGCATCATTCACCAAAATATTTAATATTCCATATTTACCATTTCATAAATCCAGCTCAAATCCATAGCCTCATATATTTTTTTAATTAAATATATTATATAATTATATATTATAATGAGGTTCTATTTTCTGTTCTTTGTTGAAATTCATTCTGTTGCAGAATGTATTCATTTGATACTGCATGCTCTGCAGATTTTCGGGTGAGTGAGCCTTTCTTCAGGAGACAAAGTTATAGATTGCTGTTGATAACCTTTGCCTACATATCCATCAATGCATGCAGAGAAAATATAGCAGTCATTTTCTCCCTTCCTTTCATCTTTGGAGGACGGGAAATGGCATGAATGAGTATATCCACTGTTGGTTTAATTATTTTGGCAAGGGAAGACTTTGTCCTATTTCGGGGTGGACTGAGATATAATTTTACAGTTTCACAGGATGCTATTTAAACACTTTCCTTGGCATTCTTTGTTCTCAGAGTTTGTTTTTCGTGGTCTTGTGAGTGGAAGGAAATATATAGTTTGGTGCACTTTTCCTGTTCATTTCTAAAGTAATCTGAAATAACTGGAAATAATTGTTATAAAGAAATTCTGGAAATGGTCACAAACAATTGGGCACTTTGTCTTTGTAAGTTATTTTTAAAAAAAAAACATTTTTCTTTTTTGTGCATATGCCAACAAGTGACTTACACATTTACATTTCCTCTAACAATTATACTCTCATCTTATTTTAAAATGTCTAAAAGGAATTTACAAATTCATATATCTAAAGTAGTTCCATTACAAAAGTCACTCTCTTAATATCTTCACAACTTCAATCGTAAGCAGTCTTCTCATTGCCTGCAACGGGGCGTTCCCAAAAAGAATTGCTCGTAACCCACATGTTATGGTTACAAACTGACCCAATCATTTTTCATAAAGTTCTCTTGTTCCTTTGCATGATATTAAGATGTGATATAACGATTGAGATACATTTTCGTCACAAAGATTGAAAGGAATGAGGACGAGTTGCTTGCCTCTTGCAGACTGAATTTCACCTGTTTTCAGTGTTTTCAATCTTATTCTTAAGAAGTCCATTCTCATTTTCGGGTCTGGAAACTGTGTTAAGTAATTTGGAAGAAAATGTTTTGGTTTGTCAAAAATTGAGAGCGATTTGTATAGCCTAGAAGTTCTCATTTTGGTAATGGTTTCAATCCAGTCTGCATGAGACAAAGCTAACTTGACACCCATTGGATTTTCTACTAAGTCGATTATTGTCCGATCACATTTGTCCAATACACTCAATGCATATTTTCCAAATTTCGTTAAGTATCTATTTCATCTATTACCCATCTCGTTCAAAAGATTTCTAATTGGAGAGTTTTTTGTAGAGATTTGTATGGCTCTGAACAAAGTTGTCATTTTCTAGTCAAGGTTCATTTTTAGAGAGTTTAAACCGATTTTGAATCAATCCAAGTGTAGCCATTGGAATAATTTTATGAGATTTCATTTTAATCTCCCCCCAATTTAAGAGATCAACGCCCGTAGAGGGATAATATCAAAAATCTTATTGCAGGCATTGTCTAAATGTCAAAGGAGTCAAAACCCGGAAACACATGTTATTGAAGTGCCCATCATTTTTATGCTTTCGAATGTTGTATTTTGGGCAGTTTGTTCACTGCTCCAGCTACATCGATTATTAATCTCTGTGGTATTTGCTGCTGAGCCTAGACAATACAAAAATAAAAAAGCCTTGTGGTTAATAAAAAGCCTTAAGGTATATATCCAGTATAGATAATGATGCTTGCCGTATAGATAGAATGGATTTTGGTTTTACTGGACTATAGTTTTAGTGGCACTCATTTTTACTTGAATTAAATAACGGTTGCTTTTATGTATACATTGTGAAATGTAAATTGGAATTGACTTGATGAACTAATATGAAGTGATATGAGGATTTTGATTTTTAAGGAATTGTAATATTGTTTTAATCTATAGAATATATGTGTCATAAATCACCAATGTATCAACTGAAAAGGATACAGTAACCAAAAAAGGATACAATTTGTTAGGGCTCTTCCGGATCCTATTTTCACACGACTTGATTGTAGGCAGGTCAAATTAGACCTTCCAAATGATACAACTACCTGACTGGATGAAACAGGCAGAGAGATGGATCCCTGGAAAGGGCGTGGGAATTGTATAGGAAGTATGCCTAGTATAAATAAAGTATCATAAGAAACTGTCCCAATCGAATACTAAGATAACACAGAATTAGTATTAATTCAGACACTGACCTTAAGGCAAAACTGAAGTAATCCACGAAAGTTTCTTGAAGAAAACCAGGAGTTGAACAAACGACAAGGGAAGGAAAGATTAGTAAGGGAGACTTATCCCGAACGGCACGAGGCTCTCGCTAGATACCGGTTGGTGCACCACAGGATAGCGTCCAATGTACTATGCACAATCACCTTCCAATAGTTCATGAAATACTTCCTTTCCCATGAAGAACAAAAATTAGAATTTCACCTGTTAACTGTCACAGGTACCAAAGGTTCAAAATAGTTCAGAAAACCACGTGCAGGATTACACGCGATAGCATACACGCAGCCAAGCCAGCCGCGCTTGAAGACAGCGTTTCCGCGTGAAGATTTAGCACGCGAACTGGATACACGCAGCCCAGGACAGCCGCGCTTGCAGACAGCGTACGCGTGGAGATTTGGCACGCAAACAGGATTCACGTAGCTCCGGACAGCCGCGCTTGCAGACAGCGTCCGCGTGGAGATTTGGCACGCGAACAGGATTCACATAGCTCAGGACAGCCGCGCTTGCAGACAGCGTCCGCGTGGAGCTTTGGCACGCGAACAGGATACACGCAGCTCAGGACAGCCGTGCTTGCAGACAGCGTCCGCGTGGAGATTTGGCACGCGAACAGGATTCACGCAGCTCAGAACAGCCGCGCTTGCAGACAGCGTCCGCGTGGAGATTTGGCACGCAAACAGGATTCACGCAGCTCAGGAATTAGCGTGTGGAGGAAAACACGCTCAAATTTGGCCAAAGAAATTGCTGAAAAGAATGCGAGAAACGCAGGTCCGGAGATCAGCTACAAAACGCCAACATAGACTTAATCAGAAGCAGCGATCTGAGTTTCCACGCTGCTTATGTACGCACTGCCGTGATACACGTGACGGAACTAAATCACGTGAAATTTAGCGGCGTGAAAAATGCAGACGTCGTTTTCCGGGCAATGCATCGAACAACCTCCATTTTGATTAGAATGGTCTAGTGGATCTATGGGCGTAACTCATCTTGTATGGAGAGATCGTTCCTGGTCCAGAGATATGTCCAGCAGGCATGACAATATGTTTTTGATATGACCTATTGTAAAGGTTGAATATTTTATTTAACCATAAACCATACAAAAAAGAAATACTGTAGCATATATAATCCATCAATTGAACTCCAATGTCATAATCTTAACCTCATCTTCAGTGAATGAGTGTTGAGATACATTTAGAGAACCAACCCTGTGAAACAGTTCTGAGAGGACGACTTTGTTAGTGAACAAGGTATTTGATACTTAGTCCAGCAACACTCTATCAAGGTAACCTAGAATGAGCAGCAAGACAGAGCTCTGGAGATATGGGAGGTATATGTACAGTTAATAACAAACATAACAATCAAATATTCGAGTCAGCAAAGAAGTACAAAAATATTCTTGTTTATAGATGGAGGGTTTTTCAAAGTCACTGCTGTAGTAGGGCTTAGAGGAGCCAACCTGGGACAACAGGGTTGTTACAACCAGAGTTTAACTTAAACACTCTCTTGATGGTAGCATGGCTGAACAGTCAGCCTGAACTAAGGTGAGAGGGGTGTACTATTGCGTTAACACAGTTAACATTTACAAAGATGCCAATTAAAAGGAACTGAGTCAGGTAAGTACTAAAATTCTCTCATTTATTACACTATCACACCAAGGCACACTTTCTACAATTAAAGTAAAAATACAATATATTTATATAATACACAGTTTGGTAATCAACTCGGGGAAACGCATATCACACAATATACTGTATTTTCTAAATTAGGGAAAAAAATGTTAGAGACATCCAAACCATAGGCCTTACACTTATAAGACAGCTCATATACAGTGTGGCTAACTTTAGACATCCAATCGATTAGTAAGTCATTTAAGTGTCCCACAAATGTACTTCACAGGTGAATAGCATTGAGAGGGCACTTAAATTGAGCAATCCAGACAAAGAAGAAGCAATTTTAGAGCACAAGTAGAAATTAGGATACAACTTAATTGCTGTAAGTAAAAGTTGTATTGTAGAAACCAATTGCCACTCCAAGGGTCCAGGATGACTTAGGCTAGAACTACCGGCCTGGCCACCACCAACCTGTAGTCCGCCCTTGGCTAATGCTAAGCTAAGCAGGACTTTGTGCCCAATGCAAAACCAATGGGTATAACGGATATCATGATGATGATGTTTTATTTGTATAGCACTTTCGCCAAATCGATTTACATATAATATATTTACATACATTATCACCCAACAGTGGTTTATACTCATTTATCGACCATGGAAGGATGAATGCTGAGTTGGCGTTGCTGGGATTTGAATCTGCAAACTGCAGATCACACACAGATCATAGCAGTAAGGGCTATGTTACCGGCTGAGATATAAGGGATCTCAGCCCCTGGAACCTCTACAAAGGTAGGAAAACTCCCAGTAGATATCAAATAGCTGGAGAGAGCTGGTCTCTTAATTGTTGATGTCATGCTGTGTCATTGACAGTCCCTGGGGCATCCACCAATGGTTATCTTCTGGTTGTTCCGGAGACCTCAGATTGGAGTGGAGCCACCATGTATCAGTCCCACAATGGAGCAGAGACCCCCATGGACAACTTGATGATTGCATTCCTTGCATTGATCATGGACCGGGTCTATAGGCCCTCTGCAGCTCTGAGAGTGGACATTGGAATCTTGGTAGGCTCCTCTTCTGGTGACGGTTAGCAGAGCAGGAAACAGTGTCGCAGCAGAGCACAGAGAATGCCCGTTCTTCGATAGAAGTCCTTGCAGCGGTGCAAAGCACTTGATAATGCAAGCGAATTTCAGACTTGCAAGCCCCATAGGCCTGGAAAGGGTGATGTAGGTCCATCAGGACAACTGGTTTCTTGTGCCTGCAAGTGAAAGAGAGAGAGAGAGAGGGAGGTGCCTTGCAAAGGTCTCCCCTATCAAGCAGAAAGTAAATGTCTGAAATACGACAGAGCTGGTTCCTGCAGCAGTCCCTAAATTGCTGCCTTCTTTGCATCTCTTCCAATTCCAGCAGTCAACTTACATCCTGGGTCCAGCTCCCACTCAAACCCACCCACCCTTATATCTAGAATTCAGGCTGGGAAGTAGCTTAGCCCTCCAGTAAGAGACTTGGCAACATTCAAACTTGGAGATGGCTGTCCAATAGTGGAAAACCTGCCTATTAGTTAGTATCTTCCCAGCAACAGCCATACCCCTTGAGAAATGTGGTTTATGGGCAGACAGCCCCGTCCCCATTTCCTGCCAGCAGACACAACTGATAATCATTGCTGGGCTTTCCAACTGGAAAACCTACAAAGATGCATTAGGAAAAAATAATGCTGCCTCTGTGGAAATGCAGAGACATAGCCAACAAAGGCCATGCCATCTTGAACAGGACATAAAACACAAATAGTAGCCGGTGTGAGTACATGGGCCTCCTAAATGTATTATCGCAGTGAAACAGGCAAACGCGACCATGCCTTGGGGGAGGGGTATCAACTGACACCAGCATGTTCAGGAGGTGTATGAAAAGTAACAGAATGCTTCTTCTGACACAGTGTCCCCATTTCACTCCATGGAAGATGGCTAGTACTGTAATCTGATAAATGTGTGTCATTAAAAGGGGATGTTATCTCCTGCAACCGTAGCCACATGGGCTCATAGTGCACCTCAAGACCTAGCAAAAGGAGCCCTGGGGCCCCATACAGCACGCGCATAGGGAGGGGGGATGTTGCCATAGGAAAAACATGGATTCCAGAACAAAGGAAGAGCTCTTGCACCACTGGTAACCGAAGAAGGGGGAACCAGTGCCCCAAAATAAAAATAAATTTAGAGGAGAGTGAGGTTGAAAAACCTCACTAAGCTTCAAAGTCGATGGAAATATCCAGAATGTACAGCAGTACTTGTGGGGGACTCACAAGGGCTAGTAGGAACATTTGCAGAAAACAAAACCCCCTAACTGTTTATTTGGCTTAAAACTCACTAAGTGGGTAAAATCCAAAAAAAGTATATATGACCAAAAAAACACTTCTATAAATGCACACAGTTGATAGTGTCAGAGTGAGGCTACCTACAATTTACTCTTACAGTGCAGCAAAGCATTTAAATGAATGAAAGCAATGAAAACTGTAGCAAGTAAAGTTAAAAGACCAATAAACCAACTACCAAATACCCTGTTTTATAAATTATAAGACAGTACTTAAGACAGCAATTCTTCCTATTACCTCAACATAGTCAAAGTTCCCGGGACTTGCCCGTGGAGTGGGGATTAGGAACTCTCCTTCCAGAGTTCTCGCAAAACCAAAAGCTTGAAACAGATGTAGCCTTTCAGGTAGGGGGTAAGTAGTGAATTTAGGGGTACTCTTTTTAACTCCACCACCCTAGGGGCTACTGCGGGTGGGGCTACAACTTCACCTTGAGGTAAGAGAGTAGTGCAGAGTGGTCTCGGCGCCCATTTGATCCATATTTATTCATTCACTCACATTTTTAAAGCCCGCAACAGCCCTTAGGCATCGTGGCGCTGTTACATAAAGTCTTACTGGTTACGTGGTGCTGTTACATAAAGTCTTACTGGTTACATAGGACAAGAATTTTCATTGTTACATAACAGGCACAAGATACATTAAACAGTATCGCTACATGGTTAAATGGCGATTAGAATTCCATAACTTCATTTCCTCCAGGTGGTTACACCGTTAAGATGACATGGGAAGGTGGATACAAGAGTAACCTATTCAGCATTACAGGTGAGGGTAGACTGCAAGAGGGCTCAGAGCGCCAGTAGTGGCTATATAAATAGTGGTCTTGAGGGATTTGCGAAAGATGGATGATGGTTAAGCTCTGAGAGAATTGGGAAGGGCGTTCCAAAGTTTGGGTGCAATGTACGGGAAACAAATGCCGCCAGCATTTGTTCTTTTGACAGATGGGACTAGAAGTTGGTTGGCATGGTGGCTTCTTTTTGGGCATGTCGAGATGTTCTTGAGTATGGTTTCCGATAGGTATGAAGGAGCAGAGTGATTGATGCATTTGTGTGTAAGGGTGAGGATCTTGAAGTTGATCCTCTCCTTTACTGGGAGCCAATGCGCTTCTCGTCTGATCTGGAAGATGTGGTCTCTTTTGGGTATGGAGAGGGCTGCACGGAGTGTGTTGGACTGTTTGGAGTTTCTTTTAGGTTTTTTCCAGAAGTGCCTGCCAAAAGGGCATTACAATAGTCAAGTGTGGCTCATATTGTAGCTCGGACGATGGAAAGTCTGTTTTGAGTGGTGAGAAAGGGTTTTATGGCATTTATTTGTTTGGTGATGTGAGCAGAGGCAATGGCATTGACCTGGCGTGTCATCGAGAGGGTTGAGTCGATGTGGACTCCAAGGGTCTTGACTGAAGTGGAGACAGGTATGGTGGTGTTGTCAATGGTGAGTGGTTGTAATTCAAATTGAGTTTGGGCAGTATTTCTCTGGGGCCTAAGAGGATGATCTCAGTGTAGTCCCTGTTTAGGCATAGGTCATTTGCAGCCATCAAAGTTTGGGTGGTGGTGTAGATTTGAAGGAGAGCAGCTTGTGTCTTGGTCGTATGACCCAGTGAGGGGGAGGAGGACCTGAGTATCGTCGGCATAGTTCATGTAGGCTATGCCGAGCGAGTCCAGCATGTTAAATAGAGACTTTGTGAATAGATTATAGAGGGTAGGCACTGTGCAGGACCCCTGTGGCACACCACAATGGATGGTGGTGGGAGCTGCATTGGCCTGGTCTGAGTAGACTTTCATGACCCTTCCTTCTAAGAAGGATGTGATTCATGATGTGGCTTTATTGGAAAAGTGTGCTGCGTTGGAGAGATGTGTGGTTAGGATATCATGGTCAACAAGATCAAACGCTGCAGAGAGATTTAGGAGGAGCCAGGAGGGCAGGTTTTCCCATGTCCATTATTTTGGTAATTTGTTTTTTTGAATCTAGGAGGGCGGTTTCTGTGCCATGACCTCTGCGAAAGCCTGATTGTCTCTTACCGAGGGTGGTGTTGGATTCAATGTATTGTTGGATTTTGTTGTGGGCAGCTTTGTCAAGGATTTTAAGGAGGAAAGGGACTGTGGTGATGGGGCGGTAGTTGTTGGGGCAAGTGGGGTTTAGGGACGATTTTTTGATGGGCGCACCCAAGCCTTCTTTAAGGCTTAATTGGACAATTCCTGCTCCATGGTGGCGCGGAGCACGAAACCAGCTTAAGTACACTTGTGCCCCTTCAGTTTTCTGACTGACAAGGTGCGCAGAGTCACTGGGCACACTTAGTTCTGATTTTGGTCTCGTCAATGGAGGTCCAGGGGTCTCAGGTGCAGTGGATGAAAACTGTTAGGCTTGAATCTGGCTATGCAGTGGGTCGTATCTCCGGTTCAGAGACGGCTCCGACTGACTCGCAGCTGAACAGGCCAGACACTTCAGGACAGCAGCCACAACAGGTTCCACGACATAAAAGGCCGCCAGGACATGACCGAGTAGCAGCGAGGGAAAACCATGGCGTGAACGGTGAGATTCGTAGCAAGGTGAAAGAACCAGCTCCTGGATGGCCCCATCTCATGCAAAAGAGAAGCAACTGCAGGATCACCTCGGGATGCTTCAGACAGCTTCTGGCCGCAGGCTTCTCATATAGTTGTTAAGACTAGTTAGTCCCACCTGTCCAAGTGTCAAAGAACCTGCAAGGGCCTTGTAGTTGGTGTGTGCAATGCTGGTTAATGGTAGCAACAGTTGTCTGTGTCCAGTCACCACTTCCTCTGCATCTTGACTCCAGTAGACGATTTGAGAAACTGCTTCAGGGATGCTCTTCCTATCCCAAATTTGGTCTGGGCCAGACCACCAATGGCAAGGATATGCACCATTCAAATGGGCAAGGCTGTCCAACTCGGGATAGCCCCAAAGCCCACATATGTCCAGTAACGCATGCTCTGGCATGGATGTTGATTGGGACTAGACGGTCCTGAACCCATTCCGGCTAGGTCACACACATACACCAGTTTGCCTAAGAATCTAAGCCTGATTCTGTGAAACTGCTTACCATGCATGGCATTTGCCGCCATTTTAGTATATCTATCTTACAATGGCATCATGCAGTTGAAAAAGAATGGTGTACTGGTGTGCATTGGAAAAATGAATAAAACGTGGGTCACTCTCACCAGCCTGTACTAGGCACTTTCAAAAAGTAACATAAATGTTACACAAAACCAAGGAAAAGGAAACAAAGTACCCCTGCAGCACTTCACTGGAAGGTGATGTGTGCAACATGAAAATTAAAAACCGGAATCACAAAAGGGACACTTGTTCTAGTAACCCTAAAGGATACCACTGCCTTCAAAATAAATGAGTTGCGTAATGTAAGTGAAGCAAAAAATGTTTACTCGCCTCCAAAGCCAGGTGAGTGTTCAAGGCATGGCAAAATAGCTGGGGGTTCCATTAATGTCAATGGAAGTAATGTTGCAAAAACGAAAAATCTTCCCCAGCAATAAGCTATGTACACAAAGAATTATAGGAAACTTGGAGATTAAATTGTTTATAGAACACTACATTTCCGAACAAATATTCAGATGATTGCTCCGCACATAAACACTTTATATCTGAGGTGGCAAAATGTTTTGTACCAGGACATCTCCATATCATCAATGTATCAAGGCCAAATTGCTATATCTAAATCAAAAAATGTAAATTATTGAAACCAACATTATAAACTACAATAAATAATCAGACAACTAAAAGATGATCAAGTTCATGCCTTGTTGCCCAGTAAGTACATTATTTCTGATTTCCTCCCCACTACTAGCCTGACAAAATCTGCAATTAAAGCATTGTTTAAGCAAAGCCATTACTAGCAAATATTTATTTTGTGCAGACTCTATGATGAATCCCCGGATATGGACACTTCTCCCCTAGGCGAGGGGGAGGGGAGGCCCTTCCCATGAGGCCAGGGAGCTGAGACTGCTAACAGATAGTCTCCCTGGCGTGGTGCTCAGCGGGTGGTTCTCATGGGGAGGGAAGTCAGTCTGAGGAAAACGTGGTATCCCCGTAGCCCACCTAATCCTAACCAGCCTTCCTCTCTAACCTCTTAAAACACCACCCCTAGTGTCCCTATCTGTTTCCTTAAAACCAGTAAATTAGGGAGTACTGGGACGAGGAAGAGTGCAACTGACTCACTAGGAGTCCTCAAGACCAATACTGAGACCAAGAAGAATCCAACTGACTCACTATGGTTTCCTCAAGACGAGTACTGAGATGAAGAAGAGTCCAACTGACTTCCTAGGAGTCCTTCAGATCAGCACTGAGGCGAGGAGGAGGTGCGAAAGCATTTAGGGCACCTCTGTGAATTATTTCTTTTTTTTTTTTATTGTATTACAATTTTTACAAAATCATTCTTTTGGCTGTGGATTTGATAGATTTATGCTGTAATTCTGGTTTGTTTTATGTCGTTAAAATTCTCGTTCTGTGCATTCTTCTTTAAACTCATCATTTTTCAGTCTGTTCCCAGCTGGTTTGTCTTCCAATGCTAGGCTTTCAAGAAACCTGGCTGTTGCCACAGTCAATGTTATGGATTCTCCACTCCACTCATCAACCTATTTCACCATTCTTCTTCATTTGTGGTAAGATGTTTTAATCTATGTGGGCGCAAGTAGGTTGTTCTGAGTTTATTTGTACACGGGCAATGGAGAAGTAGATGTCGTACTGTTTCTGTCTCCAAAGTATCACAGTATCCACAGTTTTCGTCTTGCGCAGTTTTCGTCTTGCGCCTGCTTTCTGAGGAATAGAATTTCTTTTGTTTTCAGAATGGTGAAACGTGCTCTCAAGAAAGTTGTGCGTAGGCGTTTATCCAGAAATTGTTTTAGGTAATTTCTCGTTTCATCAATCCTTTGTGTGTTGATGGTGTGATGAGTCTGAGATGTGTGCTTCTCTGCTTTTTCTAGGGTCTCGATCCAATCGTAGGTTTTTAGTTTTCTCTTTATTTTCTCTGGGATGCGTTCTATGTCCCATTCTGAGCATCCGATTTTTTCTAATTGATCTAGTAGATTTTTATACCACGTCGTCATCGTGTTTTTTTTGCTCGTTATTTCTTTATAGATGATATCCAGGATAATGGGACGCGGAGTTCTTAGGATTTTCCCCAGGAATAGAAGACCATTTCTCACTACCACAGATTCTAATGATTGAAGACTCAATTCTCTTCGGATAACTGCTGTAGGGGTAGAGTTTGGTAGTCGCAGAACTTTGCGCCAAAAACGCCTTCCAATTTTGTCCATAGTGTCGACGGAAGGTGTGGCATTGCTTCTGCCCCATAGGTTATTGCTGGAGTGGCTTTAGCTTTGAAAAATGTTATTATCGGGAGGATTGTGAATTTGCCAAATTTGCATTCCAAAAGTAATGCTTGTGCTGCTAATGTTTTTGTCTTGATGATGAGGTGCTCTTGCATTGATATTTCTATTTGGCTGTGAGATATTTTCACTCCCAAATATGTAAAACTTTTCACCGTCTCTAATTTTTCCGAATTTGCAAACCATTGTGATCTTTTAGTTGGCTTTGTCGATTTTTCCAAGATCATAATTTTGGTTTTTGTTGTGTTTAGATCTAGGTCGTTCTTCTTCAGATAAATTACGAGACTGTCCAATTGGCGCTGCAGTCCAATGGCTGTTTAATCCAGCAGCAGAATGTCATCCGCGTAGAGCAGTCGTGTCACTTTCGATTCTCCTATTTTGGGAGGAAAGGAACAGGTGTCGTTTTCTGCGTCTATGTCTGCCATATATGCCTTATAAAGAGCCGGAGCCAGGGGACAGCCTCGTTTGACGCCTCTTGCTGTTTTTATGGTTTTTGACAATAGGCCTACTTCATTCAGGCGTACTCTGATTGAGGTGTCACTATACAGGGCCTTGATTGGTTCAAGGAGTGATGGTGGGCATTTTTGTTTTTCCAGTTTTCTCCATAACTTTCCCCTGTTTACACGGTCGAACGCTTGTACCAGGTCAATCGAGGCTATGAAAATTGTTGGATGGCCTTCAAAGACTCTGGCCTTCAAGATGCTGATCATCATGATGTTAACCGCAGTGCCTAAATTCTTTTCAAATCCTGATTGTAATAGGTCTGCTGTCTTTGCCTCTTTCTGCCATTCTTGGAATTTCTCCAACACCAAGGATCCGAAGAGTTTTCCCAGGGTACCCAGTAATGCGATGGGGCTGTAATTTCTTGGGTCGTCCCTCAGACCTTTCTTATAAATTGGGACGATGTTTGCTGTTTTCCATGTTGCTGGAATAGATCTCGTTGTTCTGCATCTTCTTAAGATTTCCGTTATTAACGGTGCCCAAGTTTCCGACTCCTCTTTGAGGTGGAGATTTGAGATCCCGTCGGGACCTGGCGCGCGGGAATTGTTCAGTTTGTTGATTTTCTCTAGAATTGCCTGCTCAGTGCATACCATCCATTTACATGTCTCGTCTTTACCTAATGTTTTTTCCGTTGATTTTGGTTCTTTAAATAGGTTAGTAAAGTGTTCTAGCCATTTCTCTTCGGAAACGTTGTTAGTAATGGTCTTTACTGCGCCTGAGAGGTTGTTCTTTAATATGGTCCAGAAGTCGTTTGAGTTTCTTTTACAATATGCTTTAAGCATAGTCTCTGCGTCTTCTTGGTACAATTCTCTTCGGATTTATTGGAGCCATGATTTATAGATTTTTTTTTGTTTGATTGCCAGGTCTGTTTTTTTGTGTGGGATTTTTCTGGGCCTGCCTTGTCGCTTTTCGTAAGTTAGATTTCTTTAGTCGAAGTTCCACATTGTATTTATGAAGATGGATTTTTTCAACTTTTCTGGGGCATAGATAAGGAATGAGTAGCGGGCAATAGTCCAGATTTTCTAAGTTGTTATTCATACTTTTGCATCTATTTTCCTGTTTATAATTTGCTGTGATCGAAACAATGGCCTCCTTTGTCATTTTCAGCCGATTTCCTTGTATGTTTGTGTCCACCTTAGTCGGCGTTGTCACTGGCTGGCGTTCTTTTGCATGCCATGTCGCTTTAAGTAAGTTATGGTCAGTCCTAGTTAATTCCACTATCTCGAAGCTCTTAATTAGTAGATATAAACCCTTAGATGCAAAGATATAATCAATTGTACTTGTGTTTCCTTCGCTCTTCCAGGTTGGAATCCTGGGTCTGGCTGTTTCTAAGGAGTTTAGATTATACAGATCTCAAGATTCCATCAACTCAGCCCACGCGAGACCTCTTGCTGTTGGATTCGAACAGGAATTTGTTTTGTTTCCGAGTATGTTTTTCGCATCATCTATCACGAGGCAGGTGGAGTTCAGGTCACCGCATTTTAGGATGTGGTCCACATTATACGTTGTTGTCGCCAACGTTAGTATTCTTTCTATCTCATTTAAGAAATCGTTGGTTCTGATTATGGCAGGATTCCAATAGATGTTCAGTAGGAGAATGAGATCTTTGCTTGTTTTGCTCTGTGAATTTCCTTCTTTTTCCCATTCCAACAGAATCGCCTGAAATAGCGTGGCTGATACCAAGTTGTGGATTATTCGCAAACATCCACCTGTGCGTACAGCTGTTAGAAGGCCGATGTTAGGCGACCTTTTTTACCTTTGTGCGCTGGAGACAGTTGGACCTCGTAGCCGTCCATACTAGGCGGCAGTAACAGCCAGGTTTCTTGTAAACTTAATAAATTCAAATTGGCCTAGGTTTATCTCAGCAGGTTCTGTAAGGTGGGTATGGCCTCTGGTGTTCCATGATCCGATAGTGATTGGTTGCTTGTTATTCTGGAGAGCGATGTCCTCCTTTACTTGTTCCCTTTCGCCACCTGAAGGGGAACCGATTGACTGCTATTTTCTAGTATATCGTGTCAACGCCGAGGGAAACCATGCCCATCTATTTAAGTTTTTTTCCATTTGATCTGGTTGTTTTTGAGTCGAGGCTTTATCTTTCACGGTATGTCTCTTTTCCTGTATCGGCTGGCGTCTTGACTGGTCCCTTTATTATTCTGGTTGTTATTTTTTCTGAGTCCTCATCGTCGTTGTTCCGATGTCTTTTAATAGGAGAGTTTTCTCTTAGTTTTGGTCTTTCTTTTTCTCTGACGATTTGTGTTGAGTTTGAGACTTTAGATTTGCGACTTGCTGACCTGTCCGCTTCTTTTGTATATTTGTATTTCTCCGATTCTGGGGTGTGTTCTTTTTTCTCTCGGGGCGTTTTTTGTGTTTGAGGATCTCATTGTCCAATCCCTTATTTCGTTTTCTTTATATTTCTCCGATTCGAGGGTGTGTTCTTTTTTCTCTCAGGGCGTTTTTTGTGTTTAAGGATCTCTTTATCCGATCCCTATTTTCGCTTTCTTTATTGTCGTGACTATGGTCTTTTTTTGGTCTGTTCGTTATTGTACTCTTGTGTCCTCTTTCTTCTGATGTTGTTTCTTGTAGGAGGTGTAACCTCTTTTCAACAATTCTTCTGTCATCAGAAGCACAAGTTTTTTTACAGTTTGGGACGTAATATGTAGGAAGATGCTGTCTGACCGTCCCTTATGAGCAAATTCTACAATATTTATGTCCGCACTTCTGATTTGGTCTCCTTTTGAGATTTTGTGGAGGAGCTTCATCGTGGCTTTTCTGTTTAATATGATTTTTTCTCCAGAACTGTCTCTTCTTTCAAGTTTTTTTTTTTAAAACTTTGTTTTATTGGCATTTTCATAATATAACAAAAAGGCGCAAGACATTTTCACAAATTGTGTAAATAACTGGCCCAGTAACCCCCCCCCTTCACCCTCCCCAAACGAACCCCCCCCCCCCCAAAAACATAGTCCCCGTAGAAACATCTTGCTGGGGAGCCGCGTTGAAAGCTCCGAAAGTCTGGAGCTCGAGAAGGAGCGAGAGCGTTGACTACGTGAATGGCTGATTATCTACCATCGTCCCCTGGGCCGTGGGCCCTGTCCACTCCTTGTTCCCCCCCTGAGGATCAATGCACCTCCCAACCCCATGTCTGCTGTACCCCGTACCAGTTTGCTTGGAATGAGCCCAAGTCATTGTTCATCACTGCCGTCAATTTATCCATCAGGAACATGTTTTTAACCTTTTTTAGCCAGTCCTCCTTCGAAGGGGTCTCTGGGCTCTTCCATTTCTGGGCCAGTGCAACCCTTCCCGCCCTCAACATTGTTTCCCACATTCTAGGGTATCGGGGTATGTCCGTGTCTTCCGGGGGGAGGCCCAGCAGCATTGTCAGGGGGTTCTGGGGGAGAAGCTCTTCAGAAACTTCGGCGATCCAGCCCCTCACCTTCTCCCAGTATGCCTGAGCTTTCGGGCAGTGCCACCACATGTGCCCTCTCGTACCGACCTGGTCACATCCCCTTGGGCATGCGGGGGACACTCCCGTGAACATTTTAGACAACTTCACAGGGTCTCTGTGCCACCCCTGTAGGATCTTGAAGTTGTGTTCCATGTCCGCTGTGAATAAGTTCCCATGGAAAGCTATTTTAAATATCCTCGACCAGGCGTCTTCCGAGATCTCATCCCCCTTCTCTCCCCCAGGTTAACCATGTTCAGTAGTCTATACATCCCTGATACCGCTCCCTTCCTGGAGAGTCCAGGAGTTTCTCGAAGGGGGTCAGCTGTCTTTTCAGGTTCTGGCCCCAGGCCTGGTCACATAGGATTCCCTTCAAGTGGATGTATTCAAATATGGAGAGGGACCCCTGACCGAGGGCGTCTCTCAGTTCCTCATATGGTCGGAATTCCCCCTCCCTAAACATTTGCCCCTCCCACTCCATCCCCAAGTCGGACCCCGACTGGGCGTTGCGGAACCCCCTGCTTCCCAGTTTGAGGGGGTGACCCCAGAGCGATGACATCGGTGACGGCCACGATGTTAGGTGTGCCGTCTGGGGGCTTTCCCTCCAGATTGTCCAGAGAACTCCCAAGGTTGGATGAGATTTAAGTCTGTTCGGGATGAACTTGCTAGGGGCCCACAGGAGGTCCCGAATCTTAAGTGGGTGAGCGTCCATATCTTCCAAATAGGACCAGTAAGTGCCCATCCCCTCTTTCATGTGTTCCAGGAGGACGCGCAGCTGGGTGGCCCGGAAATAAAGTTGAAAGTCTGGCAACCAGAACCCTCCCTCCTCCCTCGGTAAGGTCAAGACCTTATTTGCGGTCCTCAGGGTCTTGCCCTGCCATATGAACTCACGCACCGCATTCTGGAGGACCCTGAAGGTCCGGTCGGGGACAACAGTTGGGAGGGCGGTGAAAAGATATAATAATCGCGGGAGAAAGTTCATCTTCACTGCCATCATGCGGCCGTACCAGGACAGGATCATTGACCTCCACCTCCTTAAATCTGCGGTAACTCTTGACACAACGGGGTCGTAGTTGGCAGGGGCAAGATTGGATAAATCCCGGGTGAGGAGGACTCCCAGGTATCGAATGGAGGCCTTCCCCACTGTTATTCCTTACAAGCTGTCCAGAGGGTCCAAGCCCGGGTCCCGGGTTCTCATGGGGAGCAGGACTGATTTGGACGCATTGATCTTGAGACCTGAGAAGCGCCCGAACGCGGTCATCAGGGACAGGAGTGGGGGAGCGAGGATCTCGGGTCAACCAAATAAGCCAGAATATCGTCTGCGAACAGGTAGAGCTTAAATTCCACCTCCCCCCTCCTAATCCCCTTGATCTCTGAGTGTGCTCTGACTGCTAAGGCCAGGGTTCCATGGAGAGGACATAGATTAAAGGGGAGAGTGGGCATCCCTGCCTTGTCCCCCAGAAAGGGGGAAGGGCTCCGACAACCCGCCATTCACTTGGACTCTGGCCTTTGTGGCCCTGTATAAAGCCGCCACCCAATCCCTGATGTGTGGCCCAAAGTCCATTTTCTGGAGGGTAAGTTCCATGAATCTCCACTCCACCCTGTCGAACGCCTTTTCCGAATCTAGGGACAGGACGCTCGCGTTCAAATCCGACCCCTGGGCATAGTGCAACAAGTCTATAGTTTTCCGGATATTGTCTGAGCCCTGTCTTCCCCTAATGAACCCCACCTGGTCTCCGTGGACCAGCTTCGGCAAGACCCCCTCCAAGCGCCCCCCCCAATCACCTTGGCCAGAATCTTTACATCGACATTCAATAGGGAGATGGGTCGGTAGGAGGAGCATTCCCTGGGGTCCCTGCCGTCCTTGGGGAGCACCACAATAATTGCCTCCATCATGGAGTCCGGGAGGGACCCCCTTTCCAGCACCGCCTTAAACACTTTAACCAGGTGGGGAGAAAGGGTCGAGCGAAACCTTTTGTAAAAGTAGACCGAGTAACCGTCTTTGCCCGGGGAAGTGCCCACCTTCATCCCACTAATCGTGCGTTCCACCTCATCCTCGGTCACAGGGCTCTCCAACCCCTCTGCCATCTCCCTGGTCAAGGCCGGGATCTGGATCGAGTTCAGGAACCCCTCCATCTCCGCCTCATCCCCATTATATTCAGACGAATATAGTTTCTCATAGTATCGGCGGAAGGCCTCGCCAATGTGGGGTCTATCGTAGCCTACCGTTCCCGCCTCGTTCTTTACCGCTTTCACTAATCGGCTTCTCTGCACCTCCCTCAGTTTCCAAGCCAGAATCCTATCCGCCCTGTCCCCTTTTTCGTAGTACTTCTGTTTGACCAGTTGAAGACTCCTCTCTGTCTTGTGGAGGAGGAGATCCTTCAGTTGGAGTCTATAATCGTCCAGGCCGGCCACCTGGTCGCGGTTTGGGGGAACCGTGGGAAGACCCCCAGGTTGGAGTGGGGCGATTTCCTCCCTAAGATACCTTTCCTGGGCCTCCCTTTCCCTTTTTTTCTGGGCTCCCATTTTGATCAAGATTCCCCGTAGGGTCGCCTTAAAGGCGTCCCAAAGGGTGTGTAAACCTACCTCCCTGTTGTCATTGAGTTCAAAAAATTCCGTGATGGCCTCGAGGACCTCCTGGGCTAGGACTTCGTCCTTTAACAGGGAGTCGTTGCACTTCCATCTCCCCCTGCGTTCGCTTAGTCCTCCCCTTGCTATAGTGACTCGGACCAAATCGTGGTCAGACCAGGGGACGGGGTCGACCCTGTGGCCTGAAATAAATGGGTGTAGGGTCTCGCCCACCAAGATGTAGTCAATCCTGGAGAACGACGTGTGGATGGCTGAGTAATATGTAAAAGAGGGGGAGTCTGTTCTGGGGACGGGGATCGTGTCCATCAGACCCAGTTCTAGGTTGACTCTTTGGAAATTACGCGCCATGATCTCGTCTGCTGCCCTGGAAGACTGCGGACCTGCACGTTTCCTATCCAGGGCAGGGTCTAGAACCATGTTGAAGTCCCCCCCCCCCCCCCACCACCACCGTGCCATGGACGAAGTACTTGAGTTTGTCCCCTACCTCCTCCCAGAATTGGCCTTGGCCTTCCTTTGGGCCATAAATGATGGCTAGGGTCAGTGGGGCCCCCTGCAGGGACCCCCGCACCAGCAGGTAGCGGCCCCCTGGGTCTTTCAGCGTGGCTTCGTTCTCAAAGCCCACATGCTTCGCTACTAAGATGGCAACCCCTCTCTTTTTGCACTTGTGGGATGCACTGTAAACCTCGCCAATTCCCCCCTCCCCGCAGTTTGGGCTCCTTCCCCCGTGGCCAGTGAGTCTCTTGCACGAAGATGAAATCTAGGTGTGCCCTTCTAAATTCCCTACAGACCAGGGACCTCTTAGTGGGGGTATTTAAGCCACGTACATAAGTGAGCCCACACCCAGGGCGGGCAGACTTGTCAGCCATGGTCTCTATGTTCCTCTCTCTCGGTCAACGTCTTCCCAGGGCTCTTCTCCGCGTGCTCCGTTATTTCAGCTCTGTGTTCCCCTTCTCCCCCCGCCCCATCCCCCCGGGTGGGCCTAAAACAAAACCCCAACTGCCCCCCCCTCCCTGAACCGTAACTGAACTTCCCCAACTCCCGTGTTCCCCCAAACCCCCCGCCCCGGCGTCCAGCCAAGTAGTTCTGCCATCGCTGGCTTTTGGCCGAACCACCAGCCTGCCCACCTCGGCCAGGCAATCTGCATAAGAAGCTCATCTCCTTGAGCCCCCTAAGATCCCCCCGCGGCTGTGACCCCTCTATGGACCCCACCTAATTGCTGATCGTAGGGACGTTGTTAGTAGTGAGTCCTCTGAGTCTGCGTCCCTCCGACCAGGGCACACCAGGGTGCCCCCGTGCTCAGTCCTCAGAGTCATTACGTTCTCCATCCTTTGATGGGGAGGGGGTGTTCATTTTCCTGAATTTCCTCGCACCGGTGCGCCTTCTCCTCTCACCGGACGGACCAGAGCCACTGGGTCTGCCATGCTGCGGCCCCGACGGGCCCCTCCGGGGGTTCTTATCCACTGTATACTCTTGTATGGCTCCCCTTATGTCCTCTTCCGTTATCAGGGTCGATCTTTGGCCCATGTATTCAAAAGTCAGGGAGAAAGGGTAGCCCCATCTGTAGCACACTCCCTTTTCCTTAAGCACCTGTGTAAGAGGGCGGCACATTCTACGCCTAGCCAGCGTATAGGCGGAGAAATCTTGGTATATGGAGACATGGGCGTTGTTATAGGTGATTTCCCTAGCCTTTCTGGCCTCCTCCAGCACCTTCGTCTTCTCTGAGTAATAGTGGAACCGGACCAGAATCGACCGGGGGGCCCCGGCTCTGCCCCCCGCCCTGTGCACCCTGTCGAATGTTAGCTCAGTTGTCATCTCCTCCCGAACAGGAGGGTGATGATATCTCGTACAGCTCGGGTGACGTCCCTCTCTGTTTCCTCTTCCATTTCGGGCACCCCAAAGATTCTGAGGTTGTTCCTCCTCTCCCTGTTTTCGAAATCATCCATCTGCCGGACCCTTTCCTCGTCCCTCTTCTCCAGGGCCTCCAGCCTCATGCTGTATTGTACGTCTTGGACTGCTGTTGAGGATTGGTTGGATTCGACCTTTAGCAGTCTGTCCTCGATCTTATCCACCCTTTGGTCCATTTTCTCAAATTTCTGGGCAATGTCGGAGCGCATGTCCCTGATTTCCTTTAAGATCGAGGCAAAGCCCCTTTCCATTGCCGCCGAGGAGGGGGCTGCGTCCCCAGATTGGGCCATGGTCCTTTTGCGGTTCGAGCCTTAGTCACCTCTTACAACCTCTTGGAAGCGGTATCTCTGTGAGGCTTCCCTCCAGCTCATGTGGTGCTTTCCTGTGTCCTGTCGTCCAGATCCCCGCAGCCCCGGCGGGGGGCTGAGAGTCCCCTGCTGGCCAGTCCCTCCTTGCTTGGGTTGTACGCTCCTCAGATGCCCCGAAGGGGTTGTCAAAGTCCAGGTGGCGGGCACACGCCCCACCTGTTCCCAGGCGGGGGCCTCTCACCCTTTCCAAACACCTCGTGGTAGTCTGAGGCCTCCTCTGGTCTCCCTGTGGAGGGGAGGTGGTGATTCAAGGGGGCCCCACCGTCCAGGCCAAAAGGGCCCTCCCCACAGAGCTGGGCGGGGGAGGGCGCCGTGGCTCATGCCCCAGGCCTCGTCTTGGGGGGGGGGCACCTCTGGGCGGGCACACGCCCCACCAACAGCCTCGCACCCAGGTCGCCCCTGCGTCAGGCTGTGCTGTCTCTGTGTCCCAAGGGGGGGGGGGTCCGGAGCCCCCAGCCAGAAATCCACAATGTTTGCCCTCGTGTTCCTGGGGCTCCTCTCCACTCGAGCGGGGGTGCAGGGGAGCCCCCACCCCGTCGTCCGCTCATCCGTGGGGGGCAAATCCCAGGCCCTCCGCCGACTCCGCTTCTCCGGATTCCGGCGGGCCGCGAACGCCCGCGATGAGGACTCCCGGGGGGGAGACAGCCCCGCTCCTTCCTCTCACTCCCGGGGTGGGGGGGGCGCCGGGTCCCTGGAGGCACCGCTCCAGACCCCCGTTTGCCGGGCGTGCACTCATCTCCTCGCCGCACGGGAGATCCCGGCGCGTTGTGCTCTGGCTCCGGTTGTGGGGGGAGGGGCGGAGAGAGCCGACCCATGCCCCGCGGCCGCGTCTCCGAAGTCTCGGGGGCCCGGACCCCGACCAGGTCGCTCCCCGCACACTGAGAGGGGCGGTAGTCGCAGGGAGAGTGAGGGCTGGTCGGGCGGCGAGGCCGTGCGTGCCCGGGGAGGGACCGCTTCTCTTGCGGCACCAAGGCCGTTCCGGTCCTGCTGCGTCACCCGCCCAGGAGCCACGGGTTACGAACTCCGGCTCCCCGGGGAGCTCAAGCTCCGCTCTTTCCCTCGAAATCTATCAAGTTGGGCTTGCGGGGGGGTCTCGGGGGGGGGGGGGGGCTCAATCCCCTCGGATTCCCGGGCTTCGGCGGGAGCTGTGCACTCAGGCAGCCATTGCCTGTGCGCCCCCTGGTGGCCTCCTTCTTTCAAGTTTTAATGTTCGTGTTGAGTTACTCTTGTGGGTAAAAATCGCCGAATTTCCAGTTAAGTTTGGCTGTGAAGGCTGATAAGAAGATCTCTGATTGGACCTGTGTCTATTTTCTGGAGACTTTTCTCTTCGTCTGCTGTCATCTGTCTGTTTAACGAAACTTCTCTGTTCATTTATTTTGCTTGCCTTTCTGTTTAATCCTTTGGTGGTCGAGTGACTTAGTCTGTGTCGTCTATCACTCTTTTTCGTTTCTTCTTCGTAAGTCTCATCCTCAGTTCTTTTTTTTTTTTGCTCTTTGATCAATCTTCCTCATAGGCTCTTTGGCTATACTCGTATTTGTTTAACCTTGTGTTGGATAATCGGAACAGTGTTTTTCTTTCCGGAGTGATCCGATATCTTTTATAGTTTGAGTCGTTCAACTTGACTTTCTCTTGTTCTGAACTTGTTGTTTGTTTCTTATGTTCCTTATCCTTTCGGTTTTGTAATGATGGTTTGTTATCCACGAATGATAACTTTCTTTTTTTTGCCGTTGGTCGGGGTATTTCAGACTCAGAGTTTTCGATAGAGTAGATACTGATATTGATATATCAATCATGCTGTCATCCGACACTGGAATGCATTCTCTTTTTTGGTTCATCTGGTTGTTACTATTCTCTTTAGTAGTTGGTTTTTTATCTGTGATAGTTATCCATTTTGTCATAAGTTCATTTGTTTTGGTATCATTTTTCGCTTTCGCCTGTGCCTGTTTTAGGTTGAAATTTTGGGATTCTTGTGGTGTTTGTCAATTTTTTGTTAATGTCTGTCTCAGTTGCTGTTGATGCTTTGCGTTGTTATTGTGATGCTGGAAATGCATCGGAGGGACAGGGCCTCTGTATCCTTGTCCTTTACTGCTTTTTATCATGTGTTCTGTCGTGTTTTCCGCGCAGGAGTTCATGTGGGAATCCTGGCGGTGCAGCTCTCTTTCTTTTGGTGAACGGACCCATGGGATACCCTTATGGTACCCACGGGTGGGGGTACAACCCTGTACCCCTAGTGTATGTTTTTGGGCACCTGTGGGTGGCCTGCAGAACAGGGTATGGGCTGGTGGCAGCTCCATGCTGAATTTGACAGGTGCGCAGTGTATCCTCCATTTTGGGATACCCCGGCCCTGCCATTGGGATCAGTTGATTCCTGATGAAAAACAAGATGGCCCCTGTGGCCTCTTGCTTTCTATTACCCATTACCTTGTTTTCCCAAAGTCCAGGGAAGCCCTGACTCTGTCCCTTCCCCCTGACTGGTTGTTGGGTGGAAATGCCATATATGGTGTTGTTGTGAAGGCCCGGCCAGACTAGCTGGAGCCTTCCCGTTGATGTATGTTGGGGTACCTCCTGTGGGTGGGACCTGGGTGAATAGAGTGTGTGACGAATAGGCATTCTGTGTTTTGGGTGTCTAGTATCTGGTGGTTGACACAATGACTGAGACAACCCTCCCCGAAACCGATATGAATGCAGCTTGGAGTGTTGAATGGCTCGGTACTTGTCTCAATACACATAACTTGTTGTGAGTGTCTTGAGAGAAGCGAATGGCCTGAATACCTCGTGTGCCTGATTGGCTGCCTGCCTGCATGAATGGCCGTAGTCGTGATTGGATGCTTGAGTGTGACCCAGCGGAATGAATGGGAGATCAACAGCATATCTGGGGACCTCTCACTGCTAGGAATCGTGTTCAGAAGCTGGAGTCCACAACAACGAGTAACTAGATTACCTGACGCTTGACCTTGAAGCCCTGCTGGATGACAAAAATTGCTGTTGCTCTCCTTCACAATCTGAAAGCTGCTGTGCCTCCAAGGACTGACCCAGAGAGGACCTGGTAAGGCGCCCTCTTCCCGAGCGACGAGGGACCATCGTGCACAGCTGATCTTTGCCAACGCTCCCTGGTAGACAGACCTTCGACAGGCTGCCGACCCGATACGGGGACTGCTGCGGAACTCCAAGGAGAAGCACCCGGACTGTTGTCCGCCACTGTCGCCGACCGGAGCCGCCGTGCTCCCGTTTGCCTAAGAACTTCCATTGATCATCGGACGCTCTCGTCTGCATCGGCATCCGCTTGTCTCCCGCTGGAGAAGGCCCGACCGTTGACGCGCTGAGGAGCATCCACCGGT
Source organism: Ambystoma mexicanum (assembly GCF_040938575.1). NCBI lineage: Eukaryota > Metazoa > Chordata > Amphibia > Caudata > Ambystomatidae > Ambystoma > Ambystoma mexicanum. The sequence goes on along the minus strand of NC_090941.1, from coordinate 961,520,938 downwards.
GGGTTTCCCACCACCTACAGACCGCAGAGACGCTGACGACTCGACGCCCTTGCTGGGCCACAGTTCTTCATCATCTCTTTGCGGTCCAGAACTATCGTCCCCGAGGTGGCCCGCACGCCTCTTCCGCGCAGGACGCCAACGCTCTGTCGTCGACGAGCACCGCTAGGAACGAAGCTGTCACTTCCCTGCCGTAGTTCTACCTGTTCACCATCGGACGTTCGACGACCCGTGACTCCCGCCTTAAAGGGAGGGCACTCAAGAAGGGCCGTTGATTCCCCGACACCGAACGCCAAGTTCCCCGACACCTCTCGACGATCCGTGGCTCCCGCCTGAAAGGGAGCCACTCAAGAAGGATCGGTCGGCACATCGTCGGAGAACACTACTCCACCAGGTACATTGGGGGGTAAAAACCTTAATAGGAAGAAGTAAGACTATCGGACACTATATGGACTGGGCTTGTGCTATATATCTTTATTTATAGGTTGCCCAGGTGGGGGGGGGGGATCTCCACACAGAACTGTGTCTAGGTAACGGGGCCAGCATTCTGTCTATTGTTTCCACCATCTTGCGTTCCTTTCTATCTCTATTGCTGGTTTCCTCGTTATTGATCTGTGTGACATTTTAACCGTACAGTTGATGCACTTTAATGAGATTTGATAACATTAGTGGTACCACTCTAGATGTGTATATAATTATCATTATTGACTTCCAAGTACAAAGTGCGTTATTGTGATCGTGTACATACCTTTGAATATTAATTATATAAAGACTGTGTTTTTAGTAATACAGTGTGTGGACATTCCTTTGTGGGGGCTCGGGGACTACACTGTACTTAAGAACCAGCCCGCATCACCTCCTGAGAAGCTAGGCCTTGATTGCTCGCCTATTGCTACCTTATAGAGAATCTTGGCTGGGGTCTGCTGTGCCTCTCCTCTACCATATAGAGAGCGGAAGTACAGACACCCCCTACCAGTCTTTACAGTTATGTACTGCGGAATTTTTTGCTTTCATTTTCGAGTGATCGTCTTTCGCTTTATTTTTTGTCGATGTTTCAGTTTCAAGCAACTTGTCTTTTGAATGTGTGTGTTTTTTTGTACTACTTAGTTCTTGTGTGTCCTCCTCAGGTATTTCTTTGTTAAACATTGATGTCAGTCTCTCAGTGTGGTTTTCAGGTACCTCTGATGGGTCATTGTCGTTCTTGTTCTCGCGAATTTCAGCCTGAACAGTTTGGGTACTAGTGTTCACTGGTTTTTTCTTAAATTGGAATACGTCGTTCTTTTGTTGTTCTGGAGGATTTTTTTGTGTTTCTGTTTTGTCCGTCTGTGTTCCTTGGTTTCTTATGTTAGCCTTCCATGCTTCGAGGGCCAATATATATCCTTCTAAGTGGGTCAGCTTTGAGTTTACAGATGCTAGTATTGAAGTATGGTCCTTCAGAGTGTTGTTGATGGTTTCGTATAACTTTCCAAAAGGTGCTAAGGCAACTGTCACCGCTGACATAACAAGTTGTAAGTCAGGCTTTTTTCCAGGTGAATTTTTTTCTTTTATCTTTGTGGTTTCGTGGCCTGACTTGACTTTGTTTGGAGTAGAGAGAAGTGGATGCAATGCGTCCACCAGGATGTCATCCTTTCTGTGCTGACCAATCGATTTCAAGCCAGCAATCAACGATCTGTTTGATCATGTTTTTATAGTTTAGTATAGCCTCTACCGGTTGTGTTTCTTCTTGGTTTCTTGGGTGGATGATGTTAGGCTTCTGTGTCGTTTCGTGTTTTTTTTGTTGCCTCATTCAATGTCGTATCTTGGTCTGACATGTTTTTTCTTGCTTCTTCGATCGTTTCTTTTTGTTCAGACGTTGTTTTCTGGTTTGAGGTAACTTTCGTCGATGTGCCTTCATCCTCGTTGTTTGGGTAGACGATATTTGACTTCTGCTTCTTTTCATGATTTTTTTCGCCTTCTTTAGATGTGGCTTTATTTTCCAAAATGTTTTGTTGCTCCTCTTTTTGAATTTGTGTCGTTTGTTTCATGTTTCCGTTATCGATATCGAGTTTAGGTTTCTCCGTTTTGACTTGAAGAGTCTCATTTTGACCAAAATGCCAACATAATTGGGGCGAGAGGCCTCCCGGTTCAAGGGGGTGTACTGAGGCCAGTTGTTTAGGTGGATTTCTTTGGGGAGATGGCGGAATCCCCTCGAGAATTTCTATATCGGAAAGTTCAAATCGGTTCATTATAGGGATTTTCCCTAGTTTCTCAAAGAATCTTCCGATCGGGTTGTTTGTCTGCGGTGTCAATTTGCCTGTTTTTTTTTTGTTGTATCTTTAGTGGCAATTTGAAGTTGGGAGTAGATGAGGAGATAATGTCGGGAATACTGGGTCCTGGTATTTTTATATTTCGGTTGTTTTCAATTTCTTTTGTTTTAAACTCCTGGATTTTTTCCTCTTTCTTTTCAACATTTTGATCAGCAGATAAAGAGTTCAGTTCTTTTTGGAGTGTGTTCTTATTAATGGAATCTATTATTGAGTGCATGTGTGTTTTGACCCAGTTATGTTCTCTCAGGATGTTAATTTCATCTAATTCTTGTTCATCCTAGTCTCCCAAATATGATATGGTTCCATTCAGAGAGTGATTTTCTCTCAAGTCTGTTAAGTTCAGTTCAGGGCTTGATAGTTCTGCCCTAGCTATCACTGGATGTGTCTCCATTTTGATTTGCAATTTTGGGCTATGCAGACGTGTTTCGATCTCTTTCGATCTCTTTTGCTTTCATTGAGAAGGTATGATCCAAACAGTTTTTTAAACCCTCTTCTGTGGTTAAATTCTGTAATGGGGTTTTGGTTAGGTCCGTGGTTTTGTGTTTGGTCTGCGTCGCGTCATCAGGGGTCCGACTGCAGCTTTCGGCGGACCCCGTCTCCCACTCCTTTCCGACGGCAAATGCAGAGGTCGTTTTCTGCCGGGCTCCAACATATCCGGCTGATGTTCCCTCTTCCCCTACCTCCGGCTTCACCGGTCGCGCTTCTTCTTTGTCCCCAGAGAAGTCCGGGCCAGGGAGCTGAGCAGTCATCCCCGCTACCTCTGGCCCCCCCTTCCCCCATGGTCGCCTTCTCCGGCGCTTGTTCCACATATGCTTTTCCCGCTACCCCTCTTGCGTTCTCCAGCGAGACGTCGGTGTGGCTGGGTGTGCCCCCATGGGGCTCCCGGTGAGTGCAATTGTTATCAGGCGCAACGGCTGATTGTGTAATGGCGCAAGTAGGTATGGTGTGTCTGTGTGGGGATCGGAGGGGGGGATTGGGGGTGATAGCGTTGGGTTTGGTATGGGGTGTGTGATGGCCATTCCGATTGGAAAAAATGTTTCCGGTGTTGTCCTTGGCAGGAGTTCTGATGGAGTTTTCATTGTTTGGAAGCTGCTTCTCAGTATGCGGCCTGTTTCTTCAGAGGTGTTAGTCGGTAGATTGGCCGTCAATAATTTTTTTGTTTTAGTTTCCATTTGTTTTTGGTTTTTGGTCATTCTATCTTGTATTTGGTAGATGGTGGATGGAACTGTCGTCCACACGACTCTCCCTACTTGTTTTCGGTAGTGGAAACAAAAAGGAAGGTCCTAAGTGTTGTTTTGCGTATGTAGGATTGGCAGTTGATTTTGCAAATGCTTACCGCTAATACCGCCGGGACCAGCTGGAAACAGCAGAAACAGTCGCGCCCGTTACTCCTCCGCGGGCTTCACGCCGCAAGGGTCGCGCTGTCCTGCATTTATGATGCACTTTCTGGAGGTGTGGCAGGAATGGTCACGTGACGGATGTCACGTGTGAAAAATGAAAGAGATACCCACTCGCTTCAACAGCTGTCAGCTCCAGCTGACAGGCTTACGCGAGTTGGAGCGGGTTTCCACAAAGATGGTAAGTTGCACATCGGGCACAGTGAACATAGGCAAGAAGTTTAAATAACGTGGACATTTAGATGTCCCCCTTCACAATAGGGGTAAGAGTGATACTTATTAATAATGAGTAGTTAGATCGCAGCATTTGACATCCACATGCAGTGTCCATACTAATTACTACATTGTTAGTATATTGGATGATTTAATACATATAAAAGGTAACACCCATAACTGACTTGGATGATTTAATACATATAAAAGGTAACACCCATAACTGACTTAAGAATTTTAATTAGCTAATAGGCTAGAACCCTTTTTTATGCAGATTCACGTATCAACCCATTGCTGATATTTTCTGTTATCCACATAAAAAATGCCTGTGTACTGTATTTAGCTAGGGAGTTTGATTTTTTTCTGTCTAGACTGTCGATAAATTAAATAACCTTAGTCAGACATCAATTTGTTCTGACTGATTACTAGAATGGTCTTTAACTAATGAACTAAATGTCTTAATTTGTTGGTGCACATATTAATATCACCAAAAATGGTTTTCTTGTAGAAATTGATTGAATGGAATTTTTTGGCCCCTGATAAAGAGTGAAAACTACTCAAAACGCGTTGGGCTGCTCCTTACAATAAATCAATTTGTTGATTATTAATAATTGAATTTGTCCAATGATTTAAATTGTCTAATGAAATATTTTGTGTTACCACATGAAATGTCACCTCATACCATGTAAAAATAGTGAATGAATTCATGAATACCCTCAAACACAAGAGGGTCCACTTTATCCTCCTCACTAAGGGGAACAAATACTAGACTGGACTTGTCTAAGAGCCCATAGGCCTTTGGTTATACAACAGTGTGGAGGGGACGCAGGGTTCCTAATTGGAACTCCTTTTGTTTAGCATTGTTCGTCCAGCTTAGATACCAAAGCTGAGTTTTTCTCTCCCGCACCTTAAAACATTTTTAAAAATAATGACTATACAAATCACCACCTAATTCACTGGAAGTCAAATTGATAAATGAACTACAATATAGAAAAGGTGTGCTAAAGTGTTCTTATCGCTTGTTCTACCCAAAAGAAAAAAGCCAATACTACAGGGGTCTGGGGCCAACAATAAAAATATCTGGCAGGATAGTGAACCAGGTATAAAGCCAAAGTGGTCTGGGACCCGAAAGCAAGATACTAAAGGTGTCTGGGACCCAAGAGAAGACTGACAATATTACAGGGGTCTGGGACCCAAGAATAGGAATACCTGGCTGGATAGTGAACCGGGTACAACGCCAAAAGGGTCTGGGACCCAAGTGAGAAAAGTCAATACAACGGTGGTCAGGGACCCGACAACAAGAGTACCTTGCAGGATAGTGAACCAGGTGCAAATTGTTAATAGCCAAGAAAAGTCAAGAAGGAATTGAGATCCTCAGACAATAACAAACCATACACAAAACCTTTGTAAAAATGATAGTGCCTGGCAGGCTAGTGAACCGGGTAGACTGTGAACACAGCAAGCATTGTAAATATACGAGACATTTTGTTCAATGTGCCTAGACCTGGGGAAGTAGGCATACCGGTATAGAGTTGTTTTGCCGACCAGAGTTTTTTCGATGTATTTTTTTAAACAAAAAATGTATATCAAAAAAACTCCCATCGGCAAAGGGACATAGAAACGGTATATGGTGTTTCTGGACATTGTCAAAGGAATAAAGAGAAGGGGACCTTCTTTTGACATTGTAAAGGTACAAGACTCTCTTGTTCTATGTGCCTTATTGGAACCTCAATCCAAGGAACCTTTTTTTTATACTTTTGTTTTCTATCCCTTAAGAAGAACATTTCATTTTAAATCACCCAGAAGTGAACTTTTGAACATCCCCCTGGAGAAAGAAGCCTTTTTTTATCAAGAAGAACGCCCCTTTTCTTAAAGGTTGAAAATGGGTTTTTGGAGACAGGACGATGAACTATTTGCTTTAGTATTATTTGAGGCTGGGAAACCCCTATTAGAACTAGGGTAAGACAGTTTTCTCTTTTGCTTTAACATAAATAAAAATCTATAGCCAGAGACATGTCTCCTGTGTGTCAGTCTCCTCCTTCCACTCCCTTGCAACTCCCAGCCACTTTTGACTTAAGGTACACTGTTGGCATCACAAGATAGTGGGCTTTCTCTACAGTATCAAATTGCGTCTGTGACCTCTTCAAAGAAATGTTTTACTATTATTGACTAAATTGTTATGCATTTATGCTCTGTCCAACAGGTTTCAGCTAAGAAATTATGATATTGTGGATTTGTTCTGAAAACATGATATTATGACGACAGAATGATAAAATGTTTTTTGGACATTACATGAGAAATTGATCACTAAACTTTTTTGTTGCTTGTCTTGATCAGAATCAATACCTTATGTAATTGCAGATTGCTTCATGCAACTTGCCAATAATCGTCCATATATAACACCATCAACACAAATGTGAGACTTAAACTTCACTGCAATGATTTTAGTGTCTGTGCAACTGTAACATAGCAAAGATGTTGCATCTCTGGTCCTGCTGCTGTCGAAGTAGGTCCCTACCTATTTAGACTCAATTGCAGAGCCTTGGCTCATATAAAGCTTTGGCACTATGCTTAACACACCCCCCTGGTCAGTGGTTTCTTTATACGCTGTAAATGTAGAGCGGGTAGCACTTGGTGTACAGACTAATGCAATTCATTTTTGATTTTGGATGGAACATTATTATGAGCACCAATTGAGGAATTTACATTATTGCTCATAATGGACTAGGCTTTCTTTAAAACCGGAAATAGCACCAACAACCCACTGATGCATAAAGCAATCCACTGAAAACCAGGACAAGAGCTGTGCTCTGCATTGGCCGAGCTAATTCATGGTCTCCTCTATCAGTGACTAGTGAATTGCACCTCTTCAGCCCAGCCCTCTCTAATGCATCCCCTTCAAGTTTCTGATCCTTCAAGAAACATAAAAATGTCAGAAGTTTTTAAAGACCAATTTTCCCTCCTGCCACCACTTAAACCCAAGAAATAAGTTACTGTCTGATTTTTTTTGTGCAAGTCTAGCACAAAGATGCAGTGAGCAATGATTATGTTCTACATATAATGTACCATATGACTTGTATTGAGGTGCTCCAATTTGGCTTGCCTGATGGCAGCAAAAGGTTTCTATAGAGCTTTTAATCCAACTTCTTAATTTATTATAGAGAACCAATGCTTTAGTGATTTAAATGTGGAAATACAAATACAGAGAGAAACATTAACATGGTGTGAAGAGCAGGTGATCTCATGTGTGTTTATTGGGAGATTAAAGGGATACTGTCTGGGTAGAAAATGTACATTTTATTTCTCCTGTAAAAACTACACCGTGGAATGATATCATGGCACATGGGTAAATAAATGACATTGATATATTTACAAAGAAATGTTTACATGCCTAGTTTTTTTGTCTTTTTCTCTGGATCCCAGCCCCACCAAAGTCACATTTTCTGGATACCTCATGGTACCGCACAGTAAACGCCTCCAAAGGTCAGTGAGGTTATCTGTGAAAAGAGAAAAATGTGGTAGATCCATAATGGGCTGTTAACACTAACGACTGTACGATCACAACCTGGTGCTAAAGTTCAGTGCACGTTGGAATCACCTAGAATGCCAAAGCTCCACTTGATGGGTGGGGATCTTTTAAGGAAGTGAAAGTGAAAAGTATTTTAAAGCACGGTTCTCCTCAGTGTAGATATTTTGTTTCTTTTAGTTTCATGTGCATCACCCGATGCCCAACATATGAAAAGGGGGAGTTTTTGCACAGCCCCTCAATGATTTGAAACTCTACTCACTTTCTGTATGTCACTTAAATTTAATCGGTTTGGATTTAGAAACTGGATTTGTTGGTAGCATGCCCAATGCAGGTTACCTAAGTGAGCAGTAATGTCGACTTTAATATTTTAAAATGTTTCTATTGTTAAGGTGGGGCTCCCAAGAGGGTTCCCTTTGGCCTTTCTTGTAGAACTGTCTCCCAAACCTGAAGAGAGCCATGCTTTAACGCAGCATAACCATAATGCTGCTTTTGGCATCATTCATTACCATTTTTCTAGTCCACTTTTCACTTTTAATTAAATTGATCAATTGTTTTGTCAGTGTTTATCTGTTTGTTGATTTAACAGATTCCCAGCCTGTAGTACACGTGATTGCTTCCAGAAATCAGGATTGGTCTGAACACGAAATTGCCATGGACTCCAGCCCTACAATAATTTACCAGGATCTGTCTGGCGAATCCCAGTCTGCTGCTTCAACTATAAAAGCTCTGCTGGAACTCCAGCAGACATCTGGTATGTGTTTTGAAGAGGTTAGATTATTTTATTGCAAAATACAGCAGTCCCAGGAGAACAATGAAACTGAACCTGTTTTTATATAATTAAGCTATGTCCCCTGTGTTTTCAGGCACATTGTTGTAGTGTAAAAATCTTTGTGATGGCCAAAACATTTACTAAATTGGTTGCAGCGTGATATGGTGTGTACATAGCTCTTGTGCATTGCTTCTAATTATCTGCAAATGTACCTCCACTGTAACTGAGATTGCTCCTTTTTGTCTAGTTTTTCTGGGTCCAACCAAGTAGTGACTTAGTCCAAGTAGGGACTTATTATTGTCACTAAGTCTTAGAGAACAAAATGATGCTACCAAATTAGGTACTGTATGTGTTGAAAGCCAGGAATGTATTAATATAAAAAGGCTGTAGAAGCTGAGGCAGTCCCTATGGTGACTTTACTAGTTTCATTGGTTCAATGGAGCAAGAAGACCTGGTGGTGAAAAGGTAATAAAAAGGCACAGAGGCTATTGGGCAATACTTAAATAATGACATTGTGTATTTTGGGCTATAGGCCGTTACTTAGATGGGTACTGTTTACGCTTGCGTGTTCCTATGAAACATGTTCCTGCAAAACATTGCGTAGAGCGGTGGGTTTGGCATTCAGATGAGAGGTAATCGCTTTGGGATTGTGTGCACTACTTCACAGCTGGTACATGGTGTTAGGGCATTATCTTCAATAATTTTGTTGGCAGAAGGGCGTTTATGGCTGCGTAGTGTATTCCAGTAGAATGGGGCAAGTAGTGAGAAGGAGTAACAGAGGCAGGAGACGCATAGTGGGTGGGGGATTGATAGTTTCAGGAGTGCAAAGTCAAACAGGTAGAGTACAATGAGTTGCAGTCAGCAAGGTCATGGGGAGTTGGGTAAGCCTGTGGGTAGATTTAAAGTTAAGGTGTTTTAAGGAGGGTGTGTTTTTTGCATATAGATTCCACCCACTGCCAGGGTGGTAGGTTTATGTGGCGCAGGATCTGGGTAGGTTACGAATATGTATGTAGAGAAGTTAAGAACTTTGAGGGTAGCAAAGGAGCAGAGGGGAACACCAACAAGCAGGCATACACAGTAGTCCAATTTGCAGCGCACCAGGGTAGAGATCAAAGTCTTTATTTTGTGGTTTGCACGCATATTTTCCTTTGTATTGAGGATGATGAGCCTGGCTGCAATGGAAAACAATTGCTAGAAGAGTTTTGGTTCGCTATAAGGATCCGCAGGTTATGAACCATGGATGAAGGGATGAGGAAGTGCAGGGGAAGCAGATAGGAGATTCTGCTTGGCACTAGATTCAGGGAAAAAGATGACTTTCATCCTAAAGGGCGAGAGGGTGCTTGTGTTGCAAGCCAGACAGCAGAGCAACATGGGTTTGAATCCCAGTCCCGCGCTTGGAGACTGGTCTCTTTGCAAACATGGAGCTGTACTTTGATGCATGTGGTGAGGCTGTTGCTTATGTGTTCAGAGATGGGGATGAAGGAGAAAAATAATCGTGTATCAGTGAATAAGTGACAGTGAAAGTCAAATGAAGGCATGCTTTTCCACATGGAAGAGATGTAGAGGGTAAAGAGACATGGGCCCAGGACCGATGCTTGAGGATAACCCACAGGGGTCTGTAATAGGGGTCTTTTGGAGCTGCAAAATACAGATGAGTGGTCCGAGAGATATGAGGCCTCCGGGTGCAGTACAGAGTCATTTAAACCGATAGAGAAGAAAATTCGGAGGTGGGAAAACAAGGCTGCAGAGAGGTCAGGTAGCATTAAGTGAAACTGCAGCGAAGATAAAATCTGTGAGAAAAACGCCAAAATAGCAGCTGCCAGGTTTCATGCAAGAGGATATAAGAAAGCAATCAGTAAGGCATATGACAGATGCTCAAAACAGACCAAAAGTGATGTACTCACCAGATGAAGGACAAAATGTCTGAAAGCCCCAAGAGTTGAGTAATTACATTAGGTTTATCACAACCTTCAATGAGGGAGCTAAAGAGGTGATATAGATTATAGGAAAACATTGGCATCTCCTAACTAGAGACCAGGATATCCGTCCTCACATACAAGTGAATGCAAGTGTAACCTTTAGAAAAACAGCATCAATGCAATCAAAACTGTCACCAAGTCTATTCCAATCGGCCGTCCCCCCAGCACCAACAGGGTGGCTAACAGATAAACCCATTGGCTTCCGCAAATGTGCCAAATGTAAGGCCTGCAAATTCGGGGCCAATGTCAAAAGTTACAACCGTCCACGCACAGGATGAGAAGTCAAAATCAAGAAGTTGATCACATGCATGACTACAATTTTTGTATCTGCAATCTCATGTAACTGTAAATTATGGTACATTGGCAGCACCAAGTTGGAGGTAAAAGCCAGAATACTACAACATCTGAGAGCAATAAAAAATGTTGATATGACATATCCTTTGGCTAAACATTTTGAAGAGGTACACCAAGGAGACAAATCTTCCTTCATATATTTTGCCATCAATAAAATATTCCACCACCCAAGGGGAGGCAACAGAGAAAAGACTTAGACAAGCTGAATGCAGATACATTATTGATTATAATACGAAGACTGCTAAAGGACACAAGGATGAGGAACCATACACCTTATTGGGAGACTACTCACCAAATCTTATCCAAAAATTCTCTCTCCCGCCTTTTGTTCCCAAAATGCTATGTTAGTTTCTATATGTCATGTGCTATTTAACAGCTGCAATAGTGATTAACAGGTTGATTTGAAATTCATTTTAATGTATTTTCATGTATATGTTTTAGATACAAATGAATGGTTTGCATGGCCCGTGTAATTTATGTGGTACAGTTTTACCCTCTTACATAACAATTGACTTTAGCGGAATTAAGGCCATAACCAGCAACTGCTTGGATTGAATGCACTTGCATGGCCTTTATAGGTCAGCACAGGATTTGTAATTAGAATGCCATTGGTCCATCACATGTAAGCTAGAGGCTGAGGTCCCTTAGAGTAATGCAGGCCGTACTAAGACAAATGATGTCAAGCACTGTGCACTTTATGATATAACTATTCAATTGAGTAATCAAGCATTTTTTTTGAAAGTTTTGTACTATGAATCCTACAGACCTCCACCCAGTCCCAGTAGAACATTTGATAATTAACCAATGGCCTGATTCTACAAACCTAATGCTAATTTTAGTGTTATTGGTCATAATTATTCTGCACTACAATCTCAAGCACTTTACTGTAGATTATTCACAATTACTGCGAGGCAGAACGCCCTTCACGCAGTGTGGTACAGCCCCAGGACGATGTTCAATAATTTTTGCAGCTAGATCGTAGAGGTGAAGTGGCTAGCCTTGAGCGAATGTAGCTCGATTGCTACATAGAAGTGGTAGTTTTAAAGTTAACAACGCACTCAGCGCTTTACTCTATTTTGGAACCTCCGTTATTGCTTTAAATGACAAATACTGCGGAGCCGATGTTTCAAACCATAGCACAAAGCACTTTATTTTGGAATATTTCGAAATTGCTGCTCGGCAGTAAACCCCAGTGTCAAGACCTCGTAGATAATGCTTCAAATTATTTTGCACAAAGTGCTTTATTATGGAGGGCTCTTAACTATTGCTAGGCACTAAGCACGTTATGTATCAACATCCAGCTCCTAAACCCATGTAGCTGCTATTTTTAAAGCATGCCAAATAATATACAATCAAAAATACACATTAAAGCAAAGATTGACAGCAGCCATAAGAACGTTTCACGATTAGATGCATATTCATGGACTGTATTTATAGAAGCACAAATCTACATCATTTTTACGTGATAGATCTATTATCTTCACTATAAGTAGGAACACGTTCCAAAATGGCGGGCTGTATTGCATTGCCTGTGTCAAGCATGTACTGGGGCTGAACCAGGTCATTAACACTAAAGAGGGACACTGTAATAGATATAAACAGGTCTTTGCAAAACTTGTTTGTACAATTTGATGAAGCCTGCAGGGTAGAAACACATTGTTGTTTGCTGTTTGTGATGTTCACACCTACTTAAAAAAGTAATGAACAAAAGCCCGTGGGAGTTTGAGTACATTATTGAACTCATTGGAGCGAGTGCCGCCACTTGCACTGAGGCTTGTGGAATCTGCTTAGATCACATGCCATGCATAGGCCGACATCTAGTGGAAGCTGCAGAGTATTACAGTTGTTGTTTTCGAAACTCGAAAAGGGACGGTGCCAGTAATACTATCCTTAGTGTGACATCCATGTACCCATGATCCCTCACGTGTCGAGGTCCCTCAGATAGTTTTTTTCCGCCATTCTAGACGGACGCGTATAGCAGAGTTCCTCTTTCGGCGTAAAGCCATTGACTTATTTCAATTACCGATAGTTCATTCTTTCTATCCTTTACTTCACCGACTATCGAAACATCACTCCGGTGAAGACAAAGAGACTGCCTGTCAAAAGACTACCGCGCTGGACCGTTCGGCTTTGGAAGGCCACCCTGGGCCTCGTCCCAGACAATAGGGAGAGAGTGGGGATGTCATTTTAGGATGGATATGCCCCTCTTCTTACACTACTTTCGCCCAGCTGTCATAGTTTGTAGTTATGGACAAGACCACATTTAAAAATGCCCCAAGTGCAATCGTAAATTCCTGAGGGTTGATAAGCATTTAGTCTGTAACTTGTGTCTCCCAAGAGACCACGTTGTGGCGTCTTGTCGAGCTTGTAGGCTCTTCAAGCCCAAGACTTTAAAGGACCGCTCCACAAAACGATGGGCCCACTACGCCAGGCAACTCGAGGCCAGGGAGGTAGAAGACGCTTTCAGTGATGGCAGCAAAGCCGCCGTTTCGGACGGTATGGCTGACGGGGTAGCTCCGGCTACCCAAGCGCAGGCCCCCGACCGCGGCGGCCATGTTGTGGGGACTACACCCGGCAGCGGAAGCGCATCAAAACCACCCACCACTAAACACATAACCCCAAGTCGAGACTCGACACATGGGTCGATAGTCTGACAACACACGCCACCTTGGTAAAGGTCAGTTGAGTCCCTGTCATCTGGGCATTCTTGTTCGAGATCGCCACATGACAGGACCCAACCATCGAAAGACGGCAAGGGTGTCCCGTGTAAAACACGAGGCTTCGGTCCTTCCCACACCCGATCAGGTAGTAGGCCCCAAACAGTCCAAACCGTTGGATAAACACGGCTCTGGGCGGCGGGGGGCGGGGTGCGGGCTAGAACATAAAAAGGAAGTCCTCAAAGACCCCTCATAGGGATAAAAGCCTTCATACAGGAAACACTTCTCATAAAGAGAAACCTAAGAAAACTAGGCCCATCTCTGATGAGGATAAACCTGTAGAGACTAGGCCTAAACAATCTGGGGTTATTCCTCCCACAGATGAAGATTTGGGACTTCCTTCCCAACCCTTGGTAATCCCAAGTTCAGCAGAATGGTCTTAACAAGACATAGATAGGGTCATGAGGAGAATGTCCTTTTGGCCAATTTCTACGAAAAGGACCCTGCATACTTCCAGAGTTTCCAATTCACTCCCCCCACTACAGCTCCCACTGGGTCTCAAGTCTCTGCTCAACCTTCTTAACCCCCTTCTAAAAGGTCTCGTACACAAATTCCAGTGCATAGCACAGTCATTGAGCTCTGACCTGGACTCCGAACCCGAAGTCCTCTCAATTGTAGAGGCAGCTGACCCTCAGTATGATGAGGATGCAGCAGACCCTTATTATGGGACAATTAGGACCAAGAGGCTGACCCAGAGGCCAATATGTATCCGATAGACTCACCTATCGATCAGGACCCTCCTATCGTTGATTCTCCTATTGACAACCAACCGCTTCTTAATGATGTGCTAGCCAGGGCGGCAGAGCACTTTCAAATTGACACCCAGGAAGTACAGGAGGATAAGGACTTTGTAGAACAGATCCTTGGGGACCAGAAAACAATGGCGCAGTTTATTCCTTTACTCAAGTCAATACAGCTCAGGATACAACCGTCATTAGAAGCCCCTAACATCACACGGGCTGTGAACCCACGTGTAGAAAAGCTTTTTAAACCCACCCCTTCAGACCCACTGTATATTAGAGGGCAGCTGACACCAGACTCATTAGTTGTAACTACAACTAGGAAAAGGGCGGGCACCCGCCTTGCTTCCTCTGAGGCCCCACCCAACAAGAAAAGCAAAAAGATTTACACCATGGGTGGGAAGGTCGCCTCCTCTGTGGCTTACCAAACCAGAATTGCTAACAATGCTACCCTTTTGGCCAGTTATAACTGCCACAAATGTGAGGAAGTGTCTGCTCTACTATCGTCTTCCCCAGAACCACTGAAATCACAGCTAGCACAGGTTGCCGCAGAAGGGAAGGCAGTGTCAAGCTGCTTACTTAAGACCAAACTTGACTCGGCGGACAATGCCGGAAGAATCATTGCTCACGGTACTAACGTTATGCGTGGCTGCGGCAATCAGGTTTCAGACCAGAAACGCAGGCCACACTAATTAACATGCCTATTGAACCCAATGTGCTCTTCGGCAAGGCTGTTGAGGACGCCCTTAAGACAGCCAAAGACGACTATGACACTCTTAAATCGTTCGGTCAACTCGCCAACAAGCCACCCGGCCAAAGGGTTAGTGGCAGTCTTTGCCGTTTTCACGGCCAAGGTTCTCAACGGAGGTCCAATTACAGTCAAAACCAAAGCTCCTCCTGGGGAAATAATCGGAGTCAGTCCTCCCAGGGCTATCCTAGAGGACAGCGGAGAGGTTGTGCTCGGGGCAACCCCTCTCCACTTGAGGTGCCCTCCCATGCCTCTCCAGTACGAGGGCGCATTTCCAGCTTCACCCATGCATGGGAGGGAATCACCTCAGACAGATGGGTGCTGTCCACAGGAGCAGGCGGATACTGTATAGAGCTCCTCCAACGACCCCACGACCACCCCCACGACAGAAGATCCACTCAAGAGAACACCAGCGTATCCTCCTCGAGGAGATAGCCACTCTTCTAATAAAGGACGCCATAGAAGTCGTCCAGGCCAACCAGGTAAACAGGGGTATTTATTCAACTTACTTCCTTGTGCCAAAGAAAGCTCAAGCAATGCGCCCCATATTAGATTTGCGCCCTGCAAACAAGTATGTCAAGCCACAAAAATTCTACATGACTACGATACAAGAGGTAATCCCTCTACTAAAAAAGGGGGATTACATGGCAACACTGGATATAAAAGATGCCCATTTTCATATTTTAATGTTCTCAGCGCACAGAAGATTCTTGCGTTTCAAGATAGCGAACCAGCCCTGCCAATTCAAAATGCTGCCCTTCGGAATAGCTTCTGCTGCAAGGGTATTCACAAAGGTACTGGCGGTGGTGGCAGCGTACCTATGCAGGGAGGCAATCCCAGTGTACCCTTAGCTGGACGACTGGCTCATTACAGGCCAGTGCCCCCTAATTTGCAGACAAAACATTCAAAAAACTATCAACCTCCTCTATCAATTGGGCTTCTCCATCAAAGGTGAAAAAGTCAAGCCTAGTGCCAAGCACTTCCAAACAGTTCCTAGAGCTGTCTTAAACACACAAGAGGGGTTGGTCTTTCCGTCAAAGGAAAGAGTCCAAATTTTGTTACTGCAAATACCACATTATCAGACCGGCCGCCAGATAAGTGTGTGTAAAGCTATGCGTTTGCTAGGCATGATGGCATATTGCATTTTCCTAGTTCCTCATGCGCGCCTGTGCATGCGACCCATGCAGGAGAGATTGGCGAAACAGTGGTCTCAGGCAAGTGGTCAATGGGACGATCTAGTGGTAGTTTTCACCAACAAAATCTTCACTGGTGGAAAAGGCAAAATCTACTGAAGGGGAAACCCTTTTACGATCCAGAAATAGATGCAATTGTCACGACGGACGCCTCGCTAGCGGGCTGGGGCGCTCATTACCTTCATCACACAGCTCAGGGTCTATGGTATTGCACGGCAGCCCAAAACCACATCAATATGCTAGAACTTCTGGCAGTAGTCAAAGCCCTTTGGCTTTCGAATCCCATTTAAAGAACCAATCTGTGCAAGTCCTGACAGACAGCACTACAGCAATGTTTTATATCAACAAACGGGGGCACGCGTTCTCCAAATCTGTCCAGGTTTGTGCAACAAATTTGGAAATGGGCACTCAAACGAAGATGTCCCTATCATCACAGCATGTTCCAGGGGAACTCAACTCTCTAGCAGACTCATTGAGCAGAGATCCCCTACCAGAGGAACACGAGTGGCGCCTACATGAAAAAGTCATAGAACACCTCTTGTCTCTATGGGGTTACCCCACAATAGACTTGTTCGCTACAAGCGAAAACAGTCAATGCCCAGACTTAGCGCCTGGGTTCCCCCAGCCAGGCTCCAAGGGGAACGCCCTATGGATGAACTGGTCAGGGAAATTTACTTACGCTTTTCCCCCCCAACACCTCGCATGAGGAAGGTGGCGAAAAAGATCCACAAGGAACTGATGACGCTTATCCTAGTTGCTCCTATGTGGGCAAGACAACCATGGTATCCACATCTGCGCAAATTGGCGATGTGCGATCCCATCAAACTCCTGTGCCTGTACAATCTACTTGCTCAGCACGAGGGACTAACAGTGCAGCCGCAGCCTCACTCAAGGAACTTGGCAGCATAGCACCTGAAGTCATAGAGTTCGGACATCTTAACCTGCCACAGAGATGCATGGATTAACTTGAAAGAATCAAGAAAACCAACACTAGACACTGTTCCTTTGACAAATGGAGAAGATTTGTAATTTGGTGCTAGTCTAAACAAATCAGCTCCATACAATGTACTCCTTCCCACATTCTAACTTATATGCTCCATTTGCTAGACGCAAGGTTAGTATTGAACTCCCTAAAGGTCCACCCGGCGGCTTTATCAGCCTACACCACTTCCCATAATAAAGTCTCATGGTGGAAAGTACCTGTCATCAAGGCATTCATGGAAGGAGTAAAGAGACTCCAACCTCCTATTTCGAACCCACCGCCAGGTTGGGATCTCAACGTGGTACTCGCTAAGCTCCTGGGACCCCCTTTGAGCCAATGCACAAGTCTAGTCTAAAACACCTGACTTACAAAACCACTTTCTTAGTGGCTATCACTTCAATAAGAAGAGTGAGTGAAATACAAGCATTGTCAGTGCAGGGTCCTTTCTTTGTTATACACAAAGACAAGCTGGTTTTACGTACTCACCCTAGGCTCTCCCCTAAATTCATCTCCAAATTTCATGTAAACTAGTCAATTGAACTACCGGCTTTCTTCCAGGAACCCAACAGCTCAGCTGAGGTAAAACTCCACACACTAGATGTGAGGAGCGCGGCCCTCTAATATGTAGAAAAGACCAGACCGCTAAGAAAAACAGATCAATTGTTTGTCTCCATACTGCCAGGCAGAGAAAGTGACCGCATTTCAAAGAATGACATCTCTAGGTGGATAGTCAGATGGATACAACTGTGCTATTCCCAATAAAATAAGGAACTGCCTTTTACGCCCAGGGCCCATTCCAATAGAGGCACAGGGGCCACCCTGGCTTTCATTGCAAATATCCCTTTAGACAGTATTTGCAAAGCAGCTACATGGAG
The DNA here is from genome assembly GCF_040938575.1 of Ambystoma mexicanum. Classification (NCBI taxonomy): domain Eukaryota; kingdom Metazoa; phylum Chordata; class Amphibia; order Caudata; family Ambystomatidae; genus Ambystoma; species Ambystoma mexicanum. Next base: position 961,503,139 of record NC_090941.1, on the reverse strand, counting down.
CTCAATACATACTTTCAATCAGCACTACTGCATTGACACTCATTCCAAGACAGATACACAAGTGGGACCAGCGGTTCTAAGACATTTATTCGCTCAGGAACCTTCTAACATCCCACCTCCTTCTTTTAACACTGCTCGCTAATCTGTGCACAACATGTGATCTGAGCAGATTCCACAAGCCTCAGAAGGGATACATTACTCACCGTAATTGTATTTCTGATGCTTGTATTTGCTTAGATTCACATGCACCCACCCTTCCTCCCCTCGGAGAGAAGGTGCATGGATCCTTATGAACATGTCTGATGCGTATCTGTTTGGATACAACTGTACTCACGCTACACCTCATGCTACCTCATCTCAGAAAAATAACAATCTGAGGCACCTGACGCATCAGGGATCATGGGTACAATGGACGTCACACTAGGGATAGTTTTACTGGCACGCCCTGTCAACGTCCCTTTTCGTGTTTCGAAAACAACAACTGTAATACTCTGCAGCTTCCACTAGATGTTGGCCTATTAACGACATGTGAATCTAAGCAGATACCAGCATCAGAAATACGATTACAGTGAGTAATGTATCCCCTTTTTAGGTCTGAGATTGGTTTGAGGTTTTTTAATCATGACACTTTAGATCTTTATCAAACTATATATGCTGCTAATTAATATTTTTCTCTTATGCACTTTGTTTTTATTGATGACTTGTTTATTACTGTTATATAGATCCTATTGTTTGATCTAACTATACCACGCCTGTATCCTAAGAGAGTCACTTCCTCTTCTTTTAGTATAATTCATACTAGAGTCTATGATATATGGCTTTGTCTAGTTTAGGCACGGCCCTAAGCGGACTTCGGGCCAGTCTTGGTTAAATATCTATCTCTAAAGGACCTGTTTGGAGCCAGAGGCTTTGAGGCCTCTTTTATGAACTGTTATTATTGACCCACATGTTTTAAATGCCCGTGCTGCGCATATTTATCAAACTTTAGTTCATGCAACAGACTGACCTATTTTTCCTGATATGAGCATGTATCCTGGATGTATTACTGTGGCTTGTTGAGGGTTGTACCCGCGATTTCTACATAGGAATTCTTGCATTAATCACTTTAATCTTTAGGCACCTGGCACTTTATCATTGCTCTTTGCACTTAGGCGATGTGTACCACATTGAGTGTGGCATTGCATTGTGTTTAGCACTTTATTGCAGATTTTGCACGTAGATGTAGAGTTGCAGGTTTGAAACTCTCAACATATAGCCGCACTGGCAGGACAAAATTGGTCATTATTCTATAAAACATTGCATATGGTCTGTCATTCATGTTTCATATATTCTTGTTGATTGAAACACTGGGCACTTTGTACTTTTGTATATTATCACATGTTGTCAACATGTTCTTTCCTAAGGCTTGAATTATACACGGTCATGTAGCCCACTAGGGCTTGATATAGAGATATATATATATATATACCTTGCCATAACATTTCTATGTGGTTCCGCACATGGGCAGATAACGTTCCCTTCATATGTTCTTTGTTGGAGTTCATTAGAGGTGTCATCCATTCAGATTTTATACTTAAGGGGAATGCAGCAATGTTCACTATTGGCTCCTGTCTCATGTTCTCCACAGATAAGTGGATCAGCATAAGCCTAGATAATCGTGCTGGCCACTTACATGAATGGTTTCAGCCTATCGCTTGCCAGTATGTCATGTCTCATGACCTCTGCTATTACAGCTTCGGCATTGTACTAAAGGAAGTTTTCCTTTTATTTGTATCCACTGTCACTCAACGGCAGTATGTAATGATGTAGCTGGGAAATTACATATGCTTAATATAACAGAGTACAGCTGCAAGAGCCGCCCAGATGGGATCCATATATGTAGCTTTTTCTATTTGAATGGATGCCATGTCTTTCCATATGTAGTTTCTTTTTCGTGTATTTGACTACGAGTGAGATTCTACCTTTCCACAACACTACAGTTGGCCATTTTCTGCTAACTCGAAACATTACAAGATGTCCGTGCCTGCACATACAGCTAGTCAATGAATTTTCATGCCGGTCTGGAGACATTTTAGCCATGCAACCATAGAGACTGGGAGAGGTTTATTAGTCCTTTCTTTCTGTGGAGACTCTTTTATGTGAACAAGCGGTTTGTGACTGCGAAATGTGTCGTTGCCTGCAAATTTCACATTTATTGCACGTTAAATAAAGGATATTTTCCTGGTGTGGAGATTTTGGCTGTTTCTTCTGGTAATGTGGATACTTATTCACATGGCTGCTCCTGGAGTGCTGTCCGCCCCTGTACTTTGATACCAGTTTTGAATATATATATTTCTGAGGCTTGTGGAATCTGCTTAGATCACATGCTGTGCATAGGCCAACATCTAGTGGATGCTGCTGAGTATTACAGTTTGTTTTTCGAAACTCGAAAATGGGCGTCGACACAGGGCGTGCCAGTAATACTATCCCTAGTGTGAGAGTATTGCATTCTGTTTTTGAGTTTCAACTGGGCATATTTGTAATACTATCCCTGTGTGACGTGTATGGATATCCGTAAACATTTAGAGAGAAAAAAAACGAATGGCGAAATGACAACATTTTGGGGAACGAAAAACGAACATTACTTTGCTTTTTTAACTTTTTTAACTTTTTTTAAAAAAGGGTTAGGGGGGACGCAGAGGTTCCCCCTAACCCTCCCTAACATATATCCCCCTGAACTTATACCTTTATCCCCGATATCCTTACCCCACCCCCCACGTATTATTTGCCATACATATACGAAAATACATATAATTTTCGGTCAAAATAATTCAGTCATTTCTGCTTCTTTTTTTGCATTTGCTTTTTCTGCGGACTCGGACGTGTATTATACCCATGAACCTTCACGCGTCGAGGTCCCTCCGATTGTTTTTTTCCGCCATTGTGGCTAGTCACATATGCAGTGCTCGTAGCCTTACTACTGTGATAGGTTGCAGTTTTATCAAATAATTTAGATCAGAATAGTTCCATTGCGACAGTCTGGCAATTACCATCTGAAGTTTCAGCGATCATCTCCTTCTCGACAGCTGGCTGCAACCTCCACCAGGCTTCGACCTTTGCAGTAGGGAGTCAGAGGGGCCTTTCACATTTACATTCCTTTCATAGAATGCTTCCTTCCGCTTTATTTTCAACTGATATTTGTATAGCTGCCGCTAAATTTATACAACATTATGGAATGGATGCTCTTTAAATTCTGTCCATCCTGTAATAAAAAATTGTCATGGAAATTGCCTTCCACGTGATTACACCGAACATGCATTGTGACTCCTGCCAGCTTTTTAAGCTGAAAATGTTTAAAGATTGGTACACCAAGTGGTGGGCGGACTACGCCATGCAGGCCACATCTCATTCGCCCAACGGTGCTGTTGGGTCGGACAAGGAAGAGCTTGACAGATACGTATCTCTTTCGGAAGCCGAAGACTTACTGGAGTAGTCGATAGACTCCTGCGTGTCTATCCCCAACCCCACTAGGCGGACCGAAAGCTCTGATATGGATCCACCGGCAAAAAGGGCACACATGCACTAACAAAAGCACACAACCCCAAGCCAACCTTTGATGTGATCATCAAAAGGAGCTTCAACGGCAACCGAACTTTCGACTAAAGTGTAGTCGAAATCAATCAAACCCTTGCGTTCGAAGTCCTCTGAGCATTCGCATTCGTGCTTTCTGCATGGCTCTAAACCCAAATAAAAATCAGTTGCGGCCCAGAAATGCACATCGACGGCTGATTCGGATACGACGAAATGTACGTCGAAACACACTTCCAAACACAAACATGGAGAAAAACAGGCCAAACCAACACCACGGGCATCTACACAGCCTTCTAGCCCCCCTGTCACTACATCAGTAACCTCCTCTACATAAACTACAGCTACTGATACTTTAGCCAGGTCCCTGCAATGTTAATGATCTGTAGATCCTGAGGAAATTGTGTTTCCCCTTCCTGAAAACCTTACAACAGGGCCTTGGACAAAAGAAACATTTGAGAAGACTAAGGATAAGGTGTATGAATTTGTGACCTTTATGGAAAGGTACTCTATTAAATAGAAAACACTTTTCCGAGAGGAGAGTGAGCCACCTACCAAGAGTACCAGATTTCATCACTCTCCACCACATGTTGTCTCTGAAGACACTTGAAATATTTTTCAAAACGATCAAGATGATTTATACTTTATCCCAGGCAAGGGGGTTAAGGACCAAAATCTTTGGCAAAGGGGCGCTGATCAGGAAACTTGGCCAGCAACTCCCACTCATGATACTCTGTGTGAGCCAGATGTTGTTTTTGATGATGACGACAATCCTCTAGAGCACCGCAGAGACTCGTCTCCCATTGACGACCAACTCCTCTTTAATAATCTACTTAAAAGGGCAGCAGAGCAGAAACTGTCTCTGATCCTGACTTTGTAGAGGACATCCTAAAAGAGAAAAAGGTGGTTAGCCAGTTTATCCCCCTCTTGCACTCTATTAAGAAAAGGATATCACACCTTCACTCACACAGGCAGTTAACCTGCGTGTGGAATACATTTTCAAACTTGCACCAACTGACCCTCAATATATCCAGGTCATGTAACACCTGACTAGCTGGTAGTCACTACCACTAGTTAACGTGCTGGAGTGCTATTTTCCAATACTGAGGCACCTCCAGACAAAGAATGTAAAAAGCTTTACACTTTAGGCAAGAGGGTCACTGCTTCAGCCGCTTACTCGGCACCCATTGCCAATAATACTACTCTGTTGGCAAGCTACAGCGAGGTTCATAAGGGGTTGCTCCAAAATAACTGACCTCAACTAAGTCCCAACTACTTAACAGCATTAAAGTGGGTAGGCAGATTACCCATTATATTTCAAAGAATACCCCGGACTCCGCAGAAGCAGCAGGCAGAGTCCCTGCTCAGGGAACTTTATTAAAGAGGCACTCTTTGCTGCGTAATTCTGGGTTCAAGCTAGAAACACAGGCCACGCTAATTAACAAGCCCATTGAAGATTCAGTCTTGTTTGACAAGGCTGTGGATGTGGCTTTGGAGACAGCTAAGAAGGAACACGACACGCTTAAGACCCGTAGTCAAATTTCTAATAAGCCGTTTGTTCAATGCAGAGTTTTCAACAGACGTTGTTCCTTTTGTTCACAAGCCTTCTCCAGAATCACACGTTCATGGGTTCCATCAGGGTCCTCTTCCTGGTAAACATTCTACTAACCAAACCTCATAACAGCACGGTTTCAGACGAGGCAAGGGTTAGAGGTAGGAGTGCAGCCTCTAGAGGCTCCCGTGCCAGCAAGGGACTTTCACATCAAGGTTCCCCCCCATGCACCTCCAGTAGTAGGTCAAATATCATTCACCCACTCCTGGGAGAAGATGACCTCAGGCCAGTTGGTGCTGACTACCGTTGAAGATATTCAGTCGATTTTCTACTAAATGCCATGTTACCATCCGACGAAGAACAGAAGGATGTTGCAAGAACATCAGCTCATCCTGCAAGCAGAGGTCGAGAAATTACTGTAGAAAGGATCCATAGAACTCGTGCTCTTTCTAGAGGTAAACAAGGGTATTCGTTCAGTGGACTTCCTTGTGTCCAAAAAGGACTATATATACCATGCGCCCTGTATTTGATTTGAGTCCTGCAAACAAGTATAAGAAGTCACAAAAATTCAGGATGACTACACTGCAGGAGTTAATCCCCTATCTCAAACAGGCGTATTACATGGCGACATTGGAAATTAAAGATGCATACTTTCATATTTCAATGTCAACAGCGCACAGGATTTCCTAAGATCAGGTAAAAGTACTTCCATTCAGCATAGTCTCAGCACCAAGAGTATTCACTGGGGTTCTAGCAGTGGTGACGGCCCACCTCCGCAGAACATCCATTCCAGTCTATCCTTATCTAGACAACAAGCTAATTACAGGGGACACACCTCAAGCATGTATCAACAACACCCATACTATCAACCTACTGTTCCAGCTAGGTCACTCAATCAATCAGAAAAAATCAAGTCTTGCGCCCAATCAAGTGAAACAATTTCTTGGAGCTTTGATTCGGAAAAAATACAGTCTTTTCTTCCCTTCCAACGAGAGGGTCCAAAACATGCTATTCCAAATTCCACAATATATAGCCTGTCGCCAGATAACCGTACACAAGGACATGCGCCTGCTCGGAATAATGGCTTCTTGCATCTACCTAGTGCCTGACGCCCGCCTGCGCATGCGTCCAATGCAAGAATGGCTCGCAAGACAATGGTCTCAGGGAAGTGGTCAGTGGGACGATCCGGTGGTTGTCTCACAGTCTCTAGTTCTGTCTCTGTGGTAGTAATCAAGAGAAAACCTTCTGAAAGCAAAATCATTCACCACACCAGCAATGGAGGCCACTCTTTGCACAGACGTTTTTCTAATGGGGTGGGGAGCACATTATCTCCATCATACAGCGCACAACGTGTGGACAATGGCAAACAAGCACATCACCGGTTAGAGCTTCTAGCAGTGTTCAAAGCTCTAAAAGCTTTTCAGGACCAATCAGTTCTAGTCCTAACAGACCGGAGTACATCCATGTATTATATAAACAAACAGGGTGGTGCACACTCTCCAGGTCTGTCCAAACTAGCACAGAACATATGGAATTGGGCGCTGAGACACAGCATGTTCCTTCTGTCACAACATGTTCTAGGGAACACAATCTTCTAGCAGATGTACTCGGCATAAACATGCAACTTCCCATGGAACACGAATGGCAGCTGCACACAGACGTTTTACACTACGTCTTTACAGAAAGGGGTCATCCACATATCGAGGGCTTCGCAACACTGGAGAAAGCTCAATGCCCAGACTTAACCTCCAGGCATCCCCAGAGAACATCCAATCGATTTTCATATGCTTCTCCTCCAACTCCTCAACATGATCATCCACAAGATGCACCAGGAACAAGCCAAACCTCTCCTAATAGCTCCAATGTGGGCCTGGCAGACAGGGTTCTCAGACCTAATGAGGATGGCTCTTTGTCCTCCAATCAAACTTCCATGCCCGTTCAACATGCTCTGCCAGGATCAACACTACATCCATATCCTCAAACACTGAACTTAGCAGCTTGGTTCCTGAATTCAGAGAGTGTAAGCATTTGAATCTGCCTCACTGATGTATGGACATTCTTAGAGGCACATAAACCTAATACCAGACACTGCTATTTCAATAAATGGAAGGGCTTTGTCAATTGGTGTAGATCACATAGCATCAATCCTATTGACTGCACACCCTCTCACATTGTTCTATATCTACTTTACCTTTTGGATTCAGGGTTAGTCTTCAATTCACTAAGAGTGCTTCTAACTGCTCTTTCTGCTTACACCACCTCTCATGTTTCCTGGTGCAAAGTCCCTGTCATTGAAGACTTTATGAAAGGGGTCAAAAGATTGCACCCTCCAATTTCAAATCCAACTCCCGGATGGGACTTGTATGTTTTTCTTACTAAACAAATGAGCCCTCCTTTTGAGCCAATGCATATAAAAACCAGTCTAAGCTGTCTCACTTATAAGACTGCTTTTCCCGTGGACATTACATCTATTAGGAGGGTGAGTGACCTGCAGGCTCTCTCAGTTTAAGATCCATTTGTCACCATTCATAAGGACACACTGTCTTTATGCACACATCCACACTTTTCTCCTAAATGTATCTCTAAGTTCCACGTCACTCAGTCTATAGAACTGCCAGAATTCTTGCAAAACTCTAAAATTTCAGCAGAGATCAGCTTCCATTCATTAGATGTAGGAAGAGCTGTAATGTATTACCTAAATACAACTAAACCACTACGGAAAATAGAACAGCTCTTGGTTTCCATAGCCACTGGAAGAGAAGGGGATCATGTCTCAAAGTCGGCTATTTCGAAATGGATTGCGAAATGCATCCTAATGTGCTATTGTCTTTCAAAGAAAACTTTACCCTTTATGCCCAGAGCACAATCTACCCAAGGTACAAGGACTACTTTAGCTTTTATTGGAAATGTACCTATAGATGTTATTTGCAAAGCAGCTACCTGGAGTTCTATCCATACCTTTACACAGCATTAATGCTTAGATACACAATCTTAGAGTGATTCACAGGCGGGTCAGGCAGTGCTAAAACATCTTTTCCACTGTTACGTCCAACATCCTAACATCATCTCCTGGTACTGCTTGCTAGTCTATGCAAAGCATGTGATTCTAGGCAGATCCACAAGCCTCACAAGGCATACATAGCTTACCGTAATCGTATTTCTGATGCTTGTATCTGCACAGATTCAAATGTGCCCTACCTACCTCCCCTCCTGGAGTCGAAGATACATAGACGTCTTACAACTTCTTAATCTTCTGTGCTCACGCATCACTTCATTCTCCCTCTTGTCAGAAAGAAAACAATTGGAGGGACCTTGACGAGTGAAGAATTTTGGGTACAATACACATCACGTAGGGATAGTATTACAAGCACGCTCAGTTAACGTCCCTTTTCAAAACTTGAAAACAGAATACAATACTCTGCACCTACCACTAGATGTCGGCCTATGTCCGGCATGTCAATCTAAGCAGATACAAGCATCAGAAATGCTATTACGGTAAGTAATGTATGATATATATAGTTCGGCGGCTTGTGGGTCTGCTTAGAATCACATGCTTTGCATACTCATAGGCCGACATCTAGTGGGAGCTGCAGAGTATTGCACATGAAGTTTTTGAAGTTTGAAAAGGGACGTTGACAGGGTGTGTTGGTAATTCTATCCCTAGTGTGACGTCGATTGTACCCATGATCCCTCACACGTCAAGGTCCCTCAGATAATTTCTGCTGCCATTGTGGTTAGTTGTTTTTCCTGGAGTCCTGTAGTCGCGCTACTTTGGAGTTAATATCTCTAAATTATTATTTTAACAGTTATGGCTTGATGCAACATCTCGACGGAAGATCTCTCGAAGACCGTAACAGGCGATTGTTCCGGCAACAGGCTTTGGCCTACAGCTGGCTTAGACCTAGCAGTAGCGAGAGTGGGGGGGACTGATCCTTTTCATATAGCGGATACCTACCTCCATTCTCTGCTTCTACTGCTCTTGTCTTGCTGCACTTTAGTTCTCTTTCAAACATGGAGCGAACTCCATTTAAATTCTGTCCAAAGTGTACCAGAAAGTTTCTGTGAAAAGGCACCCATTGAGTGTGCAATCACTGCCTTCCCCGCGATCACCAGGAGACCCGGTGCGCATCCTGTAATCTCCTTAGACCCGAAACATTGAGGCCCTGATTCATGGAATTATGTGCGTGTAAAACTGGGATTTGCATGCCATTCTGCCCGCAAATCCCTGTTTGACGAATGGTGTTTGCAGGCATAATGGCACACAAATCCCTGTTTTACACGCAAATAATTCCATGAATCAAGGCCTAAGAGCGTCAAACAAAACAGTGGGCGGCACATGCGATGTTGGCAGTGTCGTATACTGCCACCAGTCTTTTTGAGTCTGATCAGGAAGGCCAGGGTAGCGAAGGCTCCTGTTCGGGGCCCGAAGACACCTCGAGGGAACCATTAGGCTCCCGCTCGTCAGTCCTCAACCTCGAAAGGCATTTCCAGTGCGCTGCTGTGGGGAAGGCCTCTGGTGACGCACACGCACGCACTCCCACACCGAAGCACATGCGCCAGGGCTGCTCCTCGGCAGAACTGCTGAATGAAGTCTGAACCCCAGCGGCAGGCGCATTGCAACCTACCGAACCACCGTAGAAAAAGCATGCTGCGGTTCCACATCAGCGTTTACCGCAAGGCGATAAGGATAAAGTAGAGGAAATAGGTGTGTGCAAATCCCTTGCAATGGATGATTCAGAGGCACCGAAACATCTGTCGAAAAAACATAAACTGAAAAGCATCATAAAAAGGCACATAGCCATAAGACACAGACACACACACACTCATGCAGACACAGAAGAATGTGAAGAGGCCCATTCTCCTCTTTCTTCATCTCTTCAAAATAAAAAGGCAAGGGAAGAATCTGAACCAAGTAAATACCCAGAAGCAGTTGAGTTTCCTTTAGCTGACACTCCAAAAACAGATACCTGGACAAAAAAGAGGTTTGAAGAAACTATGTACAAGGTTTCCTCCTTTGTCGACTTAATGAATAGGTACCCTATTTGACAAAAAACATTCGAAGCATTGCAGGCCCTTGAGTTAGGACAACCACGCAATATATACCGTCACCTAATCAAATGCCCACCCTTACATCCTTTGGTAATTCCCAGGTACTTTCAGCCTGAACAGGCAGATCAAAACATCTGGTATGTTGACCAGGACGACCCCAGTCAAGACCTGGCTGATTTGTACTCAGAATATCAGGATGACTTAGATGTGGCCATCATTGACGCCCCCGATATTACAGCGGCAGATAGTGGTCATACATCACCTATTGATGACCAACTACTATATAACAACCTGCTTAAAAGCTGCTCACCATTTTAACATAAACACAGAATATACAGCCCCTGATAGTACTGATTTTGTTGAAAATATTCTTAATCAGAAAAAGCCTGTATTCCCTTACTCCATGCCATTAAAAAGATGATTTCTCCAGCATGGGGTCTGGCATGGATTCACATGCTCATGAATATTCCCCGTCGTCAGGCTGGGAATCCTCGGTAAAGAAAAAATCAGTTTGAGTTTCGTTTCTGAACTGTCTTTCTAGTAGTAACCAATCATTGGTCTCTGGGTCATACTGCCCCCATCCAATGACTGCCCTCTCCCTAAGCCCCTCCCCTGGCAGCCACCCAGATTTTTACCACACATTCAAGTGTTGGGGGTCCTCGTGCTATAGCTCTCGAGCTTTTACTGCGTTTTGCCATTTTTCAAAGAGTTTAATCTCATTTTTTCGGTCAGTCGCGCCTCAAACTCCACCGTTTCTACTTCCGATCAACAGGGTCCTGTTTCAGAATTTTCCACGCCCCTCAAGGGCGAAGTTTTCGTCAGGTTACGCTTCTTGGAGGATTCCAGAAGACCTTGAGGCCTACCCCGTGGCCATGGCCCAGGACAAAGGAAGCTCGACGCCCAGATCCAAGCTGTTCAGGAACTGCCCTGGATGCAGATTGCAGAATGTCTTCAAGGAGGATGAGCATTCTAGATGCCTCTACTGCCTTCACGAAGACAAAACGCATGTGGAGAAGGACTGTGCGTTTTGCAAGAACATGTCGGAGTGGACCATGAGGGATCGGCATATCCGCCTCACTAACTGGTTGGCAGGGAAGAGCCCAGCGGTAGGTGAGAAGAAGAGGTCAGAGCGGTCTTCTAAGTCCTTTGATGGTGCTCCGGCAACGGGGGCCCAACAAAAGGCTAAGCACCGCGAGTCCGCGGGCACCGGGAGCGCCGAACGGTCAGGCTCCTCGGCTGCCAGGCAGGGTCCGCTTTCACCAACGCCATCAACCACGAGCCAACGCTCTGGCTCGGGGAAGAGGAAATCGGAGAACCTGGGTAAGCTTCTGGAGAAGCCCTGGTCGATCTCGACGGAAACAGCCGAGGGGGAGCGAGGCGGTGCCCCTCCCCCCAAGGTGAAGGCCTCAAGCGCGCCTAAAGTCGTAAAGGCCTTGATTCACCCGGCTAAGGCCTCTATCGAGGGAGTCGTGCCGGCCCCGGCGAAGCCTGTGGAGGCTACCCCAGTGGAGACGACCTCGGGGGCCAGAGTTTCCCTGCCACCACGGAGGGAATCCTCTTTTCAGTCCTTCAATAAGACCCCAGTGAGAACCCCGGTGTAAAAAGAGGGAGGGGGGCCGATGGCCATCACGGATACAGCCTCTGAAGAGGAGCCGTCTCGAGTCGTGAGGATCCTCAACAAGAAGTTCGAGGAGGTTCGGTCCCACAGGAGGGATCCCGACGAGGCGGACGAAGAGAGTGACGGTGGTGCCGACGAGGTTCCCGTGGAGGCAGAGGGTTCCACTCCCCAACCGTTGCAGCCGGTACCCGAGCCACGGGACAACTCTGGAGCCATCTTGATGGCGATCCAGGCCTTATGTACGGACGAGGTTGCCCTTATCCCCAACGGATGATCTAGCGGAGCCTGGCCCGTCGGGGAACCCTCCAAGCAAGCAGAGGAGAGTTCACCCCCCCCGCCCTTCCAGCCCTCGCGGCCCTCACAGCCTTCATCTCCTTCCCCTGATCCTAGGGATGACACAGGAACAGAGACGGCCACGACAGGGATGGATGACGACGGTGGTGACGACGAGATGGGCCTTCCATCACCACCCCCTCGGGATCCCCGCCTGACGAAATTGGCTCCTTTCACGCCATGATTGCCAGGTCATCCGAGCTCTTCGAGCTCTGCCCCGAAGAACAGAAGAAGGAAGGTTTCCTCTATCAACGGCGTGAGGCCAAAAGGAAGACAGTCCTCCCAGTCCCGTTACATGACGAATCTGGGACGAGGGGCTGTTGCTCCTGAAGAACCCGTCCACGAACCCTGCCAAAAGAGACCGGTACGAGAAGAAATACCGGGTCCCGGATTCCGCCCCTCTGTGCCTTAGGGCACAGCCGACCCCGGATTCAGTCATCTCTGTGGCGGCCAAGAAGGCGGCGGCAGGGACTACGGCTTCGACTTCAACCTCCCCCCCCGGACAGCGAGGGGAAGAAACTGAATGCCATGGGGCGACGGGTCATCTCGTCGGTGGCGACGACGATTAAAGTGACCAACGCCCTAGCGATTGTGGCCCGCTACGACAGGGAGCTTTGGTTTAAGATAGCTCCTCTGCTGGACTTCCTCCCGGACGACAAGAGGGCGGAGGCCCTGGAGATCCTGCAGGAAGGCGAGGTGGTGTCGGACCACGCCATAACGGTGGCCACGGACATTGCTGACACATGTTTCTGCCAGTTGGGCAACAGTGTTTATCTTCGACGGCGTGGTTGGCTCAAGGCGACCGATTTCCGCCAGGATGTGCAAACCAGAGTTTTGGGCATGCCCTTCGACGGGAACAACCTGTTTGGCAAGACAGTGGACGAGTCACTGCAGGCCATCAAGGCCGACACAGAGACAGCCCGGGCCTTGGGGGTTTTGCAGCAACGACGGCCGCCCTTTCGGAACTCTGGAGGCAAGCAAGGTGCCTCCAAAGGATTCGGCGGCAGCACCTCGACGTACCGCCAGGCGGCACGCTCCTCGTCGCAGGAGGCCTACAGAGGACGCAGCAAGTCAGGAGGATCTCGTCGCCAGGAAGGCCAAGGCGGCAAGGCCGCTGCCAAGCAGAACTAAACAGGCCGTAGCGTCGGGCCCCAACCTGAGCACCCCCGTGGGAGGCCGGCTGTCGAAGTTCGTCAGCGTGTGGGAGTCCTTCTCCACTGACTGATGGCTGCTGGATGCCCTGGACCGCGGGCACCCTCTCAAGTTTTTAAAGAAGTGCCCCCGCATTCCACCTGTGGCCAGGAAGGAAAACCACGTCCCTCAACTGCTGCTGGAAGTAAGGGCGATGCTGAAGAAAGGAGCCATCGAGCTCGTCCCAAGGAGGCTCCGGGGCTCTGGAGTGTACTCATGATACTTCCTTGTAAGAAAGAAGACTGGCGGTTGGCGACCCATCCTGGACCTTTGTAGTTTAAACAAGTACATCAAGGCCCAGAAGTTCCAGATGGTCACGCTCCAGCACGTACTGGGGCAGCTGGAGGAAGTCGACTTCCTATCGTCGCTGGACTTGGAGGATGCCTACTTTCACATCCCCATTCCAAAAGGACATCAAAAGTTTCTCAGATTCGTAGTCCAAGGACGGCACTACCAATTCAAGGCCCTTCCTTTCGGATTGAAGTCGGCGCCCAGGGTATTCACCAAGTGCCTAGCACCAGTGGCGGTGCGGCTGCACCTGCAGGGGATCCACGTCTACCCCTACCTGGACGATGGGCTAATCCGAGCAAAGACAAGAGAATTCGCAGTCGGGCACACAGCGAAGACCGTCCAACTGCTCACGGGTCTGGGATTCTCTCTCAACTTCACCAAATCTCACTTGGTCCTGTCACAGGTCGCACTGTTTCTGGGAGCCAGGCTCGACACAGTAGTGCGACTGGCCTCCCCGTCGGAGGAAAGGACGAAAGCCATCATGGGCAAGGTGCAGTGGCTGTTGACCATGGACGTGGCCAGGGTGAGGTCCATCCAAGTCTCTTCTCGGCATGATGTCCTCGTGCATCTTCCTAGTGCGCCTGTGCAGACTGCGGATGCGGCCAGTGCAAGAGTTCCTCGACGCCCGGTGGATGCAAGCGGCAGCCAGCTTCGAAGACAGGATCCCGCTCAACGAGACCTTCCGCCAAGCGATCTGGTGGTGGGGCGTCCGCATGCATCTGGCGGCGGGTACGGACTTCCAGACCCCGGCACATCAGGAGACGGTCACAAAAGATGCCTCCCTGGAGGGATGGGGAGCGCACACCGAGATCTCCACACAAGAGGCCTTTGGCTCCTGGAGGAGAAGTCACTACACATCAACGTCCTGGAGCTCTGAGCCATGTTCTGGGCCCTCAGGTCGTTCCTCCCGTCCCTCAAGGGCAAGGTGGTGAGGATCTTCACCGACAACACCACCACGATGTTCTACATCCGGAAGCAGGGAGGCACCAGATCCCCAGCCCTATCCAAGGAGGCCCAGGAACTGTGGCACTGGGCCGTCACCCAGGGGATGTTTCTGGTGCCCTTCCACCTGGCAGGAATAAAGAACTCCATCGGAGACTCTCTCAGCAGGTAGCTATTCGAACGATGGGGCAGTCCCCAGATCGACCTATTTGCGACGGCAGCGAACACCAAGTGCCGGAGGTTTACCAGCAGGTTTCCCCAGCCGGGGAGCATGGGCGATGCCTTCTCATTCCCCTGGGACGGCCTGTTCCTGTATGCATTCCCGCTGTTGCTGCTGCGACTCATCAACCAACTCAAGAGGTCCCGGTGCAGGATGATCCTCGTCGCACCAGCGTGGCCGAGACAAATCTGGTTCCCGGACCTTCTGGACTTGTCAGCGTCCGCCCCCCGCCCCCCAAGTCAAGCTGCTGACGCACGCGGATCTCCTCACCAGAGAAGGAGGCGCCATCCTCCATCACGACCCAAGGTCGCTGATCTTGCAGGCCTGGCTCCTGCAGCACTAGAGTTTGGAGGGTATGCTATACCGGCGGACTGCAAGGAGGTGCTTGCAAAGGCCAGGGCGTCCTCAACTCTCAAGTTCTATGGACATAAGTGGAAGAGGTTCTCCGTCTGGTGCGGTGCACAGAAGATTAACCCTCTGCGGATTATGGCCCCTCAATGATGCCGTACTTATTGTCGTTGGCCAAGGCGGGGCTGGCCCATGCCTCCATCAAAATCCATTTGGCGGCTATCTCCTGCTACAGCAGAACTCCGGGGCGCTCATCCCTGTGGTCCCATCGCCTGGTGAAGGAGTTCATGAAGGGACTTTTCTGATCGTTCCCGCCGGTGAAGGCTCTGGCCCCGGCGTAGGAGCTCAACTTGGTGCTGACCAGGCTCATGGGGCCGCCATTCGAGCCTCTGCATTCTGCACTGTTGACGTTCCTGTCGTGGAAAACATCGTTTTTTGTGGCCATCACCTCCGCACGACGAGTGGGAGAGATCCAGGCCTTTCCTGCAAGCCTCCGTACCTGACTTTCCACGAGACGAGGGTGGTGCAGAGGACGTACCCCTCCTTCATGCCCAAGGTGCCGTCGGACTTTGATCTCAAACGAGCCCTTGGTGTTACCTGTGTTCTTCCTGTCGCCTTAGCCGCCGGCTGAGAGGGCTTTGCACTTGCTGGATGTGGCTAGAGAGCTGAAGTTCTACGTGGACCGCACATAGAGTTTTGGGAAGACGTCACAGCTGTTTGTGAACTTTGGACCTGTGAGCCAAGGGAAGGCCCTCTCGAAGGCTTCCATTTCCAGATGGCTCTCCGGCTGCATCATGCACTGTCACCGGTTGGCAAACCGACCGTTGCCCGGCTGTCCGAGAGCCCATTCGACCAGAGCGATCGCTGCTGCCACGGCTTTCCTATCTTATGTGCCCCTGCTGGACATCTGCACGGCTGCTACGTGGAGGTCGACACACACCTTCACGAGATTCTACTGCGTCGACCGGGATTCCAGGGAGGAGTCCAGAGTCAGCCAGGCAGTGCTGCGCAACCTGTTCGCCTGAAGGGGGGCCTGGTGAGGAGGTAAGAGATGCTTAATGTTGAGTAGATGAAACGCTTAATGTTGAGCCTTGCCACCTCCCGTGGTTGTGCATGTGTGTACTGCTATGTATTCTTGTATTCATGAGCATGTGAATCCATCCCAGACCCATGCTGGAGAACAACAGTTACAGGTAAGTAACTTGTTCCTTATTAATACTGTTCAATGCAAAAAACCATTGTCCACTTTAGCATATATGTGCAACACAAACATGTAATAGTCATTGGCGCAAGCCGAGCTGTCAATGTAAATGAGAGATAGTCCAGTGATAACACTCTTCACACTTGGACATCACCAAGAATTATTACAGAATCACATAGATTTCACAGTAGCTCCTTGTGGGTGTCACAGTGACCAACACGTTTCGGATCCAAGATGCATCTTCAGGGTGGGAGCTATATGTTCCTTGTCAATCTTTGTCATATGCAAGATCCTACCGGGTTACAAAGGATGCGTATTAGGAGTAGGAAATCAAGTATAAGCGGAGCTAGAAACAACTAGCATATTGGGAAGTCAGGAAAAAATAACACTAACCTTCACATTCTTGTTAAAATTCGTAATGTATCGATTGCCTAAAATGTCAAAACAACAATGAGCCATCAGTGTTATGTCCCCAAAGGAACATATTAGCACCGACAATGGGCAGATGATTAGCTGGCGACAAACTAGAAATAGTGAAGGACAACTCACCCATACACTCGGGTACAGTCAGTCGATAGAACAAGTTTGTCAGAAGCAAAGTCGAATCAATCGTATCTGTACAAAACGACACAAGGGAAAAATACAACTCTAAGGGGGGGCTGTGAAGACCAAATGGGTCGACAAGCATATCCAAAAGCAAGTCATAATAATCACGAAATTTTCAAATGAGACTGGATGTTTCATCTTGAAATACCCATAATAGCATGCCGTTCGTAGTGAGTAGTGCGTACACAACGCGAAGGTGTACTGACCGGGTAAAAGGCTGCACACAGTCTTTTCCCCTCGGTCCGCACTCAACTTAGGGTGACAGCCTCAGGTGAGCGTGGTTAGCGTTCAAGGGTGTATTAATGTCTCAATTCCATGACCCACAAAGTGGTGACTGGCCTAGTGTGTAATAATAGGAAGTGGCGGAACCGCCTCCTAACTTGCTCAGATGGTGCTGGAGCGCAACGTGAGACAACCACAGCATGCAGTGTCTCCTGAATAGACAAAAAGAGCCAAGTACCAGCTTACTGATGCAAACAGATCCAGATAACAGAACTGTTCCACATGCACGTCAATCATAAACAAGCCAGTAGATACATTGTGGTCTCAATAGGGCTTACCTTGCTATCAGAGACCACGAATACAGCAGCCGCCTAACAGGGCTAGCACTGAAGCGACGTTTAAACGGTCGACATGGTATCCGCACGCATGCATGTAGCGGGCCATGACTCACGTCAGCCATCTTAGAATGGAGAGATTCGTTGCTGTAGATACAGCGACTCAAGAGAGTAAAAAACCATCATGTTAGAAATGATTAAGTATAATCCGTCAGGCTCATAAAGACCATGGATACATCAGCCGCCTGATCTTGGCTCATGCTCATCCAACGTTAACACGGTCGTCATGGTACTCGCGCGTATGCACTATGCGGGCCATGACTCACGTCAGCCATCTTGGAGTAGAGTAATTTGTTGCCACAGAAGCGTTGATTCATAAGGATGCAAGCATAAAACGTTTGGGGAAGATCAAGAAAAATGTATCAGGCTAAATATGTAACCCACGTTGATGGCAGTAGGAGGAAGGCCTCACATAAGAATCCATAGTCAATCTCACTAGGAGTGCAGCATGACTCAAGTCAATTCACAGAGGACTATTCGTATAAACGCATTCAATTTGGGGATATCGAATTGTATATGATTTGTGATCATTGCCCCACAAAGGAGAGGGAGGCTATCACCCTCTCGAAAGACAGAGTGTGCGTGGGAGCACAACCAAAGAAAAATTTGAAGTAATTATCTGCGGGGTGCCCCCACGCTAAAGACACTCCGTCATGTTGCCTCAGAAGTGACAGTAAATTGAAACCACGTACAGGGCCAGATCCAGCCACTCCAATGTATAAAGGGCAACCTTGTTTGAGTAAACACTCAAAGAGGATGACATGTCTCATAAAGTGGTACGGAGCAACCATGGCTGGACACACTGTGTAGATAATTTTGGTATACAATATAGCTTAATAGGACAAGTGACATAGAACTCCCAACCTGAGTAGGTTCCCTTACCACTTGGGGAAATCCTATTACCAAACACTTGGTGCCAAGCATCAACTGATGTAAATGTATCTTAATTCAACAGTTTCACATCAAGACTACGCCACAATCTAGCATGCTCTTAACCAAACATACATGGTAATTCTTATGGATTCCCAGCCCTCTAAACGGATGTACAAGTTATTTTATACAAAACACATTAAATCAAACTCATTGTTCATCCCCCTAGGGCTCAGGGAGTCCAAAAGATCTACCCACAAGATTTCTCTCTGTAATAGTTTACGTTGGACATCACCTACCCTGTTGCCCATTGACACCTGTTCATGAATCACGCACTTGAGCTGAGCAATCGTATGCCCAGCTTCCAAAAAGAGCATGGATAACGGGGACTTCGGGTTCTTAGTCCTAATATTTCACTTGTGTTCTGTCCACCTCGTCTTGACCTTCCTGGTGGTCATACCCATGTAATACTATCCGCAGGGGCACTTTAGCGCATAGATCACATTAGAAGCATCACAAGTGCAGGAATGTTTTAGCAGAATTGGTTTTCCTGAGTATGGATGAGAGATACGGTTTCCCAAAATAATAATCCCACAATGTTGACAGTTGTGGCATGGGATTGTCCCTTTGAATTCACTCTTGGTTGATGGCTGGAGTACTTCTGCCTTGACTAAACTGTTGCATAAAGATCTGCTGTTCCTGTACGCAAATATGGGAAGTTTGTGGAACAGCTGTTGGAGTTGGGGATCCATTGCCAACATTGGCCAGTTCTTCTGAATTATCTTCTTGATCCTCCTGCTCTGTGTTGTGTGCGTGGTAACATAGACCAACAATTCCATCATCTTGGGGGGCTTTGGGATAAGGAGTGTCTCTCGATCAATCCGGCTAACTTTGTCGGCAACTTCAAAAATGTGTTGGGTTGCAACCCCTGGCCGTGAACTTAGTCCGCAACGAGCGGGACTGGCGTTCGTATTCAGAGTCCTCAGAGATGTTTCTGCAGTAATGTAAGAATTGGCTTAGAGGAACACTATCAATCGTTCTTTGCGGATGAAAACTTGTCGCCAATAACAGGCTGTTCCGATCTGTTTATTTGGTATAAATCCGTGTTTCCAAAGACCGGTCTTTTGTGTAGCTCTCCACATCAAGGAAATATATCATCGTGTCACTTGTCTCTGTGGTGAATTTGATTCTCAGATGTATCTCATTCATCATTGTAAAAAATTCCCGAAGTTCTTCCTGGGGGCCGTCCAGATGCCAAAGATATCATCAATATACCTCACATAGATGGAGAGATACCTCATCCATCTAGGTGAAGACAGCACGTGTTCATGCTCTAGATAATACATGTAGGTGTTAGCATAGCATGGTTCCATTGCGGCCCCCATGCTTGTTCCTGAAATCTGAAGGAAGAAACGATCTTGAAATTTAAAGAAGTTGTTCATGAGTATCAGTTTTAGTATGGTGATGACAAACAGTCGATCACCCTGGCAATTCTCTTTCCTTAGAAGAAGCCACTCTACATCCTTGATCCCAGCCTCATGTACAATGTTTGTATAGAGCAATGTCACATCCATCGTAAATAACGTGTCTCTTCCTTTCACAAACTGTACATCTTTAAGTTTCTGCAGGAGATGCATCGTATCTCTGACATAGGTACTAGTGTCCTTGATCAGGCGTTGTAAAATGTTGTCCAGGTACTGTGCCAAGGGTTCAAGGAGACTCTCAGTGGCTGCGATGATCGGCCGCCCCGGTGGCTTAATCAGCCTCTTATGCATTTTGGACAGTATATACATAACTGCCTTGATCGGGTGTTTGTTCTTCAAGAAGCAACAAGTCTTTTCAGATATCACTTCTCTCTCTTCAGCTTCATCTAGGACTTCCTGGATCAGTGCTAGCACCTTCTCAGTCGGATTGAATGATATTTCCTTGTAAGTTTCTCCATCATTCAATTGATATTCAATTTCGTCCAGATAGTCCTGTTTGTCCATGAGCACTAAGGCTCTGCCTTTGTCGGCTGGTTTAAAGATAATCTCCTTGTTATCCAATAAGTTCCTCAATGTCTGCCGTTCCCTGATTGTAAAGTTTCCATGCATCTTGGATTTAAAGTCCAGTCTTTTGAAGTCCTGCAGGACAGTTTTTTCAAATACTGTTAGAACATGATTCTGGATCGGTGGATTGAACATGCTTTTTGGATTGAGTTCAAGGAACCTATGTGGTTCATCGTCCATGGCATCGTCATCCAAGGAGTTGAAGAAAACCTTAAACCTTAATTTCCTCATCAGAATGAAGAAATCAATCTGCTCCTGAAGCAATGTACTGTCATTATGTGGAATGAAAGAGAGACCCTTCGTTAAAACCTGTAGTTCCATTTTCGACAAGGAATATGATGAGCTGTTCACCACTGTGTTGTGTTCGTCTTTTTTTTCCCCTGGGTGTTTTTTCTTTTTTCCTCTTTGGATAGGCCTTTGTCTAAAAGATTTTGCAGTTGTAGGGTCAACCACATCCGGGGTGGTGAGGATTTCAGTACTTGTGCTAGGGATAACCTCTAGCTCAGTGCTGGATGCATCCGAGGAGGCACTCTTTGTCGTAGAGGGTCCTGATTTCCGATTTTGATATGGTTTACTGGGACGCTATGCACTCACCCACGGTTTTCACCAAAATGTATATCTAAACTTCATATAAACCAGTCCATAGAGCTTCCTGCGTTTTTCCAACACTCCACAAACACAGCATAACAAATCTTTAATACACTGGATGTATGAAGGACTGTCATGTGCTACCTACAAAAGACTAAAGCTATCGGAAAAACAGACCATTTCTTTGTATCCATAGGCACCGTAAGAGAAGCGACCCCATCTCTAAATCAGCAATTTCAAAATAAATGGTCAACTGCATCAATTTTCATTTTCCTTTAACCTTAGAGACCCCCAGCTCTTTTGCTGGACTCGGGGCTTTTTAACTTTTACTCCTGAGTGAGTGGGACCTTTTTGTTCCCTCACTCATGTGTTTTCCTGACTATGATTTTCTATGTACCGTACTGTTTTATGGAGTCTGGTAAACTCCATAGGCATCTGCTTTTGCATTGTGACACACAGCACCTTTCGTGCAGTGCAGCTGAAATGTTGAACTACATTTTCTTGGGCGAACTACAGTTCCCAAGAATAGTAATATGACCCCTCTCTTACTTACCTTTAATTTATGGGTCCAGCACACACACCCCTATGGAGTGCTGAGGGTTACATAGTAATTCCTTTAACCCATTCCTCATGTAACATTTTGTTACACAAACTCACTTGAATGGCTGGTTTCTTTTTTTCTACCTAGTGACATGTATCTGCAGGCTGATACCTCAGCTGCAGGGCTGCACCCAACGGTGACAATTTCCACAAAATGGCCCCTGTCTTCTTCTTTCGACATTTCTTGTTAGTAAGTTTCTTCAGGGCTTTTACTCTGTTGTTTGCATCGTATTTGCGTTTTGTGTATTTTGCCTTTGGCGGGCTTCAGCCTGCCCATCCTCCAGTGTGACCGGAAAGGCCAGAAGTGAGAGAGCGTCCCAAAACTTCCCTGTCCTTTGTCTCTAGCTGTGCCTGAGTGAAACCAGTTCCAATTGGCCGGCTGGCTGTCCTGGAGGGCAGCCACCCTGCTGTGTGATTGACAGCCTAGGGCTGTGAATGAATGGGAACTTGCATAAAAAGTGAGGTTTTTGGGACTAAGAGCAGAGTCGACCACTGGAAGACAACATCCAAAGCAGAAGACGAGGTGAATATGCCAGCAGCTCCCTCCTGGACTGCAAGTGCCCGGTGAAGCCCTGCAGCTGTGCTGACCCTGTTTTCGAATCGACAGGGAAGACTCGTAAAGGACAACTTCTCCCTTAGGCCGGTGGGACCAACTGTAAACGTCCAAAAAGTCTAAAAAATAAATTTAAAAAAAACAAATGGCAGATTATTACCAAATTTCGGCCGCTGGAAAATTCTGAACGGACGAAAAGTTCGACCAAATCCCCCATTCGGTGACAAGGGCCGCGGGGGTGTCCCCTGCACCCTTGTTCACTTTATTGTGAGTGGAGGTTGTGGGGTGTCCCCTGCAGCCTGTCCTATAAAAAGAAAAAAAAAAAGGAAAAACCCCTGCGGCGCCGGTTCCCGATCACGGAAGTGAAAGGCAACAGGCGTCACAGGGACACAACTTCGCTGTGTGCCGCCGCAAGGGAAGTAGGGGGTTGGGGGTGTGGCTAGGGGCAAGGGCAAAGGCTGAAATTTTTAGGGGGAGAAGACCGAACGTTTATTCAGAAAAATTACTTTTGGTCTTTTCTCTCTCGAACATTTCAACCGTAAGCTTCCAACCCTGATCCGGACCAACAATGCTCGAGACAACCCGACTTGCCGCAAATTTCCAAGGCTGTAGAAGCTCAATCCCCGGTGTACCTCGACCACTTGTGAGTGCATTCCGGCCAGATCTTCATCGGCATCCAGAGGACCCTACAGAAGCAAGACATCTGCATCCAGAGTTCCCTCACCAGAGACGAGGACCGATGGATCAAGGAAATTATAACCAAAGCTTTTCCTTCTTCCCTGGCGCTAAGAAAAAGGCGGCAAAACCAGAGCCGCTGAATCGATGGAAATCCATTGCTGCCAAGCCCTTCTCTCAAGTGGTGCTGCTGGAGCTCGCCAGACATCCTCCCTTTCGTCACCATGACCAAGGACCAGGAGCAAGGGTCTACTGCATTGCATCCTGTAGGCAACCAACTGGAACAACTTGTACTTTGGGGCGTGGGCTACTTTATTCTTTTGCCATTTGGGGTGCTTCCTATCTTTGGGAGTGTGATTTAACCCTACACCAAGTTGACCTCAAATTACCTGCATTGGCCTTACAGCTTGTGCTTCCTCAGGTGACTCCTCTTGAGTTGATGTTATTTCTCTTTTGAACACTGACAATTTAAGAACATATTTCTAAGAAGAAGAGCATCAGAATCTTAATTTTGTCCATTGACTTTGGCTGTCTTGGCTCCCTAAAGTTCTCCCTCTGAACCTATTGGCTTTGGCAGTGCTTGTTCCCTCACAGGTTTATAATATACTGCCTGCATACCTTTGGTAAAATCTAACTGTTCTTATTACCTATTAGTCTGTTCTGATCCTTTACTTCCTTGAAAACTCAATATTGCAAAGGTGATACTATATAAATGTTATACTGACCTCCAATGACGTCACCTACGGGTGCTGGAACATGTTTAACATACAAATGAATTCCTCACCTGCTGTATTGTTCACTTTTTGAATTGAATCCTAACTTCGAATTAATGTTACAGCTAATTACTGTGGCAATACGCCACGAGACTGCGGGCCAATACCGCCCCAGGTAATGCCCCCGGGGCGTAGTTACAGGCACGAGCATAGCGAGTGCCTTAACGAAGCCCCGTGGGCATTACCTCGGGCGGTATTGGCCCGTAGTTGAGGGGCTTATTGCCATTAGTACCCCGGCCCGTTAGACCAGGGTACTAATAGCTTTTTTTCTGTTCCGAAACACGTTTCGGAACAGGAAAGAAAAAAAAAAACACTCTGTTCCCAGCGTGCCCGCTCCCGAAAAAAGAAGAAAAAAGAAGCTAAATGGGGTAGGGAAGGAAGAAAAAAAAAACGTACCGCGGTCTCCAGTGGGGGATGATGGAAGCCTCCAGCCTTGTGGAGGCTTGGAGCGGGGATGGCCCTGCTCCGAGTCTCCACACGGCTGGAGGTTTCCATTGTCCCCCGCCGGAGACTGCGGGATAGAAGGTAAGTGGGTTATGGTGGGGTGGGGTGGGGTGGGAGGAGGGAGGGAGGACAGGGGAAACAACAAAAAAAAATATGTCTTACCTGAGTCCCCGGCGAAGGGCGAGGGAAGCCTCCAGCCATGGGGAGGCTTGGAGCGGGGATTGCCCCGTTTCGAGCCGCCTCATTGGCTGAGGGGCTGCCACGCCCCTCGCCGGGAACAGAAAACCCGGCACGCAAGGCGTAAAAGGGAATACCGTGTGGTATGGCTCGCAAACTGTATTCCCGTTGTGCCGCGCGTGCCGGGTACTAATGCTTTAGAATGCTCTAAAATATCATTGTGTATAAATAAATAATGTATTATATAAATTTAAGTGTGTAAGTATTTGATTGGATACTTGTATTTACTGATTTAATTGTACAGCTCACATTACCCCTCTTAAGATAAGCCTGGCTGCTCAGTCACACTACCAAAGTGTGTGTGTGTGTGTGTGTGTGTGTGTACACTTCAAAGTTCTATCGTTCATAACTTTTAATTCGAGTAATGGATTTGACAGAAATTTTGAGTGATTAAGGAGTCACGCCCCTTCCGTAGCCCCCTCGGACTGCAAAGTTTCAGAAAGATGCGTTAAAAAATAAAAAAGTTATTAAGAAGATGAAAACATTTTTTGCCCAAAAGTGCGGCCTACTTCCCATTCATTTTCCCATAGACAAACCAGGTCAATTTTTGCAAAAGCGCACAGCCCAAACCACTGGATGGATTTGGACCAGGTCGTAAACAACTTGCACGTTAACTAGTGATCCATGCGTTGTTTGGGGGTTATTCCATGCAGTAGTCATTTAAACATTCGACTGAGAAGGGGGTGGCCCCTTCTCAAAAATAGATGGCAATATTTTGGGGATTTACCCGAAAAGGGAGTTTTTAGCAATGAAACGTCTGCCATCTTGTTTTTCTCTCGATGCAAGAGATATTCGAGGTTATAGCTGAGGATATGGGAAAATGAAACGCAGGAAATAAACTATTTGCAGGTCAAAAACATGAAAATGACATGAGACTAGTGGGGGGTGGGTGGGGTGTTGCTAGAAAGCACCAAGTGAAATTTGGGAGTTGGAGGGTGTCTAGGGACTGAGTTTGCAACACAAAGCTTTCTCTAGCAACAACCAACGTCTCAAAGCAAACTGCATCACAGAAACAGTGTGTGTTGGGGGGGAAAGGGAGATAGCATGGGAGGTGAGGCAGCGATCTGGGGAGCGGGGGGAGCTGGCACAGATGAGGGGGGCACTTGGTGAAGGCCTGGGGGGCAGGAAAGTATTGTTTTTTCGGGCCGTTTTGCAGATATTCGTGGCTATATTCAAGGCTATAAAGGACTATAGATAGCCAAGGGTATGTGTATTTACAGTTTAAAAAAAAGTTATTCTTACAGCTATATTGACATTGGGGATGAAAAATCACTGGCCATTAGGCTATGGCTAGTGACACGATTACCATCCAACGCTCCCATCCATGCAGTAACCAGGAGAGACCCTGCTTAGCTTCCGAGGAAGGGGCCAGGCTCCTAAGGCCATGTTGCCTGATAAATGAGCCAAAGTTACAAGAACACTTGGAGAAAAGGGCCAGCCCTTTAGTTGCTTTGAAGATAAGCAGGGTCAGTCCCACTTTGAAGCCAAGCTGGGTCAGTCCCAGTTACTACATGGATGGGCGACAAAATGGGCATCTAAATTCTCCACCTTGGGGTCTGGCATGGATTTACATGCTCAAGAATATTCCCCGTTGTCATGCTGGGAATCCTTGGTAAAGAAAAAATCAGTTTGATTCACTTCTGAACTGTCTTTCTCCGAACAACCAATCACTGGTCTCTGGGTCATACTGCCCCCAGCCAATCACTGCCCTCTACCGAAGCCCCTCCTCTGGCAGCCATCTTCAGATTTTTACCGCACGTTAGAGTGGTGGGAGTCCTCGTGATTAGCTCTCTGGCTTTTTATTGTCTTTTGCTCTTTTTCTTAGTTTTCTCAATTTTTTCAGTCAATCGAGCCTCAAGGTCCATCAATCCATCATCTGACTAACGGGGTCCCATTTTTCTGAACTTTGTACGCCCCTCAATTGCGATTTATCGTTGAGTTCCCTTCGTGGAGGATTACGGAAGATTCTTTGAGGCATACTCCGCATGGACATGGCTGAAGATAAAGGAGACTCGACGCCTCTGTTCAGGATCTGCCCTGGATGTGGACTATAGAACATTTTCCTGGACGATGGGCACTCCCTGTGCCTTTACTGCCTACATTCCGACCTAATGCACGTGGAGGAGACCTGTGTGTTCTGCAAGGACCGTCTGAAGCGGCTCGCCGAGTGGCTCCAGACGAAGATCCCTGGGCAACAAGCCTCACCCAGCAAGAGGAAATCTGAGCGGTCTTCTAAGACCTTTGAGGATGCTCCGGCGATGGGGGCCCAACATAAGGCAAAGCACTGCGAGCCCGCGGGCACCGGGGGTGCCGTTGGGACAGGCACCGCGGTGGCCAGGTCGAGATTGGCATCTCGGGTACCCTCGACCACGAGCCAACGCTCTGGGTCAGCGAAGAAGAGAAAGTCGGACCACCGGGTAAACTTCTGGAGAAGTCTGAGCTGACTTTGACAGAGAAAACCAAGGGGGAGCGGGGCGCGCACCCTCCCCCCACGGTGAAGGCCTCAAGCGTGCCCAAGGTCGTGAAGGCCCAGGTTCACCAGGTGAAGTCCTCCCTGGAAGGAGTGGTGGCGTCCCTAGCGAAGGCCACGGATATGGACTGACAGGAAGCAGCCCCTAACACAAGAGTTTCCCTGCCTGCTCGGAGGGAGTCTTCTTTCCTACCCATTGAGAAGACACTGGTGAAGACGATGCCGATCATCTCCCCCAGACTGCCCCCGCTGCTCGAGCAGAAGGGGGGCCCTTTAGTCCCGCAGGGCTCTGACATCTCCTACAAGGAGGAGATTTCAGTTCTGAAGGCCGTATTGGACAAAAAGTTTGTTGTAGCCCGGTCCTATGGAAAGGACCGCGGCGATGCGGATGTGGAGAGCGGCGAGGATACCGAGGAGCAGCCGGGCGGTGAGGAGCCAGAGGACATCACGCCGATCATTGGGTGCTGGTCACCTGGCCCACGGACACCCTGGAATTTCGACAGAAGTGCCAGTGCATTCCACCAGTGGCAATGAAGGAAAACCATGTCCCTCAACTTCTGCTGGAGGGACCTGCCATGCTGAAGAAGGGCATGATAGAATTCGTCCCAAAAAGGCTCCGGGGCTCCAGAGTGTACTCCAGGTACTTCCTCATCAGCAAGAAGACAGGCGCTTGGAGACCCATCCTAGACCTCCGCCGCTTCAATAAGTACATCAGGTCCCAGAAGTTTCGGATGGTTATCCTTCAGCACGTGCTGGGACAACTGGAAGAAGGGGATTTCCTATCGTCGGTGGACTTGGAGGATGCCTATTTCCACATCCCTGTTCACAAGGGACAACGCAAGTTTCTGCGCTTCGTGGTCCAAGGGCTGCATTACCAATTAAAGGCCCTTCCCTTTGGATTGAAGTCGGCACTAAGGGTTTTCACCAAGTGTCTGGCACCAGTAGCGGCGCGGTTGTGCATACAGGGGATTCACGCCTACCCCTACCTGGACGATTGGCTCATCCGAGCGAAGTCGAGCACACCACAGGGACCGTCCGGCTACTCACGGAACTGGGGTTCTCGATAAACTTTGCGAAGTCCTGGTTGGTGCCACCGCAGGACATGCTGTTTCTGGGGTCCCGGCTCAACTGTGTTGTGTCTGGCGTCCCCGTGGGAGGAGAGAATAGCGGCCATCCAGGGCAAGGTACAATGGCTGTTGACACTGAAGATCGCAAGGGTGAGGTCCATCAAGTCCCTCCTCTGCATGATATCGTTGTGCATTTATCTCGTGTGACTGTGCAGGCTGCGGATACGACCGCTGCAGGAGTTCCTCGGCGCTCGTTGGATCCAGGTATCGGGAAGCTTTTAGGACAAGATCACCCTCGATGAGAGTTTCCTTCGAGCGATTCGGTGGTGGGGTGTCCGCCCATCTGTCGGCGGGCACGGAGTTCCAGAACCCCCCCCCCTCGGTCACGACGGACACATCCCTGGAGGGATGGGGTGCACACACCGGTCGTCTCCACGTAAGAGGCCTGTGGCTACCGGAGGAGAAGTCGTTGCACATCAACGTTCTGGAGCTAAGGGCCGTGTTTTGGGCCCTCAAGTCTTTCCTTCCGTCCAACAAGGGCAAGGTGGTGTGGATTTTCACAGACAACACCACCACAATGTTTTACATCTGGAAGCAGGGGGGCACCAGATCCCCGGCGCTCTCCAAAGAGGCGCAGGATCTATGGCGATGGGCAGTCGCACAGGAGATGTTCCTCGTCCCATTTCATGTGGCAGGAGTGAAGAACACTGTGGCCAACTTTCTCAGCAGGGAACTTCGCTCGTGCCAGGAGTGGGAGCTTTCGCAGGACCAAGTGGACCTTTAATTCCGACGATGGGGCAATCCCCAGATCGATCTGTTTGCGACGGCGACGAACACCAAGTACCGGAGGTGCGCCAGCAGGTTTCCCCAGCTAGGGAGCATGGGGAATGCATTCTCCTTCCCCTGGGATGGCCTGTTCCTCTATATGTTTCCCCCGTTGCTGTTGATTCTGCGACTCGTCAATCAACTCAGACGGTCCCGGTGCAGGATGATCCTCGCCGCACCGGCGTGGCCGAAGCAGATATGGCACCCGGACCTTCTGGACATGTCAGCGTCCCCTCCAGTCAAGCTTCTGGCAGACGCAGATCTTCTCGCCAGGGAAGGAGGCGCGATTCTGGACAACGACCAAGGGTCGCTGAACTTGCAGCGCTAGGGTTTGGTGGATACGATCTTCCGGCGGTCTGCAGGGAAGTGCTTGCCAAGGCCAGGGCTTTGTCTATGCTGAAATGCTATGCGCATAAATGGAAGAGGTTTGCCGTCTGGTGCCGCGCACAGAAACCGACCCTCTGCGGATTACGGCTCTGCAGGTGCTGCCGTATTTACTGTCGCTGGCCAAGGCTGGGTTGGCTCCTGCGTCCATCAAGGTTCATCTGGCGGCTTTCTCCCGCTACACCAGAACTCTGGGGCGGTCGTCGTTGTGGTCACACCGCCTGGTCAAGGAATTCATAAAAGGACTTTTCCGTTTGTTCCTGCTGGTGAAGGCTCCAGCCCCAGCGTGGGAGCTCAGTGTGGTGCTGATTAGGCTCATGGGTACCCCGTGGAGCCTATGCATTTGGCACCACTGAAGTTTTTATCGTGCAAGACAGCGTTTCTTGTGGCCATCACCTCCGCACGACGAGTAGAGAGATCCAGGCCCTCTCCTGTAAACCACCTTACTTGACAATCCACGAAACGAGGGTGGTGCTACGGACGCATTCCTCCTTCATGCCCAAGGTGCCGTCGGACTTCCATCTCAACAAACCCTTGGTGTTACCTGTTTTCTTCCCATCACTTTCGTCGACGGCTGAGAGGACTTTCCACTCGCTGGATGTGGCTAGAGCGCTGAAGTTCTACGTGCGCCGCACAAAGTGTTTTCGGAAGACATCACAACTGTTTGTGAACTTTGTCCCTGTGAACCAAGAGAAGGCCCTCTCCAAGGCTTCCATTTCCAGGTGGCTCTCCGGCTGCATCACCCATTGTCACCAGTTGGCAAACCGACTGTTGCCTGGCCGTCCGTGAGCCCATTCGACCAGTTCGATCGCTGCAACTACAGCGTTGTGCCCCTGCTGGTCATCTGCAGGGCTGCTACGTGGAGGTCATTGCCCACCTTCACGAAATTCTACTGCGTCGACCGGGATTCCGAGGAGGAGCCCAGAGTCGGCCAAGCAGTGCTGCGCAACCTGTTCGCTTGAAAATGAGCCTGGTGAGGAGGTAAGAGATGCGTAATGTTGAGATGCTTAATGTTGAGCCTTGCCACCTCCCGTGGTTGTGCATGTGTGTACTGCTATGTATTCTTTATTCATGAGCATGTGAATCCATGCCAGACCCCATGCTGGAGAAGGAACAAGTTACTTACCTGTAACTGTTGTTCTCCAGCATGGATCTGGCATGGATTCACATGAGAACCCTCCCTCCTACCCCTCTGCGGCTCTTCTCTTGGTCCTACTGCCACTTTACGTGCTACTAAATCTGAAGATGGCTGCCAGAGGAGGGGCTTAGGTAGAGGGCTGTCATTGGCTGGGGGCAGTATGACTTTGACCAGTGATTGGTTGTTAGAAGAAAGACAGTACAGACGTGAAACTGAAACTGATTTTTTCTTTACCAATGATTCCCAGCCTGATGACGGGGAATATTCATGAGCATCTGAATCCATGACAGACCCATGCTGGAGAAGAGCAGTTACAGGTAAGTAACTTGTTCCTTATTTTATTTTTTTAAACCGTGCTTCTGTCAGTCCTTGAAAGTTTTGCGCTCAAGGACAATTTTATGCCTTTTGCTGAATTCCAAACTGGTATTTGTAGTCTCCTGGTCAATAATACAAAACAAATAGATATTTTTACAGCAACATTGGGTTTTCCATCCCGGCAATAACTGAGATTAAACTGTTTAGCTTCAAAGCGAGGAAGGGGTCAGCCTCCTAAGGCCATGTTGCCTAATAAATAAGCCCACCTTACAAGACCACTTAGAGAAACATTGCCTAAGGGGGCTGAATCCTTCCTCTCTGAAACTAAGCAGGGTCGGTCCCGGTTACTGCATGGATGGGTGACAGTCCACAGTCCCGAATGCTGTGTGTTTGCATAGCATTTTTGCCTTTTGCTAATTGCATTCTGGTAGTTTTAGTCTTAGTCAAGATGGGGGAGGGAATAATGCCACAATTGTACACGTTTTGCCTAACATTGTTCTATAAGGATTTATGTATTTGAGTAACACTATGGTATGTGTACTTTTCAAATTACCTTTATGAAGCCGAGTATTGTTGAAAGCTAAACGACAGAGAAAAGAGGATCCTAGATTGGAACCCTCCTGTCCCCTGCAGACTGTAATCTACCGTCATAAGACATTTAAAGAAGCATTTTGAAGTGTAGAGTAATGAAAAAACAGGTATAATAAATGTTTACATACTCAATGCTCATAAGAGACAATATTTATAAATTAAAAGAAGAAATATTTCATGAATACACCATTTTTTCAATAAAGATATACAGGTGTCCAATATCAATGGCTGACGCGTTTCAAGCCTTTCTCTCTTCTTGAGCCTAATTGGACTGTGAACAAATAATCCAAAAGAAATACTATCAGGATGCTTGTTAACCTCGATATACATCACACATCGTAAAAGTAGTCTGTCAAAACACATTTGATATGGGTCAATCAGGTATTATCCATCCAATTGCATCAATACCTTTTCTAGCAAATATACACCAAGGGATGTGCATCCACCCCTCACAAAACACAGATGTGTAAGTATCTACAAAAGATACACCACATCTAAATGAGGTAACGCTCTCGCAATCTGTCTGACCTGGAGTTCCTAATATTGTAAACACACACTGTGATGATACAAATTGTCATCACCATGTGCTATCATATTACATTGACCTCAGTGAAACACAAGTAGCTTCCCTTTAGAGTGCCCATCTTTGACGTTTATGTACCTTTCCTTCAAGCTGCGGTGCTCCTTTTCTCCATGGGTAATCTAAAATTCTCAAAGCTATACATAACGGCACATATTGTGTGGCGAATCCCCTGTGCAAGATAATTTAAAAGAAAGCCAATCTAAGATCTGTTGTTTTACTCTCGTAGTCAAGGATCATAATATGTATACATACTTCCAGAGCCTACTAAATCATGGTAGTACTCACTGCCTCCACGGTTCTCACCTTAACGTCCCTGCAACTAAAGTATTTTCCTATATATTTTTTCTAGCAAAAAAACAAACGTTAGTTGCAGGTACGTTAAGGTGAGAACTTAATGCAACACAACCCCTGCAATTCAGCTAAAGCCACCTTAACTTCGCACCCCCTGTTGCACAGCATATGACCGCAATGATGACATCACAGATCACATCACTGATGACATCACTAATTACATTACAACAGTAACTGGCATTAAGCATGGCCTTCAGCCATGGTTAGTGTGCATGGCCAAATATATTTTAACACATTAATGGGTACTAGTCATGGCCTTCAGTTGACATCATTGGTGACATCACTAATTACATCATCTATGACCTCACTGGTGCAATCAATGGTGGCATGACTGTTTACATTCTATATAACACCACTGATCACATCTGTGATGGCATCAGACATAATATCATTTATAAGTTGGCTAATAAAAGCTTTGCTCAACTAAATAACAATTTACGCTGTGGCTTTTGCCATGGCCAAAGGCCATGGCTATTGACTGGTGAGTGTTGCAAAATATACAATGGGCACGGCATTGTTGAGATCATTAGATGGGATGGATTCAAGTATATTTCCCACGTGATGGTGCAAACGTAGAAGCTTTTAATAAATGAAGGCAATATTCAAACAATAATTGTTCTTACACTCGATCTCTCAGTGTATTGTCTTATATCAAAAACAAAAGCTAGTGGATCAAGAAAGTATATCCAATGTGGTAGTTTAAATTAGAATGGAAAATACTAGTCTGCCAGTGGGCAGTTCGAAAAATCACTATTATGAAGTATGATGCGTAATCATGCAAATGTAGAATTGATATTACTTAATGATCACAGAATCCAGTTGTATAATTACCACAAGAGTATGTTCACAATCTTCAGTAACTTAAATCAAATGTGTTTTTTAAAAAAAACATTGGTTTAAACTTATTCACCATACATTACACCAAAACACGGTACACAAATACAGTTCCCCAACATTCCCTCCCCCCACTTCCCTCCCCTTCTCCTTAAGCCTCACAACACTACAGCCTTCCCTTCTTGTTCCCTGGACATCACGCTCCCCTCACTATCCGAGGAGCTATTTCCTTCAGGTCCCTTTTGAACAGATCCCGACAGTGAGGCGACCGAATGCATCCAGGCTGTCAGTGTGCCTGCTTCCTCCTCACCGGCCCTGTCCACCGCTTCTCTCCACACTACTGATCCATCATCCTCCCATTTCAGGATATCCTGCCACCAGACCTCTGCTTTTCCAGACAAAGCTATCCTGCACTTAGCTAATATATACGCCAGGTCTTTAAGTTTGCTCCCATGTTTGAGTTTGCGCGGCCTAGGTAACCCACCCACCATGCACGCCCACCCACCATGCACGCCCACAGAGAGTCCACATCCAAGTTTATTCCTTCATCTGCTAAGAGGTGTGCTACCTCCTTCCAGTATCTTTCTATGTCAGGGCTTGCCCAAAACATATGTACCATCCCTGCATCAATCTCCCCGCATTTCGGACATTGCTGTGTTTTGGCGTTCGAGAACTTGGCAATCTTCTTCGGGGTCATATACGCCCTGTGAGTAACATATAGCTGTATTTGTTGTAATCTCACATTTCTTGACACTTTCTTATGATATCTTTGCATCCTGACCCATAGACCGTCCCCTATTGCTTCCCTGCCATCTACCTCCCATTCTCGCCTCATCTGGGTCACCTCCTTCCTAACTTTAGACATCATTAGTTCATAGATACGGGAGACCTCATGGCCTCCTTCAGACACGGCCTGGAACGTTTCAATGGCAGCATCAGGTTGCCGGGTTAGTTCTGCGTCCGACCACATCCCCTTTACTATTTTCACCAGCCTGGCGTAAGTAATATATTGTCCCCCGTGTAGTCCTGTGTCTTCTTTTAATGTATCAAATTCTATCCTCTCCCCTTCTTGCCAGACATCTCCAATTGTTGTTACTCCTACTGGTTCCCAGTGCGCTCTAATAATTTTGCCCAGCTGCTCATCTATCCCTTTCAATGCTACTAGCGTTATCTGCGGGGAGCACGGAAGCCGGCTCCCCATTACTTGACAGGCTCTGCGCCATATCTTCCACCCCAGGTCTAGTAATGTAGTCCCTTTCCCCTCTAGTAAGGTGTACACTCTGCCCTCAACAATTTAGACTCTGGTGTAGGGTCTTCTGATAACCATCTCGCCACATTTTGGAGTTGGCCAGCCAAGTAGTACACTTCAAAATTCGGCAGTCTGATCCCCCCCTTGCTCGTATGGGTTTTGCAATTTCCACAATGCTATCCTATTTCTAGAATTATGCCAAATAAACCCCCTGCAAATACTCTGTATCTTGGTGAAGAACCGTTTAGGTATCATGTACGGGACATTCGCAAAATAGTGTAGTAAGCTGGGTAATACTACCATCTTCAATAGCGCCGCCCCACCCATCATGGTCAAAAGTAACTGGGCCCAGAATACCATACTGCGCTCGATTTTTATCACTGCCTTTCTCGTATTAAATTTGTGTTCATCCTCCACCTTGTAATATATATCTACACCCAGGTACCTAAAAGTATCAGTCGTCCATTTTATCTGTAACACTGGCAGCTCGTATCGTGGTATTCCAACATATCTACCTAGGGGAAATATGCTAGCTTTTTTAGGGTTAATCGTTATGCCAGAGAGTATCGCATATCGCTCCATTACCACTAGAATGTATTGTAGGTTTTCTTCAGGATATTTCAAACATAGAAACATATCGTCTGCGTATACGGATATCAAATGCTGTCCTCCTTTCGTGCTGATCCCCACCTCCCCATATTGTTGTCTCAGATATATCACTAGAGGTTCTAGTGCCAAAATAAAGAGCATCGGGACCAAGGGCATCCCTGTCTAGTGCCTCTGCTCAGAGTCCATCGTTTCGATGTGATCGATCCCGTCCGGACTTGGGCCACCGGCTCGCTGTATAGCAACTGAGCCCATTTCAAGTACACTGGTCCCATCCCATCCCATATTCTTTCGGGACAGTCATCAGCCACGACCATTTGACCGAGTCGAAGGCTTTCACTGCATCTAGTGAGATTATAGCCCTCTATTGGGGGCTTCCCTCCATCCGGTCTATGAAATGATGAAGCCTCCTGAGATTGTCAGAGATACACCTGCGCGGGACGTACCCCATCTGATCGGGGTGTATACGTTTGGTAAGCACTGGCCTCAATCTGTTAGCCATCACTGCGGTGAGTATCTTGCTATCCTGGTTGAGCATCGAGAGTGGTCTATGGGATCCGCAGTCCGTTATCGCCTTCTCTGGTTTGAGGAGCGGAATAATAATCGCTTCCCTGAGGGTCTCTGGCAACCTACCTCTGTCAAACGCCTCGTTTAACATCGGTGGAAGCAATTCTGCCCTTTATGTATTAGAGAACTCACTTGAGAGACAGTCCGCCCCCAGGGCCTTGTTTGTGGGTAGTGTCTGGATCACCCGCTCCAGCTCCTCTAGCGTAAGTAGGGCCTCTAAGTTCTACCTTTCCGCTTTCCTGAGCTTAGGCAAATTGATTTCAGTCAGTGTTTCTATTATGTCTATTTCCTCTTCCCCAGTAGTGTTTTCATATAACTTCCGGTAGTATTCATAAAAGCATTCATTCACACCCACCTGAGTGTCTTCTACCAACCCATCGTCCCTTTGTATTTCCCTCATTGCTTGTCCGGGAGTTTCATTTTTACACAGCCAGGCACGTAGCCTGCTCAGTTTGTCACCCTCTGCATGTTGCCTTTCTATGTATTTCCTATAGTCCAAGTTGCTTAATCTCTCTGTGGCCTCTGCATTTTTCCTGTAGCTGAAGTATGACTTCAGCCTCATCTGGGGAACTTCCTCCCTTTTGTGTTTTAGTCTCCATCTCCTTTTCTGTGTCATGCAATTCCCGCACTATGCTTCCTTGTAATCCTTTCGATTTAGATATTGCTTCCCCTCTCACTAACACCTTAAATGCCTCCCATAACGTGCCGGCTGATCTCACGCTCCCGTGTTGTGCTCAAAGTATTCCTTTCAACTTAAATCAAATATGTTAAAGAATACCAAAGTAACCATTAATTCAGTCAGTGTCAAGACATTCATACACACTCGGTATAAGATATAGTACATATAGTTGCAAATATAGTTTACTCAATGTAATCCATATTAGAGACCAATTTCAAGTGTGTCCGTTACCTTTATAGAGGTGACAGCATCTTATCAATCATCACAACGTCTATAGATCGGCCCCGGTAGAATTCCTTGTTCATCCCGTATTGGCATAGAGCATCTAGTCTGTCAATCCAGGCTAGTACCCATTGGGTAAGTCTCTTATGGAGGTCACCTCCTCTCTGTGGTCTATTCACAACTTCTAGTATCACAAATCTTAGCTGGGCTATGGTATGCCTGTGGTCTAGCGACAGGTGACTTCTGATTGTGTGTGCGAACATTGCTTTTATGTTGGTTCCATCTCTTCTTGGCACGTCTGATGGTCTGGGCCACATAGTATATGCTGCAAAGGCAGCTTAATCCATAGATCATGCACCTAGTCTCACAAGTTACAAATCTTTTCAATACTATCTTGGAGCTTGAGCGAGGGTGCCCCCTTGATGATGATATTACAGTTGTTGCAGTTCAGACACGGGGAAGTGCGTTTCTTTTGCTAATGCAGAACTTGGTGGATTTCTCTGCCTTCACTAGTTGGTCACAAACGTTTCTGCCCCTTTTGTAGGCTATCATTGTAGGTTTTGGAAAAGTCTACCCATCTGTGGATCTAGTTGAATGAGTTTCCAGTTCTTCTTCAAAAGTCTTGTCACATGGTGACTCTGGCTTTAGTATATCATATAGTACAAAAAAGGTGTATCTGTACTTGTGTTTAGGGATAAGCAGCTTCTACCGAGTTTTTTGTTGGACTTACACTTTAGCTGTGGTCACTATTTCTTGCGGATAACCTCTTTCATATGATCTCCCACTCATTTTTTCACATTCTTCTTCAAAAGTGATCTCATCAGATATTATTCTCCTCAATCACATGAATTGGCTGTAAGGTAAGTCATACTTCATATGTTTAGGGTGTTGTCTTAGGTAATGTAAGGTGTTGTTAACATCAGCCTTTTTCCAGAACATGTTTGTCCATGTGTTTTCTACTATTTCAAGTTCAATGTACCAAAAATGTAATTTAGGGTTTCCAAACTCCATTGTGAATTGAATTCGTGGGTGGATCGAGTTGAGAAATCGTCGAAAATCAGGTAACTCATCTTTGTTGCTCTATCAAATTGCAAAAATGTCATCTATGTACTTCTCCAAATCACCAATCTAGGTCACTAGTGTTCGTTACGTAGTACATGGGAACTCTCCAAATAGTACATAAATATATTGGCATAAACAGTGTCGTGGCAGACCTCATAGAGGTACCGGATGCTTGCAAATAAAACTGTGTGTTATGTCAAAATAAATGGTGTAAGCTGACTTTTGCCAGCTTCAGGGCAAAAACCTTTGCCGCTTGGCAATGTTCCTCCTGTAAGAGGGCCCATTCCAGAGCTTCAATTCCTTCTAGATGGGGAATGGAGGTATAGGGACTTTGTACATCGAATGATATCAACATGCAATTATCTGATAGTGGTCCTAGCTCCCCAATATGTTTAAGAAAGTGAGATGTGTCCCTTAGGTATGTAGACGTCTTCTGTACAATTGGCTGTTGGATCTTGTCCAGGTAAATAGCCAAGGGATCGAAAATGCTACCGGCCCCTGCAGGGGGGGCTTCTTGAGATTAGAATACTGGGGTGATAGGAAACTCATTGTGTAGGAAATCTCTTGTTTGCTTGTTGATCCATCCATTATCTATAGCTTTGTCAAGAACATTCTTGATCAAATTCCCTGTAATTGGGGTTGTGTCATTGTCTGTTTTGATATAGGTGTCTCTGTCATTGAGCACTTTGATGCATTAATTGTTATAAAAGGTGGTATCCATTATTACAAGTTCTCCTTCTTTATCTGCAGGTTTTAATGTTAGTTTCCCATCATCTGCTAAATTCTTGATAATCTGACTGTTGTTTCAGGATGTTCTAACGAGAAATGTTATTATAATTAATACTTTTGAGGTCGGAGAGCATCTCTTTTCAAAGATGCTAAGTGCCTTATTGATCTGAGGATCGAAAGTACTTTTTGGTTTCATCTTAATTTAATTAAAAGTGGCAGATGGTTCCTCACATGGTGGCTGTAGATCAATGAAAATATTTAATCTCATTTTGCGGATCAATCTAAATAGATTGATACGTTCCTCAAACAAGATTGAGCCTTGTGTTTGTGTAAACGAAAGACCGAAGTAGAGGGTGTCCATTTGACTCTTAGACACATTTTTGCTAGAAATATTCACGACCAACTGGTCTTTTATCTGTTGTGTGACCTTCGTTTTTGTACATCCTCTACTGGTCTTCTTTTTTTTTTGCCTTGTTTAGATTTGCATACAACGCCCGTTGTCCCTGGACATTGCATTAAAAACATATTAAAAAACACCACTTTGCACATGTCAAACTAATTAAACCATCTCTGGGGAGCTGAGGGGTAACGAGGATGGGATGGGATATGGCCATAAAAAGCCAAAAAACAGGTCTTTTTTCATCTCTGATGTCCGCGAACAGTTCAGAGACAACCCTGCAATGTTGGCTAACAGCTTGGATGTTCGGGTGCCTCCATACATATTTTTGCATTACAGGATTGTTGAAAAGCAGTTTTTGGATGGCGTATAACTTTGCCACCACTCAATGAAACTGTATGAAATGTTGTGATATTCTAAATGTGACCTTGAATGGTACTACAAAGATTGGTGCTGTTTTGCCAAGAGGGAACATTAGAGGGGTAATCCCAAAATATTTGAAAGGCTTAGAAATGTTATGCCGTTCCACGAATCTGCACAAAAGTTTGCAAAAGATTTAAGACCCAGATTTTTATGTTTTCGCAAAGTTTGGTGGGATTTTGTGAAGAGGGGGCAAAATTCGAGCAGGTGTTTCAACATTGTTAGATGGGTTATAACTTTATTGCCGTTTGACAAATGTGCACAAAAGATTTTAAGATTATAGAACGAACCTTGAATTTTTTTGCAAAGTTTGAATGGAATTCGTCAAGTGGGAGCGAAGTTATATGACTATTTTATGTACGTATATTTTGAAACTTTAAATTTTTTTTAAATATGGATGGATTTGCAGGAGAGTTGAGCAAGGAACATTGGCAAGGACTTGAAAGCATGATTTTGCAAATGTGTCAGTTTTATTTTTTTGAAAAGTGTCATAATGTAGGTACAAAAAATACTGATATACCTTTGGTGACTGAGGTATAGCCAGTGGCCATGGGCAGTGGCCAGAAAAGGCCATGACTCATATAATATGGCTACTGACCATGACCACGAGAGACTGACAAAGGGGTTAAAGTGGTCATGGCCACCACGGACTGGCTATGTGGTGAAGTTTTTCAAAATCGGGATAGGTTTGAATGAGAAAAGAAATTCTGCCTGTGGCTAAAATTGTGTCTGTGCTATAGCCCGAAATGCTGCACAGGATTGCATCAACAGATCGCTGTGACTATCGCTGCATACACTCTGAGATAATGCTCATCAGCAGATAATTACCAAGCGTGCTGAACCAAGTGCCCACGTGGTCACCAGGACACCCCTTGAAATCATTAACCTACCTTATTTGCGACCATAGTGGGGCATGGTATTGGAATTGTATGGCAGACTCCTTTCCACAACCTTGCAACAATGACTCGCCCACAATCCACATGCCTTGAGAAAGATCCTAGAGTCTCCAATCACGTGTTGGCTGACTTACAACAATAAATATAGCATCAAGAATGATTTTGAACACTGCTTCATTTCGACAACAGTAACTTATTAAATAATGCAGCACCGAGGTGAACAGGGGTCATTCTCCTATTTGAAACCTAACACTTGAAGAAGGAAGGCCACCTTCACAAACGAACCCCATTACCGGCAGCAGGGTAATCTGTTTAAAGTACTAGATGAAGCACAGTGATCTACCCATTCTACCGCCCTGCAATTATTTGATAATTGTGTACTTTGATTTGATTATTGGGGCATGCAGCATTGCCTAACCCTAGGTTTGAATGGGAAGAACTATTCTGTTTGTGGCTACATTCTGAAGTGCTCTACTGAATTACAACAAACATGCGTGAGGAGCATCTGCAAGGATCTGAAAGCATGGTTTTGCAAATCTGCTTTGTGTTTTATTTTTACAAAGTGTCAAAATGCAAGCACAAACAATTGTGATATAAGTTTGGTGCATGGACAATGGGCCTGGCCCTCGGCATGGACGAATGCCTACTTTGATTTACATATTGGGGCATGCAGCATGGAAGAAGCTCTAGGTTTAAATGGAATTCTGGATCGGATTGCAGCGAAGTGGCACGAGGAGCATCAGCAAGGGCCTGAAAGGATGCTTTTGGAAATCTGTCCTGTTTTCCTTTTTTAAATTGTCGAAACGTAAGTGCAAAAAATAGTGGTATAGCATTTCTGCTGTGGGCATACGGCCTGGCTATCGGCAAGGACAAAGGTCTACTCTGATTTGCCCATTTGAGGTTTATAGTTTTATATATGTTAAGAGGAATTATTAATATTTTTATACAGTGATGTAACATTATGAAACATTTTCACTTATGAAAACATATTCAGTTGGCAGAAAAAAAATATTTAAAGGGACGTTACGGTTAAGACTCCTCTGCCCCAGCAGTTAGCTAGTGGCCGCCCACCTTGGCATCCCTTGGCACTTCCCTCCTGCGCTCCCATGAGCACTTGTCCATCCGTACTGCCCCTTGTATTTATGCACTTCTGTCACTGCACAATGCATATGTTAATTCATAGGAGCACTATTTTTTGGTACAAGTATGGCAAATGTAGATGCAAAACATTTGTAGAACATTGTTAAGTGGCAGTTGGTGGGTGGAAGCTTAATATGTTGATAGGCTATATGTAGAGTTTTTTTTAAGTGATTGGTGGATGTTAGGGAGATTTATCATTATTGTGCTTCATCCCTTCTCCTAGCGAGACCCCCAGCCCTTTTTGTTTGCTGGACTTCTGGACCTTTTTCTTTTAATCCTGAATGAGTGGAGCCTTTTTACACTCATTCATTCTTGTGGGCTGAGTTTTTTGGAACTCTATTCTTTGTAATCTACCTGTACTATGGAGGCCGTCTGCTCCATAGCTCTTAAAGGCATCTTTGTTTTACTACTGCAGCACACAGCTCCTTATGGGCACTGTTGCTTGGGACCCCTAAGGTCCTCCTTTAAGATTAATTTTCTATATCCTTAAGTAACTACATTTCGAAGGGATTGTGTCCTCCGACGCATTCCTTATCTTTGATGTTACCCATCCCAGCTTGCTGGATGTTACCCATCCCAGCTTGATGGCGTCGGAAATTATTTCAGTAGAGGGCGCTGCACGTCGACGTCCCTCGAGTTGATGTCCCTTGACAGCCTCCGTCTCGGCGCCGACGTCACCTTGCGTATAAATAGACTGGCGTAGCGTCTGTTGCTCAGTTCCGTTTTTCCGCGCTTCGTGGGCCTCGGAAACGTGTTGCTCAGTTCTTTCTTCAAGAAGATTAAGACTTATTCTTCGAAGATATAATCTTAATTCGATGGCTTCTTCATCTGAACCATCGACCGCTCGGTCCGGCTTCAAAAAGTGTTGTGACTGTGGGAAGAAAATGTCGTTGACGGATCCTCACAGGATCTGTTTGTGATGCCTGGGATCGGAGCATCACTGTTCGGAATGCGAGGACTGTATGTCCATGATGGTGAAAGCCTTGAAGGAGCATAAGGGGAAGCTAGAAAGAGGTAAGACTCTTAAATCTCTTACTCCCTCGAAAGTTTCTTCGGCAGAGTCGAGACATTTGTCTCCTTGTCGTCATAAGAAACATTCCCGCTCAAGATCTCAAAGTTGTTCCCATCGGTCTTCGAGATCGAGACACTCTAAGAAGAGGCATCGTAGATCTCCCTCTTCTTCGTCTTCTTCTGTCTCTCCGGAAAGGGTCACCTGCCCCACGAAACACAGCTCTCCAGCTAAGTGGGAGGAATTCTGTAAGAAAATGCTTAGCGCTTACGAGAAAGCGGCCTCGACCCCCTCGCAGACGTCTAAAGGTAATACCCCGGGTGAAAGACCCGAAAAATCAGAACGCTGCAAGTAATTGCACCCGGCGAGAGAAACTACCCGAGAGCGTCATGAACCCTCGAGTAAAGGCAGTAAGACCGCGTCATCGACGCCTTTGTCGAAGTGCCCGTCGACACATAAACCGGTTGTGTCGACGCCGTCTTCGACGCCACTGTCGACTCCGATAAAAGACAGACCTGCAACTGTCACTACATCTCAGACAGTAGAGGTGTCGAGGACCTCGACCATGACGTCGAGAATGCCATCGACTATTTTGATGACGCCGAGTAGGATTCCGATCCTCTCAAGTACATCGAGGTCTCTTCAAACTTTTTCAACGCCCTTTTCGAGTTTGTCGAAGCCTGTGACTTCCACATCGACATCCTCAACATTTTCTCAACCAGTGACAACAAATTTGGCTCCTTCTGCTCTAGAAATGGGTTTTAAACGACATCCTAGGTCTGACTATTTTACAGTCTTGTCCTCTATATATGAGGGAGGGGAGGATTCTGACCATGAGAGACCTTTTGGTTTACAAAGGCCCACTACACCTATACCAGAGGAATTTATCTCTGAAGAGAACAGGTTAAAGGACCTTCAAGACTCCTTACATGAGGCAAGTGGTTTAGATACTTCTCCAGAAGTAGAGTTTGCTAAACCAGACCCTGGGGAGCATGCTGAGACCCCTTATAGGGTACTGATGGCCAGAATAATCGAATTCATGGGGTGGTCTACACCTACACCTTCTTTTCAGCAGGAGGACCTTACTGATATTTTAGATAAAGGTCCACAGGAGGACCCTGTTGTTCCCTTTCATTCTGCTCTGCAAAGAAAAATTTCTGCAAATTGGAAAACTCATGAAGTTATCCCTGCAGTTAACGAGAGACTGTCTGCTAAATGCGGGGTATCTGCTACAGATCCTGAATATTTGAGCAAACATCTAACTCCAGAGAGTTTGGTTGTACAAGCAGCAACTTCATCAAACAGTAGATCTGCATAACCTACTATTCCACAGGACAGGGATGATAAAAGATTTGATGCTATGTCAAAAAAAGTATTTTCGGCATGTAGCTTCGCGCTTAAATCTATTAACGCCACTTGCAAGATTCAGCCATACACTTTGGGAGTGTGCTTCATCAGAGACTGACTGTCTCCCAGAAGGAGAAGAAAGGGAAGCATTTTTAAACATCATCAATGTGTGAGTCCCTTCAAACAGGCATTGATTCTGCTGACAGTATCAGCAGGGCCATGGCGGCAAGTACCACAATCCGCTGATTTGCGTGGTTGCGGAAGTCTGGTTTTGCTCCAGATGTACAAGCCTGACTTTTGAACATGCCCTTTGATGGCACTTCTTTGTTTGATAAGAAGGCTGAAGACAGCCTGGAGAGATTACAAACATCCAAGGCAGCAGCAAAATCTCTTGGGGCTGCAATCCGACAGACTCCGAATCGCCCCTCAGGAACCTCCTGGAGGGGTAGGTCCTTTCGCTGTTACTCCGCATTCGGAAAAGGTAGAGGACAGCCAGCTCAAAGGGGTCAGAAACGATTCACCCATGGTGGACGGGTCAGAGGTACAAAAACCGCAGCAGCAGGTGCCACTTTACTCTCGGCATCTGCGTCAGCCGCTTCTAAACCCCTCTGAGGTCTTTCCTCACTAGACACCAGTAGGGGGCAGGTTAACTCAACATCTGGCAGAATTGCAGGCTATTACGTCAGATGCTTGGGCATTGGAGACAGTTGCCCAAGGTTAGTGCCTGCCCTTTCTACACACCCCTCAGAGTCATCCACCGGGGAACAACTCTTTGAAGTTTCCAGATCCGCTCCTTATGCAGGAGATTGTAGACCTGCTAGAGAAAGGTGCCATAGAACCGGTACCTGTAGCGGAGAGAAACAAGGGTTGGTATTCCCCCTACTTCCTACTGACTGAGACCCATCTTGGACTTACGAGAATTGAACAAATTCCTCAGG
The DNA here is from genome assembly GCF_040938575.1 of Ambystoma mexicanum. Classification (NCBI taxonomy): domain Eukaryota; kingdom Metazoa; phylum Chordata; class Amphibia; order Caudata; family Ambystomatidae; genus Ambystoma; species Ambystoma mexicanum. The sequence continues at coordinate 961,458,997 of NC_090941.1, read as the reverse complement.
AAAGACAAGTTCAAGATGGTAACTCTTTCTCAGATCCTTCAGGCCCACCAGCTTCAGGACTGGTTGGTATCTCTAGACCTTCAGGATGCTTATTTCCATGTGCCAATCCATCTCAAACACAGGAAATACCTGAGGTTCCCAATTGTCAACTCTCACTATCAATTTCGAGTTCTGCCATTTGGGGCTGACCTCTGCCCGACTGTCTTCACCAAGCTAATGTCGGTAGTGGCTGCAAGTCTAAGGAGGGAAGGGATCCACGTCTACCCCTACCTGGACGATTGGTTGATCAGAGCAGTATCTTTGGAACAAGCTCCGATCCATCTGGATTATGTCTGCTACTTCCTTCACAAGCTGGGCTTCTCCCTCAACTTAAAGAAGTCACAGATGATACCATCACAGAGACTCCAGTTCATTGGAGAGGTCCTGGACACTTCCCTGGGAAAAGGCTCGCCACCAGAAGTGAGGGCTCAAGATATTCTGCAGATGGTCAACAAGTTTCAAAATGCCCAACGTCTTCCAGCCTTCGACTTTTTGAGGTTGCTAGGCCTCATGGCATCCTGCATTTTCCTAGTGCCAGAGGCTCGCCTGATAATGAGATCACTCCAGTGGGCACTAAGAACCCAATGGTCGCAATTCCCAGGAAGAATGTCAGATCTCCTTCAAGTCCCGGACAGAGTGGCTCGAGACCTTCAATGGTGGGCCTGTCGGTTGAATCTTTTCGCAAGGAGAACTGTTTTGGCAACCATGGCCGGAGATAACGGTAGTCACGGATGCCTCACTCACGGGTTGGGGAGCTCATGCCAACGACTTGACCATCAGCGGTCGTTGGTCTCCATCGGAGTCCAGACTACATATCAACCTGTTGGAGCTGAGAGCAATCAGACTAGCGCTGAAGGCTTTTCTGCCATCAGTACAGGGGAAAAATGTCTTGATAATGACGGACAACACAGTGGCCATGCACTACCTCAACAAAAGAGGAGGCGTAGGATCACTGCCACTGCAGAGAAGCAATGCAGCTCTGGTTTTGGGCAATTCAGGAAGGAATCTCTCTATCGGCAGTTCACTTAGCCGGAGAGAAGAATTTGACGGCGGACGCTCTGAGCAGGCAGAGCACAGTCTCCCACGAGTGGGAGCTAGCTCAGGAAGTCCTTCAAGAGATCTTCGGCCTTTGGGGAACCCCTCAAGTGGATCTGTTCGCCACCAGTATCAACAGGATGTGCGATCAGTTCTGTTCAAGGGAATTTCCCCCGAGAGGAGCTCTAGGGAACGCGTTCGTAGTGGACTGGAAGTTTCCACTTCTGTTTCCTCCAGTCCCTGTCATTCCTCAAATGATCAGGAGGTTGAGAATATTCCGGAAAACTATGATCCTAATTGCCCCGAATTGGGCCAGGAGAACGTGGTACCCGGACCTTCTGGACATGTCCATCTGCCCTCTGATTCGTCTTCTGCAAAGAGAGGATGTTCTCTCGCAGAAGGGAGGTCAGGTTCTCCACCCAGACATCAGAACCCTCAACCTTCACGCTTGGTTTCTGAAAGGTTGAGATACAAGGATTTGGATCTCCCGGATGACGTCATGGAGGTGATGCTTTCGGCTTGAAGGCCGGCAACAAAGACTTTATACCGCTGCCGTTGGAACAAATTTTGCAGCTGGTGTAGAGAAAAGAATATTGAACCCTTTTCATGCAGTACACCCATGGTGTTATCTTTCTTACTGTATTTAGCAAATTCAGGTCTTCAAGTTGGTACGATCAAGGGCTACCTCGCAGCGCTAACATACTTTAAGCGCACTACAGAGGAGCCTTCATATTTCAAGTTACCCCTGCTAGTCCAATTTCTGAAAGGGTTAACTAATGTTTATCCCCCAAAGCCCTTCCAAGTTCCATTGTGGGACCTAAATCAAGTCCTAGATTTTCTGATGGGTACTTCTTTTGAACCACTCCATTCTTGTTCATTAAGATTTCTCACTCTTAAAACAGTCTTTCTAATGGCTCTAACATCTGCCAGAAGAGTGAGCGAATTACAAGCTCTATCTTGCAAACCTCCTCATACAATCTTTCATAAAGACAAGGTTGTCTTACAAGTAAAGCCTAATTTTCTCCCAAAGGTGGTCTCTGAATTCCACATTACTCAGAAAATAACTTTACCTTCATTCTATCCTCCTCCCCACCCAGGGAAAGAGGAAGAGAGGTTACATAGGCAGGATCCAAGGCGTGCCTTGAGTTTTTATATCAGCAGACTTGCTAGAATAAGACAAGCAGACCAACTACTATTTGTAGGTTATACAGGACACAAATTACGGATGCCAATCACGAAACAGACCATTTCAAGATGGATTATTTTAACCATTCTAGAATTCTACAAATTGGCAGGGAAAGAGCCCCCTCAACATTTTAGGGCTCATTCAACCAGGGGTATTGCAGCCTCTTCGGCTCTCCAGAGAGGGGTTCCGATTCGGGACATATATGTGGCTGCCACATGGTCGTCCGCACATACTTTTACAAAATTTTACAGCCTGGATTCCTCCTCTAGCCAGGAAACCAGATTTGGCAAATCTGTGTTACATTCTGTACATTCTTAAAGGGAAGTATTCAATGTTACTCCCACCTCCTCTTTTACACCACTGCTATGGGAGTCTATCAAAGATGAGGAATATGTCGGAGGACACAATCCCTTCGAAGAACAAGTTTCTTCTTACCTTGTAACGTTCTTTCGATGGGATGTTCCTCCAACGTATTCCTTATCGCCCCTCCCATCCATCCCCGCAGTAAAACTTCCCTTGTAGTTGCAGTTTACGCTCCTTCAAGGTCAATAACCAATTCATGCACAGCTAATTTCAAGCTTCAAAACGGAACTGAGCAACGGACACTGCACAAGTCTATTTATACGCACAGTGACGTTGGAGCCGAGACACAGGCTGTCGGGGGAGATCAACTTGAGGGATGTCGACGCGCAGCGCCCTCTACTGAAAAAATTTCCGACGCAAGCAAGCTGGGATGGGTAACATCAAAGATAAGGAATATGTCGGAGAAACATCCCATCGAAAGAGCGTTACAAGGTAAGAAGTAACTTGTTCTTCTTAAGGATAGGGAGATACTATACTTAGTGTCTCTCCCAAAACTCTATAGTCTGACAGATTGGCACACACCACCTTCAGTGGAGTGCCAAAGGGATACTTAGTATCCCCCTTTTCTCTGCTCCTGTGACTTTTTAGTGACGTAGACAATCACCTAGTTATGGCTGGTGACAGTGGACGTGTTCTACCAACTAGTGTGTATTTTATATATATCGCAGGCTGTGTCCATGGCCTCGGTAGTGCACAATAGGGGTACCCAAGTCCCAACTTGGGGCCTCCCTACTTTTTTTCACGATTACTAGCGTGGTTGTTCTTTGTTAGCCCTCCTACCATTCTGGGTGGGGGAGGTCTGTGTGTATGTGTTTTGCCTTTGGCAGTAACCAGTAGGTATCCCCGGCTAGGCCCCAGTGTCTGGCCAGGCAGGGAGTGGGGGAGGAGTCTTGATTAGACAGCCAAACACCCCTTTCTGTAAAATGCTCAGAGATTGCAGAGAATTGTGTGCTGTAATTGTATAAAAGGTGAGGCGTCTGCAGTGTAAGGCAAGTCGACTATAGGAAACAGAAGTAACCGAAGACGACAGCCAGAGTCGCCTGCAGACCCTTTGCAACACTGTGAAACGACCACTGCTGCCCTGACCCTGTTTTCGATGCGACAGAGGAGCTCCGAAGAGGACTCCTCCTTCCCTTTGGCTGGTGGGAACCTTGAAACCTAGGAGCTTCCAGAGCTGCAGAACCCCAATACCAGGAGACCTGCTGCCCATTATCGAGTGCATCATCGTAGAAAGGCCAAATCCGTCCAAATCTGTGCTGAGCCGCTGAGGACAATCCAGAGAGCCGATCCAACTTGTCCAGACTCCCCCACCAGAGCGTGGGACTGCAGGAAGCAGAGAATATTGACCGGGCAATCCATGTCCTTTGTTGGTGCTGCTGAAAAGGTGCCAAAACCGCATAGTGAACCAAGAAGTTGATGAAGGGCATGCTACAGGTCCACCTTCAAGACTGCTGCTGAGAGACACCGTCCGTTGTCCTGCCTTTCGTCGTCAGACCAAGGAATCTGGAGGTAGAGTCCAGAGCTGCCACATGGCGAAGAAGCCAACACAAACACTATCTTCAAATCAAAGATACTGTGGGGAAAAAGGTATTACTTACCTGATTCCAAGAATTCACTCCAGAGCGTTGGAGTGTATGTAGAGGTGTCCAGAGCAACCCCCTCTTACCTCTGACCCAAGGTGTTGCTTGTGTCCCCTTCTCGAGTCCGTTTTTAGGTCTCCTTTGTTAGTTGCTAACTTTCTGCTTCAATAACTTTAGACACTGACAGTGGAAGAAATCTGCAGGAACTCTTCATTATTCGTCTTGTCAAGACTTGAAGGCTTCTCCGAACTGCCTTTAGCTAGGGTTGCATTTTTGGACTCAAAAGACTTGCCAGGCGAAGAAACCGTCTCTAGATCCTTGAACTAAGCTCATGTTGCACTAACCACTTATTTTCCTCCCTTTAAGTGACTTTTCTATATGTGTTTGCATAGTAAATACATTATCGTATGACCTGTTGAAAACCGCATGAGTGTGCAATTACCGATTATATGATAACCTGGTCCTTTTACTTTCTAATGTTGCTACAATTATAACCGCGAACACAAACAAAAGTGAAAGTGCCCTTTGAAGTCTATTATTCTTAAGTGTTCTACCGTAAACATCTCAAGTATTTATAGTTATTCTGGTGCAAATATAATAAATATAGATCTTTTGTTTAATATATGTGTAAGTGCTTCTTTGCTGTGCATGTCTATTTACGATTCTAAGTACTTACCTACAGCTCACATCTTCCTCATAAAATAAGCCTGACTGCTCTGTCACACTACCAAGGTCCTGAGCTAGTACAGACTTGTACTAAGAGTTGGAGATCTACAAACCACTGCGATAGCTTACTAAAGTCTTACTGCCAGTAGGACTTTAGGAAAACTCCCCTAACAATGTATACATGTGTGAGTGGTTTAAAGCAGGCACAAGGGAGTGTTGCAAACATAACAGCAAAAAGAGTAGAAGGGCTGTTTTGTGTGATGGTGTGCATGTGCAATCGGGGTTTTCTAATAAGACATGGGCTAGACAGAGGAATGCAGAGACTGTGGATAGTTATAAACGGCAAAGGATTATGGTGTTTATTGTATGCTAGAGAGAATAATTTTGGATGGAAAAGTGTTTCTGTGCTATTTTTCTTTTTCTTTAGTATACAGTTGTCCATTATTTCCATTAGCATAGTAGAAAATGCTAATGGGAATGTTGGAGAATCTTATTGAATCTAACTACTTTAATGAAAAATGAAAAGTAGATGGAGTCTATAAGCTTATTTTTTAGTTATATTTTTTAACTGTGAAAGGTGGCTCCTAAAGGAAGCTTTTTTTTTGTTTTATTTTTAAAATTCTTTTTTATTTTGCAGGAGAGGCCAGAAAGTAAGGTGGGGAGAGAAAATAGGGCAGGGCACCAACCACAGATATGGAGGGGCAGGTGGACAGGGGAAGACGTGTTTTAAATCTAAGGTAGAGGGCAGTGTTTCTCATGCTCCTTGATTACAGCTTCAAAAGCGTGGTGTTGCATTATATACAGAATACTGTTGTTTTCGAAAGATATGGGTCAACAGCCTCTTTTATCGCTTGCAAGGTAGCTGGTGGTATTTTTGCCCCACAGACGTAAAGTAGACTTTGTGGTTACAGCATTGGTTGAGGAAGACCGGGTAGAGGAAGACAGCCTACTACTGCCTAAGAAAGGAGCTGCCTTTCTGAGAGCATTGCAGTGGTTGGATTTGGTGTGGCAGCGCATGGAGGTGGTCCCGTAGGAGTGCTGCCCAGCTAGTCCACGACTGAGTACAACGTTGCAAACCGTGCATTTCACTTTGGTATCTTTAGCCAATTGTACATTTCCAACAGTGGTAAAGAACTGCCACACCCATGATTCTCTCTGAGTGCTAAAGGTAGGCACTTCTTCTACCTGGTCTTCTTGATTATCTTTTGAAGTATTGCGCTTCTTTCATTGTGTAGGTCCTCCAACTGGTGGCGGTGGCGGCTCTTGGGGAGGAGGGATAGCAATAGCTGATGCCATTTTTAAGATAAATAGCAGCTTTCCTAATATTCTTCAAAGTATGCATTGTATTCTAGATTGTTAATGGATAATGAGTAAGAATAGGTGTAGGAGCTTTGCAAGGGTACATTTTGAGTTTTAAAGTTTCTAGATGAGCTGAAAAATGCAGTTTTGAACTGTTCACGGTGGAAAAAGTTGCAAAAAGTGTACAGAAGGGTTAAAAATGTTGCTAGAAGGTGGGGAATGGCAGAGTTTTAAGAAGAAACTTTCTAAAATGGACATCATTTTTGCTATATTGGGGTAAGTATGATATTAGAACCTTGTAGCAAATTAGGGTGCACTGGTATAAACCCATGAAATTCACTGAAAAACTTTGTTAAAGGGATGTTATGGTTAAGTTGCACTAATAAAAATCCATGCAATTCAATGACTTAGTTAAAGGGACGTTATGGTTAGGTTGCACAAATAGAAACCTATGAAATTCAATGAATTATTTTTATTATAGTTACAAGTAAAACCCCCAGAAATTTTCTGGTTAGATTCACATGCCTGTCATAGGCCGACATCTGCCGTTTGAAGATTCAGTCCTGTTTGGAAAAGCTGTTGACGATCAACTTGTGACTACAAAGAAGGAGCACAAGACTTAAAAACATTAGGCCAAATCTCAAATAAGCTTCATGTCCAACGGGGCACCTTCAACACAGGGCACACTTTTTGCAGCCAAGGCTTTACAAGGTGCAATCAATCTGGATTAGGAACATCCACCTCTTACTACAGTCCCCAAGGGCAATATCCATCAGGCAAACCAACAGAGTGGATTTCCTAGAGGCAAAGGTCTGGCAGCCTCTAGAGGTTCAATTGCCCCGCCAGCATCCAATTCTCATATCCTACCATGCTTCCCCAGTAGGGGGTCGCATATCATCATACACCCACTCATGGGAGGGGATAACGTCAGATTGATAGGTGCTCACAACCATGGCAAAAGGGTATTCAATCGAATTTCTCAAAACGCTGCGCCACCATCCTCCTCATACAAGAAGAATGTCAACAGAACATTTCCTAATTCTAGAAGAGCAGATTTTAACTTTAATGCAAAAAGAAGTAATAGAGCTGGTACCACCTCTACAGGAAAATCAAAGTATTTATTCAGTCTACTTCCTTGTTCCAAAGAAAGATATGACAATGTGCCCAGTTCTAGACCTGCGCCCTGCAAACAACGTATGCCAGGCCACAAAAATTCAGGATGACTATGTGCAGTAGGTAAGTCCTCTGCTAAAACCTAAAACAAGGGGATTACATGGCAACATTAGACATGAAAGATGCATTAAAAGTTGGAGAAGAGCACTACCATTCAGCATACCCTCACTTCCTCAAGTTTTTACAAAGGTTCTAGCAGTAGTAGCCGCACACATATGAAGGCAGTCCATTCCAGTGTACCCTTACTGAGACGTAATAAGAGGCGACACCCCTCAAATGAGTCAAATCAAGTCTAGTGCCCAACCAAGTAAGAGTTTCTAGGGGCACTGATTCAAACAAAAGACAGATTAGTCTTCCTCTCCAATGAGAGGGTACAAAACATGCTATTTCAATTCCTCAGTACATAGCCGGCCGTCGGGTAACCATGCGAATGTTGATGCGCCTTCGAGGAATGATGGCTTCCTGAATTTTCCTAGTGCCACATGCCCGTTTGCGCATGCGCTCAATGCAAGAGTGGCTAGCGAAACAATAGTCGCAAACAAGCGGTCTGTGGGACGATCTAGTGGTGGTTTTGCAACCTCTGGTTCTATCGCTGCAGTGCTGGACGAGTGCTGGACCAAAGAAAACCTTTCAATACTCCAACTATCAAAGCCTCTCTCACTACAGACTCATCAAAGCCACTCTCACTACTCGACTTGGGTCAAGAGTCAATTAACTCTCGACTCAAGGACATATGGCACCATATCGAAGCTACCTTGTCTCCACCCAAATGTGTACTGACAGTGCCGAGGAGTCATCTGGTCAAGCGTGAGACGGAGCAAAATATCACTGTTGCTGGTCTCACTCTGTGTCCCTCCCCCCGGCGGGGTATTACGGTGAACTGGGTTTGCCTGAGCGCATAACCAACTGTATGGCTGTATCATTAATGTATAACTTGCTACACTGGTTGTTGGCATTATTCTTGCTGTAATGTTGAACGCACTCTTTTTTAAATAAAGGTTTAAAAAGAATTCCATCTCAATGAGCCTTTGGTTCTACCAGTCTTCTTCCTGAATCCTTCTACACTGGCGGAAAGGACATTGCATTTGCTGGACGTTGCTCGTGGCTTAAAGTTTTACGTGGCAAGCACGAAGGACTTTCGGAAGACATCTTAACTCTTTGTGAATTTTGGACCTTTGAATCGTGGGAAGGCCCTGTCTAAGGCTTCCATAGCCAGGTGGCTCTCCGACTGCATCATGCACTGTCACCATCTGGCCAACAGACCTCTTCCTGGCCCGATTGAGAGCCCTTTCCACCAGAGCCATCGCAGCAACAACCGCATTTCTCTCTGCTCAATATCTGCAGGGCTGCTACGTTGAGGTCCACCCACACCTTCACGAGATTGTACTGCGTCAACAGGAATTCCAGGGAGGAGTCCCAGGTCAGCCAAGCAGTGCTATGCAACCTGTTTGTTTGAGCTGAGTCTGTTCCGGGGTGTATTGCTTCTGTTGAGCCTTACCACTTCCTGTGGTTGTGTATATTTACTGCCATGTAATCGTTTTCATGAGCATGTGAAACCATACCAGACCCCATGCTGGAGAAGGAAAATCTGAAGATGGCCATCAGGGGTGGAGCTTAGGGAGACGACTGTCGTTGGACAGGGGCAGTATGACAGTGATTGATTTAGGGGAGAAATGCAGTTTTCAGGCTAAAGCGAAACTGCTTTTCTTTTGACTGCAGATTTCCAGCTTTACAGGGAATATTCATGAGCATATGAATCCATGCCAGACCCATGCAGGAGAACAGGAGTTAGAGGTAAGTAATGTTTTCCTTCTCAGATGTTGGGAGGAGAACGAGATCCTTTTGTCCATTGGGAAAGGACCTGCGCAAAGTTTTCTCATCATGAGAGGTCTTTTGTTTTTCTTGAGCTTTAACCAGGTGAACTTGAACTATTGTTCTCACAGTAGCCATATGTTCTCTTAAACGTTGGGCTGTTTGGGAAGGGGGCAAGGCAAGATGGCTTCCTTCCGTTCTTCCAAAGTCTCCCATAACATGTCAAGGACATCATGTGGCTCTCCACCATGTAATAATTCAAACAGAGAAAACCCGTTGAGGATTGTGGTGCCTTTCAGTTGGCAAAAAGGGCCCACGGTATTGGGATGTCCCCTGTTTTTGCCATCTGCCTCAGCTAATTTTTTTAGGACATGTTTCAGGGTTTTGTTGAACCGTTCTACTAATCAGTCAGTTTGCAGATGATAAACGGAAATCCTGAGAGTTTTTATATGTAGGATTTCCTTCACCTCTGCTATTCACTCATGAATGCAGTCCCTTGGTCCGTTAGGATCTCATTCACCCAACTCGTGAGAAAAAGGATCTCATTCACCCAACTCGTGAGAAAAATGGGATCAGGTGTTTTAGAATTTGTTGGGTCATATTATTGTGTAATGGGAGTGCTTTCGGGTATCGAGTTATATAAGCCACAATTACCAATATATAACGGTTCCCCAATTTAGAAGGTTCAAGGGGTCCAACTATGTCCATGCCATGTGTGAAATTGATACATCAATGATAGGTAAAGGCTGTAGTGGAGCTGAAGGGGGCATTTGAAAACTGCTCTTTTGGCACAAGGCACAAGTAAACACAAAGTTGTTCATATTGGCTGTTCCTAACTGACCACCTGTTAAATGAGAGTGCGCAATTTCTAATATCATTCTTTTGTGGCTTTTGGGTACTATTATCTGAGATCTGCGCGTACCATCTTGACTAAGATCACCTATATACAGTAGCCCATATTTTGGAAAAAAGAATGGTGCCCTTTTCTGCTTGCACTGCTCTTCAGATACCACATGAAGGAAAGATTCTGTTAGCAAAGGGTGATTCCTTTGGGTGAACGCCAAATCCGGCCTAATCTCGGTTTCCTCCCACAAAGGCTTTTGGTGGTACTGCCTCAGATGTTGTTTGGGAATTTTTGTCTGCCTCTCCAAAACCTTTTTCTCCCCCTCTGTTTTGTTAGCTTTCTTGTTTCCTCTGCTTTGGCAAATAAAGCACTCTCCAGGATCCCAAGGGCTATTGTTTTCTACTGCCTTTACTTCATATGCCTCTTTGCCACTGTTTTTAATCTTGGTGTTTATATCACCTCTATAGTCATGATATATGACGCCTGCTTAGACGTCTAGGCTATATCACCAAGCTTCGCCCGACTTAGAGACATTGCTAATGTTAGTGCCCGAGGGGGGTATCAAGACCAGATCAGTGGGTATCAACACTCTGTCTCCAGGTTGTATTTACTTTACCCTGCTGATACATAGATCAAATACAATAGAATCTGTTGCTAAGTTTTTCAAACATGAGGGTTCCCCAGTTTGTCAACTGAGCCTGATCCCACCGCTGACACCATCTGTGAGGAGCCACGAATGAGACGCTGACCTAGGAGACTCATGGTTTTGGCCATAAAAATGTATTGAAACATAGAGGTTGGAAAATACCTCTGACCCTAGTCTAATAGGTATTTCACTACCTAAAACAAAACTAAAAGGGTCTGTCCGATGTCAAGATGTTCAAAGCAAAATGTTGTGTTTCCAAAATACTATTCTGGCCCTTACATTCTAAAAATCAACTCTAAGGTGAAAAGGGAAATGTCTTTGGCCTTGAGTAGTGTACAAATGTTCAAAAAGGAAATGCGTAGCTCCAACACAACTTCCAGAAGGATAAAGTACACAGTTCCAGAGAATGGTCCCCTTTCCCTGTATTTCTCTTCACTTTGCTTTATAGTTTTATGGCTATCAGTTACTTGAGTATCTTTTGATCAGCAACATAACTGGTATGTGTGAAAACGAGCCTTCTCGGCCTACACTCCAAGACTTTGGAAGCTCCTCCCTGTCGGCATCCGATTCACCCCCACGCTTCTACAATTTAGAAAATAACTCGAGACCCACCTCTTCAAGGAGTTTCTCCTCTTCAACACCTAGGCCATCACATCACCCCTCTTGCAACCTTCCTCTTTATTCACTGCCCATCCCTCCCTTCTCCGCCACCCGGTACAGCTGTACCCCTCTCTATCCTACCCTCTGCTGTATATGTGTTCTGTTGTTACCACTGAAAAGCGATTCATTATACATCTGTAATGTTGTACACCTCAGAAAAGCGCTCCGTTATGTACAGGCCAGCGAATAGGGGGCAAACCCAGGAACAACATCGGTACAAGGTATGACAACATGTTCGACCAGAGGACAGACGAACAAATGAAAAGGACAATGGAGCAAGAATTAGAAGTAAAGATTTTAAATGTGTCAGATAGACATCTCACCCCTATGGAACTACAAACACTGAAATTAGGTCTCTCTCTCTCCTTCTGTCCGGATCAACCGTTTGATTTTGTCCTAACAAGAATTGATCTGTTCAAGTTTCTTCGAAAGCTAAAACTAAAAAAAGATTTTTCTACACAAAGAGAATGACAACAGAGAAACTTCAGGAAGATTGAAACCCAATTCATTAACGGTGAAACATTGGTCTCTCTTGAAGCATTGAGAGAGGAAAGTTTTCACCGAAAGGAAAGAGTTGGAAAAGAAAGAAATAGTTACCAGATTTGGCATAGAAACTGATTACCCACTAGAGAGTGGTTTCAAACTGAAATCAACGTTTTGTCCAAATATAAATGCCACTAAAATTGATGTATTTGAAGATGTAGCGATGAAAGATCTTTTAAGAAATTAACAATCAAAAAGAAAAGATCTATCAACAATTTGTCTACAGAACAAATGGAGATACCAGATAATTTTCGTAAAGATGAAAGTTTCATCATTGTACAAGCAGATAATGGAAGAGGAGTAGTAATATGGGGCAGAGAACTGTATATACAAGACGCCATGCAGCAATTGGAAGATTCAGAATGCTATGAAATGTGTGAAATGAAATTACTGGAACAACCCAAAAGTGAATAGGACTACATTTTGAAAAATTGCAATTATCTAAACATCATTGATTGGGATGAAATGTTGTTTTTGAAGAACCATCCTACAACCCCAATCTTATATTTTGTTCCCAGTTCAGGAGGTTGACCACCTATTAGACATGTGTATTTACACATTATTTATTGTTTTTTTTGTATTTCACAAATTGATGGGCTACACTATGATGAAATTAATAATGGAATTGAAAGTACTTAATGCACGCTCTATTTAGTGCATACTAATTTAGTATTCATCTCCATTGAACATAGTTGTTCCAAAATGGCTGCCATCTTAACACCATGGAAGGCCATACCTACATGATCGTGGTAGAACAATAATAATAATTAAAGAGGTATAGACAATCGCATGTAGCTATATAAAGTCAAGCCCAATGCAGTGAATTTGATTGCACCTGATGAAGTCCTGGCTCTGGGATGGAACGCGTGGTGAGCGCGGAGTGTAAACTTCTGGACTTCCCATATCTTCAGTAAGTCCATGTCTGTTTGTTATTAACATTATGTGTGTAATATGCACTGGTGAATAAAACAGTGCATTAGCGCAACCGAGTGCCCTGGTTTTTGTTTGTTCAATTCTATTGGTGTCCTTGTTACTAAAGGAGCTCTAACAAGGGTTAAGCAACAATGTTTTGTCAAAATATCAATGTCTGCTTTCAGGACCACCCAGGATGCACCCACAAAGAGGCTGCGCTCCAGTTACTGAAAGCGTTTTGTGTTCTCATATATATTACAAGGCCTGCGCTAGCAGCCGTGTAGTTTATGGTTAAATTGCTAAACCCATAGGAAGAATACTTTTTCGGGTGCTTATAACTTTGCTCCCCGTGGACCAATCTTCAACAAACTTTGCCTAAAAAGTATATGGGGCTGCTGAATTTGTTTGGCAAGTGGGAAAGGTTTGGTGGGGGGGCAAAGTTTTAAGGGGGGTTCCAATTTTTTTTTATCCATAGACTGAATGGGGAAAAACTTTGTGCACGGCTACAGGCTGGACGGATTTTAACCAGATTTGCGGCAGCAGTGGGGGCTTGGTTCAGAAAGCGTGCTTTTGTGTGTTTGGTGGAAATCTGACCAGTACTTTTGTTTCAAAGAACTGTAATGTACGTCTCAAAAAATTAGTCATATCTGTCTGCTCCGCGGATCCATTTTCCTGTTCGCTCCGTGGACAAAATTCTGATTGGCTTGCAGTACATTGTGATGTCGGCGAACATTGGACGCGGCCAGGGGTTGGCTGGAGGGAAGCGTGCTGTGCGTAAAACTTTGGGGAAACGCTGCCATGGTGCATCGGAGGATAGTGTTGTGGTGTGTGTGCCAAGCCCCTAAGCCATTGTGTGCATGGCTGGGGCTCTTGTACGTAACGGTGTGCCCACTGGAATTAGTCATATCTGGCTCCGGTTCGGCGTCCCATTTCCCTGTTTGCTGAGCGGTCAAAAGTTTGATTGTACTGTAGTGTGCAGTGACGTGATGTGCGTCATACGTTTTCTATAACACCAGCATGTTGTTTCCGAGGACAATGCAGTGGCAAAAGGGTCTGGTAAACATACTTTACAGCATCTGTTGGTGGGAAGAGGGGATGGAAAGGGTGAGGGAGTGAGAAGTGGTTCATCTGATATATCTCATTAGGGGACAAGGCATAAAATAAGCAGTATCTCATCGCAATTTGCGATATGATACAGCTGGTTTGCCTTTTAATTTATTAATCATGTCGCAGAAACTGTGATATGATTCATGGCACCAAGCGCAGAGCTTAAAGGCACAAATAACTGTGCCTTTTAAGCTTTGCGCTTGGTGCACTGACAGTGTGTAGGCAGCAGCAGAAGCTCCCGGGCTGTGCTAAATACATTGTATCAATGTAGGAGCCCAGCCCAAGTGCAGCATCGAAGTCACATGGAGAAGAGACTTCGAGATTACAGCAGGAGCACCCCAGCTCCACTCACAGACCCGGCTTTGATCCGAGGTAAGGAGTCATGCTGGGGTGCTTAGGAGAGGGTGTGGGGTGCGGGGGGATGCATGCGTTCTGCAAGCCCCTTGTGTGTGGGGCTGGGTGTTAGCAAGTGGCAGCAAGAAATATTTCTCCGCCCGTTCGGGTGGGAGAAATATTAATTCCAGCCACTTGCTAGTACCCAGCCCCACCATAACATGGCATGCTGGTAGATCGTCTTTCAAGTATTCTTTCCTTCTCGTGATTCGCGAGAAGGAAGGAATATTTAAAATGCCCTCTGCAAGCAGGCTATGTTATTACTGCAGGCCTGGGTGCTCAGAATGTGGCGGGACATAATATTTCTCCCGCCCGAATGGGCTGGGGACATCCTTGAGGCTCATGGCCCTTATCAACTGAAAAGGTTGAAAGACCCTGACGCTGTCCCTGATTGCAGGGCTTGTTGTTAGCAAGTGGCTTGCAGTAATATTTCTCCTACCCGTTACGGTGGGACAAATATTTCCAGCCACTTGAGCACAATGTGTCTGTAGAGGAAGATAACAGGCAAGAGTCACCTTCACACTGACTTTCACAACAAAGGAAGAGTTGCCCGAGAGGTAAAAGTGTAGCCCATCTTTTTATACTAAAAAAACATCTTTTGTGTTTGGTGCGATGGGCAGCGCTTTACTAGAATGGAATATTTAAAAGGCCTTTTGCAAGCAGGTTGTGTTATGGGGCTGTCACTTGTAGTCTTATATTCAGGGTGGTGCAAATACTCCCCAAAGGTGGTTGCTTCGAGTGATTTGTATTCTTTGCAAATAAACAACCATTTTGTGGTTCTTGAAACACAAAACAAACGTGTACTAATTAGAGCTTGGAAGGTATGTTGTAAGTTGCTTAAATTGCTGGCAAATTCTTCCTTCACTGCTTAACCAAACTGTGTGATCCTGGGCAAAACATTTGACCCAACCCAGCCACACCAGTGTGCTGGCAAGAACAGAAATGTGCATTATTTATCCTTAGACAGTGTTGGTGGCCTGGTGGGCATTACATTGCACAATTTACTGCAAACTTGCCACTCAGTACTTCCCAAAATGCGGTGCCTGTGTGCCATAGGTTTAGAGAAGAGATTTCCGACCTCTTGGCAACCCTGATGATTTTTCTGTTGGCTTTTAGGTGTCTGGGAGGGCACTCCCTCTTTAGAGCATTTATTTCAATCTTTTAAAATAATATCAGTTTTTGCTGACTTGCAATAAGCCAGACCGCAAATGGATGATTACATGTTAACTTGCTGGGACCATTTGTCTTTCAGATGAGACTTTGCGGCACTAGTAACTGGTAGGTGCTGCATCAGGGCCTCACTGACCTGGGCAGACCAAGAGACTAGCATCTGGGCATTTGGTTCTGCAGAATAAGATAACTAATGTCCCCAACTTGTCACAAACTCCTTATAGCTGCTGTCTTCATCTTGGGCAGTTACTTGTGACTGTTCTATACTAGCTAAATGAAACTTTCTAATAAAATGACACACACGCAATTACGTCTTTATTGATGTCTTGTTGACAATTTGATGGACACTGCACTATGCACCACTGACTGCTGCATGGCCCAGCTGCAGAGAGCCTTGAACTGAAAAAAATGTTTTCAGAGCTTTTTTTTTATCAGATCTATTTATGTGGTCCATTCATGCAGTGAACCTTTACATTTTACAAACACTCATTGCACTAATGTATTACTTCAGAGGTACATAGAAATGCTGTATTCTTGCTAATTGTATGTCTTGGGGTAAAACTGACTTCTGGTGACATTTAAAATAGGAGTACAAAATTGCTAATTAAATACCTTTATTTGCTAATCAAAAATATTTTAATTAGCAAATTCTGCTAATCTTTTTTTGAAAACGAATTTATGCCTTGAGAAGAAGACGGTGGTGTGCCAGTGGTATTGTGCCTTCTACGCTAATTCGTAAGTCTGTTGCCCCGTCAATGCATGGCTGGACCCCTTACATGGAAAAGTATGCCCACTGGTTGAAAAGGTTTCAAATTGTTGATTTGTGTGTGTGGTTTGGCTGCATTGCATACATTATTGGTTCCATGGATCTGGCGATTGTTAGAACATCCTACAGTTGTCGGTGTATTGGTGGAGATGCTGCAGTGAGCAGTCCTGCAGGGTGTCCACTGGATGCAGTGTTGGAATAGTGTCCATATAGAAGCAGGCATGGTTGAACTGGTTCTTATTTGTGCCTTGGTAGTCTGCATTGGCCAGATTATTAACTGTTGTACTGCACTATGCTGCATTGGTTCTATGCACTTGCTCGAGTGTTTGGAGTGGGACCAATGTTGTGAAGATGTTGTGGTTTGGTTGCCAGTAATACAATGCTTTGTGAATGGAAGTGGGTAGCAGTGCCAAACACTGTGGTATGTTTATGGATTATGGTATCTGGAATATGTTTGCATGCATCGCTGTGTTATGGTGTGGCGGTTGGGTTGAAGTGGCAGTGCCTATGTTGCCTTAGTGGATTCTGGTACATGGCTACATGTTCGCCTGCATGGCTCTGTTATGTTGTGGTGGGTGTGGTCAAGCCTTAGCCTGTTGCATACTCAAAGGACGTAGGCCATGCACCCAAGAGCCTAGGCCTTCGCCACTGCAACATAATGCAGCCATCCAGTTGTAACTCTGCATGTCTTCAAAGGTGGGGACCTTTACACAATGGTTGTGGAGGACATTGTACACTTGTTAGAACAGCAGAGGTGAACTGCTATGCGTACATTAGCATGTGGTGTAGGTCATTGCACGTGTTGCACATTACGGAGTCACATGTGACCATTTGCATTTGCTGCGGTTTGCCCTTTATAAGAACCTTCCTATGTTGCGTTGGATGCATGGCTGAAGCCCTTGCACCAACAAGTATGTCCACTGGTTGCAGGTAGGTTTGACATTGTTGCTTTGTGTGTGTGGTTTAGCTACATTGCATACTTTGTTGGTTCCATGGGCATGGTGATTGTTAGAACATCTTACAGTTGTCGGTGCATGACTGGAGATACTGAAGTGAGCGGTTTTGCTGCGTGTCCAGTGGGTGCAGTGTTGGAATACTGTCCGTGTAGAAGAGGGTACGGTTGAAGTGGATGCAATATGTGCTTGGGTAGTCTGCATTGGGCAGATTAGTAAGTGTTGTACTGCACTATGCACTATTCCTTGTATGCAGTTACTTCTTACAGTTGTCACTGCATGGGTGGGGATGCTGCAGTGAGCAGTCCTGCAGTGTGTCCACTGGGTGCATTGTTGGAATAGTGTCCATATAGAAGAGGGTACGGTTGAACTGGTTCTTACATGCGCATGGGTAGTCTGCATTGCACAGATTAGTAAGTGTTGTAGTGCACTATGCAGTATTGGTTCTCTGTACTTACTAGAGTGTTGGGAGCAGGACCAGTGTTGTCAAGATTTTGTTGTTTGGTTGCCAGTAATAGAATTCTTTGTGAATGGAAGTGGATAGCAGTGCCAAACATAGTGGTATGTTTGTGCATTATGGTAATTGCAACATGTCTACTTGCATCCCTGTATTATGGTGCAGCGGTTGGGTAGAAGTGCTGGTGCCTATGTTGCCTTTTTGCATTCTGGCACATGGCTATATGCTCGCCTGCATGGCTCTGTTATGTTGTGGTGGGTGTGGGCAAGGCCTAGACTGTTGGGTGCATGGCCGAAGGCCGTAATACATTAGGTTAAATTCATGTACGGCATTCTCCACATCTGCTCCTGCCAACATCAGGGGCACTCCTGTAGGCAGCGGATCCTTAAAATATCCTTGCAGACCATATGCTGCGCTGCAGACCCTTACCTGGCAAAGGGCATTGTATTGTACATGTACTGCGACGCGCTACTCTATATAGGGAAGCTACTTGGAAGTGTTTTGGGAAGGGTTGGTCCGGGAGCATGACAATGACTGCCGCCTATTTAAGTGAAGGCCACCCAACATTTCCCTCCTCTGCACATGCCCTATGTTTATCCCTGTAGATGGTGCCCCTTCTGTACCGGCCCTTGCCTTTCTTTCCTTCTGTGTCGTGTGCGCCCTTATCCAAGCCCGCATCTCTGCGGCATCTAACAATTCGGCTGAACTCTTTAAACTCTGCAAATAACTGGCCAACCCTGCTGCAATCTCTACCTCGCCTATCCCCTCCCAGGCCCTCTGCACGGCACTGGCCTCTCACTTCATTTAAAAAACTCAGGACATCCTGTCCTCTCTCTCCTCCTATCACCTCCCTCCCTCTATTCCCTGCTCTTCCTCTGGCCCTTCTGCAGCCACCCCTCCTCCCTCCTTCTCTGCCTTTCCCCTTTTTTCTGCTGACGAGGTTTCCACATGCTTACTAATAAGCTAAACTCCAACACATACATGCATCCAACTCTGTAGCGGGCCCACAACGGACATCAAACACAGGGAACCAGCCCTCACTCACAAAACCAAACCAACAACTCGGACACCATACCATCATCATCCATAATCCCTTAACAAGATGTGCAAGGACACCATAAGAAGTTAAACACCTCCAACTGTTTCCACCAACACAGGATACCAATTTCTACAAATAACAACATCAGCATATTTCACGCTCCCAAAGTAGCGTGAGTGGGACACACATCCCAATACACTAGGACAAATGTCGGAACCCTTAATCCCAACACAACTCAGCAACAGTGTAAGAACCTCAAATCACCACAATGCACGTGGTGCAATTACACCAAATCACTGAAGTGCACCTAATACGAAGGATACAAATTTCACCCAACTTGCACCTTTTTACCGGGACCACACATCCCATCACACACATCTCACTAAATGCACCTAGTGCGAAGGATACCAGTTCAACCAGAACCTTTTACCGGGACCATACATCCCACCGAAACACCAAATTGTCAGACTGCACCTAGTGCGAAGGACACTAGTTCAACCAGAACTTGTACCTTTTACTGGGACCACAAATCCCACCAAAACACACAACTCAACAAATGCACCTAGTGCGAAGGATACCAGTTCAACCAGAACCAGAACCTTTTACCGGGACCATACATCCCACCGAAACACCAAATTGTCAGGATGCACCTAGTGCGAAGGATACCAGTTCACCCAGAACCTTTTACCGGGACCACAAATCCCACCCAAATAACCAAAATATTGTTACCACCACAACACAAACACTTCACTCACCACAAATCTCTTACCATGCAAGCAAAGATAAATTGAGAGTATAAAAATGGTAAGCGGGAGTTAAACACTACTACCGAATCCATATTCTTTACCCTACAAAGTCCTTTGTGTTTGATGAACCTGTGAATGAAAATGTGGTTAACCAAAATAACATACATAATGCAACTCATCATGTCACACATGAGAAACTGAAACAGAGGCAAAGACAACCAACCATAACATCAAACCTCTCAGTCACCCAACCCTGAAAGCCATAGCAACAATTCTGCAACGAAATGATCTAACAGGCATCACATGACATTTTAATCCTTTGCAATCTAAATGCCGCATTAACGCTTTAGTGTAACAGCACTGTAATATATATATATATCACCATTTCTTATTAACCAGAATAAAACAAAGACCCCATCAGCAGAGCGTCTCTGAACTTGTCGAAATGTAAAAACTAAACTGGTATGGCAGATAATCAGCATGAAATCCATAGCTCCTCCAAAAAAAAAATTATGCCGCACTTTGCCAATGAAGACATCTTAGATAACCCATTTGCTTCACTGTCTCATCACCCTTTATGACATCCGGCGATTTGAAATGAGAAAAACACCAAACCGACAGTAGACTGCGCCGCATTGCAGCCAACCAGCCACAGAAATAATGTAATGTAAATCACCACAGCTGCGATATTCTCCTCACAAGCAGCTTCACCACCTTTACTGATGCCAGAACACTTTGAGCGCCACCAAAATAAACATGAAAAGTACCTTGCATCACCAAAACGGCAACAGCCGATGTTGTTTAGATTACAACAAAAGAAAACAAACGGGTCCACCTTGATGGCTAGCTCCGTTGTTCCATATTGCAGTTCCTTTACAATCACAACGAAACGAAAGAAAAAAAACAAAACTCTGATCCGTTTTCAATTACTTTTGGCATTAATCCAAATCTTGCCGTCTGAAATCCAAGGCAAGTTGCAATGTTCTTTTCTGCGAACTCCTCATCCGCTGCAAAGCTCCTTCACACCCAGAAACATGTCACGCAGCACGCACGTTGGAAAATGCTTTTCCACACTGCAAAACTCCTCCAGACCCGGAAATAGGGCACGTACATAGTACGTTGGGAAGTGCTTTTCTCTAAACACACAGAAACTCGTGATGATTGACCCCATAGACAGCTCAGTCCTGGAACACCGGCATTAGAATTCCAACCAACGAATGACATCGCTAATACCCCAGGGATTCACTTGACGTCATCATTGGGACAGAGGGAGCAGCCACGGACACAGCTCTCTTCTCCAACCGTCACCTATCGCACCACCCCTGGGGTTTCTGCCCGACACGACAGACGACCCTTTCACATCCCCAGCCAGGCACACATTAAATGAGACAACTCTCAGGGCAACAAAACGATATCACTTGCTGCGTAAGTTATAACTGTAACTTCATATGGAGTCAATGAACATTTTGCAGCGCCGTGATATGTTGCAGCGTCAACCTGCATATGCTACAGAGTTTTTTTTTTCCAGCCCCTGCGCGCTGTTAGAAATGGGAAATGTGCAGCTCCAGAGTCATTTTACCCAAAATAACGGCCGCGCAGCGCAGCCCCTGTAGGCACAGATGTGCCTGTCTCCATAAATCAGTCACAGGGCGCGCTTACCTTTGGGGCCGGGGGGGGGGATGGCCGGTGGATGTCTCCTCTGGCACTCTGCTTCTTTTTTAAGTTTAGTGCTCCTCCTGTTGCTCCGTTATCTTTTCCTTGGCACATGTTTTGCTTTCAAAGTCCCCCAAAAATCCTCGTCGCCAATGTTAAGTTTAAAGATCAGATAGAATAAGTGCAGGGAGTCTCTTAACTTGGGTTCAAACGTTTACTAGGTTAACACAGAAGGTAAGTACACATGTAATAATTAAGTCAAGTATAACGGGGAGAGACATCCAACCCAGACTGTACTCTCCACCACCAATACTTCCATACCTAACAATATGCTAAGAGCAAAACTGATCAACTCCACCAGACCTTAAACTAGCTTACTAATAAGCTAAACTCCAACACATACATGCATCCAGGTTGGCTGCAATGCGGCGCAGTCTACTGTCGGTTTGGTGTTTTTCTCATTTCAAATCGCCGGATGTCATAAAGGGTGATGAGACAGTGAAGCAAATGTGTTATTTAAGATGTCTCTCCCACAACACTTTGCGCACTCATCGGCAATATGAATTAACATTTAGCATTGCACCTATACATTGCTTGCTACATAACATTTGCAACCTCACACACATTCCCCAAACAATACAGTTCGAAACATTTGGCATAAAATATGGTTATCAAATGATAATCCTACACTTGAGTCCAATGTTTAACACTTGCAATGTCTTTCAAGGTCTTTCACCTGTGAAAGAAAATTGTTTTAAGTTAATGTAAGACATAGCATGACTGAACATTACCCAGGATTGCAGTACGTCCAAATATAACAAAACATTTTTCAAATTTTTTAGCACTCTCACACATGCCATCAGAGCATATGTCGAAAAAAAATGCCTGTGGAGAAATGGTCACGTTAGTGCAAATCAAACATACCTGACCATTCCTTCTAAAAAGAGTAGAACCAATCAGTATCCAAAACTTGTCATAAACCTCTTGACACAATGAAACGCTAAAATCACATTTTGTCATCACAAAGCACCACTTAAATTGGCACCATACCAGTAAATGGCTCCAACATAATAACTTTCCCACCACAGAGCCATCATATGCCAAATAACAATGCTATGCCTAGACTAGACTGGGAACAAACTTCCACTACATGAAATAAAAACTGTGGTCACTACATTTGAGTCTCAACTTTTAAAATTCAAGAGTCCATCTTGGTTGTGTACCTGTGAAAAAAAATTTAATGGAGCAACACACATGCCCATTACCTCAGCACAACCAACGAGAAGTCCCCATACCAAAAACGCAAGATTGGGTGCATACAAGAAAATAATCCCAACAACTCACAACAATTTCAGAAAGCATGACATTTTCTTTTTGCGATGGCCTTTCAATTACTGATGAAATTCGATTAGCTTGTGACATGTTGCTTTTAAGCCAAAAAAATACCAGGCCATATAGAATAGTGATGTCAATGACACTAGATGCAAATAACAATCAAGCCGTATAAATGGCCATCCGATCCTGCATAAGAAACGTTAGAACAGTACCTCATGTCTCCGATGGTTCAGTGTGTAATAAATGCAGAAAAAAAAACAAATGTGTCCCCTTTGGCAGCTAACACAATTAATCCACTTGTGAACTTGCACACTTTCCTTTTTTTTTCTTTTTTTCCGACTGCCACGAGACGAGCGCTTTGATCCAAATGTTGTTTCTATTCCGCAAAACATTTTTACTTTAGTTGCAGTCCTTTTTCTCGATGAATCATCCATGGTACG
Source organism: Ambystoma mexicanum (assembly GCF_040938575.1). Lineage (NCBI taxonomy): Eukaryota > Metazoa > Chordata > Amphibia > Caudata > Ambystomatidae > Ambystoma > Ambystoma mexicanum. The sequence continues at coordinate 961,436,180 of NC_090941.1, read as the reverse complement.
CAGATGAACAGATGCCGCAGACCCGGAAGTACAGCACGTTATGAGCACGTTGAAAGGTGCACTTTTCGAAACTCCCATGAGTTTCTTATAACGAAATGCTCTACACTGCAGAGACTCGGAACGTTGGGGTAAACATTCTGTACACGCAATTGTCACCAGTACACCCTCAGCCACGCTGTGACGTCACCACAACAAGGATTTGCAGAGCCACAAACAGAGCTCTCCAGGCCAACCGTCACACACAGGACAGATGCCCAACTTGATATATCACAGCAGCAATATGCTAGCGCAGATGAACCTCCACCAACTTTCATGACGGTAATCATTTCAGGACACCGTTAATACATTTAGTGTTTACCGGAGCGCTAATAAAGCTGCCTATGCGAGGTGCAAATATTTTTCCTTTTCTAGTTACCCAGCCCCTTTGCGCGCTTACCTTAGGGGCCGGGGGGGGGGCGGTGGATGCCTCGGATTCCTCTGTTTCTCATTTCTGCTTGTTCTGGTGGCTATTTCCTTTCCACCGATTGTCCTTCAGTTCCAGCTTGATCAAACCCTTGATCCTGCTCCTTTCCTGTGCTTTTTTTTTCCAACCTCTTCTAGATCCTCGTCGCCACTGTTAATTTCTGGGTCCGGTTACAAATGACTCTGACAACTTCTTGTTAACTGTAAGTTCTTTACTTAGTTTGGGCTTATTAGTTACAGTTCTTATGTCAGATAAGTCATGGGGAAAATAGGACACCCACCGGCATCCTCTCTCAGGGCTTACATCTTTCAACTGACCACCCTGGAACACTCACTCATGGGTAAACATTCTGCGCTCTGCCTTCCATCTCAACATTCCACTCTCTTGCAGGCAGAGCTAATCATAACACCTGTTCGCACGGTATCTGCCACTGAGCGTCCATTACGTTCTTAAAAAGCTTACTGTTTTTTTCTCCCATCCACTACCATCAACTGGCACTTCAATTGTATATGCTTGCCATGTTTCCATTTACCCATATTACCCATTGTAATATCGAAACAGGAACTCTCTTCTTTCCTTTCGACAATACTACACATCAACTTCAGCCAAGTTGATGTCATCATGACATTTGTGATGTCATTTTTGATGGCATGGGTGTTAGTCTTAGAAGTGCACAGTGGTGGCGCAAGTTATGGTTGCTTAGCTTACCATAACTTGCGAATTTCTGGAGTTAAGGTGAGTTGGAGACACATAGGAACCCCTCAAAATTCTATTGTTAATAACTTTGAGTTTGAGTAACGGATTTGGCCAAAATTCCAAAAGTGATTAGAAACTGTGGGGCCCCCCTAGACTGCACAGATTCGTAAAGATTCGTTAAACAATCAAAAAGCTATTAAGCGTCAAACATTTTTTTTTCTCCAAAAGTGCAGCCTACTTCCCATTCATTTTCCCATAGACAAAAAAGGTCAATTCTTGCCAAAGCGCACAGCCCAAACCGTTGGATGGATTTGGACCAGGTTCGAAATAACTGGGGCACGAAGCGTTGACTCGCACGCCATGCGTGGTTTGGGGTTATTCCATGCTGTGGTTATTTTAAAATTTGACAGAGAAGGGGGTTCCCCCTTCTCCAAAAATTATAGTTATATCTCCCATGGTGCATTGCAGGATTATGGTTTTCAGAAATGAAATCACTGCCATCTTGTTTTTCTCTCAATGCGAGAGATAGTCAAGGCTATAGCTGAGGTTAAGGTAAAATGAAACGCAGTAAAAAGCTATTTGCAGGTCAAAAAACATACAACTGCCTTCATTGCAGAGGTGGGGGATTAGAGGGGTGGCTAGAAAGCACAGAGTGACATTTGGGAGTTGGGAGGGGGTCCATGGGCCGAGTTTGCAACACAAAGCTTTCTGTAGCCTCGGCTATAGCCGCGAATAGCCGACATCTGAGAAAACTGCATCACAGAAGCAGCGTGTGCTCTGGGGTGAAAGGGAGAGGGCAGTGAGGAGGCGGTCTGGGGAGTGGGAGGAGCTGGCACAGATGAGGGGGGCACTTGGTGATGGCCTGGGGGAGACAGTGAAGCATTTGTTTTTTTTCGGTTGTTTTGCCGATATTCGCGGCTATATCCGAGGTTACAAAGGATTACAGATGCCCTCAGGTATGTGTAGTTCGGCACCTGCGGTTACATTTTTTATTTTTTATTTTAAAAAAAGATATTTCTATAACTAAAATGACATCAGAGATGAAAAATCTCTGCCCTGTATTGTGCTAATGTCCATGGCTGGTGCCTGACCAGTTTATTTAATATACAGTGGACACGGTTGAAAGCTGTACCGCTGGTGAAGGCCAAAGTCTATGGTTGTAGACTTAGTGTTTTAAAATATTCAGTGCACATGGGTGAAGGTTGTCACCACTGTCCATAACTGAAGTCCATGAGTAGCACCCATTCATGTGTTAAAATATATTTGCCCATGCACACTGACAGTGGCTGAAGGCCATGGTTAAGGCCAGTTATTGTTGTAATGTAATTAGTGTTGTCACGAGTGATGACATCAGTGATGTGATTTGTAATGTCATCAGTGTTCTCATATGACATGTAATTAGTGATGGCGTCAGTGATGTCATCGTGGTCATAGGCTGCGCAACAGGGGGCGCAAAGTTAAGGTGGCTTTAGTTGAATTTACGGGGTTTTGTGGCATTCAATTCTCACCTTAACATCCCTGCAACTAAAGTTTTTTTCTTGAGTATATATAGAGAGAGAAATTGTCATTGTTTTTGTTGTGCAGGAATATTGCCATAGCACTGCAGCACATTGTCCATATGCAGTTGTATTACAGGGATATGGACAGTTTCATCGGGGACAGACTTTGTAAGGGACTGGAGGATCATGCTTTACAATTGCCTTTTTGTTATTTTCTAATTTGTGTTAATATTGTCTGTGCATACTGCAACAGGTTCATGTTCAGGCACACTAACAACCAGTCAGTGGCCATCACACAAGGTTAAACATTTCCTTGGTACTCACAGAAAGAAATACCCTTGGTTTTAATCTCAGTGTGACCCTTTCCAAGAAGGAAGGGTGTTTTTAGAAGCAAAATGTTGTTTAATCTCAGCCAAAGGGGCTATTGGAAAAAAGCTAAATGAATTGTAGAAACATTGAAAAGTAATGACTGTCAGTATTTCTCACAGTCCTAATAAGAATGTTACCTTTGTCTTTCAGTGCAAATCACATTATCATAAGCTAGAAGGACTTATAACTTGTCTGATATAGGGTTATCAATCCAAGATAGACAGTCGGGTTTACACCTGCTGTACGCTTCAAAATTTCCAGATGGGTAAGGGGACAAATAGTACCAAAGGGGGTTCCTCGTTGCAGTGTATAACATCAAAGTGCATTTTGGGAACGTGAGAATGACCATATTTGACAAATATGTATGTGATAAAAGGGTTGTAGATTTGAATCACTAAGTACACCTTGCACACTGGCTGGTATCAGGTAATATTATCTCCACCAATAATATTGCCATATATATGGTTGTGGGGTAAGGCCATAGGCGATATTATTAGTGAGACTAATTTATGGGGTTATTGGGACCGGGGGTTAAGGTGTCCCCTGCTCTATTCCGAAAATTATGGGGGTTGCCGAGGTGTCTCCCGCAGGTTCCATTGCTTAATATTGCCTCAAAAATATGGTGATATTTTTGGATGGCAATATTTTTGCGGGGCTATTAACACATGGAACCCACTGGCTTTAGTGCTCTTTGCATTTTTCACAGCACTTACCCTACCTTTACAGTGTTTGTAACCGTGAACTATATGTACTCACTCAGACATCCTGCATGAGTGAATGGGAAGATAAAATATCTGTGACATGTGTGACTCCATTAGGGTCTGAGGGCCTCACAGAATTTTAGATGAGGGGTTGGGTCTCAGGATAAGGATGTCTTACTTGGAGAATTTTAGATGCATATTTATTTATTATATTAGCAAAATCAAAAGGCACGTGAAAGTTTTCATTTGTGCACTTGTATTTTGTTTTTCATCTTTTTAAAATCATGTGTCTCTCTAAGTCTTCAAAAAGAGACCCACACAATATTTAATAGTCAGTTAAACATGCTTGTTGTATTGGAGCAGTTCATAAATGCAGTGAAGAATATGTACGTTTTTATTGTGCTTACCTTCTCATTTAAAGGTAAACCACGTTTTTATTGTGCTTACCTTCTCATTTAAAGGTAAACCTGCAAGACAAGTGGCTTCAACAACTACTGTCAGTTCTGGGGAAGTGCCATTAACCTCCCTGCTCTCAGTCAGCCAGTCATCCCAGCCCCACCAGCATCACCACCACCACCTCCCGCTTCAGACATCACAGGCCCAACGGACTCTTGTGCAGCACGTGTCACAGTCACAGTCCGCAGCGCAGACATCTGTGGTTGTGAAGTCGATTCCAGTGTCTTCTGCTGGCAGCATTACCCACATCATGCAGCAGGTGGGAATTTGGATTTCTTTTCCTTTCTTTCATGTGTTAGTTTAAGTTGCTCAATGGCCAATAGATGCAATGGGAGGAATCCACTTATTGTAATGTAACTTTGATTTTGAATGTATTTAAAAGCGTATTAAAGCACACATCACAAAATTCATTGTTGCTAGTTGCTGCAAGAACTAGATGGGCAATGACAGTTCCAAAGAGATGAAAAAGGCCACAACCGATGTTGCTTGATGGATTTAGATGGATAATGCGTTCCACAGCATAGGAGCTACTGATAATGTTCTGTTCCCTCTGCCATGGTATCTGGCAGTAGGGGAACACTTTTAGTAGCAGCTGTCCCGCAAAATAGAGTTCTTTGGTAGGGTGGTAATGTTGGATCCTGTTTTCTAGAATAGAGGGTGCAGAAACAATATGGCATTTGAAGGTTAGTGTGGTGAGTTGTCAGAACTTCCCGGAGCCAATAGAGACTGGGATTGTCCGACACATACCCAACATGTCTCCCATTGGGTGTTTGAGGAGGGATCAGACCAGCTTGTTTTCCCCCAGAGAGGTGGTTATATCGGCCTGAGAGCCACATTGAGGGATCATGACCGTAAGGACTACAGCTTCCAGGAATACTTATTGAAGGTCTGTTACCCAGCAACTACAAGCATTTACCATCAGCTGGTTTAACAAGCACCAAAGTTCCCAGGACACACTACTCAGGACCTGGCGATGTTGTTATTCTTCAAGTGTTCTTAGATTAGTTACCCATTGAGAAAAAAGAACTCCTACTTACGTGACAGAATAAGAGAAACAGGAGGGAAGCATGCAGTGTTAAACAATTTCACAATGGAAGACCAAGACCCACTGAACTGATGAGTTTAGCACGGTAATTAAAGCAAAATAATAGGGGGGGTTCAAGAGATGTCTATCGAGGGAAAGGAACAAAACATTTGTCTTAACAGCAGGTATACCATATTAACCTGTTATAAGAATGGAAAAACTCTAACGTCTCAGTACAGACTATGGCTAAGACCTGTGTGCAAGAGATACCGCCAGACTTGTCCTAGAAAAATCAGTTGATAGCAAGGACATGTTTTCTGAAGACCGTGGCCGAGTGGAAGGTTTCTTTCATAGAATCTATTGTGGTAAGTCAGAATCAGGAGACGGACAAGAAGGCTTGATTAGTATCAATTTTATTCTGTCTTCATTCCTTACACCTGTAGTACTAATCCCTATGCTCTACAGAGGAAAATCCAAAAGGATGCTCCTCAGGGTGTCAAGATGGCTAAACATAATGAATCCTATTCTAACCTAGTTTCTCTCCATACTACTCAAAAGAAAAACATAAAAAACCAAGACATACTTTTGGGCATTGCTCAATGAAACGGAAGGCTACTGGCTTCTGACACCCACCCCTGTGTCTCTTTACTATAGGCCCTTACCTATGTTCACAGTGCCAAACTCACAGTTTGTGCACTGCTGAGGCCGGCCTGGGGTCCATCTAGGTTTTTCTGGTTCTCTTGCAAAGTTGTTTTTTTTATCAGTCTTTCTCCCCTTGGGGGAGACTTTCCTATATTTGGCTTCCCCATACTATCGGGGTCCTTTCACTCTCGTTCTCCCCACTCTCCCCACTTTGGGGGTCCGTCTCTGTCTCTCTCCCCACTCTGGGACTTCTTGTTACTGTCCCCGCTCTGGGGCTCGTCTGTCTTTTGCCCCAATCTGGGGTTTCTTATGATCTTTACCTTCTCTGGGGCTTGTCTCTTTCTTTCTCCCCACTATGGGGTTTCTCTGATCTTTCCTCGCTCCGTTGCTGGTCTCTTTCTTTCTCCCTTCTTAGGGAGAATTCTCAGAAATGTGCTAATTCCCCTCTACCTTAGAGACCCCCAGCAACTTTGCTGGATTTTAGGACTTTTCATTTTTAATCTGGAGAGAGTTAGACCATTTTTCCCACTCTCGTATTTTTAACGTGATTTGAACTCTGTGTTTCTTTGTTAAGTATGGAGTATGACAATCTCCATAGGCATCACCTTTACATTGTGTCACACAGCACCCTCAGTGCAGTGGCACAGGGAAGTCTTTCAGATTTCCCAAAGGTTTAAATACCTTCTCTTGGATAAACTACTGTTTCCAAGAGCAGTGAAGTGAATTGACTTTACTTACATTTGTAACTTTCTATGTTTTGTTTATGTTTACATTTATATAGCGCACCAGGTACCCTAAGGCTTAAGGGCACTTTCAAACGCAAAACATTCAAACATGAAAGAACAGATGCATACAGCCGAATCCAGGACCTTGCTCACAAGCGAGAGTCCAGCCAGAATAGGGTCAGAACAGATGGATGCATTTTATGAAAAAAGTACGGTTTACAGCCCCTTCTTAAAAATTTCTGTAGAAGAGGTGGTCCTCAAAGTAACAGACAGAGAGTTCCACTTAAGGGGAGCTGCCGATATGAATGCGGAATCCCTAGATTTTTTTGTTTTCAGGCGTGGCATAATCAAGGTATTTGTTTCGTCCGATCGAAGGGATCTGGTGTTTTTTTTAACCAAAATTAAGTCTTTCAGATAAAAGGGCATGACTCTGTGTACGCATTTATGTGTGATAAGGAGAAGCCTAAATTCAACCCTAGCCTGCACAGGTAACCAGTGTAGACTTTGATGGGCTTCTGACACATGGTCTCTTCTAGAGAGGCGTTTTACCACTCTAACTGCTCCATTCTGTATGACTTGTAGCCGATGGACGTCAGAAAGCGAAAACCCAACAAGGAGTTGACAGCAATAGTCGATCTTAGATCCGATTAAAGCCCTTGCCAGAGTTTCGGAGTTTGATTCTGAAATAAAAGGTCTGAGGCAGCGGAACAACTTGAGGAAATATGAGGCCGATGAAACAAGGCTATTTACGTGGGCATTCATATTCAGGTTTTTATCAAGATAAATACCCAGTGTTTTGACCTTGCTCATGACCTCTATGTGGCAATTATCTATAAGAAAGGATTCGTACCTGGATCCTAACTTCTCTAATTTGGGCTCTGAACTGATGAGTAAAAGCTCTGTATTTGAACTAGTAATGGCTAGGCCATTCCCCACCATCCAGTCCTGAATTTTTTTGTATACTTCGTTGATCCTCCGTTCATCTTCCACATATGAGCCTGATATGGGGATAACACATTGTGTGTCGTCGGCGTAATTTGCAAATGTGATCCCCTCTTTCTCCAACATCTGGAAGAAGGGGATCATGAATATATTATAAAAGCAGGGCGACACACAAGGCTCCTTGTGGGACCCCATACTCCAGCCTGGTCCGTTGTGCTTCGGCAGTGTCATTAGCCACTCTATTTTGTCTGTCCTTCAAAAAGGAAATGACCCAGTTAATCGCCTCATCAGAGAAATTGGCATTGCTCTTTAGCCTGGTGGACAGTATGGAATGGTCCACCAGGTCAAAGGCAGCCGATAGATCTAAAATCATGAGGAGCAAGATATGTCCTCCATCCATCCTATGAAGGAGGTGTGATTTAAGTGCCAACAAGGCCGTCTCCGTGCCATGATTCAGGCGGAACCCTGATTGGTATGTATGATAAGCCTGGTTTTGCTCCAGGAAGATCGAGATCTGATTATAGGCCACTCTGTCCAAGATCTTCAACAGTAAAGGAGTATTGGTAATAGGCCTATAATTGGAGGCTGTAATGGGGCAGAGATTGGGCTTTTTCAACAATGGGGTGATACACGCCTTTTTTATGTCAATTTAATTATTAACGAAGAGCAAGGGTCTCCTTTACAACTCATGCTTTTTAAGTTCGATATCACCTTAGCCAGTTATTGATAAGAGATGGGCTTAAAGCTGAACATGGCTTGGACCTCCAATTTATTAGTAGGGAGCAATAGACTGTTCTCTAAGCCCTGTGTTGGTAAATCGAGTTTCTTCAGTTCAATCCCTTCTCTTATTTTCTCAAGTTTATTCAAGAGGGCAGCTTGTATCTCCATACACCATGCCTCGTCCTTAGTAATGTTAGCTTGAGCAGATCTGGGAGCTTGTGCCTGTTCTTTTAAGATTTTAAACAGTTCCCTACTGTCCGATTTACCCTCCATTATTCTAGTATTAAAGGAGTCTTTCTTAGCTAAATGAATAGCTGATTTATAGACCTTGGCAGCTTTTTTATAAGCATCAAGGTCCGTAGGATTTTTATTTTTTCGCCACGTATGCCAGCACACAGTATCTGTGTGCTGGCATATCTAGACCCAGCACACAGTATCTGTGCTGGACCAGTTACTTAATATCCCCTTTTTCTAGTTTCTCAGGTAACATTTTTATGTTACCCTTTCCTCGATGAATGGCTGGTGGCAGTGGTTTATTTTTAACTACTGTGGTGTGCTTATGCTTATTCCGTGGGCTGCGTTCGCAGCTGCAGTAAAGCACCCGAGGGTGCCATTTTTGTCAAAATTTCCCAGTCTTCTTTTTTTGCCATTTCTTTGTGGAAAGGTCCTTCTTGAAATTTACTCTGTTCGCCAAACCAGGTTTGGTCCCTATGTTCGTTTTGTCTTTGGCAGGCTTCACAAGTGAAGCCCGCCTCTGGCTCCAGGGTGTCTGGCGGGGGCAGGAAGCGAGGGAGTTGCCCGAAATTCCCTGCGCTTAGTCTCCTAGGAGACAGGAATGCACTCTTAGGTGATTGACCGGCTGGCTGACTGACAGCTAGGCTGGAATTAATGGGAGAATCGTGCATAAAAGGCAAGGCTTTTTGGCTTGGAAGGCAGAGTCAACCACTGGATGAAGGAATCCGAAGAAGAACTTGGAAAAGACGCCTGCTGCAACTTCTGGACCGTTGGCTTGCCCAGTGAAGCCCTGCTGCTGTGCTGAAGTTCCGAATTAGTCCCGACTAGAGAAGCCCTGCAAGGACGACTTCTCCCCTTTAGTTGGTGGGACCAATCAACTCCAAAGTAAGCTACTTGGTCATCCTTTCAAAGCTGGTTGTATTTCCACTGCAGTTGCTGCTGGAACCGAAGAGCCAGGGAGAGGAACACCAGATGTGTGCATTGCTTTTAAGTTGGCCAAGAGCTCCAGGAAGATCCTGCAGACTCCCAGGAAGCAGGACTGACCGAGCCTGAGCCACCTCAACAGAGTGCTGGACCCCAGATGCAAGAAAAGCCCATCTCAAAAGCCAAGAGTCCGCAGTGGTGCTATTTGCTGAGACACGAGGAGCGGAAACCATTAAGTGCCACTGAATCGAAGTTGGTCCTTTTCTGTCGCCGACCGTCCCGTTGCAGTGCAGGAGTCCTCCAGACATCCTCCCTCTTGTCCCCACGACTGAGGCCCAGGAACACAGGATCTGCAGAGTTGCACAAGAACAAACGCCAGCTGGAACCGTTTTCTTCTAACCAAAGGTACTGTAAAGTCTAAGAGAACTTACCTCTTGTTGTGTAACCTCACTTGTTCTCAGTGGAGACTTGTCTTGGTTGCTTCTGTAGAGTTGCTATCAGCTTCTTTACCTCACAAGCCTCATCTGCTTGTGGCCAAACTTTGATTTCTTCTTTTCTACAAAGACTTCTAAAACAATGTGCAAGACTTTTACCTACCTGCAATAATTGCTTCAGCTCCCCTGGACTTTTTCCCAATTGACTTTGTCCCGGCCTGGCTCCCTGAATGACTCTTCTTTCCTCTGACATCTTGTTTTGCCTTCCTCCCAGGAAGGGGTTAACTTACTTTGCATTGGGGATTACCAAAAGTACTTACCTGCTTCAGAATATTTGTGAGATCTCTTGTTTTATTCGAATAACCTTTCTCTTTGACAAACTCCTAAGTATTGCTTTAAATGCAACAGTGATATATTAATGTCCACAGTGTCCTAGCTATTTAAGTCACCTTAGGGTGTAGGCAAGTGTCTGTGTGCCATCACAAATGGGTACTTGCTGATTTAGAGAAACTAAGAATGTGTATTTGAGTGTATTTGTGTGTTACTATTATATTGCCCTTTCTGAAGAAGGCTTACTCAGACTGACTTAAATAAATTAATAATTGTTTAATCAAGAAACTTTGTGTGTAAGAGTTTATTTGAATACTAGTCACTGTGAAGCTCTGTGTAACGCCCCTACAGCTCACATTGACCCTTCTTGAGAAAAGCCTGGCTGCTCAAAACGCTACCAACCTGTGTAGTACAGATTTATACCAAAGGTTGGGTTCCTATTGCCAGGAGGTCAGGGTTGTTGTATTGAGCCCAAAGGGTACTGCATATAATCTTGCCTAACATCCCCACTCTGGGGCTTCTCTGTATTTCCCCCACTCTGGAGCTTGTGCCGCCCACCTCCCGTTCGGGTGGGGCCACTGCGTTCCTGCTTGTGATGGGTGGTGCTCCTCAGGCGGGCTCTGTAGTCTCTCTGCTAGTCCTCTCTCCACGGAGCCGCTTACGTGACTTGTCATTCAACTCTGCATTGACCAATGGCTTTTCTCCTTTCCAGGTCTCTCAGTGCAAGGACCTATGAGCGGTTTCTTCTTAGGGCCTTCGTTTGACCCTCTAAACGTTACTTGTCTGGGAGGCTTTGCTGCACTTACCAAGAGCACACTGCAGCATAGGATGCCTCATCTGGCATAGTCTCTTGCCGCCCATGTTTCCTGTGTGTGCTGCAATACATTTGAACTCTACGTGCTGCGCTGATACCTTCTCCTAATTGGTTGGTTCCTCAGACGAAGTGCCTCCAGGGGGCTGTTCTTTTTGCCTTTCTGCTGTTTCCCATAAGGACAAAGTAAAGTTTGGGTCAGAAACACAGCCAGCCATTACAAGCGTCATAGGATTATATTACACCTTAGTTTCTAGATACCCCATAAAGGTGTTTGTGTCTGGGGGAGAGGAATGGTGACTTAGTTACCTCTCTGAGGGTTTCCTAACCCCTCAGGGGGCCTCACCTCCATAGGGATCCCGCGTACTCTGTCCCTTAGGGGTGGTAAGTGTAGCAGGCTTGGAATCGTCCAAAAAGACAGAAAAAAAAACCATGGCATATTTGTCCGAATTTTGGCTATACGAAAATCTCGTACAGCCTAAACATTTGAAGAAATATGCCATACAAAACATAAAAGTGAAGAAGGGCTGCCGGGATGTCCCTGTACTCTTCTTCATTGTAATGTGAGCAGGGGTTGCGGGGTGTCCCCCAATCCCGACTCAATACAATATTTAGAAAAGAAAAGTGGACCCTGCGGTGCTGCTTCCAATCCACGCAAGTGAAGGTAACCAGTGTTGTAGAGGGATGTTGGTGACGGCGGCACACAGGAGGTGTGCCGCCCACAGGTAAGTAAGGGGGTGGGGGTAAGGGAAAGTCTCAAATGTTCAGGGGTGAGAATTTCTGAAAAATAACTTTCGGTCTTTTCTCCCTCGAAGGTTTCAGCTTGAATCTTCAAACCCAAATTCAGCAGGATCAACTCACTAATTATGTTATTGTGATTCATACAACACACCACTGTCATTTTCATGGTCTCCAGGCAGCCAGGCAGATCTGAAAGAAAGGGGGTTTTGGATGGGTTAGTTGGATAGTGGGTTGATAAAGCTCAAGAGAGCTTTCATGTGCTGTTGGTAGCTTCAGTTTGGTAAAACCGGTCGCTGTGTCCTGGTTTATTTTAAGTTGATCGACGTTGGGTGGTGTTTGGTGTGTCTTTGCATGTGGGTGGGTAATATGCATCTCCTGGTGTTGTGGAGAGAGTGAGAGTGCTACTACTGATTTTGTGGCAGAGGTATGTGTCTGTTTTCTACACTGTTGCAGGGTGGGTATGCAGAAAAGAGTTTTTAGTATGGTTAGTCAGTTGTCTTCTAATTTTTCATGTGGGTTTGGTACATCAGTTCGATTAATATTCTTCTATGGTGTTCAGGGTCGGGTGTTTGATTTCTCTGGGTGATCCAGTTTCGGATTTCCTGATTTCTAATAATATCGCATTGGCGGTTTTCATTCGCTGGTGTTTCCTCTGTAGCTTGGTGAGTAAAAAGCCATGTTTTTAACAAATTGACAGAATTTTTGGTGATCTTCTGTTTGAATTTCTGTTGGTAGTGAGTACCAAAGTCTCATCTCTATGCAGGAGAAAGCTAATCCGCCGAATTTGTGCTTTGCGTATTGTTTTGTTTCGAGGCAAAATTAATTGTTGGACCTTAGCGTTTGTGTTGGTTTGTAGATGTAGAATTTTTCCTGAATGAATTCCGCTCCTTGACCGTGGATTGCTCTGTGTGTTATGCAGAGCGTTTTGAAGATTTGTTTTTTGACTGGTAGCCAATACAGTGCTCTTATTGCTGGTGTGATGTGTTCTCTCTTAGTGAGTCTGAGGAGTATTCTTGCTACTGTGTTCTGTATTTGTAGCAGTTTTCTCATAAGGTATTCTGGCATTCCGAAATTATGCTGTTGGTGTATTCGATTCTTGACATGACGAGAGAGATGCCGGCGAGTGTTCTGTGTGGGAAGATGAAGAACAGGAGTATTTTCTTGATTGTGTTCAAGTGGAAGAAGCATTTCTTAATTAAAGCTTTGACTTGTGGTTCTTGTGTTATTTCTTGTCCATTAGTTTTCTGAGATTTTTGACCACTTTGGATGGTTCTGGTTGGTTTCCCTGTTCGGTAGACCATGGAAAGTGGTGATTTTTTTTGCCGGGTTGTTAGGTGCGATCATGATTTCAGTTTTTGATGGATTTAGTTTAAGGCGGTTAGTGCTCATCCAATAGTTTAATTCAATGAGGCAGTTGGTAAGGGTTGGGTTTTGCTCTTAGCTGCAGTTGATTTGTAGATGATTTGAGTGTCATCTGTGTAGTTGTAACAGGCGAGGCTGTGTTTTTTGTTGAGGTTAATCGGGGGGGGTTCATGTAGATGTTGAAGAGTAGTAGTGGTGATAGCAATGAGCCCGGTGGGACTCCATGTTGTTTTATAAGGTGCTGATTCGAACAGTGCTATCCAAGTTGTTTCCGTTCTTCCAGTCAAGAAGGATTTGAGACAGAGGAGGGCTGTGCTGCCGATTCTGATACCTTTGAGTCTTTTGATGAGTGTTCGTGATGGACTGTGTCGAAGGCTGCTGACCGGTCGAGTAGTATTGGTGTTGAATTGATTTTGGAGCCTGCATTGGTTTTAAGATCATCCCATATGGTAGCAATGCAGTTTCTGTTAGTTTCATGGGTCTGACACCTACTTGTGGCTGCTCTAGTGTCCGATTGCCTTCTACATGTACCAGGATTTGTTCGTAGGCATAGCTTTCTAGTCGTTTCACCAGGTATGGGATTTTTAAGATTGGTCTGTAGTTGGTTAGGTCTTCAGTGTTTCCTGATGGATCTTGTGAGAAACCTGAGGGTATTCTCCCAGCAAGACCTCCAGAATCTCTTATTCAGGTGGCCAGGGAAGGGCTGGCGCTCTCAGATCCCAATGCGGGGAGTGGACGAGCGAGAGCGGATCACCTGGGTAGGGGTTGTGCTTGGGGAGATACCCCAGGTGAAATGCGGGATACTACCGGGGAAGAAGAAGAGGATGAGATCCTTAAGACCTTTGTAGGATACTCCAATCCTAAGCCCCCCCCTCCTCCTGATAAATCTCTGTAGCCAAAGCCAATAAACCATCTGTCTTTCCCAAACCCTGTAAGAACCCCCAAACCCAGTGTCGTGGGAAACTACTTCTCCAGCATGGGGTCTGGCATGGATTCACATGCTCATGAATATTCCCCGTCGTCAGGCTGGGAATCCTCGGTAAAGAAAAAACCAGTATCAGTTTCGTTTCTGATCTGTCTTTCGTAGTAATAACCAATCACTGGTCTCTGCGTCATACTGACCGCAGCCAATGACTGCCCTCTACCTAAGCACCGCCTCTGGCAGCCATCTTCAGATTTTTACCGCACGTTCATGTGTTGGGATCCTCGTGCTATTGCTCTCGAGCGTTAGTGCTATTTTTCGCGCTTTTTCACAAAAAACTTCAATTCTTTCGGTCAAAAGAGCCTCAAGCTCCACCGATCCTACATCCGATCAACGGGGACCCGTGTCGGATTCGTCTGTGCCCCTCAAGGGTGAAGATTTCGTCGAGCTACACTTCGGAGGACTCCAGAAGCTTCTCAGGCCCGGTCTCGGAGATGGCCCAGGAGAAGGGAAGCTCGACGCCCGGAAAGCTGTTCAGGGTCTGCCCTGGATGCCAGCTGCAGAACGTCTTTAAGGAAGACGAACACTCTTTCTGCCTTTACTGCCTTCATGAGGACAAAACGCACGTGGAGAAGGACTGTGCGTTTTGCGGCAACATGTCGGAACGGACCATGAAGGACCGTCATCAACGTCTCGCCAACTGGCTGGAGGGTAAGAGCCCGTCTGGCGAGAAGAAGAAGAAATCCGAGCGGTCTTCTAAGACCTTTGAGGGCGCCCCAGCGACGGGGGCCCAACATAAGGCCAAGCACCGCGAGTCCGCTGGCACCGGGAGCGCCGAACGGTCGGGCTCTACGGGCGCCAGGCAGGGCGCACCCTCCCCGGCACCATCAACCACGAGCCAACGCTCTGGGTCGGGTAAGAGGAAGGCCGAGCACCCGGCGAAGCTCCTGGAGAGGCCCCGGTCGAGCTCTAAGGCAGAGGAGGAGCGTGGCAGTGCCCCCTCCCTCAAGGATAAGGCGGTGAGCGCACCTAAGGTGGTGAAGGCCTTGATCCATCCGACCAAGCCCTCTATCGAAACGGTCGCGGCGGCCCTGGCTCAGCCTGTGGAGGCTGCGCCAGTGGTGGCGACCTCAGGGCCCAGAATCTCCCTGCCTCCTCGGAGGGAGTCTTCTTTTGTGCCCATCGATAGGACCCCCATGAAACCCTCCGTGGGGAAGAAGAAGGGGGGGCAGGGCGTCGTCGTAGATTCGGCCTCAACCTCAGAAGAGGAGCTGATCGAGGTCTTAAGCCACGGCCTAGGCGTGGAACAAGGCCAGCCCGTCGGAATGGACCCCGACGCGGGTGACGACGACGACATCGTCGAGGATACCGACGGGGCCCCTGCTCGCCCGTCGGATTCCCCTCTGCCAGCGCCGCGAGACAACTCGGCGGCCATTTTGTTGGCCATACAGTCCTTATGCACCGAGATAAGGACGAGGCTACCGTTACCGACGGAGGAACCTCTCCCGTCGGGGGATCCAGAACCGGGACCTTCTGGTGTTCCCCCTACCAAGAAAAGAAGGATCCATCCTCCACCTCCTTTTCAACCGTCGCGCCCCGTCCACCCGAGGGGATGATACGGGGACTGACACGGCAGCGACGGGTACGGACGACGAGGCATACGACGAGGATTTTCCGTCGTCGCCCCCCACCAGGGCTTCTCCGCCCGACGAGATCGGATCTTTCCACTCCATGATCTCCAGGGCTTCCGAGCTTTTCCAACTCTGCCCTGAGGAGAAGAAAAAGGAAGGCTTCCTTTATCAGCGGCGCGAGGCCAAGAGGAAGACAGTCCTCGCAGTGCCTCTGTTGGACGACATTTGGGATGAGGGCCTTTCCCTCCTCAAGAACCCTTCCACTACGCCAGCTAGAAGAGACCGGTACGAGAAAAAGTACCGGGTCCCGGACACGGCCCCCCTATGCCTCCGGGCGCAGCCTACCCCGGACTCCGTCGTCTCCGCGGCAGCCAGGAAGAAAGCGGGGGGGGGTGCGGCCTCCACATCGACTTCCCCGCCGGACGGCGAGGGAAAGAAATTGGATGCTATGGGACGTAGAGTCATCTCGTCGGCAGCGACGACGATTAAAGCGGCCAACGCCTTGGCTATCGTGGCCCGCTACGACAGGGAGCTCTGGTACAAGATAGCTCCCCTGCTGGATTTTCTGCCAGACGACAAGAGGGCAGAGGCCCTTGAGATCCTCCAGGAAGGTGAAGTGGCTTCTGACCACGCCATCACCGTGGCGACGGACATCGCCGACACTGGGTTCCGCCAGCTGGGCAACGGCGTTTGCCTTCGACGTCGTGGATGGCTCAAAGCTACGGACTTTCGGCAGGACGTCCAGACCAGAGTCCTGGACATGCCCTTCGACGGGAACAACCTGTTTGGGAAGACAGTGGACGATTCCCTTCAGGCCATCAAGGCGGATACTGAGACGGCCCGGGCCCTTGGAGTCCTGCAGCAACGACGGACGCCCTTTCGGAGCGGCGGAGGCAAGGGCGCCTCCAAAGGTTCCGGCGGCGGTTTCGCTTCCTACCGTCAAGCGGCCCGCTCGTCGTCGCAAGAGGCCTACAGAGGACGAGGCAAGTCTAGCGGACCCCGCCGTCGTCGCCAAGGAGGTCAAGGCGGCAAGGCCGCGTCCAAGCAGGATTGAACCGGCCGTGGGGTCGGGCCCCCACCGAAGCACCCCGGTGGGAGGCCGGCTGGCGGGCTTCGTCAGCGTGTGGGAGTCCATCTCCACCGACCGTTGGGTGCTGGACGCCCTGGCCCGGGGCCACGCGCTCGAGTTTCAAAGAAGGTGCCCGCGCGTCCCCCCCGTGGCCAGGAAAGAACTTCACGTCCCTCAACTTCTCCTGGAGGTAAAGGCGATGCTCAGAAAGGGCGCCATCGAACTCGTCCCAAAGAGGCTTCGGGGCTCCGGAGTCTACTCGCGATACTTCCTCGTGAAGAAGAAGACGGGAGGATGGCGCCCCATCCTGGACCTGCGACGGCTGAACAAGTTCATCAAGGCGCAGAAGTTCCGGATGGTCACCCTCCAGCACGTCCTGGGTCAACTGGAGGAAGGAGACTTCCTATCGTCGTTGGATTTGGAGGATGCCTACTTCCACATTCCCATCCTAAAGGGGCACCGAAAATTCCTCAGGTTCGTGGTCCAAGGGCGTCATTACCAGTTCAAAGCCCTTCCCTTCGGACTACGGTCGGCACCCAGGGTATTCACCAAGTGCCTCGCACCGGTGGCGGCGCAGCTGCGCCGCGAGGGGATTCACGTCTACCCCTACCTGGACGACTGGCTCATCCGCGCCAAGACGAAGGAGCTCGCCGTGGTCCACACGGCAAGGACCGTCCAACTCCTCACGGACCTGGGATTCTCCGTGAACTACGCCAAATCCCACCTGGAGCCCGCGCAAGTCGCACTGTTTCTGGGAGCGAGGCTCGACACAGTGTCCCTTCTGGCCTCCCCGTCGGAGGAGAGGACCAGGACCATCTTGGGCAAGGTGCAACGGATGTTGGTGGCCGACGCGGCCAAAGTGAGATCCATCAAGTCCCTCCTCGGGATGATGTCTTCCTGCATCTACCTCATTCCCATGTGCAGGCTCCGGATGCGCCCGTTGCAAGAATTCCTGGATGCGCGCTGGATCCAGACGACGGGCAGCTTCGAGGAAAGGATCAAGCTCGACGAGAGTTTCCGACGAGCGATACGGTGGTGGGGCACCCGCGCGCATCTGACGGCGGGCATGGACTTCCAGACCCCAGCCCACCAGGAGACTGTGACCACGGATGCCTCCCTGGAAGGGTGGGGAGCGCACACCGAAAATCTGCACGCGAGGGGACTCTGGCTCCCGACGGAGAAGTCCCTGCATATCAACGTCCTGGAGCTCCGTGCAGTGTTTTGGGCCCTCAGGTCCTTCCTTCCGTCCCTCAAGGGCAAGGTGGTGAGGATCTTCACCGACAACACCACCACCATGTTTTACATCAGGAAACAGGGCGGAACCAGGTCCCCAGCGCTGTCCAAGGAGGCGCAGGACCTGTGGCATTGGGCCGTCGCCCAAGGGATTTTTCTGGTGCCGTTTCATCTGGCAGGGATAAAAAACACCATCGCCGACTCACTCAGCAGGGAGCTGCGCTCGTGCCACGAGTGGGAACTACGGCAGGATCTGGTGGATCGCCTCTTCCGACGGTGGGGCACACCCCAGATCGACCTGTTCGCGACGGCGACGAACACCAAGTGCCGGAGGTTCGCCAGCAGGTTTCCCCAGACGAGGAGCATGGGCGATGCTTTCTCGTTCCCCTGGGAGGGCCTGTTCCTCTACGCGTTCCCTCCCTTGCCTCTGCTAATCCGGCTCGTCAACCAGCTCAAGAGGTCACGGTGCAGGATGATCCTCGTCGCACCTGCGTGGCCGAGGCAGATATGGTTCCCGGACCTTCTGGACTTGTCAGCGTCCCCGCCGATCAAGCTGCCGGCGGACGCGGATCTACTCTCCAGGGAAGGAGGCGCCATCCTCCACCACGACCCGAAGTCGCTGAACTTGCAGGCCTGGCTCCTGCAGCGCTAGAGTTTGGAGGATACGACATACCGGCCGATTGCAGAGAGGTTCTTGCAAAGGCCAGGGCGTCCTCGACTCTTAAATGCTACGGACACAAATGGAAGAGGTTCTCTGTCTGGTGCCACGCACAGAAGATTAACCCTCTACGGATTACGGCTCCCCAAGTACTGCCGTACCTGCTGACGCTGGCCAAAGCTGGTTTGGCACACGCGTCCATCAAGATTCATCTTGCTGCGATCTCCCGATACACCAGAACCACGGGGCGGACGTCCTTGTGGTCTCATCGTCTGGTGAAAGAGTTCATGAAGGGACTGTTCAGATCGTTCCCGCCGGTGAAGGCTCCGGCCCCGGCGTGGGAGCTCAACGTGGTGCTGACCAAGCTCATGGGACCTCCGTTCGAGCCTCTGCACTCGGCCCCGTTGAAGTTTCTATCGTGGAAAACAGCTTTTCTTGTGGCCATCACCTCCGCACGACGAGTGGGAGAGATCCAGGCCCTTTCCTGCAAGGCCCCGTACTTGACTTTCCACGACACGAGGGTAGTGCTCAGGACGCACCCCTCCTTCATGCCCAAGGTACCGTCGGACTTCCATCTCAACGAACCCTTGGTGTTACCTGTGTTCTTCCCGTCGCCTTCGTCGCCGGCTGAGAGGACTTTGCACTCGCTGGATGTAGCTAGAGCGCTGAAGTTCTACGTGGACCGCACGAAGGGGTTTCGGAAGACGTCACAACTCTTTGTGAACTTTGGATCTGTCAATCAGGGGAAGGCTCTCTCGAAGGCTTCCATCTCCAGATGGCTCTCCGGCTGTATCATGTACTGTCACCGGTTGGCAAACCGACCGCTGCCTGGCCGTCCGAGAGCCCATTCCACCAGAGCGATCGCAGCTACCACGGCGTTCCTATCTGGTGTGCCCCTGCTGGACATATGCAGGGCTGCTACGTGGAGGTCGACGCACACCTTCACGAAATTCTACTGCGTCGACCGGTATTCCAGGGAGGAGTCCAGGGTCGGCCAAGCAGTGCTGCGCAACCTGTTCGCCTGAGGTGAGCCTGGTGAGGAGGTAAGATGCTTAATGTTGAGTTGATGTGATGCTTAATGTTGAGCCTTTGCCACCTCCCGTGGTTGTGCATGTGTGTACTGCTATGTATTCTTTATTCATGAGCATGTGAATCCATGCCAGACCCCATGCTGGAGAAGGAACAAGTTACTTACCTGTAACTGTTCTCCAGCATGGGTCTGGCATGGATTCACATGCGAACCCTCCCGCCTACCCCTCTGCGGCTCTTCACTTGGTCATACTGCCACTTCACGTGCTTCCAAATCTGAAGATGGCTGCCAGAGGCGGTGCTTAGGTAGAGGGCAGTCATTGGCTGTGGTCAGTATGACGCAGAGACCAGTGATTGGTTATTACTACGAAAGACAGATCAGAAACGAAACTGATACTGGTTTTTTCTTTACCGAGGATTCCCAGCCTGACGACGGGGAATATTCATGAGCATGTGAATCCATGCCAGACCCATGCTGGAGAACAACAGTTACAGGTAAGTAACTTGTTCCATCTCCCAGAATCCCTGTCTTTCTGTTATGTACCCGAATACTCCTGATCCTTCTTTTTCACGTCCCTCTGATTATTATTTCCCACACTCCCAACCCCGGCTCAAATAAAATACTACAGTTCTCCCAATATTTCACGATCCCAGCTATTCTTGTTTGCCCCACAAACCTTACCAATCCTGTCCCTCTGATCGTCACTTTCTGAACTCCCAGTCGAAAGTGACCAACAATGACAGTTCCCACAAACCCTCCAAAACCTATCCTTCTGACATCACCTACCCCCCAGGACAAAGACTATAATTCCTGATAAACCTTTATCCCCATCCTACTACGCAGAACATGTAGAAACTCTACCTCTCGTCTTTTCTAACACCAACACTTTGGTACACCACAGACAATGGACTAACATACAACCTGTTCACCTGACATGTCCCAACCCCACCGTCAGGCAATTATCCTGAATCACACACACCTGACGGCCCTTCCTTTTCCCAACAGGGATAAAAAGTGGAGCGAGAGAGCACAGTATGGGCAAAACACGGACTGCAGACAGCACGACGAGCCGGCTAATCAGGTGCAGCAGTTCAAGGGAAGAAGAAAGGCAAAAGGAATCGAGATGGTGACGAGGAGCGAAATGACCTTGCCCTTTTCATCCCAGACCCGTGAACCTTTGTGGAAGAGAGCCTAAGACTGCGAACAATAGCACAAGTGTCTTGTAGCAGATGTCAACGGTACACGGGTAAGCCTATGCCGACAAGCAGGAGCGGGGGAAGCTCCCACGAGCGCAATACCGACCTTGACTCCAATGAAGAGGAAAGCCAAGCGGTTCATCACAGCCTGTGAGTTGGAGGCAGAACCGATAAGAACCGGGCAGTGTTGAGTGAGAATCGCAAAGTGGCAAGTTTGAACCAAGTGCAATGAACTATGTAAGAACTGCAAAGAGTGTTAAAGGGGAGACCAGCTGCAGAGGGAAACCATTACCACGTGGGTGCTAACTCAAGAGACTCTGGTCGATCCCCACCTGAGAGAAACTACAGATACCAGAAGGCCGTAGGAGGGCCACTGAAATAGTTAAAAATGGTCATACTGAGGGTCAAGCAAAATCCCTGTACAATCGAAAGACTTTGATCTACAAACTGTGTGAAAGGAAACAAGGGAAGTGAATCCCACCAACATTTAACTGTGTAAAAGAAACGGCAAGAGTGAAACCGACTGAGGGATGCCAAGGAGAAGGGGCAAAGTCTAAAGTCCCGAGAAACAGTGTGCTGACAGATGTGAACCCGACCAAGGGATGTCCACTATGAACTGATTGAAAAGACATTGAAAAATAAAGGAAGGAGAAATCCCGCAAAAGTCAAGAGGGGTACGAGCCCGACCGAGGGAGATCCAGGGGTGAAGCCATCACCCAAGTACCTAAAGAGAAGAAGGGGCCGAGCCCGACCAATGGAGTTCCAGGGGCAAAGTCGATCCAGGGGTGAAGCTATCACCTAAAGTTGATTGATAAAGAACTGCTATATATAATTTGTGGAATATGATACGTGTGGGGTCAGCGCCCAGAGGAGGGGGATTTATGGTGGGAAACATTTTCACTCTAACAAACTTTCATTTGGTTAAAGGAACTTTTGTTTTGTTAGCTGAACATGTCAGGCCCTCGAAGGCAAGAGACTTTGAAAGGAAACAAGACTCGGCCATAGACGGTCCTGAGAGCTGCCATTGGAGCTGTCATCTCGTGCTGGAGAGGCCCGAGGGTGTACTGTGCTCCAAGCTCCTATCTTAGCCCATGCTCAAAACGTGGGGAAGGGAGACCCAGGCTACTGCATCCTGACATATTATTTGAGAACACTTCTTTCTTTTCTTGAAAACTATCCCACACCCTCCATTGTATTAGTTGTAAGGTTTGGCAATACGTTTCTTGGTATAGTCCCTTTTTGTTTTGACACAACACCAATAGGACTGCCTTTTTCATTTGATGGTCGACATTTGCTCCCATCTTAGATTTAGGTTTAGAATAGGCATTTTTCCAACCTTCAAACAACATTCATTGTTCAATAGACACCCTTGAAACTGTGATCACTTGTGTCTGTCTTACTTGTTACCACCATGTCTTCCTTACAATCTCTAAGGAGTGGCTTGATGTACGCCGATTTCAAGGCGGCTGGTTCCTGTTACTAGTGAGTAGTTGAAGAGGTTAAGGAAATATTCTGCAGGTGTGGTGAGGTGAGGATAGTCGTGTGTACGTCTGGTGGTGTGATGTGTATCCAATGGAGTCATCACAGATCCCCCTCCCGTAACCTCTTCCGATGTGGCCTGGGGGAAGGCGGCCGCTACCTGATCCTGACCGTGGGGGTGGCTACATGAGGGAGGATCAAATGGGAGGAGACAGCCTCCGGGGAGATGTCATGACTTCATTGGATGCGACATGGTAGCCCCCATTTGCATATTAAAAAACCCTTTGATACCCAATACCCTAATGGCCTATTGCCATAAATCTATACCCCCTTTCAGGGAAAATAGAGAAACCTTTTCTTTCCCAAAACCCATTAGGCCTAACTTCCATCCCTGAAATCAAGGGTACACCTTCAAGACTGTCTTTTCCAGTTCTAATTATCACCCATGTAGAACTAGTTAATCATTTGGAATCATTACAAGTAATTTCCCAAGTAACCTGCATCCGTTTACATCAATGGCATCCATCTCCCACAAAAACCCAAGCACTGGGACAAGGAGGAAGAAGGGAATGATGCAGAGTGCAAAGAGCTTCAAGCTCAATGAACATGTTAGTTGTTTTCAGAATGCACCTGTGTGTGGGACATTTAAGGATTGAAAACCAACTGCAAGAGGCTGCTGCTGTCTGGGAGAAGTCGTTGAACCTCTCTGCGAGGCTTGGAAGTAGGAACTAGTATGGCAGAGCCAAGGGGCTCGCTGTTAGGGAGAATTATCTGACATTTGCTAATTCCTCTCTACCTTAGAGAGCCCCAGCACTTTTGCTGGACTCTAGGACTTTTGATTTTTAACCTGGAGAGAGTGAGGCCCTTTTTTTCCACTCTCTCATGTAATTTTCTGCGATTTGGACTCTGTGTTTCTTTTTGGTTATGGAGTCTGACATACTCCATTGACACAATGTAAAGATGATGCCTCACAGCACAATCAGTGGGTTCCATGTGTTAAAATTGCAGAAAGAAATGTCTGTTTACACAAATAATCGTGGCAAAAAAGCTGTGGTTTTGCAGCCGCAATCCATGTAAAGGATGCAGGCGACACCCCTGCAACCCTCTGACCCATTATACGCAACGCCCGCTCCCCTTAAATGGTATAATGGGGTACACCTTTACCGGGTCAAACCACAGCATTTTTACCGCAATTATTTGTAAAGGCGACATTTTTGCCACAATTTTATTACTGCATACCCTTTAGTGCACCGACACAGGGAAGTCTCTTTGATTTCCCAAAATGTTTAAATACCTTCTCTTGGATAAACTACTGTTCCCAAGAGTAGTGAAGTGAAATTGACTTACATTTGTAACTTTCTAGACCCAGCACACACTATTTTACAATAGGGTGCCGGAGGGGTTACTTAGTATCCCCTTTGTCTAGTTTCTCATGTAACATTTTTATGTTACCCTTTCTATAATTAATGGCTGGTGGAAGTGGTTTACTTTTTACTACCATTGTGATTGTGTGTTTTTACCACGGGCTGCAAGTAGGCTGCTGTTGTGGCTGTGCAAGAGGGAAAACCCGAGGCATTTGACCACAGCAATTAAGGATGGGACAGGCTTGGTGCATACACAGCAATCGTCAATTAATGAAATTAAAAAAAAAGTTACTCCCAATTGTACTGCCATGACACGCTAATACCACAGGGCGGCATACTAGACACGTTGGGAGAAATAGGCCTGTCCACGCTAGATAGCACGCAACGCGAAATGCTGGAAGGTGAGTTAACGGCCGAGGACATAAGTGAACCATCCAATCATTAACTACTAGCAAGACCCCTGGGAGTGATGGGTTACCCCCCTGAGTTTTACAAGGCATACAGCCAGGAACTAACCCCGGTCTTACATGAGATATTTAAGGAGGCATATAAAAAGGTGTTGCCTGGGAGCATGAGGGAGACATTAGTGATCCTGATATCTAAACCTGAGTGCGACGCATATAGACCATTAGCAATGCTGAATTATGATGTCAAAATATTGACTACCATACTGGCCAAACGCCTGTCAAGGGTTATAGGGACAATAGTACATGGGGACCAAAATGGGTTTATACCAGGCCGAAACACAGCAATAAACCTGCGACGGCTGCAGCAAATATTGGCGCAAACGACAGGCTCGCAGGAACAGTATGCAATAGTGTCATTAGACGCCATAAAAGCTGATGATTCCATATTCTGGGAATGGTTAATTGCTGCTTTGAGAACGTTTGGGTTGGGTGAGCAGTTCATTGGGTGGATCAAATTACTCTATGAAGCACCGGTGGCTAGGGTGAAAACTGGTAGAACAGTGTCAGCAACCTGAGACATCCAAAGGGGCACCAGGCAGGGCTGCTAACTGTCGCCAATTCTTTATGTTTTGGTACTAGAGCCGATAGCAATATATCTCGGGAAACAATTCATTGATGTGGGAATCAGAGTGGGAGAAATGTATCACGTCGTCGTAAAGACTGGTAGGGGGTGTCTGTACTTCTGCTCTCTATATGGTAGAGGAGAGGCACAGAAGACCCCAGCCAAGATTCTCTATTACAGTAGCAATGGACGAGCAATCAAGGCCTAGCTTCTCAGGAGGTGATGCAGGCTGGTTCTTAAGTACAGTGTAGTCCCTGAAACCGCACAAAGGAATGTCCACACACTGTATTACTGAAAATACAGTCTTTATATAATTAATATTCAAAGGTATGTACACGATCGCAATAATGCACTTTGTACTCGGAAGTCAACAATGATAAATATATACAATTCTAAAGTGGTACCACCAATGTTATCGAATATCATTAAAGTACATCAACTGTACGGTTAAAATGTCACACAGATCAATAACGAGGAAACCAGCAATAGAGATAGGCAGGAACGTAAAATGGTTGAAACAATAGGCAGAATGCTGACCCCTACGACTAGGCACAGTTCTTTGTGGAGATCCCCCCACCTGGGCAACCTGTAAATAAAGATATTTAGCACAAGTCCATATATTGTTCAATAGTCTTATTTCCTCTTATTAAGGTTTTACCCCCCCCCAATGTGGAGTAGAGTTCTCCGAAGATGCGTCGACCGATCCTTCTTGAGTGACTCCCTTTAAAGCAGGAGCCACGGATCGTCGAGAGGCATCGAGGAACTCGGCGTTCGGTGTCGGGGAATCGATGGCCCTTCTTGAGTGCCCTCCCTTTAAGGCAGGAGTCACGGGTCGTCGGACGTCCGACGGCGAACAGGTTGAACTACAGACATGAAGTGCCAGCTTCGTTCCTAGCGGTGCTCGTCGACGACAGAGCGTTGGTGTCCTGCAAGGAAGAGGCGTGCGGCGCACTTGGGTGACGATAGTTCTGGACCGCAAAGAGATGATGAAGAACTGTGGCCGCGCAAGGGCATCGAGTTGTCGGCGTCTCTGTGGTCCTGAGGTGGCTGGAAACTCAACGGCGGATGCTCCTCGGCGTGTGAACGGTCGGGCCTTCTCCAGCGGGATAAAGCGGGCAACGATGCAGACAAGAGCGTCTGATGATGAAATGAAGTTCTTAGGCAAACGGGAGCACGGCGGCTCCGGTCAGCGACGGCGGTCGTCGACAGTGGCGGACAACAGTCCGGGTGCTTCTCTTTGAAATTCTGCGGCAGTCCCCGTCTCGGGTCGGCAGCCTGTCAAAGGTCTGTCTACCAGGAAGCTTTGGCAAAGATCAGCTGTGCACGATGGTCCCTTGTAGCTCTTTCCCCTTTTCATTTTCACCAAGGACAAATGAGAGACAGAACCCTTAACCCCCTGCACATGGAACTATAAGGGAAGCAAGAAGACACTAAGTAGGAAGATAAGTCTTTTCAATCCAATGTCTAACACATAAGCTAGGAGAAGGGAGGCCATCTCCTAGCCATAGGCATTTCAACCCAGGAGAAGGTAGACCTTCTCCCGGGATGTGATTTTGTTGTTTTTAATTGGTAGGGATAGTTTAGAAGTTTGGACCATGACAGATAATTGTTTTTGTGAACATCAGACTTCCTGACCAGCCTGATTATTAGTTTGGTTGAGGTAGAGAAAACCAGAGATAGGGAGAGATCGTTTTGGGAATATTATAATACATGTTTTTAGCCCAAACGTCCATTCTATGTCACCACAATACCCACAGAGCAAACTTTATTTAAGCCAAAAGTGATTTTTGGACAGGAAATTTACAATTACATAGATCCTTGATTTGCTTAATTTCCACTGTTTAATTTTCACAGTTGCCTAATATGCTGCTAACCCTCCTTTTTCAGTTACATAGTCCCTCTCCTAGAGTAAATTCTGCTGGAGTCCAAAAAAAGGCTCAGTAGTGGGGAAGATGCCTCGGGAGCAAACAAGTAGCTTATAATACCAGGTTTAGATGTACTGTGTGAAAAGTAATCTCGATGTTTGCTGTTTGTCACTCTGTCACTGCCAGTCTCTGAAGCTAGCACCTTCTCCTGCACCGATCACCTCTTCTTGGCCGTCACTCACCTTATGTTATTTTCTTTTCCTGCCTCTGTTCATCTCCTGGAGTTATCATGTACTTTCTTACTCGCTTAATTCTCACCCCTACCTTCTCTTTCGAGGGGATTGGGTCCTCCGACATATTCCATATCGATGACAGGTAATCACCACAGCTGTGCTGCTTCGGAAACTTTTTTCTGCGTCCTACGTCGATGCGCCGTCGTCGAGGACCTCCTCCGACGTCATCCGATGTGATAAATAGGACGCACGACGCCCGTAGCCTCAGTTCCGTTTTTTCCGCGAACGTGTTGCTTCGTGAATCTCGGTTACGCCTCGACTCTTTGGAGTTCTGTTCTTCTCGGTTCTTCGAACCTGTTCGTTTTTGTGAGAAATTCCTTCGTCTTCGACCCCGCGTCCGGGCTTCAAGAAGTGCGGGGAGTGTGGGTCCAAGATGTCGGTGACGGACTCGCACAACGCCTGCCTCTGGTGCCTTGGGGAGGCCCACGACACGGATGACAGTATCGACTGCCAGTCGCTCACGTCCAAAGCCTTACGGGAACGTAAGAAGTTGTTGTCGGTAGGTCGGGTGTCCAAGCCCTGGAAGTCGAAGTCTGCGGGGCTTTCGACAGATGATTCGAGAGGTGACACTCCGCGTCGTCGTCGGAAGTCTCGTGGGTCTCCTTCTAGGAGTCGGTCTCGCCACTCCTCGGCCTCTTGGAGGCATTCTCGGAAGCGCCGACAGCGGTCGTCTTCCAGGTCCTCTTCTGAGGACACTGCCCGGCACGTCGCTTACCCCACCAGCCGTGCAACGCCGGAGGAATGGGCTTTCTTCGGGAAGAAAATGCTGGCGATTCTCGAGTCGCAGGGTACTAAGCCGTCCGCGCCCCCGAGTGTGGTCGGCCGTGAGAGGTCGAGAGACACCGCTCGCAAGAGTGGTCGGCACGAGTCACGGGAGAGGTCCCATTCGGACAAGGGGACTCGTTCTCAACGTACCTGTTCGAGGAAGACATTGACGCCTGAGGCGTCGAGGGCGTCAACTGGCTTTCTTGAGGTTCCGGCTCCGAGGAAGTCGTCGAAGCCGTCGACGCTCAGGTCGTCAAAGGACACGCTCGGAGCTCCGGCTTCGAGGACTGTGTCGACGCTGTTGATGCTGGCAGCGCTGCATCTGTCGTCGATGCCAAATTTACTCGACGTCTACGCCGATCCTCTCGGAGCCGATGCCTGTTCTCTTGACGCCGGCGCCGATTCACTCGACGCCCTCGACGCCTTTTGAGGCATGGGTGTCGGAGGTACCCCGTGGTACGGGGGAACCCCCTAGGAAGGCTCTGGTTAAGAGCAAGTACTCTCGGGTGCCTTCTTTTCACCACCTGGAATATATTTCGGAGGTGAATGAGGCTTCTGATGGCTTGGTTCCTAGTCAGGTTCCAGATGAGATGGTTTCAGGCCATAGCCAATTTGACAATTTGAGGCAGTCACTGCATGATGCCAGTGGACTGGACACCTCTCCGGAGGTAGAGTATTGTAGGCCTGAGCCTGGCTCTCATGCCGATTCCTCGTACCGGCGCCTTATGGCTAGGGTCTCTGAGTACTTGGGATGGTCTACTCCCCCCGGGGAGTTTGTGCAGGATGATCTCACGGACATCCTTGATGTTGGTCCCCCAACTGACCCGGTACTGCCGTTTCATATGGCTCTATGGAGAAGGGTGGCAGCGGCTTGGACTGCTCCGGAGAGTCTCCCGGCGGTGGGCAGGTCCTTGTCGCGAAAATACCGTCTAGCCAGTAGCGACCCCTGCTACTTGACCAGGCACCCCACTCCGGAGAGTTTAGTGGTGCAGGCGGCCACGGCCCCGGCAAAGCAGGCGTCGTACCCTACCATCCCTCCTGATAGGGACGACAAACGTTTTGATGGCTGGGCGAAGAAAGTGTTTTCTTCAGGTGGTATGGCGCTTCAGACGGCCAACTCCATTTGTGCCTTGTCTGGTTTCACACACACTCTGTGGAACTGTGTTGCGTTAGCGGCTGAACATATTCCCGAAGGGGACGAACGGGATGGTTTCCTTGCTATGGTCCAGGATGGTAAGGATGCCATGTGTGAGTCCGTTAAGTCGGGTTTGGACATGGATGAATGCGTCAGCAGGTCCATGGCGGCGAGCACCGTGATACGCAGGTTTGCGTGGTTGCGGAAGTCGGGGTTTGCTCCTGATGTGCAGTCCCGGCTCCTCAACATGCCCTTTGACAGTGAACACCTTTTTGGCAGCAAGGCTGACGAGAGCCTTGAGAGGTTGCAGACCTCCAAAGCTGCAGCAAAGTCGTTGGGCACTGCAGTTCGCCAACCTCCGCCTTTTCGTCCTAGGGGACAGCAATGGAGGGGTGGTTCCTTTCGCTATTACTCATCCTTCAGTAAAGCGAGAGGAGCTGGCAGTCAAAGAGGCCACCGCAGGGGTACCAGAGGTGGACGACAGGGTACCCGTGGTGCCAAGGCCGCTCGGGCAGTTGCCTCTTTGCCCTCAGGTAAAGCCGCAGCCGCTACCACTCAGCCATGAGGCCATGTCCCATGGTTCGCCGGTTGGGGGAAGGGTGGCGCAGCATCTTGTAGAGTGGCGTGCCATTACTTCAGATGTGTGGGTTCTGGAGATCATAACCCACGGCTACTGTCTTCCCTTTCGGCAGAGGCCTCACGACAATCCACAAGGGAACCTCTCTTTGAAGAGTCCGGATCCGCTCCTTGCGCAGGAAATTAAGCCCTGCTGGAGAAAGGCGCCATAGAACTGGTGCCTGTAGTGGAGAGGAACAAGGGATGGTATTCCCCTTATTTTTTGATTTCGAAGAAAGACGGGGGATTGAGACCCATCATGGACTTGCACGGTTTCAACAAACTCCTCAGGAAGGACAAGTTCAAGATGGTTACTCTCTCTCAAGTCCTCCAGGCCCTTCAGCTTCAGGACTGGTTGATGTCTCTCGACCTCAAGGATGCTTACTTCCATGTGCCGATCCATCCCAAGCACAAGATGTACCTGAGGTTCGCGGTTGAAGACTCGCACTTTCAGTTTTTGGGTCCTGCCGTTCGGATTGACCTCCGTCCGAGGGTTTTCACCAAGCTCATGGTGGTGGTGGCAGCACATCTCAGGCAAGGGGGGATTCACGTCTACCCCTACCTGGACGATTGGTTGATCAGTGGGAGCTCTCCCGAGCAAGTCCTGGATCATCTGTCCGTCACCTGCCACTCCCTTCACAGGCTGGGCTTCTCCCTCAATTTAAAGAAGTCCCATTTGACGCCAACACAGCGGCTCCAGTACATCGGAGCAGTGCTCGACACTTCCCTGGGGCAGTGTTTTCCTCCCCAGGTGAGGGCTCTTCACATTCAGCAGATGGTGCACAAGTTTCAGCATGCCCAGACGCTCCCAGCGTTCGAGTTCTTGAGGTTGCTCTGCCTCATGGCATCCTGCATTCTCCTGGTGCCAGAGGCTCGCCTGCGGATGAGATCTTTGCAGTGGGCACTCAAGATGCAATGGTCACAGTCCTCCGGCAGGATGTCGGACCCGGTTCAGGTGCCGCCCTCGGTCGCCCAGGACCTTCTGTGGTGGGCCGTCGAAGGCAACTTGATGAAGGGGGCTCCATTTTGGCTTCCCTGGCCGGAGGTGACGATCGTGACGGATGCATCCCTCACGGGATGGGGAGCTCATGCCAACGAGCTGACAGTCAGCGGTCGTTGGTCTCTGTCGGAGTCCAGACTCCATATCAATCTGTTGGAGCTGAGGACCGTCAGGCTAGCCCTGAAGGCTTTTCTGCCGACTGTGCGAGGAAAGAATGTCCTGATCCTGAAGGACAACACAGTGGCCATGCACTACCTCAACAAAAAGGGTGGGGCAGGGTCACCTCCTCTGTGCAGGGAGGCGATTCAGCTCGAGTTCTGGGCCATCCAGCAGGAAGTTTCGATCTCGGCAGTTCATCCGGCCGGAGACGAAAACGTGACGGCGGACGCTCTGAGCAGGCAGAGCACGGTCTCTCACGAGTGGGAGTTGGCTCAGGAGATTCTCCTGGAGATCTTCGCCCTTTGGGGGACCCCTCAAGTGGATCTCTTCGCCTCCAGTGTCAACCGGATGTGCGAGAGGTCCTGCTCGCTGGAATTTCCTCCAAAAGGAGCCTTAGGAGACGCGTTCGTGGTGGAGTGGTCATTCCCACTGCTGTACGCGTTTCCTCCAGTCCCCGTCATCCCGCAAGTGCTGCGGAGGTTACAGAAGTTCGGTTCCCGGATGATCCTCATTGCTCCGGCGTGGGCTCGGAGGACGTGGTACCCCGACCTTCTCTCCATGTCATCTTCCCTACCGAGACGATCTGCTCTCACGGGAGGGAGGTCAGGTTCTCCATCCAGAGGTCAGATCCCTCAACCTTCATGCTTGGCTTCTGAAAGATTGAGGTATAAGGATTGGGACCTCCCTGAAGACGTGATGGAGGTGTTTCTCTCGGCCCGACGGCCAGCAACAAAGTCTCTGTACCGTTGCCATTGGCGTAAGTTCTGCGACTGGTGCAGAGTTCAGAATGTGGATCCTTTGCATGTGACATCCCCATGGTTCTGTCCTTTTTACTTTCTTTGGCCCACACAGGCTTGCAAGTGGGTACCATTAAGGTTACCTGGCGGCGCAGTCCATCTTTAAGCGCTCGTCTGAAGAGTGTTCCTACTTTAAAATCCCTTTAATTTCACAGTTTCTGAAAGGGCTCACTAATGTGTTCCCTCCGTCACCTTTCCTGGTGCCCGGTTGGGATTTAAACTTGGTTCTTAAGTTTCTTATGGGTGCTCCGTTTGAGCCTTTACATTCTTCCCCTTTGAGGCTGTTAACTCTGAAAACTGTGCTTTTAGTTGCGGTTATTTCCGCTCGCAGAGTGAGTGAGTTACAGGCACTTTCAGTTAAGCCACCCTTCACTGTATTTCACAA
The DNA here is from genome assembly GCF_040938575.1 of Ambystoma mexicanum. Taxonomy (NCBI): domain Eukaryota; kingdom Metazoa; phylum Chordata; class Amphibia; order Caudata; family Ambystomatidae; genus Ambystoma; species Ambystoma mexicanum. Next base: position 961,404,482 of record NC_090941.1, on the reverse strand, counting down.
GGACAGGGTTGTCCTTAGAGTTCGTCCTTCTTTTCTTCCGAAGGTGGTTTCGGAATTTCATTTGTGCCAGAAGGTTGTTCTTCCGGCGTTCTATCCTCCTCCACATTCTGGTAAGGAAGAGGAGAGGCTCCATAGGCTTGATCCTAGGAGAGCTTTAAGCTTTTATGTTTCACGCATGTCCCGGGTCAGAGTGGACGATCAACTCTTTATTGGTTACGCTGGAAAGCGTTTGGGACAAGCTCTGACGAAACAGACTTTGTCTCGCTGGATTATTTTGGCCATCTCGGAGTGTTACCGCTTGGCGGGTAAGGACCCACCGCCTGGCTTGCGGGCCCATTCTACCAGGGCTATGGCTGCATCTACTGCCCTGCAGAGGGGTGTTCCTATTCGCAACATCTGTGATGCAGCCACCTGGGCTTCAGTACATACATTTGTATTTCACTATTCCCTCGATTCCATCCGAGGACAGGATCTGGCCTTTGGCAAGGCGGTCCTTTGCTCTGCTATTTGATTGGCAATTCTAAATTTTGATTCTGAATTCTTTCCCTCCTCCTTGCTCTGGGACTGCTTTGGGAGTCTGTCATAGATATGGAATACGTCGGAGAACCCAATCCCCTCGAAGAACAAGTTACTTTCTTACCTGGTAACATTCTTTAGATGGGATGGTCCGACGACGTATTCCATATCGCTCCCTCCCTACTTTCCCCGCTGCAGAATTTATTTTGCGATTGCAGCTTACGTTGCGCAAGGCTTTGTGTCTGACTGGCAGTGGACTCATGTCACACGTTCTGGGGGAAAAAACTACAACTGAGGCTACGGGCGTTGTGCATCCTATTTATCACATCGGATGACGTCGGAGGAGGTCCTCGACGAAGGACGCAGACAAAAGTTTCCGAAGCAGCACAGCTGTGGTGATTACCTGTCATAGATATGGAATACGTCGTCGGACCATCCCATCGAAAGAACGTAACTTGTTCTTCCCCTACTTTATTACCATTACCAGCAACTCTGGTTGTCACCTCCTCCTGTGCACTTCCACACTCTGATGTCACCACTTCCTCGTGGACACTCTTAGCTCTTATCACCCTTTACTGCTTGCCACTGCTTCCAAATATCTTCTCTGTCCCTCCAGAATGTGCCTCTTCCACCACTCACCAGTCTCCTGCTTTCTCCAGTGAGCCTCCTGCTCCTCCAACCCACACTGAGGAACTCGGGCTCATCTGGGAGCTGATTGTCCATAAGGGGACAGCATCTGTGACTTGTAATTGGGTGAGAGCTGTTGTTGTTTTTTCCTCTCTGAGCACCGCTGAGGCTGCTGTGTGCTCAAGTGGTTGGACCAAGCCTATAAGATGGTCGCAAATTTGGATGGTTGTTTTCCCTCTGTTATCCTCCATAGTGCTGTCTGCGTTGCACTGTAGAGTTTGGTGTGAATTAGAAGCTGGAAACAAACTGGGTAAGCCTTTTAAACACTTTTCTTACCTATTGCACTGGACATACAGAGAAATTGCAAAATTGTGTCCCAGGCATGAACATCTCTTGCAGGAGCACAGTGCCTTGATAGCTTTGTTTCCTGCGTGGAAAGTTCAGTGTTAAGTCATGAACTGATTCCACCAGTATCAATCGAGCCTAAGTTGCATTCTCCAGACATTTCTGAGTCATGTATATTTGTATGATGGCTTTATGGGCTACTGCAAATGCTTTGAAAGCATTACTCACTGGATGCATCCACCACAAGTAAAGCAGAAGTCATTCCAGATGTCCCAAGAAACATGTCCATATATTTGTCCTATCTCCCCAATCTGGCTTTTTTCTCCTCCTGTTTTTCTCTTTTTGATTGAGACTCTATCCTAAGGTCTGGGAATATGGGAGTACCAAGATGAAGCAGTAGGAAAATGTTACTTTTTCAGAGACCTTGTTTCTCCTTGTCCTAAACACTCTCTCCTATTCCCAACACCACACCCTACCATCTACAACTCTACTTAAAGAAAAGCTGTACCTGAATGGCTACAAAGTAAGGGGGAGCGAGTGGTGCCTTGCAAAGTAAGGTTTTTGGGGATGCATGCAGGGGGAATGTGTGTACCACTAGCATCACGGAAATGTGTACTTTGTGCTTAATGAAGCAATTTTCTTTTCCATTTAGTTGGGAACTATAGGTAGATCCTAGGAATGCAAGTAACAAGATAACATCCTATGTTCACTACTTCATTTAGTGGCTTGCATTTATTGTTGTATGTTGAGAATGTCCTCTTATGAGCAACATGAAGTAGTTGCTAGGTTATATTGTCAAGTGAACAGGGAATTTAAGTGTAGCTTTTCTGATTTATACAAATCTTTCAACGGTTTTATGTGTTTTTGTCTTTTCAGGCTTTAAGTAGTCACACTGCTTTTACCAAACACAGTGAAGACGTTACAGAGGAGGGCGAAGTGGAAGAGATGGACACTTTGGACCCACAGACAGGCTTGTTTTACAGATCTGCACTTACTCAGGCCCAAAGACATCAGAAGCACCTCCATGTGCATCAGGAAGGAACACATCTGCAACTTAAAACTGTGCAGTCTTTACAAACTAAACAAAAGCAGATCATACAACTTCACCCAGACCAGTTCCAGCATAAGATCCAACAAACAGCACAGTTTTCCATTCGGCAGCAGAAATTTAGCCCACTTCCACAGGATCATGCACAGCAGCATACGCAACATCTACTTGTCAAAGAGAGGCAGCACGTTTCTTCAATGGTGACACAGCCACAGCAGACTGTAGTGCAGGTATTGGCTGTCAAAACAACACAGCATCTCCCAAAATTGCAGCAGGTGCCAACTCCACAGAAAATGTATGTCCAATCCCAGCCCACACAGACTCAAGTGCAAGTATCTGCTTCACCTGATAAACAACTAAGTCAGGTAACCAAACCTTGGTATCTCATCTTTCTTAATTGATTTCTTGTAATTTAAACTAATATAATCTTCGTTGTGTGATTTCTTGTTTTTTTTTTTAAATGTGTGATTTCTTTTTTTAAATAGTGTTTGTTCCATGTAACTCAAAAGCACCCAATAAGCTTACATTTGAAATTACAAAAGCAATTTCTATATATTTGTGTACAGGATTATACATGGCATGTACAATGTTCATTAGTGTGTTTATTATATATTTGAAGCTGTAAACAAGATGTGTCCAAGTTGGCTTGTTTGTAGTGAAAGTTGGAGTGCAGGAAAAATAACCGACCATAATAAGATCTACCTTATAAATGGAGAAGGGATTGGTTGGCACTGGCAGTCTTTCTGGACCAGCATTTAAAGTCCACTTTTTCTCTAGGTTAAGTGAGTGGTTCCTGTATGTCTGGTCCTCGTCCTATACATTCAAGAGGAAACAGCTATTCAAGTTTTTTATCAAGCTCAGAGAAATGCTTTAAAATGGAATTTGAGCTGTCTGTTCTTATAGGAACAGCTTCCTAGAAATTGCAAAAGACAAGCACCCTATCAGTTTTTTTTCTTCAATGTACTGTTGCTGCATTCTTTTGAGAAAATGTTTCCAATTCCATATATTTTGGTCAACACCTGTTTCAGTTAGTAATATATTGACCTGGTCGGCCCACTTTAGGGTAGTTACCCACCTAGGATTGACACCTGTATATCAAGTAGCATATTTCTCAACTTTCTTTCCATGTTTAAATTGTGTCTTTTCAGAGTGCTTATTATTTAAGAGGGTATCAAAGCTCTGTCTTGAAAAGATACATTCAAATATAAGGAGAAGGGAAAATTGCTATGGTTTTGGTATTATGGGAGATGTTTAACACTTTACTTCGGAAGCTGTTGTTCTAAAAGAGGAACTAACATCTCCCTTCTATGATGCATAATTGAAATAGCCGAAATACAGAATACCACATTTTGTTCTTAAATGAGTCAAGCGGTGCATAGGTGAAAAATAATAGATTCTTCATCATGCCATCCTTCCGAGAATAACATGCTTAAAGATTTCTTTTTTCAGGGAACATGCTAGAACCTTGTTAAAACAACATAATTTGTGCACATTGATTGCAAGCAAATTCTTTTTATGTGTAATATCAGAGGAATTTGCTTAGAAATGTTTTGGACAGTGCTGGGGAAAATGCTTCAAGTTAAAGAATGTACACAGGAAATTGTTTCCCTTTTAAAGAAACATTACTTGTATTAAGTAACACTGGACCTGTTTCATAGTATTTTACCTCCCGATTTATTGTGTCCTACTTGCTTTCTGGCACTTCAAGTATGTTCCTATTCCTCTGTGGTAAAAGTATCTGAGCATTGAGGAAGGACATGGGCGCTTCAACCGCACAACTACAATTGTTAAAAAAAGTTTAGGAATTTGCAGAGGAAACATTTTGTGCATCCCTGCCAACTTCATAAAAGTAACTTTTCTATTTTAATACATAGTTTCTAGCATTACAGGTTGTGATGGTGCAAACAAGCTCCCTCCTTGGGGCATTCCACAAGCTGCAGTAGGATTCTTGAGTGATGTTGCCTTGCAGGAAGTATAGAGAGAAACATATAGCCTGCTGATGTACTCTTTTTCAAAGCTGCTCTTCCTTAAGTCGGATGCTTGAGCATAGGCATAATTTGCAAGAGAATTAGCTCTTCAGCCACTGCAATTTACTTGAATTCCTGTGCTCGGGCAATGCTTCAAAAGATAAAGAATCTGAAGAACAAGTAGGGCCACTTAAAAAAATGAATGGCTGTTCTGAACTTCTGTAATGATATTTATGATGGATATGTTCTTTTCATTGCAAGTGAACGTTAAGTTATTGGGTGTTTTATGCCCCGCTGCTGCCTTTACCATGGTTTCTTGGTACTCTGGCATTTGCAAGCATAGCTGGTTGCGTTTGGTGATAGGGATAAAAGGAACAATGCAAGATTGCCTTACTATTGTGTTCAGGTGATTTGTTATGAGTGCACTTGAAGTATGTGTAACCCAAAAGGATCTGGATGGGCCACTAGAGCGAGTAGATGGAATGGACTGTTTTGCATGCTGGTGGCAGAGGTGTAGAATTATGATACTGTTGGTGCGTATTCATAGGGGGCTTCTAGTTGGTTTTCAAATGCCATGTGAGTAGATTTGTTATTGTGCCTAGTACGTAGTGAAAAGTAGAATGCTTAGCAGTCTTGTATAGACATCGATTCAAAATGCTAAAAGGCACTTATGGTATCACAGGGAGTATCACTGTGCAACCATCACAATGTACCCATTCTATGCATTGCCCTTATAGAGGAAATTTCACAATTGACCCACACCAGAGCAGATGCCACAGATGATCCAGCAGCAAATATCTCAATGCGAGCATCACATTTGGCATCCATTTAATCACACCCAGAAGCAAATAGCCATAAAACTATCCAGTAACAAATAGAACATATAACCCTGCCCCTCACACCACCCCAAGCGAAGGTGGGAGGACAAATGATCCCACCAAGGAGCTACCATCACTGTCCACATTTCATCCCACCTAGTGGACAATGTTGCATAGTTCTCCACCCAGAAGTAGCATCCCATATGACTTCACAGGGGAAAAAAAAATCACATTTAACCCCACCAGTGGCAGATATCACATTTGACCCCTCCCATGAGCAATGGACACATTGCACAATTCGCGATAGGCCCCCTGACTTAAGGACTTTTGAAGTAGTGCCATCATCTTTTTCAGGGTAACTTCTCTTACCTCATTAACGAGCCGGCCTTTTTAGGTATAGATGGTGAAATAGCAGGTCTTGGGTAAGGCAGCAAAAGGCATCACCCTTAGGCAGTACCCTTCACCAGCTGCAGGATTAAACAACCCTGTGCAGTCAGTATAGCTCGTGATCATGTGACAACCTTCTAAAATTGGCAGTGAAATCACTAGACACTATTGTAACTGGTTGGGAGCATGGGTCTGCTGGGCTGGACACTGAAATCATGAATCGCACAATGGGCTAAAGATAAAAATAGTTTCACTCCACTTACCCCCAGGAATATAAGCACTATTGAAGTCGTGCCTCAAGGGGAATGAGGGTCAGGCCCTGGAGGCTGAGACCATCACTCCCCTAAGCCAAACAGCTAACGGATTGGCCCCCCCAGTGCTGGTATTTGAACCTCTGCACTTTGAGCAAATTGGCAGGATCATAATTGTCTGCAATGAGTCTTAACGCACCAAGTGATTATGAATAAAGGCCGGACCTTAATGATAAAAAGCTTTATGTACCATACAAAGTGCCTTGAATTCTAACTAGCGCAAGTCTTCAAGGACAGAGGAAACGTGAGCCTGTCTGATCAAATGAAAAAGAAGACTGGCTGTGGCATTCTGAATTAATTGCAATTTAAAAAGTTTTTTCTTTGGCAGGCCAAGATATATAGTAATGCAGTAATCCAAGCAATTTGAGATGAAAGCATTCATTAGTTGAATTCTTGCTGGAAAGGTGAAGTGATCGACTTCAGCTGAAAAAAGCAGCTTCTCGTAAGTGAATTGATTTGTGTTTTAAAAAGTAAAATCAGTGCTGAGTCAGACACCCAGATTACGTACCAATGTTACAGGTGAAGGACAGGGACCCAGAGAGTTTGGCCAGAACCTCGTGCTCTCAATTGCTCTCAGAGATGCATGCATTAGGCTGTTTTAACAGATCATAACTTCAGTTTATTGCAGACGATTTAAGAACATCCATAGACCCACTTGCTCAATGCATGATTTAATACTCTTGATTGGATTTTGGTCACAGGATGAGTTGGTTATCATCCGTATACATATAAAACTGTCTCCCAACAGCATGGATAACATATGCCAGAGCTTCAAATACAAATTAAAAAGAAGTGGCTCAGGGTTGAGCCCTGGGGCAGTCCACAAGTTATAAATCTAGAGGGCTGAAAAGGCGGGAGTGATATCTGTAGGATCCAGTCAGCCACTTTCGATTTGACCGAGTTCCAGGGTATTTCTAATAGACCCATTCTATATAGACGGCACAGCAGGATGTAATAGTCCATGGTGTCAAAGGCTGTGGAAAAATCAAACAAAATTACCACCCATGTTTCTTCTAAGTCGATCCAACCCTTTAGATTGTTGAAGGCTGCGTAACTGCTGATAATATATTGTAGCCAGTGCGAAAACCAGCTTGTGTTTCATGGAGCCACTCATTATCTTCAGCCAAAATCTGAATTTGAGAGATAACTTCAGCTAAGCAACATTAAGTAACTTTGAGGTAGGTCTGTCATTTGCTGGACAGGAAGAACCCAATGTTGGCTTTTTAATGAAGTGTTATCACAGTCATCTTTAGTGAGCTAGGTACAAATCCTGAAGACAGAGATTAATTGATAAAATTATATATATTATCTGAGATAAAAAAGAACAATTATAATAATTCTCGGATTGGTTGTAATGAATACATCCTGTTTACTTGCTGTGGATGAAAACAGCAGTTGGGCTCTGTTATTCATAATGTTTGACTAATAAAAGCCAGCCAACGCATCGCAAAAGCATTGAGAGGGCGAAGGAGAAGATCCAGCAGATTGTGCAGAGTGTAACTCATCTAGCAGTTTAAACCGTTCCTTACTGCTGTTGGGGCTTGATGATATTCGCTTCGCATAATACCTTTTTTAGATTGTTTTATCATCCTTTTATATCCACTTTTTTATATCCACTGTGAGAAACCTAAGGGAATAATCACTCATACTCCTTGACGCAAAGAACACTACTTCTCCTCATAGACACCATGTTTTCCAAGAAAGGCATCTTCCAAGTAAAGAGCCGCAAATAAGCTGTATGCATTGGTTTAAAAGGAGGAGGGCACCCATTTGTTTGAAGAGAACCATAATCAATACCCTTTTGGTCTGGAATTCATGCTGCATATGTCAAAGTGGGACCAAAGGTATTGCACTCCACAGCTAGTTTCACTTTTTGAGGAAGTATCCTGCAGCTTATTACTTGATCGAGGCAGCAGTAAAAATTAGATATCCTTTGCCTACATCCTTTCTCTCCAGAAAAATTAGAAGGCTGGAGTCTGTGTGTAGAAGGATCTCTGGAATAGTCGTTACCACCTTCTTTATGGCCAACTCTTCTGCGTCACTAGGGAGCTACAACAGACCTTTATGGATTCTGCGCAGAAGTTTGCAGATTTCCCGCTTTTATCTTTTAGCAAAGGTATGACTTTCTAGAGGTTCTGAAGTAACTAGCATCAGATCACACCATCAGAGTGTCTAAGGTCGTAGCTGATCTATATAGTATCAATTATTGCCATGGATTGGTAATTGGCCGCCTTGATTCCATCACACCACGCTGAAAGCAGATGCCCAGTCGTGCCATTCGTCGGGAACTCCTTATTTGGTTTGCAAGAGGATGGCTAAATCAATCAGATTTAAGATGAGGCAGAGACCTTGAATCCAGTTGGATTAGAGCACACAGCCCTCCCCCATGAGATTTCACCCACAGAAGCAAACATCTAATGGGAACCAATGCTAACAAAAGTCATATCAGTACCAGCATAGACTCCAGTTCCTGTCCAAACTGATATAGAGGAACCCAGGGTCCAGCAGCACCAAGTAGAAACCATCTCCCACACTAAAAAAGTTATTTCCCCTAACTTCTCCTCTGAGCACCCAAGTCAGAGGGTTGAGGTTGCTTCCCATTTACAATAATGGCAGGAAGTGACGAAGGACAATTGGGTGCTGCATAATTATAAAAACAAACTGGCTACATGCTTCATCGGCTACATGCTTCATTTTATCGTCACACCCCCCTATACCCCCTCACCTCTGTATCCTCTCCTTCATTGAACCTAGAAACAGGTGGTCCCTTATCATGAGGACAGGCTGGTCAAGAGGTAATGTTTCTTCTTCAAAAAGGAAATGTATAAAGAAACGGGGAAAAGGCATTTATTATGTCTACACTCTGGTGGGAAAGAAAAGAAAAGTACAGACCAAATCAAGCCAATACTGTGACTCTAGACAGCGAACAAATAGGTACAGTAGTAGTTCAGGTCTTTCTAAGTCTTTTGATAAATGGCTTGATGTGCTTTATAGATATCCAGGATGCATACTTCCACATTCCCATTGCCAGGAAACATTGGAGATTCCCCAAGATTTATGTTGAATCAGTGCCATTACTAGTAATACGTATTTCCATTTGGCCTCAAGTCCATTATTAGAGGGGTTTTGAAGTGTGTTGCTGTGCCATCTCAGCAAGGTCAAGAAGATATTTGTGTACTAGTATCCAAATGATTGGCTGATCAAAGTAGACTCGTTCGAGAAAAGCAAATAGTACTTTATGAAAATGGAAATCTTTATTGCAAGATTGGGACTTCAAGGGAACATTCCAAAATAAATCTCTGCACCGATCAGTTTTTAGGATTGGTCGGTTTACAGCATACGAAAACCCTTTGGAGTAGTAACTGGGTTCCCTCTCTCAGGAAGACTGATGTCATGGTCATATGATCATGCTTTCACATTGTTCCCCTTGCTCATTTTCCTTGGTGTACCTCTCTGAGAGTGCCTCTAGGACTAGTGGTCACAGAAATTGGACTTCTGGCAAGTTTTCTGTTTCAAAGGCAAAATGCCTCCTCAGGCACTTGTGCCATCTGCCAACTCCTGGCTTGTGGTCTTGTTGAGGTCCACTGGATCTTTGTACATCTTCAAGTAGAAGAAGCTGTACCTGTGGTACCTAGACCAACTAGCAAATGCAACATCATCCTCTAATAAAGGTTTTATTTGTAAACTGTATATACGTAATATAAATAAAATACTCTTCATTTGGTAACAACTAACTTGCCATTCTCCTCCAGAAATGTATATTTAACAGCCACCAACATTTTCAGAAGGCTCCCCCTAAGGAATACCTTTTCATGAATCTGTGTAAGGACACATGTAAATGTACCCCACAGGTTCTTTGCCCTCCTGGGTATTGATTATGGTTCTCTTCAAATGAATGGGTGCCCTCCTCCTTTTGAACCAATGCATACAACTTATTTGCAGCACTTTACTTTGAAGATGCCTTTCTTGGAAAACATATCTATGAGGAGAAGTAGTGAGACCCATGTTCTTTGCGTCAAGGGACCTTGCATGAATCTTTTGCAATAACAGGGTCCTTTAGAACACACAATTCTTTCTTTCTCCAAATCATTTGAGCTCCATATTAATCAGACTATTTAATTGCTGTCTTTCTTTGCCCACCCTTCTTCTCCAGCTGGAAGGTCCCTTTACTTTAGATGTAAAGATGGCCCATTAGGTGCTATTTTGACAGGACAATGTTTTACAAACTGCAGTACTACAAATCCAGGTTTCCTGGGTGTTGTGCATGCTGTAGCTAGATGGATTGTTTCATTCATTACCTTTTTTTATCAGAAGGATAACCCATTCCTTCCGGGTAGAACTTTTGCCCACTCAACAAGAGGAAAAGTAGCATTGCAGCTCAATACTGTTCCTATAACTGAAATGTGTAAGGCCAAGGATTTATTCCATATGTATATGCACCTCACTACTGCCTTGAAGCAGGTGCCCAAGTGGGTCAGGCATCCCTACCAAACCTGTTCAGTTAATTCTCTCTTTATTGATGTTTCTTTTCTCTCATCAGTGTCTCGTCTTTTTTGCCCCCTCTCCAATCTTTTGGTTTGGATGGCCTAGCTATTCTCTTCGATATTTATTAATAATAATGAACATCCAATGATGAAAATAGTAGTCACTGGCTTGTAACCCTAGTTCCCAGTTATAGGTATGTTCATTAAATGTATAAACAGTGTGCCTTCTTGCTTCTTTGTCACTGGATAGAGGGAACAAGGTGGAGAAATAGTGTAGGATATTCTCTTACCCATTCTGTAAACATTAACAGAGGCTTTTCACCTCTTTTCTCAATTCTAATCAATAACCATTGTTTTTTTTCTTCATTAAAGCATCTTATTGTGCATTCTGGAGGCAAATTGTTAATTTTTGTTTGAAAAACAACTTAAAAGAAAGCTAGATTGGCTTTCAAAAATGTATTTTATTGGCTAAAATTAAGAATTGTCTTGCTATAAAAATATTTCCAGATCTCTCACGTGGTGGGTGAGGGGGCGATCTATGATAATGTATTTAGTCCATTAAGAACTGCATTTACAAATAACTTTTTCTTCTGCGTACATCATGTATTTCCCTTGCCTAAATTCAGATGATCGTAAAGATTGGTATGTGTGAGGTAAACAGTCCATTGCCGAAGGACCGCTCAGCAAAGTCTACATTCTGTCAAGGACCCACATACATATTACTTCTTATTGATGTTGATAATTGGTGCTTTGCAGAGAATGTAATGGTGAGCCGGAGAATAGAGGTACCATGACCCAGTGTTATTGACCTAATGGTATGTCTATTTACCAGTTAAAACATATTGTTAGAGAAAGATTTTGTTAGCACAGATATTTTACATCATCTAGAAGAAGTATTAAACAGGAAAATATTGTTTTGGAAAAACAAGCTCCAAAGATGTACAGCAAGCTAATACCAGCATTGGAACTACTCCAGCTTGTTCTGATTTCAAAAATTGCTAATATAGATGCTATAGATACAGAATGTAGCCAGGTAGTCACTCCTTATGTGACTAGCAAAGGTAGTTCACATAAGATAAGATACAGAGAGCAACATTGTTGGTATAATAACAATTGTAAACGGGTAAAAAGAAGATAAAATGTGGCTTTGAAAAATAAAACTACCATGGGAGTCATACAACATACAAATACTATGTTGTAAATTTAAAAAATGAAGACCAAACAATTGACAGAGGTAAACATTTTGTCAGCACTACTAGTAGCCTCAGAGTCTAATGATTTGTAAGCATTCTGGTGCTTAATTTCCAGAGATATGAATGCTCTGGGCTACTCTAAGGCTACATACAATATTCCTTGAAATTGATGGGTATCACACTTTGTAAGTATTTATGGAAAAGATAGGGATGATACAAATAAAGAACCAACATCAGTTTTTCTCTAAGCCGAATCTCTGTTAGTATTTTCTGAACTGGAGATTAGAAGAGCCATGTCCTCTGAGAGTAGGACATCCAGTCTTAAAATCCTGTTTTAATACTATAAATAGTCAGAGAAATGTCCCAACTAGTTGGCTGTCTTGGGGTGGAGATAGTGCCTATACATAAAAAGGGGATTACTCACTCCTGAAAAACTATTACCCTATACCACTCCTTGACAGTATGGCCATAGTCTATTGTAAGGCTATCCTGTTCAGCTTTGAAGATTGGGCTGCACACAATAGCATAATAATCGATTTACACGGCAGCTTTCGGAGTAGTCTGGAAACAGTTGAGCAAGTGTTCTTCATCACTGCCCTATTACAAAAATGTGCGATAAAGCAAGATGTGTTTATATTTATTTTAATTGCAAGACTGCTTTTGATAGTATTAATGATAGGAAACTGTGGGCAGTGCTTCAGGAAATGGATGCACCAGCTGATTTGGTTTGCACAACTGCCAGAATGTATTATGACAATTGTGCCAGATTGAGATGTGGTCAGGGAGGGGAATGTACAGCTTCATTTGAAGTAAAGTCAGAAGTTCGATAAGGGTACGTATTTGCCCCCTTTCCTTTTTTTTTTTCTTTTTCTTTTTACTGTATATTAATAACCTTGCTGACATTATAAGGGAGCTAGACTGACACCTCATTAATTGGAGATAGGAAAATTGGAATTTTATGATACGCTGACAGTGTTTGTCTTTATAAAACACCTATGGGCATAGTTATAATTGGTTATATATAAGCGCTTAATACCCAGAGGTTTCGAAGTGTGGACCCAGGGATCAAACTTGTGTTGCTCGGCATTGTCTTGCTTCCAAGGCGAGCGCTTTGCCCCTGAGCTATCCTCCTGAGACTAATAAGAAAGCTATTCCAAGCCTTATATCATTTTTGTTTAGATCGTTCATTGTTCGTCATCACCACTAAATCAGTTGTGGTGGCCTGCTACAAATCTAGAACTGTAAAATGTCTATTACAGCTTTCAACTACTTTGGGATAAGGTTAATGTCCAACAGAAAGTGGTCTTCTCACGATGTGCATCGTAGGCCACTATTTGCCCAAAGAGCTGCAGCTATCCACTCATTTGTATATAGAACCACAGCTATGGCTATTTCACCTGTTTTAAATGTTTATAAGGTCCAAGCATGCTATCTGGCCCTTTATGGTGCCGAGCTTTGGGTACCTCTTTCATGCTTTACTCTGGAAGAAAGAAGAAAGATGCGTTTTTAAACTTACCTAAAAATATTCCAACTGTTGCAGTCTATGTGGAGATAGTTGTATGTTCTCTTACCTATGGAGCGCAGTTTAGACTTTTATCATTGTGGTTCCGTATTCACGACTTGGAAGATCTGTTGCTTTGGAGGAAGGCCATTTTGGTGTATGTCATCAAATGGTGATGGCCAAATGTGGGGGTGCTGCATAATGTTATATCTCTTTTTAGAAGATCTGGAAATCTCTGGCACAGTGATGCAGAATCTACTAGGAAAGAATATTAGGCAGTGAGAGCAACCCAGGAAGAATGGACAATGTGCCATTTTTTTAATGTGTCGCCTTATGAACTTGACTTTATGGATTACCAGATTCTGAAAAGAATCTTAGTTGGATACTAAATGCATCTAAAGTTTGATTATTTTTAAAATTCTGACTGAACCTTTTAGCCATGGCCTATAACACAGTGCGGTGTTATCCAGATAAGTCTGATTGTTGCCCAATCTATCTTACTGTTACTGGACAGTAACCCATTTTGTTATTTTATGCCCTTTTAATAAACACTTTAGGACAAAATCACTCTTCCGATTTTAAGATTTGAAAGAATGCAATATACAATAGAAGCTATAATCTTCTTCAAAAGTTTTGATACCCCTTTACGAGTATTTTGAGTGACACATTTTTGGGATTGTATTTTCCCAAAACATTGTAAATTGATATCTATCAGCTATTTCATGTTTAATATCTTATTAAGCGTTTTAACTATTCTGTTCTTGTATATGAGTTTTTAAAAATATGTTGCAATCTGTTTTTAGCTTTTATATTGTTTTAATAGCTTATAATTTTTGTATTGATGAGCTGATATTTTTGGGCAATGTGATGTTTCCAGATGAGGATGATGATGATTACAAAAGGAGAAAAGAGCTTATCTGTTCTGTCGCAGAATTTGGATCTATCTTCCCCTCCAAATTAAGGGAGAGAATAAATATTGTTTCGGAGGTTGTAAATACATTCCTGTTCAAGTGACAAAATAGTTTTACCCTGCAGTCGGATTATGCTGTCATAAAGTAGTGGTGACTGTTCCTCAAGGATGTCTAACCCTTGCAGCACGCTTTTCCACTGATTGAAGTCTATCCAGTGTAGGCGTACAGAAGAAAGAGATCAACACAATGGTGGCATGTTTATTGCTATAAACCTTTATAAAGACAGTGAGGGTTGGAGAAAACCTAACTATCCCTGATAATAAGGGGGGTTACCCTGTGTCAAAAAATAATCTAAGGAGTCTGTCTGTATGTCCAAAGAAGATAGTCCATCTTTGTGTCAAACCTATTTCTCCAGCATGGGGTCTGGCATGGATTCACATGCTCATGAATATTCCCCGTCGTCAGGCTGGGAATCCTCGGTAAAGAAAAAATCAGTATCAGTTTCGTTTCTGATCTGTCTTTCTTAGTAGTAACCAATCACTGATTTCTGGGTCATACTGCCCCCAGCCAATGACTGCCCTCTCCCTAAGCCCTGCCTCTGGCAGCCATCCTCAGATTTTTACCGCACGCTCAAGTGTTGGGAGTCCTCGTGTTTAGCTCTCGAGTTTTCTACTGCGTTTTCACGCTTTTTCAGGAGATTTTCTCATTTTTTCGGTTTAATTGAGCCTCAAGCTCCACCGTTTCTACTTCCGATAACGGGGACCCGTTTCGGAATTCTTCTACGCCCCTCAAGGGTGAAGTTTTCGTCGAGTTTACACTTTTTGGAGGATTCCGGAAGATCTGCGGCCTACCTCAACGGACATGGCCCAGGACAAAGGGAGCTCGACGCCCGGATCGAAGCTGTTCAGGAACTGCCCTGGATGCGGATTATATAACGTTTTCAAGGAGGACAAGCATTTGCGATGTCTCTACTGCCTCCATGGGGACAAGACGCACGTGGAGAAGGACTGTGCGTTCTGCAAGAACCTTTCGGAATGGACCAAACAAGATCGTCGTTCCCGCCTCGCCACCTGGCTGGAGAAGGGCACAGCAAGTGAGAAGGCGAAGAAGAAGTCTGAGCGGGCTTCTAAGTCCTTTGAGGGCGCCACGGTGACGGGGGCCCAACAGAAGGCCAAGCACTGCGGGCTCTGGGAGCGCCGAAAGGTCGGGCTCTTCGGTTGCCAAGCAGGGCGCTACATTCCCGGCACGTTCGACCACGAGCCAGCGCTCTGGTTCGGGGAAGAGGAAGTCCGAGAACCCGGGTAGGCCGCTGGAGCGGACCCGGTCGATCTCGAAGGGGAAGCGAGGCGTTGACCCTCCCCCCAAGGTGAAGGCCCAGGACGCACCTAAGGTGGTGAGGGCCTTGATCCACCCGGCTAAGGGCTCTACCGAAGTGGTCTCTGCGACCCTGGCGGAGCCGGCTGAGACTACGCCAATGGAAACGACTTCTGGGCCCAGAGTATCCCTGCCGCCGCGGAGGGAATCCTCTTTCCAGCCCACCGCTAAGACCCCCGTGAAGCCCCCGGCTGAAAAAGAGGCGGGGGCGGGCCGGTGGCCATTACAGACTCGGAATCAGCCTCTGAGGAGGAACTGGTGGAGACCGAGAGGGGCCTCAAAGAAAGGTCCATAGGCCTCAACGAGAGGTTCATAAACCTCAACGAGAGGTTCGATAAGGTTCGATCCCAGGGGACGGTCCCTGCTGACGTGATCGAAGATAGCAACAAGGACGACGAACAGGGCCCAGTGGAGCGGCCATCCCGTCCATCGCAGCCATTGCCCAAGCCCCAGGATAGCTCGGCGGCCATTTTGTTGGCAATCCAATCCTTATGTACCGAGATAAGGACGAGATTACCCCGGACCCCGACGGAGGATTCAGAACCAGGCCTATCGGGAAACCCTCCGAACAAGCGGAGGAGAGTCCACCCCTCTCCGCCCTTCATGCCCGCGAGGCCGGTGGACCCCTCATCCCCCTCGTCGGGAGAGGATACGGCGACGGGGACGGACGACGACGACGACAGTGATGACACAGCAGACATCCCGTTCTCACCCCATCACCCCCCCCCCCCTCGCGGGCGTCCGCAGCCGACGAGGTTGGCTCTTTCCACGCCATGATAACCAGGACATCCGAGCTCTTCCAGCTCTGCCCTGAAGAACAAAAAAAGGAGGGGTTTCTGTACCAACGACGAGAGGCTAAGAGGAAGACGGTCCTCACAGTGCCTTTACTCAACGACATCTGGAACGAGGGGCTTGCTGTCCTCAAGAACCCTGCCACGACACCCGCCAAAAGGGACAGGTACGAGAAGAAGTACTAAGTCCCCGATGCCTCCCCCTTGTGCCTCAGGGCCCAGCCCATGCCAGACTCGGTCGTCTCGGCAGCGGCTAAGAAGAAGGCAGCGGGCGCGGCGGCTTCAACTTCCACTTCCCTGCCGGACAGCGAGGGTAAGAAGTTGGACTCTATGGGACGTCGAGTCATCTCGTTGGCGGCGACGATGATTAAGGCGGCCAATGCCTTAGCGATCGTGGCCCGCTACGACAGGGAACTCTGGTTCAAGATAGCTCCCCTGCTAGATTTCCTGCCTGATGACAAAAGGGCGGAGGCCCTAGAAATTCTGCAGGAGGGCGAGGTAGCGTCGGATCATGCCATTACGGTGGCAACGGACATTGCTGATACCGGATTTCGCCAACTGGGCAAAGGAGTTTGCCTCCGACGACAATGATGGCTCAAGGCGACAGACTTTCGCCAGGACATCCGGGCCAGAGTGTTGGACATGCCATTCGACGGCAACAACCTCTTTGGTAAGGCGGTGGATGAGTCTCTACAGGCCATCAAGACCGACTCGGAGACGGCCCGGGCCCTTGGGGTGCTTCAGCAGTGACGGCCCTTTCCGAGCTCTGGAGGCAGACAGGGTGCCTCCAAAGGATCCAGCGGTGGCTCTTCCACCTACCGCCAGGCGGCCTGCTCCTCTTCCCAGGAGGCCTACAGAGGTCGCAGCAAGCAAGGGGGTTCCCGCCGTCGTCGCCAAGGAGGCAAGGCCGCTTCCAAGCAAGACTGACCCAGCCGGGTAGTCGGGCCCCCACCGAAGCACCCCATTGGGAGGCCGACTGACAAAGTTTGTCAGGGTGTGGGAGTCCATCTCCACCACTCGTTGGGTGTTGGACACCCTGGCCAACGGGCACTCGCTGGAATTACTAAAGTGCCCTTGCATTCCTCCCGTGGCCAGGAAGGAGAATCACGTCCCTCAACTGCTGTTGGAGGTAAAGGCGATGCTCAAGAAAGGTGCCATCGAGCTCGTCCCCAGGAGGCTCCAGGGCTCTTGAGTATACTCAAGGTACTTCCTTGTCAGGAAGAAGACAGGCGGTTGGCGCCCCATCCTAGACCTGCGTCGGTTAAACAAATACATCAAGGCGCAGAAATTCAGGATGGTCACCCTTCAGCACGTACTGGGACAGCTGGAGGAAGGCAACTTCCTATCGTCGCTGGACCTGGAGGATGCTTACTTTGACATCCCCATTCTAAAAAGGCACAGGAAGTTACTCAGGTTCGTGGTTCAAGGACGCCACTACCAATTCAGAGCCCTACCATTCGGATTAAAGTCACCCAGGGTTTTCACCAAGTGCCTGGCACCAGTGGCGGCGCGGCTGTGGCTGCGCCTGCAGGGGATCCACGTCTACCCCTACCTGGACGACTGGCTAATCCGGGCAAGGTCAAGGGAACTTGCCGTCGATCATACGGCGAGGACCGTCTGGTTGTTCACGGAGCTGGGGTTCTCCATCAACTACCCCAAATCCCACCTGGTTCCGTCGCAAGTAGCAATGTTTTTGGGGGGCGAAGCTCAATACAGTGGAGCAATTGGCCTCCCCTTCAGAGGAGAGGACCAAAACCATCCTGGGCAAGGTACGGCGACTGTTAGCCACGGACATGGCCAGGGTGAGGTCCATCAAGTCCCTTCTCGGGATGATGTCCTCATGCATCTACCTTGTACCCCTTTGCAGACTTCGGATGCGTCCGCTACAGAAGTTCCTCGACGCCCGCTGGTTTCAGGCGGGGGGCTGCTTCGAGGACAGGATCCCCCTCGAAGAGGAGTTCCGTCAGGCGATCCTATGGTGGGGCACCCGGGCTCACCTCACGACGGGCAAGGACTTTCAAACCCCGGCGTTTCAGGAGGCGGTGACTACGAACGTCACTCTGGAGGGTTGGGGGGCCCACACCGGAGATCTCCACGCAAGAGGCCTTTGGCTCCCGGAGCAGAGGTCTCTTCACATCAACATCTTGGAGCTCCGTGCATTGTTCTGGGCGCTCAAGTCATTCCTCCCGTCCCTTAAGGACAAAGAGGTGAGGATCTTCACCGACAACACCACCACGATGTTCTACATACAGAAGCAGGGAGGCACCAGATCCCCAGCCCTATCCAAGGAGGCCCAGGATCTGTGGCACTGGGCCGTCGCCCAGGGGATGTTTCTGGTTCCCTTCCACCTGGCAGGATTAAAAAACACCATTGCTGACTCACTCAGCAGGGAGCTGCGCTCGTGCCACGAGTGGGAACTGCGCCAGGATCAAGTGGATCGACTCTTCCAACGATGGGGCAAACCCCAGATCGACCTGTTCGCGACGGCGGCAAACTCCAAGTGCCAGAGGTTCGCCAGCAGGTTCCCACAGCCGAGGAGCATGGGCGATGCTTTCTCGTTCCCTTGGGACGGCCTGTTTCTATACGCGTTCCCTCCATTGCCATTGCTGCTCCGCCTCATCAGCCAGCTCAAGAAGTCCAGGTGCAGGATGATCCTCGTCGCACCGGCGTGGCCGAGGCAGGTCTGGTTCCCAGACCTTCTGGACTTGTCAACGTCCCCGCCAGTCAGGCTGCCGGCAGAGGCGGATCTTCTCTCCAGAGAAGGAGGCGCCATTCTACACCACGACCCACAGTCACTGAACTTGCAGGCCTGGCTCCTGCAGCGCTAGAGTTTGGAGGGTACGATATCCCGGCTGATTGCAGAGAGGTTCTTGCAAAGGCCAGGGGGCGTCCTCAACTCTCAAGTGTTAGGTCATAAATGGAAGAGGTTCTCTGTCTGGTGCCGCGCACAGAAGATTAACCCTCTGCGGATTACGGCCCCTCAAGTGCTGCCGTACTTACTGTCGCTGGCCAAAGCTGGACTGGCCCACGCCTCCATAAAAATACATCTGGCTGCCATCTCCCGATATACCAGGACTATGGGACCGGCGTCCTTGTGGTCTCATCGCCTGGTAAAGGAATTTATAAAGGGACTATTCCGTTCATTCCCGCCAGTGAAGGCTCCTGCCCCGGCGTGGGAACGTAATGTGGTGCTGACCAGGCTCATGAGAGCCCCATTCGAGCCTACGCATTCGGCGCCCTTGAAGTTCCTGTCATGGAAGAAAGCGTTCCTCGTGGCCATCACCTCTGCACGACGAGTGGGAGAGATTCAGGCCCTATCTTGCAAGCCTCCATACTTGACTTTTCATGACACAAGGGTATTGCTTAGGATGCACCCCTCCTTCATGCTCAAGGTGCCGTCTGACTTCCACCTCAACGAGCCCTTGGTGTTACCAGTTTTCTTCCTGTCGCCTTCGACGCCGGCCAAGAGGACTTTGCACTCGCTGGATGTAGCTAGAGCGCTGAAGTTCTACGTGGACCGCACGAAGAGTTTTTGGAAGACGTCACAGCTATTCGTGAACTTTGGGTCTGTGAATCAAGGGAAGGCTCTCTCGAAGACTTCCATTTCCAGATGGCTCTCCGGCTGCATCATGCATCGTCAACGGTTGGCAAACCGACCGCTGCCAGGCCGTCCGAGAGTCCATTCGACCAGAGCGATCGCTGCTACCACGGCGTTCCTGTCTGGTGTGCCCCTGCTGGACATCTGCAGGGCTGCTACGTGGAGGTCGACGCATACCTTCACAAGATTCTACTGCGTCGATCGGGACTCCAGGGAGGAGTCCAGGGTCGGCCAAGCGGTGCTGCGCAACCTGTTCGCTTAAGGTGAGCCTGGTGAGGAGGTAAGAGATGCTTAATATTGAGTTGTTGTATTGCTTAATGTTGAGCCTGTTGCCACCTCCCGTGGTTGTGCATGTGTGTACTGCTATGTATTCTTTTATTCATGAGCATGTGAATCCATGCCAGACCCCATGCTGGAGAAGGAACAAGTTACTTACCTGTAACTGTTGTTCTCCAGCATGGGTCTGGCATGGATTCACATGCGAACCCTCCCACCTACCCCTCTGCGGCTCTTCCCTTGGTCATACTGCCACTTGGCGTGCTACCAAATCTGAGGATGGCTGCCGAGGCGGGGCTTATGGAGAGGGCAGTCATTGGCTGGGGGCAGTATGACCCAGAGATCAGTGATTGGTTACTACTATGAAAGACAGATCAGAAACTAAACTGATACTGATTTTTTCTTTACCGAGGATTCCCAGCCTGACAACGGGGAATATTCATGAGCATGTGAATCCATGCCAGACCCATGCTGGAGAACAACAGTTAGAGGTAAGTAACTTGTTCCTTCTGACCCTTACACTATGAACTCAAATTAAGGTGCAGGTTATCTTCTTTGGTTCAAATGAATGTCTTTCTTCTTCTCAATGTGGGTTTACATGTTCTTTTCCAGCTGGTAAAACAAAGTTTAAATGGTGCAAAAACCCACTTCCAAAGGATGTGCAATCTTGTGCCAAAAAGGTTGAGGAGTCCTTACAATGCCAGGAGAATGCCTCCCTTCTTTTGTCTTTCCAAAATGTTCCCAACACCAGGGGAAAGGACTCCCTTCCCCTGGTTTCTCTTCAGCTTCTTCAAGAGTGCCAAGAGAGTGCCACCCTTTTCTTGGCTGGGTATATTGTTCACTCCCACCAGGGGGATGATTAATTTCCCCTGGATTCTCTTCAGCTTCTTCAATGTGCCAAGATAATGCCTCCCTTCTCTTGGCTTAGTATATTGCTCACAAATCCCAGGGTGAATGCTTCCCGTCCCATGGTTCACTAACCTGCCGGGTACTGCAACTATGAAGATTTCCAATGATATAATCCTAATGGATGCAATCGCCTTTCTGACTTATATTCTGTGTTCTGCTATACTTGGAATACTTCCCTGCCAAGTATCAAAGGGCGGTTTTTTGATGTTAAAGTTCTCTCACCTCTGTCAGGGTCCAAGACTCTTGTTTTCTCTCACCCTTCTGGGTTCTTCACCAACTCCTTTGGGCCCCTGGGCCTCCTTGACAACCAGTGGACCTTTTTTCCCCTGTCTGCGATGGTTTTGTGTCTTCCAGGGTGCCTGGGGTCTTCTGTGGGGCTTTCCCAACCTTCGTAGTCGGTCTGCGGTGACTGCGCAGTTGAAATCTTCTTCCGGTTAACGCAATGTTTCCTTCTCAAGTTCTCCAGTCTGCTGCTACGCCAGGAGTTTCTCCTTTCATGTTTGTACATCGGTCCTTCGGCTTTGGGCCTGCTCAGCTTCTACTTGCTCGCATGTCAGCATCTTGGCGAACGTTCTTTCTTCTCTCGGGTCTCTGCTTGCTCTTGCAGCTCCTGTAGGGATGGCTCAATGCCATTCCCAGCCCTTCTTCTGTTTTTATACTCTGTTGTGCTTTAGATTGTCCAGATTGACCAGACAGAACTGTTTAGACTTGCATGGTATTGTTGAATTACTCTGCACCTCTTTTTTTGTCTGTTTTCCAGTTACACTGTTCACATGGGTAGTCGATATTCTCCCTTGTTGCAGTGTAAGGTAAGGAATTGGTATCTTCTACCTTACAGTAATACATAGAGGGAGGGAGGGAGATTTGGGTTGCCCTGAATAGGGTAAGAGGGTAAGGGAGTGAATAATAGGGTATGTACATACCGCATTCCCTGTAATGTCATCCCTCGTCCCATAAGGGATTTCCCCATCCATGTCATCCTCCCACGGTGCACCACCCCCAGTGGGACTATTCTGTGGCCATTCCGCCCTGGCCCCATGGGTGGGGGTTCCCCCCATAGGAGAAGCGACGAGATCCAAGGACGAGGCACAGTAGCCACTCCCAAATAACATCTCACAGTAGTTTTGCTGTAGCAATTGTTTATGAATTGACATGCTTTGCATGAATTGCCACCTAGTGGTTTGGATTATGATGAAACAATGTTAAGAGGATTCCTATAGTCTTATGTTTAGGTTGTGGGGTTACTGTCCCAAAGCTTGGAAAACAGGCTTTCCTTGTTCACCTAGTGGCAGCTGCGGTGGAGTGATTATGGCTACCTCTTAGTAAGGGCGTTGGGTAGACAATAATACAGGTTTAAACTGCATCACATTGAAGAGTAGACTGTCCACACACTTGCATATGCAAATATACTTTATATCTAGTAAAATGTGGTGCAGGCTGCAGTTGGTTAGGGTTTGGAATCTCCCGGCATAGAGGGGCATGTCCTCCAGGTAGAGTCAACTGGATGGTCCTAGGTCAACTGGGATCTTGAAACTGTAAGTTTGTCAAAGGGTGCCCTATTATCTCAACCAGGGCTTAGTCTTGCCAAGGAAATAATAGGAATAGTCTCCTGATTGGCTAAGCAGGATTCTCATCCTGATGCTGCACAGCTAGCGACAGTTTAATGTTGTGTTAAAGCTGGATATCTTACTTCAGGATCATTCTGTGCTTTTCCAGAGGTCAAGCAACTGGTAGAAACAACATGATAGGGTATATTTGGTAGTTTGCTACAACAGCTAGTTGATGCTCAGGTTTCAGTAGATGTGGAAGGTGCAAGGCGGTGCTTCCTGCAATGTTCATGCATTGGGGAAAGCTATAATGACACTGGAATTTGGAGGTATTCTGAATAGAAGAACTGGTGACTCCAATTTTGGAATCCTGCAGACAATGTCTTCAGTAAAACACCACTCAAACGAGTGTCTTGTGGGTTGTGGCTTAGTGTATTCACTTGTGCGCAGCAGCCGCAGGTGTTTCTACCTTGTCTGTCAGAGCACTTAGTGTGCTGTACACTAGCACATTTGAGTCTGTTCTGGTGAGCTACGAGCAGCCCTAGAGATAAGGGGTCTAACAGCCACTTTTACTCCTGAAAAATAGGTAGATACTCCCCCAAAAAAGAAAAATAGCAAGCTAAAATATTCCATTAAAAAATAGGAAACCGACACATAAGGTGCCTCTCCCACTGCTTTCACCCACACAGCTCCATGGATATGTTTAGACTAGTAGTACAAGTGATAACACAAGAAGAAACAACTATTACTTATCTGAAGAGGTACAAATAGATATTTTAATATGGCAATAATGACGAGTTACCCGGGTGGTAATGTCCGCAGACTTTTTTAAAGGCTTTTGCTGGTACGGCTCGAGAAACTCGTCATTATGGCTATTAGTACCCCGGGATTACGTCCCGTGGTTCTAATATTCTTCAATTTCTTTGAAAAAACATATTGCGCACAGTCTTTCAAGGTTCCAATGATCTAACATGGCCCCCATGGAAATGGAAGTGAGCCTCCAATCGAATCCCCTCTTCCATTTCCATGGTGGACACCCGTCTTGAGGTAAGTGGCGCAGTGGTGGTGTAACCTCTTGAGATCAGTGGGAGGGGGCAATGGGTGTGAGGTGGGCAACAAAGCAAGTTGGCAGAGGGAGGGATAAATGGTTTATTGGAAGGCCAGGCTTATACCGTCAGGTTCAGCCCGTGTTCCGAGCAACCTGATTGGCTGAGGCGTCCACCCGGGATGCTAATGTGTATGGCTAACTACATGCGAAGAAATGTTTATTAGCAAAATATTTCTTTTTACAATTAAAACATATTTTTCTCCAGCATAGGGTCTTGCATGGGTTCACATGCTCGTGAATATTCTATCTTCAGGCTGGGAATCCTCAGTAATATTAAAGCAGTTTAGCTTTAAAGCTAAAACTTATTACTTCTATAGCCTATTGCTGTCAGTTTGGGTCATACTGCCCCAGCCAATGACATTCGTCCTCCTAAGCTCCACCCCTGGTGGTCATCTTCCGATTTTTACCACAGGTTTTCATGTTGGGAGTCCTTGTGTTTTGCTCCTCAAAAATCAATAACTATTTTGCCTATTTCTGTGAGAAATCGTCTTAATTTTCTCATCTTTAGTCACGTTGTGACTAACGGCGGCGAGGACCCATTGCCGGAGGAGATACTTTCATCGTCTGATCTCTGGTCTGTGGGCAGCCACAGACCCAGGCTTGGACCTTCTTCACACCATTGCGGACACCACGATATAAAGCCTGTTCAAGGCTTGTGAAAATTGCGGCCTAAAAAACATCTTTATTGAAGATCGGCACCTCAAGTGCATCTACTGCTTGCATCCTGACCTTGACGCCAAACAGATGTTCCATCTGCCAGGCCTTCTTTTCCAAAACCTGAAAGGTTCACCATAGAAGGTTGGCGCCATGGATTGAGGAAGGGGGAGGCCTTTGACTCAGCCTCTGTGCACAGTCATACCTCCTCCAGGGTCGGCAGGCCCAAAGAGCGTGATCCCTCTGACCAGAAGAGGTCAAAATCCTTTGAGGACACCTCCTTGGGGAGGATGCAAAAAAATGCTAACGCTCCGATGGCTTCTTCAACGGACACCGCGGCTGCAGAGTCAAGGTCTGAGTGACACTGAGCAGCATCTACTATCGAGTGGACAGGTTCCGTCTGCAAGGAAATCGCTGATGCCAACTACCAAGCATAAAACCTCGTCGACATGGACCCCGTCAAGGGGATCCGTCGGCGGCTTCACTGTCGACGACTTCGTCATAGTCGCATACCTTGTCGAGGGACCCGTCGACAACGACCTCATCTACCAAGGCTGTAACTCTATCGACGACTTCGTCCATAAAGGTTAGTCTTGCTTCAAATACTCTAATCCCATCGAGGGGCTCGTCTATAACAGTCACCATTTCCACAACAGTGATTGCCACTCACAGAGTGGCCCTGCCAGCTAGGCCTCCGTCACTGGTACCGACAATGGCCCTGTCAACGTCGGCACCATTATCGGCTCTGCAGGCCCTGGTGATCACCTCCTTTCCTAAAGGCTCAAATTTGGGGAGAAAGATGCCCCCTTCTCTCTTTTTCTCACTAGACTCACCAAGGCTGCACCTCTCTTCACCTTGTCTCCTTTGGGGTCTCCCAGAGCGTCATCCCCAGTTCCAATAATTACCTTCTCCAGTCCTTCTGAGGAGGACCTACCAGGGATTTTACTCCGACCAGTTGGGTGGTCAGGGGGAGCCTGATCCCATTTTGGCAGTGCCTCTGCAAGGGGCTCAACCATCTCAACAGCCATCTTGGCCTCTTAGCCTTTCACTTCATGGAACAGTATGGGCTCCTGCAGCTCCAAGGGATACCTGCTCCATCAAGGAGCCTTCCAGTGCATTCCTGAGCACGGCTGACCTGGCATGTGGCCGAAAGCTGGCATTTTGGCAATGAATCGCGAAGTAGCAGGACTGGAGTCATCTTTGCTCAAAAGATTGTTCCGGTTGCCTACTTGCGCTCTGGTGCAGACCATCTTCCTAGAATTTGCCATTTTTTCCTGTAAGGAAAGGCAACATCTGTCTTTGTTGAGCATCTTTTGTAGTTTGGCCAATGCAGATGACACATTGAATTCTATTATTTTTAAGGCTGCACTGAGTTGATTTGTCTATATACAGGGCAGTGCTTTACACTGTATTGTGCAGTCGGCGCATCGATGGCTGCCCTCGCCCTTTGGAGTCTTTTCGCTGCTCTTATTTTCGGTATAAAACAGTCATGCAAGAGGTGTTTTTTTTTTTTTTTGTTTTTTTTTTTAATATTTGTTTATTACATTTAGTTAAACATACAAACAGTAGGGCCTTGAATGGCCGCATACAACACCTTTTGAACTCCCCGCCCTTTCCCTGCACCTCCCTCCCTCCCTCCGTCCCAACCCGCAAGACCATTTCGCTCTGCACCGCAAGGTCCTTTCCGCTCTATTCCACAGTGATCGTACTGTCGCTCACTGAGACCACCATCTTGGGGCTGAACAGCGTCACCGTGAGCTCCACCCATTGGAGTAGGTCGGCCGAGGTGTCCAGCCTCTGCTGGCTTCGGGCGTTTTCCCAGGCCCCCGTTTCAGCCTGTGTCCATCTCCGGAGGTCTTCCCACCATGTCACTAAACACGGGGCCTGGGGGCGTTTCCAGCACATGGCGATGCGTCGCTTCGCAAGAATGTACATTAGGTCTTTTAGCTTATTCAGTGGCTTGTTCTTCCGGTTCCTGGGGTATCTTCCCAGGATGCATGCTGTGGGCGTATGCACCTCCAGGGTAACGTCAGCCTCAGCCACTTTGGTTTTGATTAGTGTCCAGAAGGTTTGTATTGCGGGGCACCCCCAGAACATGTGTGTCATATCTGCGTGGGGTTCTTTACACTTGGGGCATCCCCTGCTGTTGACTTGGTTGAATCTGGAAATGATTGCCGGGGTGAGATATGCTCTGTTTGTTATGTAGAACTGTATGAGCTGAAATCTGGCGTTTCTGGATACCTTTTTGTGGTATCTTGTAATGGATTCCCATTCAGCATCTTCAAATTGCTGTCCAAGTTCCATTTCCCACTTTGCCTTGCACTTGAGGCTGTGCTGGGTAGTACTGTCTAGCAACGTTTCGTAAACCCTGGAGGTCTCATGGCCCCCTTCCGCCGCCGCCAGCAGGCTCTCGATCCCTTCATGTCCTGTGTCCAAGTTTTCTACAGATGGCCAGCGGGCAGCCACCCTCTTCGCTACAGCGTTGTGCAGCAGGAATTGACCCGTGTGTAGGCCAGAGGTTTCCTGCAGTTCAGCAAATGTCAGGATGCCCTGGTCATCCACTAGGTCCCCCAGGGTGGCAACGCCGCACAGCTCCCATGTGTCTCTTATTATTTTCCGACTCCCCGGTCTGTTTGCGATGAGTGCAGCTATCGGGATCTGTGGGGAGTAGGGGTCCTTGAGGCTCATGGATTTGCTGGCTCTTTTCCAAATCTGAGTTCCGAGTTGGACTAAGTATGGGTATCGTTGTTTTTGGCATGGCTCGACCCACAGCAGGTCTCTCAGTAGCGATGGGGCTATGCTTGGCCGCAGCAGGCGGGTGTCTGTGGAAGCGCCATCCGCCATCCACTGGATCACATGTTTTAGCTGACCGGCTAAATAGTACAGTTCAAGGTTGGGGACCCTCAGGCCTCCCTTGTCATAGGGTCTTTGCATCGTGTCTAGGGCCACTCTGTGCCTTCCTTCTTGCCACAGGAATTGCCTGCAGAGCTTATGTAGGTCGTTAAAGAATTGATGTGGGATGTTGTATGGCACGTTGGTAAAGTGGTAAAGAAGCCTGGGTAATGCTACCATCTTGAGGAGCCCCACCCTGCCAGCCACCGAAAGCGGCAGCCTGCTCCAAAAGTTCATTGATTTCACTAGGCCTTCCTTTGCCCTGACTGTGTTAAGGATGTGTTCCGTCTTAGGGTCTCTGTGGATCACGATGCCCAGGTATTTAAAGGAGGTGGGTTCCCATTTCAATTCTAGTGTAGGGAGCTTGTCGGCTGCAAGCTCGTTCAAGGCCGCCAGGGGGAACAAGCAGGATTTGCTATGGTTGATGTGAATGCCAGTGACTCTGTGAAACCCCTCCAGGGTCTCTAGGATGTAGGGCAGTGTGTGTTCTGGGTTCCTCAGATAGAGGAGCATATCATCTGCGTACAAAGAGAGCAGGTGGGATACACCATCTATCTCGATGCCAACGTCCTCATATTCCTGTCTGAGGTATGCTGCCACGGGTTCGACGGCGAGGATGTATAGCATGGGGGACAGGGGGCAGCCCTGTCTAGTACCTCGGGATAACCTCCATTTGTCCGAATAAGTTTTATTGGTGCGCACTCTGGCCTCTGGGTTAGTGTAAATGAGTGTAACCCATTTAATAAAGCTGGGCCCCATCCCCATTTTGGACAAGGTAGCTAGGAGCCACCTCCAGCGAACCGAGTCAAACGCTTTTGAGGCGTCTAGGGACACTACTGCGTATTTCTCTCGTCTACCCTCGGTACTGTAAATGACATGGTGCAGTTTGCGCAGGTTTTCCGTGATGGTTCTACCCGGCACGTACCCTGTCTGGTCTTGGTGGATCAGGATCGGGATGGCTCTGCGCAACCTCATGGCCAATATTGCCGTCAGAATCTTGCTGTCCACATTTAATAGGGACAAGGGCCTGTATGGCCCACAGTCTGTGGCATCCCTGTTGGGCTTTAGCAGTGGGATGATGGTTGCTTCTCTCATGGTGTCCGGGAGGTAGCCCAACTCATACGCCTCATTGAACACCTGGGACAATAACGGGGCCAGTGTATCTTCGTAGGTCTTATAGAACTCTCCTGGGAGTCCGTCTGGTCCAGGTGCTTTCCCGGAGGGCAGCGATCTGATGGCGGTCGCTACCTCCTCAGGGGTGACAGGTCCTTCCAGGGACTCTGCCATTTGTTCCTCGAGGTGTGGTAGCCTAATGATGTCTAACACATCCTCTATTGCCATGTCAGTGGGGGGTGAGGGGTCAGTGTATAGTTTCTGGTAGTATTCTGCAAAAGTGCGGTTGATATCTATTTGTGAGTATGTTTCTAGCCCTGCTGCATCCCGGATTTGGCAGATGGGTTGTCTAGGGGCCTCTCGTTTATATAGCCACGCTAGCAACTTCCCAGGTTTGTCGCCTAGGGCATGGCTTCTTTCTATGTGTTTGGCATAGAGCGCCTCCCAGTGCAGCAGGCAGGCCTGCTTTAGTTCGACTGCTCTGCATATTTGGGCAGGGTCCGATGAGGCTGCAGCCTCTAGGTGTTGTAGCTCGTCCTCTGCACGCGTTAGCTGGGAGGTGATGGATTTTTGGGCGCCCCCTGCGGCGGCTATCATGTCCCCCCTTATCACTACTTTGTATGCCTCCCAGGCAGTGTTGATATGCTGGACACTGTCTTTATTTATTTGCCAGTAGGTGGATGTGCATTGCCCTATCTGTTCACAGAATGCCTTGTCTAGTAACGCTTCACTCCGGAGCCTCCATGTGGGTATAGGGGGTCTGGGCGCAGTTAGGGACCATGTGGTCATCAGAGGGGAGTGGTCCGACAGCACTCTGGCCAGGTATTGGGTGTCTTCAAACGCGTCTAAGTGTTCGTCGCTAACCAGTATGCTATCTATTCTAGTGTGCACTGCATGCGGTGGTGAATAAAAGGAGTAAGCTCTACCCTCGGGGTGCTGTGCTCTCCAGAGGTCGCATAGGGCATATTGTTGTGTAAGGGCCTTCAATATTTTTGCAGGCGGGGAGGGCTGTGAGTGTTTACTGTCTGATCTATCCATGCGCGGCTCTAGAGTACAGTTGTGATCCCCCCCCCATATGACCGTGCCATTCCGGCTTGGGCTCAATCGGTTATACAATGATCTAAAGAAGACCGTGGCGTCATGGTTGGGGGCATAAGTGTTGACCAAGCATAGTTCCTTGCCTTCTATAGTGCAACGTATCTGGACCATTCTACCTTCGTCATCTATGTTAGTGTGCATCACCTTGATAGTCATGTTAGGGGCTATCCATATTAGCACCCCTCTGGCGTAGCTGGAGTACTTGGTGCCTATTAGGGTCCCCCTCCACACCCCGGCCAGCGCTGCTAATTTCCGTGCGTTCAGGTGGGTCTCTTGTAATAAGGCAATGCCTATCTTATGGCGTTTGAGGAAGGTGTAGACTCTGTGTTGCTTAATGTAACTGTTCAATCCTCTAATGTTCCATGTCATTACTCTGATCGCATTAGCCATGAATGTGGTGTGGGTGAGAGTACCTGGGTGGGCCGTCCAGCAGCGTCTGGCTATTAGTTCGGCGGCCTATCATATGGCGAGTGAATCTGATCAGTTCCAATGGCATCTTTGGGTGTATGATTGGTTTGCGGTGTGTTCGTTGGTCTTGATCTTCTTTGTCCCCATAAACATTAACTGTTAACTGAACTTGTAACATAACTCGTCTAGCGGGGTATCCCCCGTTCTGACATTCCCGTTTCTGCTCCATGGACCCAAGTCCCTAGGTGCCCTACGGGCGGGTAATTACCCGAAAAAAAACAGAGATAGTTCTGGGGCGGGTGTGGCTTCACCTCCTGATTGTAACAAGTGTGAAGTACTTCCGTGGTGAGTGTGGCTCCGGTCGCATCTGGGTTGCCGCTCTTCATCTGGTAGTTCTGAGTATGTGGCAGGTGCTGCTTGGGAATGGTATGAGCGATCTCATGGGATGGGCGGTTTAGGCTTGTGCTGTTTCGGTTCCCAGTCTGGGACCTGTGCTCTGTCCATCCAATCAGTCGCTTCAGCGGGAGTGTCGAATAAATGGGCCTTGTTGTTGTGAAGGACCTTCAATCTGGCCGGGTATAGGAGCATGTATCGCAATCCAGCATTTTTTAGTCTGGCTTTGGTGTGGTTGAACATAGCCCTGCTTCTCTGGACCTGTAGGGTGTAGTCGGGGTAAATGGTGACCTTGGCGGAGTCTCGCTGTATAGAACCGCCCAGCCTGGAGAATGCCAGGATTGCCTCCCTGTCTTTATAATTCAGTACTTTGGCTATTATAGGCCTGGGCGGATTTCCAGGTGGCGGCCGTCTGGCTAGGGATCGGTGGGCTCTCTCAATAGTAAAGCCTTGGGACAGCTTCCCCGCGCCAATCTCGTGTATAAGTAGGTTTTCGACGTAGTTCGTGGGGTCATTGCCTTCGATTCCCTCGGGTAGGCCGATGATCCTGATGTTACTCCTGCGGGCCCTTCCCTCTGCCTCCTCGGCTCTATCTTCGAGGTTCTTTACCTTCTGTACAAGGCCGTCCACTTCCTTTGCGAGCTTAGCTTTGGACTCATAGTGTTCCTTTATTTGGGTTTCTAGGGTGTCTGTTCTATCGGCAATGGATCGCACATCCTGACGTAACAGATTCACGTCTATGGCCACAGCGTCTATCTTGTTTTCCATGGTTTTCTGGAGTGTCATGATGGCCTCCAGAAGTTGCGAATTCGATGGTTCAGGCGCTTCTGCGTCTGGTGCCTTATTGCTGGCATGGGTGGCGTGGGTGGCGTCCGGGCCGGGTGCCCCGGAGGCGGCAAAGGATTCCATAGTGGTCTGTCTATGTTTGCCTCTGGCGTTTTTAACCGACATGGTTTAAGTGATGTGGCGGCCCGCCGAGTGCTCTGCTGGCCCCAGGTGGTAGCGCTGCACTGCGCTATATGACCGAGTGCATTGCCCTCTATCCCTAAGGGGGCAGGGGTGATCCGAGGCAAAGTCAGGGCGTTAGGGCGCTTGTGGCGCGGAGGCCTCTGCAGGCTGGTTTAAGCAGACGTTCAGGGGTTGAGCTTGGGTATAAGTGCGGGGAAAAGGCCCTCTGCTACAGCCAGGGCGCCCCGGGGGTTCTCGTTTGTTTCCGTTCCCTTGACTCTCCGCTCCACTCCAGTCACTGGGGGAGCCCACACCCTGTGTAGGCCGCTCTTCACTCTGGGCCCGCCACGCTGGCCCCTGCTGGCGTCCCACACCAGCGCACCACTCCACTCCCCGGCGCCGGGCCCTCGGCTTTGGGAGCTGGGGGGATAGAGATCACCGCTCCCCCCACCGACTCCTTACCGCCCTTCTTCAATCGTTCCGCTGTCTCCTCCGGGGACCTTGTTGTGGGGGCCGCGCCGCCCAACTGGACGTCCAGTGGCGGGGCGCCCCAGCCGGCGTAAGCAGCACCTCTCGCCCCCGGGCCCCTTGGCCGCTCCGTAATGCTTCCCGGAGCCTCGTCCCGGGGTGCCGGGGGATCAGGGGAGCGCCGGCCGGCCCCACGTTCCTTCCTCTGCTCCGCCGACCGGGTGCACCGGAGCGCCGGCCCCCCACCTCAGCACGCCAGTGCCGATCGCTCGACACCCGCTCCCCCCCGGCAAAGGCCGGGCTCCTCGGATCTGGTGGTGGCTCGATCCGGGCCGCTGATTTTCACAGCGCGGCGGACATCAATGCGGCCGCCATTTTCCGGCGTCGGCGTCTCTCCCCTCTCATGCGTCGCAGTGTCGGAATAAGGGAACGGATCTGCTCCAAGCCGCAGCTGCCAGTTCCCCAGTCATTCACGGTCCGATGAGGCAATTCTCAAGTATTTTGCACGTTTTATCTTCAGTTGGCGGCGGATCGTTGAGCGTATTACTCGGAGCTCTTCCAAGGTGCGGCTTCCTCACATGGCGGTTGGCCACGCCCCATGCAAGAGGTGGTTTATGCCCACTTCCGTGAACTGTACATCGTGCACTTGAAAACCTTGAAAACCTTGAAATACGTGTAAGCTATGCGGCTCTGGCTCTTTAGAGTCTGTGCAGCATTTGCCGGTTTCTTTGTGAATAACTGAAGGCTCAACGGGCCATGGCCATGCTTGCCGCTCGTATACTCACTCATAAAATAACCTCACCCACACACAACAAAGGCCGTATCCTGGACTGGATAGCTGACCACAATTGTCACGTCGACATTAGCTCCATCACCCCGACTCCTTGGTCAGATCACCACCTCATTCACTTCTTTATTCCCGCCGTATCTAACACAAACAAACCTAACCCCATCCCCCCAGCACTGGCAAGATGTGTAAAAAATCTCACGAAAGATAAAATTACACCCCACCTTCACATCCTCTCCACAGACCTCAAGTCATCTGACCCGTCAGAATTAGCAGATATCTACAAGAGCACCATAAGCACCGCCATTGACGCCATTGCCCCCTTGCAGACCAAAAAAGCCAAAACTATCAAACACTCAAATACCTGGTTCTCCACTGAACTCAAAGAACTCCGCTCACAGAAAAGAAAAGCACTAAACTCCTGGCAGAAATCGCCTTCCCCAGCCACCCTATCCTCCTACAAAAAAATCACTGCCCAATACAAAAAAGCCATAATCACAGCTAAATCAGTCTCTTATAATGACAGAATTGCTAATGCAAGCTCCGAATCCAAAGAACTCTTCGCCATTTTCAACGAACTCACCACACCGGCCACCAAATCACAAGACATTGTTAAAGACCAAATCTGGTGCAACTCCATACAATCTGCCTTGTTAAATAAAATTGAACTCCTACAAACAAAAATTAACGAGCACCACAAAAACCTATCACTGCACCTCAAATCTCCCACCACCACGAGCCACATGCCCACCCCTAGCTCGGGAACCACATCCACCAAAGCCCCCACTACCCCGTTCAAATTCAGGGAAGTCACAGAACACGAAGTTATTGAGATAATGAACAAGATCAAACCATCCAATTGTAAAGGAGATCCCTGCCCCGCCAGCCTGATCAAAGACTGCACTGAAACACTCGCACCTTTCCTTAAATCATTCATTAATGCCTCTTTCAAAGCCAATACTGTCCCTGACAGTCTAAAAGAAGCCTGGGTGCGCCCGCTTCTAAAAAAAACCACCCTCGACCCTGAAGTAGCTACCAACTACAGGCCCATCACCACTGTGCCTTTCCTGCTCAAGATTCTGGATAAAATGGCCTACACACAAATCCAGGATTATCTCGAAACCAACCATATCCTAGGAAAAAGACAGTCAGGCTTCCGACCAGGTCACGGAACAGAGTCAGCCCTACTTGATCTGAAAATACAGCTTGCAGACACTATGGATAAAGGCAAACCTGCACTCCTTCTCCTACTGGATCTATCTGCCGCCTTTGACCTTGTCAACCACGATATCCTAGGCATGCACCTAAAAAATGAAGCACACTTCTCCCCGGAAGCCATTGCATGGGTGGCCTCTTTCCTAAATGGCAGACGCATGAAAGTCTTCTCAGACACTGCCTCGGCAACCCCTACCACCATCCACTGCGGCGTCCCACAAGGCTCCTGCACCGCCCCCACTCTCTACAATATATTCACCCTTCCTCTCTTCAATGACCTCGACTGTCGTAACATAGCGTACACCAACTACGCAGACGATACGCAGGTACTACTCCCTCTAACTGGTACCTACGAAGAAGATGCGACAGCATTAACCAAAATCTACACAGCCATCCAAACCTGGATGGCGGCCAACGGCCTCTGCCTAAACGGGGACAAAACCGAAATCCTCATAGTAGGGACCAATGAAATTCTCAACAAACTCCCCCCCCAATACAAATCCTTCAACATCGACAACTCCACCATCACAGTCTCCAAGACTGTTAAAACCT
Organism: Ambystoma mexicanum; assembly: GCF_040938575.1. Classification (NCBI taxonomy): domain Eukaryota; kingdom Metazoa; phylum Chordata; class Amphibia; order Caudata; family Ambystomatidae; genus Ambystoma; species Ambystoma mexicanum. Next base: position 961,370,243 of record NC_090941.1, on the reverse strand, counting down.
TAGGCGTTCACCTAGATGCCTCACTATCTATGTCTCGCCAGGTCAACGCCATAGCCTCTTCCTCGGCACTTACCACCAAGATGATAAATGCTGTCAAGCCTTTTCTCTCCGCTAAAAACTGCCTGTCCATCGCCAGAGCCACTATAGGGACAAAACTAGACTACTGTAATGCCCTGTTCCTAGGCACCTCCGCCCACAACCTAAAAAAACTCCAAATCACGCTAAACAATGCGCTCCGGGCAGCACTGTCCATTCCAAAAAGAGAACACATCTCGCAAGCAAGGAAAGATGCTCACTGGCTACCCGTGAAGGAACGCATACTCTTCAAAGCCATGACCATCACACATAGATGCCTATCCCTGGATGCCCCACCCTATCTCGCAGAAAGAATCACACCGAAAGCCTCCATCAGACCCACCAGAGCGCACCGCACCAACATGATTGATGTCCCCACGTTTCAAAGATCCAGGGCGGGAGGAACCAGCTTCCAACACCTCGCACCTAAAAACTGGAACTCCTTACCTACCTCACTAAGGAACGAAAAATCATACCATACCTTCCGTAAAAACCTCAAAACCCTCCTATTCCGCTAAAGTCTACCACATGCACTCTCATGCTTGCATTGTAACCACAGCATAGCATAACCTTTAAGCTCAATGTTTATTACCAATGTGAAATGTACTCTGTAACTCGGTTTACATCTGTAAACACATTCCTATGCTTGTGTTCATGACTAAGTCTGCTGTAACAGCGCCACGATGCCCCAGGGCAGTTCTGTGCGCTTTATAAATGCAAATAAATAAAATAAATACACCATCTTTACCCTGATGAGGCTCTCTGGGAACTTTTTATGGGGGGAATCATGAGCCTTGTATTATATTTTTTACTCTATTGTGGAAGAAGTTTGTGTGTTTGTTAGAAACTTTTAATCACCAAGCTGAACCCTAATGGTAATTTTTGTCTTATGTTGTGTTTTCTCCCTGTGCGTGTGTTGAAAAGCCATTGCAAAACTGCTCTGTTACACTAGTTAGTAAAAAATAAAAAAAGCACGGCTGACACCGTCTCAGCCGTACCTTGCTACCCCTCGCCAATTGCCAGTTGTACCTCCGCCTATGGTGAAAGAGGCAGCTCAAACAGACACTGATACCGATACTGTCACAACCCAGGATACACAGGGGACTGGCGAGTTTGGCGACTACTTTGCCACAGATGTGGAGTCTCCTGATGTTGTGGTGCCCTCCACGGATTCCCTGCCAGACGAGATCAGTTTGTGTCATTCAAATATCTCACGGGTGGCGAAGTTGTTCAACCTCATTCCTGAGGAGAAAAAAAGGAAGGTTTCCTTTCCGAGTGGCAGGAGTCCTCCAAGAGGACTATTGTTTCAGTTTCCCTCCTAAATGACTTTTTGGAAGATGGCATGTTGATCATGAAGACACCTGCAAAAAGGGATTGTTTGGAGAAGTAGTAGTCCGTGTCCCGGACACAGCCCCGAAGTGCCTCAGATTGCAACCATCGCCAGACTCTGTGGTCTCTGCTGTGGCTAGCAAAAGGTCCTCTAACCCATCTTCCTCTTCTATGGTTCTTCCTGATCAGGAGAATAAGCTGGGCGTGACAGGGAAGTGCAACATCACCACAGTGGCGTCTACTATCAAGGCCGACCAACGCCTTAGCCATTCTCTCGAGGTATGACAGAGAGCTTTGGTATAAGTTGGGACCCATCAGCAACTTTCTTCCGGAGTTCAAAAAGGCCAAGGCCCTAGCATTGTTCCACGAGGGAGAGGTAGCCTTCGTCCAAGCGATTACCGACACCCTGGACATCGCAGATTCAGGATTTCGGCAGATGGGCAATGGAGTGGCCCTCCACCGCCAAGGTTGGCTCAAGGCCACCAACTTCCGTACGGATGTATAGACAAAGGTTGTAGACATGCCACTCGATGGAAACAACCTTTTCGGGAATGCAGTCAGCAACACCTTATTGGCCATAAAAAAGGACACAGAAACGGCACGCTCATTGGCCACTCCAACAGAGGAGGCCATATTATCACTCTTCTAAAGGGAAAGTCTTGATAGTCCTCCAAAGGTTTCACCTCACCCTATCACCAGCCCTCCTGTTCAACCACCCAGGAGGCATATAGGGGACATTCCGAGGCCTACAGAAGTGGCAACCAACGTTTTTGCGTTCCAGCATCCAAAAGGCAGTCTCCAAAACAAACCTAACCCGGCCCGGACCTCACTTTCGCACCCCAGTTGGAGACTGGTTATCTGTCATGACCCTGCCCCTGGCCCTCACTGGCAAGTCAGCCTTCCAGCTAGGGCCTGGTCAAAGGCCTTAAAACCTCATCCAAGACTCTCTTGGAGTCAGTCCTAGCGCCGAATCTGTGGCACAAGGCCATTGCTCAACAAATGTTTATAGTCCCATTTCACTTTTAGGCGTTCAGAACACCACCGCGGACTCGCTCAGCAGGGAGCTGCAGTCCTGCCATGAATGGGTGCTTCAGCAAGCACAAGTGACTCGTCTCTTCAACTAGTGGGGTTTCCCGCAAATCGACCTCTTTGCAACATCTTTCATCGCCAATTATCAGAGGTTTACAAGCAGGTATCATCAGCCAAGTAGTCTTGGGGATGCCTTCTCATTCCCTTGGGAGGGACCTCTTTCTGTATGCATTCCCTCCAATTCCTCTGTTGCTACGAGTGATCAACACACTCAGATGTTGCCACTGCAAGATGATACTCATTGCACGAGCGTGGCACAGGCAGATCTGGTTCTCAGAACTTCTCCATCTGTCAGTGGTCCCAGTCATCAACCTGCCCCCCCCTTCCAGACCTGCTCTCCAAAGAAGGAGGGTCAATCCTGCACCACGACCCAGCGTCTGAGCCTCACGGCCTGGCTCCTGCATCCCTAGAATTTGGACACTACTCGTAGCTTTTGGAATGCAGGAACAGTCTTGCCAGAGAGCCCTGCTACACGAGCCTGCTAGAAACACAAGTGGAATTGCTTTTTAGTGTGGTCCAGTCACAGAAGTTTTGTCTGCTCTGCGTAACAGCACCACAGCTTCTCCCTTACCAAGTCTGGCATTGGCCGTGCATATATTCAGGTACACCTGCCCGCCATATCCCGGTACACCCAGGCTCCAGGCAAGCTCTCCCTGTGGTTGCACAGGCTCGTTAAGGAGTTCCTCAAGGGCCTCTTCAGAACATTCCCTCCAGAGAAGACTCCTGCCCCTGCATGAGAACTAAATGTGGTACTGTTGAAACTTTTGGTGTCTCCGTTTGAACCTATACATTGGGCCTCCTTGAAGTTGCTGTCATGGAAGACCGCCCCCTGGTGGCAATCACCTTCGGCCAGGCGGGTTGAGGAAATGAAGGCTCTCTCCTGCAAGCCTCCATATTTGTCATTCCATTCAGCTAAGGTGGTTCTGGGAACTCATCCTTCTTTCATGCCAGAGGTCCCGTCCGACTTTCATCTAAATAAGCCCTTGGTTCTACCAATTTTCTTTGCAAACCCTTCTTGACCTGCTGAAAGATCTTTCCATTCGCTGGACGTTGCGCGTGCCTTGAAGTTCTATGTTGCGCACACAAAGGACTTTCGAAAGACTTCTCGGCTTCAATTTTGGACCTGTGGGACATGGGAAAGGCCCTGTCTTAGGCTTCCATCTCCAGGTGGCTCTCCGGCTGTATCACACATTGTCATTGTTTGGCCAACAAACCGCTACCAGCTGGCCGAGAGTCTATTCCACCAGAACCATAGCAGCGACTACGGTGTTCCTTTCTGCTTTTCCCCTGCTCAACATCTGCAGGGCCGCTACGTGGAGGTCTACCCACACCTTCACAAGATTCTGCTGTGTCGACGGGGATTCCTGATAAGATTCCCGGATCGGCCAAGCAGTGCTTCACAACCTCTTTGCATAAGGTGAGTCTGTTCCAGGGGTAAGTGTATTGCTTCTGTGAGCCTTGCTACCTCTTGTGGTTGTGTATATGTACTGCTGCGTAATCGTATTAATGAGCATGTGAATCCATGTATGAACCCATGCTGGAGAAGGAACAAGTTACTTACCTGTAACTCCTGTTCTGATGCTTGTTAATCTGCTTAGAATCACATGCTGTGCATATGGTCCGACATCCAGTGGTAACCGCGGAGTATTGCATCTTGTCTTTCGGGGGACCGAAAGGGGACGTCGGCATAGGCGTTTCTGAAACACTATACCTATCGTGACGTGTGTAGTACCCAAAATCCCTCACGCGCCGAGGTCCCTCAGATTGTTTTTTTCCGCCCAGATAACTGGTCGCCCTATAGCAGAGCTCTTCATGAGACATTGTTTATCTTACCGAATTGTCGGTTTAATCCCCGTTAAGTCACTTCGCCTATCAAGAACATCTTCGACGAAGACTACGGGGGTTCCGTCTATGGCTGTGGATTCCGGCACCTAAGATCCGGCGTTCGGACCTCCACGTGGTCGGGCCTTCTGGCCGGCCTACACAGTAGGGAGAGTGGGCTCGGGGTTTGCCATACTGCTATGATGTCTTTCCTCTTTTCCACTTCTTTCCTTTTTGGTCTGGTCACCCTTCCCTTCTGCTATGGAAAGGACTCCATTTAGATTCTGCCCTCTGTGAAGGGTCAGATATCCGTGGAAAGACGAGCAAACTTTGTGTACGCTTGTCTCCCCATAGAGCACTAAAGCGGTGTTTGGCGTTAAACTCCTAAACCTAATCCCTTAAGGAGCGCCGGTTGAAGCGGTGGGCCGCGTACGGTATGTCACGCGTGGAGCCTCCCTCCCCTGCCGCGACACCAGCCGAAAGTGACGGGGGTACATCGGATGACCAAACGTCCAACACGGACGTTGTAGACCTTGAGGCGGACGATTCTAGAGCCACCACGCCCGTCCCCGACCCTTCCAGGCCCGACTCCGGTCTTGCTACAGGGACCACACCCGGTGACAGGGGCGTACAATCGCACCGCACAAAACACACAACCCAAGCGCCCTCCTCGACGACCTCGTCGAAGAAGGCGCAAGCACCATCGGATCGATTTGATCCGAAGCCTTCCCCGCATCCGCAGCAGCGCATGACGACTGGGCTTAATAAACATAACAAAGACGCTACTCCCAAACTACACACGCCGAAGTTTCTGAACAAGAAACTTTGACGAGTTTCAAGGTTTCCAAGGCCCGTGCAGGCCCGAAAACTACGAGTAGGCCTCTAACTACGAGTAGGCCTCTAACTACGAGTAGGCCTCTAACTACCTGTAGGCCTCTACCCGAGAAACCATCATCGGAGGCTTTGTCCCCCGAAGATTCAGTAACCAGTATCAATAGGATTGCTACGGCGGTGGGCCTAGTACCGGTTTCGCCCACAGTTTTGGGCCAATCCGCCGAAAGGTTTTCCACAGTTTTGGAAGACAATCCTGAGGACTCTTACGAAGAGAGCTAGGTACCCCTCTCAAGCACCCTGAGGAGATCCTCTGAACGCCTTAGGGCGGAGGACCCTGATCCTGCTCAGCTGGGTCCATTTGGGTCATCCAAGTGGACTACGGAACAATTTGAGGGGTATATGGATCGGCTGGAGCAGGTTTTCGGGGCTTCTGATCAACCTCCGCCGAAAAAAGCTCAGGTAGACCTTAACCCTCACACACGAGTTGCCCAACACCTAGATGTTCAACACTATGTTGATTATCAAGAAGATGTCCAGGAGCACACGTATAGAGACATCTATACAGAAGAAGAGGACACTTCTTTTCTGGACAATTATGGGGAAGACCAAGGCGCAACGGACAACTGGGAGGACACCCAGCAGGACGATCGCAATTCTGATATTGTTTGCCTCGACTCTTCCCCATCCACACCGGTTCGGCAAGCTCCCCCGGTGGATGATCAAATGGCTTTCAACAACACGTTGAAAAAAGCAGCGGAATTCTTTAAAATTGCCACGCTTGAGGCATTGTCTGAACAGGATTTCGCAGAAAACATTATTAATGACAAGCCTCCGGCAAGCCAGTCTATTCCCCTCTTGAGCTCTGTAAAGAGACGGCTGGCCCCTTCTTTACTCACACCCGCTCAGACTAGTGCTGTGAATCCAAGGGTCGAAAAACTCTTCCAGCCCTCCCCCACCGACCCGCTTTATATCAAAGGACACGCAATCCCGGACTCGCTGGTGGTGACCAACAATCGCAAGAGAGCAGGGGTTCCCCTTGCCACGGGAGAGTCACCCCCGGACAAGGAGTTAGGCAAACGGGTCACGTCGGCTGCTGCTTATACCGTCCGGATTGCCAATAACACGACGTTACTGGCAAGCTACGTCCAAGCCCAATTGAACCTACTCCAGGAAGGCCTCCAGGAGGTTCCGGAACCAACCAGAGCCAAGCTTCTCGCCATTGTCTCCGAGGGCAAACTTGCCAATCAAAATGTTGTAAAGAATACCCTGGACTCCGCAGAGACAGAAGGCAGGTCTCTCGCACAGTGTACTCTCCTAAAGAGACACGCGTGGCTGCGCACGTCAGGTTTCAGGCCTGAGACCCAGGCATCCATCATCAATAAACCCATTGAAGAGGCCAACCTCTTCGGAAAGGCGGTAGACGATGCATTGGAGACAGCCGAGAAGGAGCATGAGACTATTAAGTTGCTGCACCAGATTTCCCAAAAACCCTCTTCACAGAGGGGCAGCAATTCTCGACGGTCCTTTCGAGGGCAAACCCGCGCCGCTCAAAATAATTTCGGCACGGGCAACTTCAAGGCAAGTCAACCGGCTGTAAGCCCCACTTACTACCCCAAGAGGGGTCAGAAGCGCGGAAAGAATAGAGGCAGAGGCTCCAATTCCAGAGGTGCGTCAACCTCGGGTCAGAAATGACCACCAAGTTCAGGTTCCCTCCCATGTCTCCCCGGTCGGGGGGGCGATTAACATCTTTCCTCAAGGCATGGGAGGGGATAACTTCAGACCAGTGGGTATTAAAGACGGTCGCCCACAGTTATTGCGTGGAATTCGCCCGACCCCCACAGATCAGACAGCCGAAACATCGACGCCTTTCTCCGGAATATCTGCAGATCCTGGTCCAAGAGGTGGAGGCGCTGCTGGGAAAGGACGCCATAGAAACCGTCCCGATTCTTCAGGTAAACAAGGGTATTTATTCAATTTACTTCCTTGTACCCAAAAAGGATCTCACCATGTGTCCTGTTCTAGACCTGCGCCCGGCGAACAAGTTCATAAAGCCCCAGAAGTTTCGCATGGTAACACTTCAAGAGGTGATCCCATTGCTAAAACAAGGGGACTTCCTGACAACATTGGATATGAAAGATGCATACTTTCATATTTCAATGCTGCCAGCGCACAGAAAATTCCTAAGGTTCGTGATTCAGGACAAACACTACCAGTTCAAGGTACTCCCCTTCGGCATAGCCTCAGCGCCACAGGTGTTTACCAAGGTCCTGGCAGTGGCAGCAGCACACCTGCGCAGACTTTCAGTTCCAGTTTACCCTTACCTCGACGATTGGCTCATCACGAGGGACTCGTTCGACGTTTGTTTTTCGAACACCCAAAAGACAGTAGACCTACTGTTCAGCCTGGGATTTTCTATCAACGAAAAGAAATCCAGCTTAGTCCCAAGCCAAGTAAAACAGTTCCTGGGGGCTCTAATTCACACGGAAGGCTTTCTGGTCTTCCCTTCCAGCGAGAGGGTTCAGAACATGCTCTCTCAAGTTCCTCAGTATGTAGCCAGTTGGGAGGTGACGGTACGCAAAGCTATGCGTTTGCTAGGGATGATGGCGTCATGCATATACTTGGTCCCCCACGCACAGCTGCGCATGCGTTCCATGCAAGAGTGGCTCAACAGCCAGTGGTGTCAGGCCAGCGGACAATGGGAAGATCTGTTAGTTGTCTCGCCAGCTTTCGTTCTCTCTCTGCAGTGGTGGTCGAGGGAGAACCTCTTGAAGGGGAAAACCTTCACCACCCCTGCAGTGGAAGCCACTCTCACGACAGACGCATCTCTCACAGGTTGGGGGGCACACCTGCTTCAACAGACAGCGCACGGAGTGTGGTCCTCTCAGGTAGCGTCCAACCATATAAACCTACTGGAGCTACTAGCAGTGTTCAAAGCATTGAAAGCCTTTCAGGAGCAACTGCAAGGGAAGACAGTGCTGGTCCTTACCGACAGCACAACAGCAATGTATTATCTGAACAAGCAGGGGGGCACTCACTCTCCAGGGCTATCCAAGCTGTCCCAAAACATCTGGATATGGGCTCTCAAACACAAGATGTTCCTGATATCCCAACATGTTCCAGGGAACTCAATCTTCTGGCAGACGTACTCAGCAGAGATTTTCCTCTGCCAGAAGAATACGAATGGCGTCTGCACGAAGACATTGTATACAACGTCTTCGCAGAATCGGGGTTTCCAGAGATCGACCTATTCGCTACTCAGGAGAACGCCCAATGCCCAGATTACGCCTCCAGGTACCCCCAGGGCCGATCCAAGGGGAACGGTCTCTGGATAACTTGGTCGGGGAAATTTGTTTACACTTTTCCCCCCGACTCCCCTTCTGAACAAGATAGTGCACAGGATGCACCAGGAACCAGTCACCATGATTCTGGTGGCTCCCATGTGGGCCCGCCAACCCTGGTTCGCACACCTGATGGAATTGTCCCTCTCCCCACCAGTCAAGCTGCCCTGCCCGTACAACATGTTGTCTCAGGACAGGGGGGAGACTCTGCACCCATGCCCACAATCTCTGAACATAGCAGCCTGGCTCCTGAAGTCATAGAGTTTGGACATCTGCAACTCCCTCAAAGATGCATGGACATACTGAGGGAGGCAAGAAAGCCTAACAAACGTTATTGCTATGCCAGCAAATGGAAACGTTTTGTCATTTTGGTGCAGTTCCAAGGGCGCCAATCCCACCGATTGTTCGCCTTCACACATTGTGTTATATCTAACCCATCTCTTGGACTCTGGGTTAGTCTTCAATTCCTTAAAGGTTCATCTAGCGGCGTTGTCAGCCTACACCACGTTACAGCAAAAGGTGTCATGGTGGAAAATACCTGTGATTAAAGCCTTTATGGAAGGGGTTAAAAGAATTTATCTCCCCCATCACTCAAACAGCCCCTGGGTGGGATCTAAACGTGGTTTTAACTAGGCTCATGGGACCCCCTTTTGAGCCTATGCATAAAGCTAGTCTGAAAGACCTGACTTACAAGACAGCCTTTCTAGTAGCTATCAGAAGAGTTAGCGAACTACAGGCCCTCTCGGTCTTGGACCCCTTTGTTACAGTCCACAAAGATAAAGTAGTTCTGCGCACTCATCCCAGATTTGCGCCAAAATTTATTTCAAAGTTCCATATGAACCAGTCAATCGAACTACCCACGTTCTTCCAGAAACCTACTAACATGGCCGAAAGAAGCCTTCACACACTAGATGTGCGCAGGGCAGTCATGTTCTACATGGATAAAACTAAACCACTGAGGAAATCTGTAGCATTCATTGCAAATGTTCCCCTAGAGTCCATTTGCAAAGCGGCAACCTGGAGTTCTGTACACACCTTTACAAAACACTATTGCCTAGACACTCATTCTAGGTCTGATTCTCAGGTGGGACAAGCAGTACTAAGACATCTTTTTTCTACTGTTCCTTCTCACAACCCACCTCCAACTCGTGGTACTGCTCGCCAGTCTATGCACAGCATGTGATTCTAAGCAGATTAACGAGCATCAGAAGACATGCATTAATTACCGTAAAAGCATTTCTGAAGATTGTATCTGCTTAGATTCACATGCGCCCTCCCTGCCTCCCCGCTCGGGGTGGAAGGAACATAGACTTCTTACTACTTTCTCTCTTCATGTACTCACTCACTATAGCCTTGGGCTACCTCATGGTAGAGAAAATACAATCGGAGGGACCTCAGCGCGTGAGGGATTTTGGGTACTACACACGTCACGATAGGGATAGTGTTTCAGACACGCCTATGCCGACGTCCCCTTTCGGTCCCCCGAAAGACAAGATGCAATACTCCGCGGTTACCACTGGATGTCGGACCATATGCACAGCATGTGACTCTAAGCAGATACAATCATCAGAAATGCTTTTACGGTAAGTAATGCATGTCTTCTCCAGCATGGGTCTTACATGGATTCAAATGCAAAGCCTCCCTTCTACCCCTCTCTTGCTCTTCTTGGTTCCTACTGCCACTGCACGTGCGTGACCATATCTGAAGATGGCCATCAGGGGTACCGCTAAGGGCCATCTTAAGCACTTTTGGGGCCCGGGGCACAGATACCTGTGGGGGCCCCCCCTCCCTGAACCCAAGAAATTAAGGGGTGCAGAGTACCTGGTCGCGCCCCAAACATCACAATCACAACACATTGGTTGATATGCTGCCTATCAGCAATCAAAACAGGCATGGGTACCCTTTCAGTCCTTTTACCCTCTTCATGCTTGCTGTAATCAGAATGATAAGCAAGTAGCATTTCAAGGCCAACATTAGCATGAGGGTACTTATGGTCTATCATAAGTACAGTACACGTTTCACCAATAGCTGCCAAGAGAAAGGTATAGCTGCCATAGTATAAATGCAGCACAGATCATATGAAAAATGTGCACATAATCCAGAATAGACAGATTAGCTGCCTCAAAGAATGCAAAAGTGCTCAGGCATGGCTACAGGAGACACATTGGATGCAAGGAGTAAGCTACACATGCCATATAGTAGATAATAGATGGAGATTAGAAGCTGCCAGAGAGGTGTCCTTAGCCAGACAGATTGAGATTATAAAAGGGACGTGGTTTTCAAGCAGAATTACCATTATATAGCAAAGAAACAAGTGGATTTGGTGTGCAGTATATCAATGCCTACTATTTTTTTTATAGAGGAAGCAGAACTATAGCCAGTGAAACCTTGAAAACGAAATAATTCTAAATACCGACAATTTTGAAAGCTTTCGAGACTGGCAATTTTGATAGGTTAGGCAATTCAAGATTGAATGGGATCCCTAGGATCACACATTAGTTAAGATATGAAGCTGGGATTTTTACCCACTCTGCAATTTCTGCACTTCACCACTTTCTTTTTTTAGCACTTACACTTAACTAAAATGATCACATTGTATAGAATTGACTTGGAAAGTAGACAAATTGTATAACCCATCAAGTCAACTTTGAAAAACAAAATGATATGGAAGCGTATTATGCAAAATGGTAATGATTGTTGCTTCATTGTCTCCATCAACAAGGGAAGTAATTGACATGATCTTAAAATACCTTTTCTGGGTTTCTCTTTTCTATTTTAAAGCATTGAATTCACCCAAAACACAGGCTTGTGAAATTATTATTCATAAATGAGCAGACATACCTTTGAGTTGTACAGAAAAGCCAACCGTTTTTATGTCAAAGAAGCAGACTTTAAAATATGCTTGCCAGAAGCCTTCAATATCTGGTCCTCTCTTCTGTCTAGAAGCCCTTTCACACAAGTGGCCTACATAAAAGAATGATGATCAGGTAATGGTCTAAACAATGCCACCAGCATTTGAAAAGGCATTCGTTTTCACAGAAGACACCACAGTAATGTCAGTGATATAAATGATTTGTCCAGGATCACTCTAACGTCTGCTGGCATAGCCAGGATACAAGCATGAACAATTTGGTTCCACATTCTTGAATATGGATTGCTTATCACCTCTTGAAAATAACACTTTATGTTCATCATTTGGGGTGGCTACCTAAGTTTTACAAAACCCCATCTGAACAAACCAATTTCTAGACCTTCACCATATTGATGCTTTGTTTGCTTTTACAGCAACCACTATGTGGTGCATGTACATTGCTAATAATAGCACCCGTTGTGCTAAAAAACAAACTACATATACACAGATGTTATCAGATTCAGATATAGGAAATGCTGAGTTGACCTTACTGGGATTTGTTACTGTAATCTTGCATATGAACACAGACCTCTGCAATGAGTGCTTAACTCACTGAACTATATTTTGACCTATTGGAGCACTCACGTTTATCAATACGCATTTGAACTTTGAGTATTGCACATGATCAATATAATCACAACAGAAAGGTGAGAATTGTGTCTTAGTGAACACACAAACTATGACTATCACAGTGAACACAAAGCATTACATGATCAATAGATCAAAGCAGAATTTTCTTTTCAACAAGAGTCAGGCAATAGGATAGGAGTCTCAGCAGCAAGCCTTTAAATATCCTCAAGTGTGCTATTCAAGTCGGATAAACAATGTGAACTGATTTATTTAGAGTAGGCAGCCTTGTGGGCACCCATCCAAGGCGGGTGCCGGGGGCAAGTGCCATTTTGCCCTCCCATAAAGACGTCTCTGGTGCCGCTTAGGAGGACGAATGCCATTGGCTGGGGCAGTATGACCCAAAGTGACAGCAATAGGCTATAGAAGTGACAAGCTTTAAAGCGAAACTGCTTTAATATTACAGAGGAATATTCTCAGCCTGATGACAGGGAATATTCATGAGCATGTGAATCCACGTAAAACACATGCTAGAAAACAGGTGTTGGAGGTAAGTAACGTGTTTCTTATTTGCATATAAAATACTCCCATTAGGAAGGGAAAGTACTTTTTCAATCTGTAAAAAATTATTTTACATACAATTTTTTTTAAAATAGGGAGCAGAATGCTCCCACTTTATCTGGGACACTGGGCAAGACCCGGAGGGCCTATGTTCTAAAGGGCTTGTGAATTGGGTGGTTCTGCTGAGTTAGGAGAAGAGAGAATTATACCATAATCTTTCCCCAGTAACAGGAAGTGCAGTGCATTCAGTACCATGGTAAACCTGTGCTAACAGGAAGATTCCTGGCCAGTTGAAGTAGGGACTCTTCACAATCTGTTTTCTGGTTGGCGTCTTCCTCCATAATTTGGTAATTGACACTGCATGTTGAAAGGTACGAAAGCACATCCTCCACTTTTTAAAGGGCGTTGTGGATGTTTGGGGAACCCCAGGTTACTCCCAGCATTTTATTCAAAAATGTTTGCTTCCATCCAAACATTTGGGGCTGCCACATTCAACTTTGACCCGATTCTTAGCAGCCTTTCTGTTGCATGTGCATTCATGCTTGAATCACAGACACCATTTATAAAAAGGTTATATAATGTTCCAACAAGTTCCTGTTTCTTCAGAAGCCATATAATTGCTGTGCAACACTGAATGGCGATGGCTGCAAGGTTATTATAAAAATGGAACCACTGGCAATTAATTGGTCATTGCACTGTGCAGCCAAGACAAGGGTCCCTTGCTCACTGCGCCATAGAAAACCAAGCTTCACCTCACTGAGGCTCAACAAGACCAAAACATTTCTGGGGTTGCTTTTGTTATACAGTGGTGGAGATGTGCCTAACAGTTCGTACTGGACTGCACACATTGGTGGTAGTTCAATATTTATTTGAATATGGCTGATCTACTTCTGCAATGGCAAAGACAGGCTAAATAAACAGTGCTGTGGAAGGTTTCGTAGAGCTATATCGGTGGTTAAGATTAATTCAAAACGATGGCTATTTGCATGATAGCAGTGACCATGAATTACCACTTCCGCATCCCCTTCACATACGCGTGCCTGCCTGTTTGATTAGTACTGTACTTTCTCCCCTAGGGACAACCATGGGGTACAGTACCACACTATAATCACAGAATGCTCCCACTAAACAGTGGAGCCCATACAGACAGTTCTGTGACGAGATGTGCACAGTCAAGGAGAGTACTTGGTTACCCTTGCCACAAAGCACCCTGGGGTCTCTTGCGTGAAACAAACTGTATTTTATGATGCCTCATCTGAAAAAGTCTGCTAAACCAGAGAGGAAAAATCTAAAATAGATGTGGCCTAATAACAGAGTGGCAGGTTATGTATGACCTTTGGTCACACACATCTTCATTCACTACAACTCCTATGACCCTTTTATCGTTGACTATGCTGGCTAGGGTTGATTGGAGTTGTATAACAAAACATCGGGCAAAGGTTGCAGAACCCTGGCCTATGGAAAGAAAGGTTCAAACCGAAAATGAACTTTGCTATTCCATGTTGAAACCAGCCACTTTAGGACAATGAAGTAAAGAAATCACATTTCTAAAATTCGACTCTGGCACCAAAGAATGTAACTTGTGAAGAAACATGGATACAAACACAGGGTGGTAATCGAATAGGACTCTGCTCCTATGAGACAGAAGGGAAGAGGAAACTGTCAAAAGTTATCACAGGCCAATACAAGATCTCCCCTACAAAGCCTATTGACACGCTTCCCTAACAGCAAGATAAATACATTATAGAACACATTACACCACATAAAGTCGAACAGTTGTATAATTAAGACTCCAGTTGCCCTATTTATGAAGAATTAAAAAAATTATGCAAGGAAAATAGTTTATTCATTCTATGAAAAATCATCTGAACCGTATTGTACTGCATTTCCTCCTCAATAGCATTGCTATTAATAGCATATAGATTGGTGCACACCATTTTGAAATTAGATGCAACAAGCGGGGGCAACAATTATTTTTGTTGTAAAAATTAACCGCATCCCAAGTGAGAAATAAGTGCCTGGTAATCTTTAGTGAATTTAAAAACGAATAAATGTTATGTTAAAGTTTCTTATGCCGCACACTGTTGCAACCTGCGTGGTCTCTTGACACTCTTGCGGATCTGTAATGCAACGAGGGCGGCGGGTAGGTTAGGACTGAGCAGGAAAAAGAGCATGAGAGCTGTGATGTGCTGTTGGCAGCTTCAGTCCGGATACACCGCTCACTTGAGCGTAGGTGTGTTTTTCGGTCGGCAGACGCCATGTGGTGTTGGGCGAGATTATGTGTGCTTAGTTTCGTTGTTGTGGTGTTGTGATGTGCGTGTGATTAGGTGGTGCTGTAGAGGTATGGTTCTGTTTAGTTCAGTGTTTGAGAGGTGTATGCAGATGGGTAAGCTTTTAGTATGGTTAGTTAGTGGCAGTAGATTTCCTACCCCCGCTGTTCTGACCAAAAGCACTCCATATCCCTTTCCCTGACGTTCATTCTAGAGAGTAGCAATTACCACCCCCCCAAGTTCCTCCAGGAGTAAAGTATTCCCTGTGTCCCGTGGACAGTCCGTGGGCTGCCTGATTTCTGCACCCAGCCGTATTACTTTTTGTGTGACGAGTTTCACCCCCTCTGTATTCCGATTAAGTGGAACACATCTCCCTCCCCCGTTTCCACCTGTGGCCCTCTAGAAGGATTGGTGCACAAAGACAAATTTGTACACACTGCAACTATAATACCTGGAAGTTATCACTGGGGAAACAGAAGTGGCCTCCATAGGAACGTGTATATTTACCCCGGGTCTTGACTTGGTGATTGTGACAACATCACTAAAGCAAGCATTTAGTCAACATGCTATTAAAGGATCTCAAAAAGACTAGGTTATTAAGTGATGGGAATCTCTGGGTGGTAAAATGATATACACTATAGGGCACCTGGCAATTCCATGATCTGCCCAGGTCAGTGAAATAATAAAGGAAACAAGTTATCCGGGCGTACCGAATGGACGAAAAACTCTAGTGAATCAGATGAGTTTTTTGTAAAAATGCTTTACTCACATTTAGTTTCTTAACATAACATGTTTAACGTGATCCTAAATACACAGGACAAAAGACATATCATTATACATGTGTGGTGTGTTT
This sequence comes from Ambystoma mexicanum, assembly GCF_040938575.1. Lineage (NCBI taxonomy): Eukaryota > Metazoa > Chordata > Amphibia > Caudata > Ambystomatidae > Ambystoma > Ambystoma mexicanum. The sequence goes on along the minus strand of NC_090941.1, from coordinate 961,354,595 downwards.
GCACAGGCACAGGAATCAATGCACAGAGCCAATTATTAGCAACACATATTGTACAGATAAGACAACAAAGGAATCCCATTCTATTTTGCTGGGAAACGTACAACTTTCAGACTGCTGATTCAAACAGCTGAACAGATGACAGTGTTGGCAATTAACACTGTAGGTGAAATGTCAGCACGGCTTTGTTTCGGCCACAAGTGGCGTATTATGGTGCCAATGATTGGGTGGCCTTCATCAAGACGGAAGGGAGTGTAGAGAGAATAAATGATTGATCCTGTGTGGGTCGTGTGGCACTTGCGTAACACAGTGTCAGGCTCCACTTTCATTTGTTGAGGGGAGTCCGGAGGAGGCCAGTCATGGTCTCCAGATGGGTAAACTTCACGGCCATTAGGCTGTGAGTCGGACACACCGTCCGCATGTAATTCGGGCAGTGAGTGGTAAAGTGACAGCTTGTGGAAAAACATACTCGTATTGCGATATGATCACTCTCAGTAGGAGGTACCGGAACTAGATGTCTCACTGAAAGACCATCATATGAAGAGACCACCTTACGTAGTCGGAGGGGAAAGTACTTTAAAGCACAGGCCTTCAAATGTTCTTTAGACGTTGTATGCACGGTTAGGCAGATATACAGCAATATTTCTCATTGAAAACATCCGAATCCCTTTAATTGCCACATTTTTTTCGGCAATGCCTTACATGTGACATGAAAAAGATCAACAAGGAAACGGATGCCGCTAAATCTGTGGGTGTACTAGAACAAAGATCGACCTTTTGAAGGAGTCCCCTACCCACGCTAGAAAAACAATGTTTGACACATTGCTTTCAATGCTACATACAGCATTTCCCTATCTAGCTATATTCTCAGCAATGCATGCAGCTGCATTGGTTTCACAGGGAATATTTTGAGGCTTGCGTTCAACACCCCAACCTGAGATCGCAACCCTGCTATAAGCAAGCTTGCCTTACTTTTCAAAGGTAGCTAAGGTCGAGCAGCCAATGGATACCCCTGTACAGGGGATGTGGGTAACAGAAATACATTGCCACAAACAGTTGGTTCAAATAATTGAATGTTCACACATGTGTGGTAGCTACAGGTGCAGGTAAAAAAGAATGTATATGTATGCTTAGCAGGTATGTATAACATTCACAAGTTGCAAGATGCATTTTGTTTAATATGCCAATATTTGGGCCGCTCATTAGGTGGTTATCCCGATCTCATACCCCCTAATGTACTGTCCCTCCCCACAATTCTGGGCAAGAAACAGTCAGTTTATGCAAAACTCACATTTATTTAAATGCGGGAATAAAGGTGGTCCCCAGACTCTATCCAGTTGAGGTCAACACAATGCTACATATCAAAATTGCAGCTTGTGTACAGAAAATTAAATTAACCTGCCTGTATGAATCTCACTATTTCTCACACACCTGTATTCATTTCCATGATCAATTCTGCATAAAACTTAATTTCTACGTAACATTAGACAGTCTAGGCATACTTCTACTTCTTGTCAGTCAATTTATCAAAATCCTTGACTTGACAAAAATAGTCTCTAAATGGCACATAAAGTCACATTTACAAGTGAATCAATGATATGATATGGCATTTATAACGCGCCTATACACAAGTGTTTCAAGGCGCGACAAAGAATGTTGCTCCCCGAATCACACCTGCAGTTTACATAATCAGAGAACAGTTGCGTTTTCCAAGTAGATCCGGTACTGTGGACTGCTGACTTGTGTGCAGTTTCAAATGGGTTTACAGTAGTTTACATGAACATTCTACAGGTTTTGGGTTAGAGAAGTAATGTTTTCAATTTAGAATGCGCAGATTATTTTTACTCACCCAACCTTAGAAAATGGTTTTCGGATTGTATTGTATTATTTGTTGTTACCTACTCGTTGTGAAAGGATCTTTTCTGCGGCAGCCAGACTATGAGCACCAGAATGCACAGCAGTGTCTGTGGGGTGTTACCCATTGAAATGCTGTGCATAAAAGTCACAGAGTAGTGCTGTAGCGGCACATAAGAGGTTGTAGTGCATGTGCCAAGTGAGTCACTGTTGTGCGTCTTGGCGGTAGTGGAGTGGACTTTGCCCAAGATGTTGAATAGTTTGTGCCTGATAGTCAACTCTTAGAAGACAAAAAACTGGCAAGAGTTGTGGAAAACACAGAAAAAGAGGATGCTGCGAAATGTATACATTCCTTACAACATCAAAGAACCTGCATTTCCGAAAACCATCCAGGTACCGGCTGCCGAAAGCAAAGGTTAGGTCTGTGCCAAAAAGGTTTTTCCCACTACGCGAAAGAAGCTCTGAGAAAGAGAGGCTAACATTTGACATGGAATTGTCTACATTTATGGTCTGCTTTGGCACTAAGTTGACGGAGAGCATTAATATTAGCCTTTTGCCCGTGTCAGATGCCGTTGGGACCGTTATTTCGAATGTGCAGGTGGTGCTGTAGTCTTCTAAGCCTAAGGCTCATACTTCACATGTCAATCCTGTGTGTCATAATGTGTGCGAACAACCTGTCATGGAAATGGAGGAGGGGAGATTTTGTATGGCCGCTGCATCAACCACAAGAAATGACTGCTGCACCTGTTGATAGACATCATAGTATGTGGATTGTACCCTTGGTTTCCCCTTCACCTGAAACATGTATGTCATCATCTTATTGATGGATGACAAAGTGACTAATGATCTTGAGGTCCCTAAGAATTCAGTGCTGTCCATCTCGAGTGTCGCCAGTCGCACCTCCACATCAATGTACTCGACTTTGAACAATGTCCTGTGAGAAACCTGAAGGTAATCTCCCAGGTGGAGCCCAGGAATCCTTTATCCAGGTGGCCAGGACATGGCCATCATTGTTGGATCCTGTTCCTGGGGGTGGACCAGTGGGGGAGGATCACCTGGGTAAGGGAGAGCAGGGTTATGCTTGGGAGGATATCCAAGGTGAGGCGCAGTACTGTACCGAGGAGGAAGAAGAGGACGAGATCCCTGAGGCCTTCGTAGGTTACAATACATCTGCCTCTCCGTCTCCCATTAAATCCCTGATACCCAGATCCAATAAACTCTGCATATACAATCCATCCTCTAAGATCTCTAACCCGCTTGCATCTCATTCAAACACCCCCAGACATTCCTTTCCACATTCCTCTAGTTATTTTGTCTCGAAAACCCAATCTACTAGGACAGAACACTACTATTCCCATAATCACCTATGTTCTGTTATCCATCCCGGTCATTCTAGTCCATTTCACAAACCTACCCTATCTTGTAGCATAATCTGACACTCCAAACCTTCCCTGTTCCAATACAAAGACTATAATTCCCAATAACACCTTATCCCCATCCTACCATGCAGAACATGTAGAAACTCTACCGCTCCCTTTTCCGACACCAACATTTTTACCTGATGTAGAAAACAGACTTGTAATAAGACTGCTTACCTGACATGTCCCAACACAAGGGTCAGGCAAAGTCAGGAAATTTACTTAAAGCACACACACCTGATGACCCTTTTCCCCACAAGGATAAAAGATGGAGCAAGAGAGCACAGGAAAAAGAAGGCAAGCACGACAGACAGCATGATGGCACAGCTAACCAGGCACAGCAGTTCAAGAGAAGGATAAAGGCTGTGGGAGACGAGAGGGTGGCGAGGAGAGAAGCGACCCTGCCCTTTTTGTCATAGGCCTGCAGAACCTTTGTGGAAGAGGACATAAGACCACAAACAATAGCACAAGTGTCTTGCAGCAGATGTCAACGATACACGGGGCAAGCCTACGCCGATAAGCAGGAGCGAGGGAAGCTCTTGCGACCGTAGTACCGGCCTTCAGTTCAGTGAAGCCGAAAGCCAAGCGGTTCATCACAGCCGGTGAGTCGAGAGGAGAGCCCATAAGAACCTGGCTGTGTTGTGAGAATTGCAAAGTTGCAAGTTTGAACCAAGTTCATAGGACTGTGAAAAGTGTTAAGGGGGGACCAGCTGCTGAGGGAAACGAGCACCACATGGGTGCTAACTCGAGATACTCTGGTCGATCCCCATATGAGCGAAACTACAGGTATCAGAAGGCCAAAGGAGAGCCACGAAAGGAGGGCAAAGTGGTCATACAGGAGGTCTAGTAAAATCCCTGTACAGTCCAAAGTCTTTGATCTGCAAACTGTGTGAAAGCAAGGGAAGTGAATCCCGCCATAGAAGTGAAAGTAAAGCACGGTCAGTGCCCAGAAGAGGGGGACCCAAAGGTGAGCCACTAACACACTAATCGAGTGCCAAAATGAACTCGTAGGAGGGAAGCTTACAGTCGAGAGGGGTCAGAGCCCGGCAGAGGGGGAGCCATGGCTGAAAAGTTGTCACCCCAAAGATTGGTGAAAGTAAAAGCCAGACGCGAATGTAAAACGAATTGAGAAACGGCAAGAGTGAACCCAAAGAAGGGATGCCAATAAAGAGGGCCAAAGTCTAAGGTCCCAAGGAACAGTGTGTTGACAGACGTGAACCAGGCAGAAGAATGTCCACTACGAACTATTTAAAAAGACATTGAGATTTTCGAACCGGAGGAGGGAAAGCCAGAGTGAACCCGGCAGAGGGAGGCTGAAAGCAAAGAGGTATCTGCTCCCAGAAGAGAGGGACCCAAGGGTGAAGCCATCAACCAAGACACATATAGAACAGAACTTTGTGTTTGTTAGTTGTTTTGTGAAACTGTGGCTAAGAATCGCAAGGAGTCTACGCCCAGAAGAGGGAGACCCAAGGGGTGAATCATTACTGCCCCACTACTGTGTGAACAGAACTTTGAGTCAAAGTAATGAGAAGGGTCAGCGCCCAGATGAGGGGGACCCAGGGGTGAACCATTATCATTTGTTAAAGTTAATGTTTATTTGTTCTGTTGCTTGAATACGTCAGGCTCTCGAAGGCAAGAGACTTTCATGAGAAACGAGACTTGGCCGTCGACGACCCTGATAGCTGAAACGGAACTGTCATCTCGGGCTGGAAAGGCTTGAGTGTGCGCTGTGCTCTGAGTTACCCCTTGCTCAAATCGTGGGCAAGGGAGACCCAAACCAGCGCATCCTGACATATTGTTTAAGAACACTTCTTTCCTTTCTTGAAAACCATCCCACAGCCTTTTTGTATTAGTTGTAAGGAATTGGCAATGGGTTTTCCTCAGTATGGGCCTTTTATTTTGACACAACGCCACAAGGACGTTCTTATTTTCATTTGATGGTTGACGTTTGCACCCATCTTAGATTTCAGTTTCGTTTAGGCGTTTGTCCACCCTGCATTTATAGTTCAATAAACGCCCTTGAAGTATGATCACTTGTGTTTGTCTTTACTGTTGTCACCATGAGTTGCTTACAGTGCTCACTGTTTTTATTGCTAAATGTGATAGTATTGATAAAAACTTGATCTGCATTTGATGTCCCTGAACTCTACTATGCAGAAATGTATGTAAGGGTTCTCCTGCTAAATCGGTAAAGCCCATAATAGCAAACGTGGCCCAGGATGAGACATGGGGTGTAATAGTTGACACTGATATCCGGGACCCTGCCACTAGCCAAAAGCAAGCTAGTGAGTTTATTTATATTGAGCGGGCCGGACTGGTGTGCTGTCTGAGGTTGGGAGGATCGGTGGGAGGTAAGAGGCCAGTGAGACCCGAAGTTCTTGGTATGCACCATCATTTTCATGATGGCAAGGGGGACATACATATGGTGATGATGTGGGGGGGGACCAGGACAGGTTAATGGAGGGGACAAACGTTGCAAAAAAGAAGCATACGAGTTGTGAGGCAGGCGTTTATGTATGCTACGAAGGAAACACACAGGCAAAAAAGACCAATGACAATGCCACAGAATTCTGTTCCATCGAGAATGCGCAGGGGCAATTTGAATTCGAGAAAGAGAGGCTTCCGACCAATAATAAACCAATACAAGCGGTAAGAAAGGGTGGAGTACCCTGTATCTTCTGATAAAGGGAATGATATACAGGGTTTTCTACTTAAACAAGGTCCTAAGGCCAATAGGCCTGATAAATCTCCCATGCTTGATTGCCAGGTGGTAAATAACATTGCTAGGAAGGTTTGTCTCAGGGAGGATGAAATGCTTGATGGGCTGCAATTGCTATCTCAAACAAAGCAGCCTGAATCTAGTTTGAGAGATGACATGACCCAGACTAGCGGGAATTTAGTGGGAACATAAAGTTCCATTGCATGCCAAGCATCATTTGATCTTCCAGTGGAGGTTGGGCAAGGGGTGGCCAAATACTCCCTCTGTGCTTTCCAGATCCAAGTACTAACTTAGCAACCTGGACACCCAATTTTACATTGGCCCACTTTCCTGCAAATATTACAAAGTGGCCAGCCATTCAAAGGTATTACCTCCGATTACATATTGATTGTTGACCAGGTTGAAAATGTAAATGGACAATCCACCAATGTACGTTTTACTGCTGACACAATAATTGAGTTGATCATGATGCACAAGGTGGCTGAAGCGTGTATATCAGTGTCACACAGTAAAAATCCCGAAAAATAAATTTAGACCTAACAGGCCAGCGACTATATCAGCATTGGAAAAAAGGGGGAAGGAGCCCTATGCAAACAGAAGCCCACAATAGGAATATTTCAATCTGAAATAGCATAGGTGACACCGATGTATCTCCTCCTAAGGATGTTAACCTAAATGCAGGTAGAAGTAATACAAAGGAGGACTCGCGTGGTGTTAGAGGTACGCACTTGGAGGTGGAGGAATACTGGAAATGGCTGCCGAAAGTTTTTAAGTCACATTATTCGAATAGACCATGAATGACTAAGGAATTATTTGTGCTCTGTTTTTCGAACACCATGGTTTCATCCCATTTTAGGGCTGAGGAGGGGTTACTCGAATATTTGAATCTCTTCCTAGGGATAGCCTCCTTCTACAGGAGACTTGGATGGTCGAAACTCCTGAGTTTCATGGTAGGTCTACCATGTATGCATCAGCAATCAAAGGGCCTGTGGGGCGCCCTAGTGGAATGCTTAATAACATCTATCCATAATCAAAAGCGGTATAAAAAAATGAGACGCTAATACCGATACAGTATTGACTGGGTTAATTTCCAGAATTCCAGATAAGGTTAAAAACATTTTAATTATTAATGTGTATGGCCCCCTGTGGTGAAAACATATGCAAATTAAATTGGATATGCTAGGATTGGCAGACATAGTGCTAGTACCATCGATTATATTTTTGTCAATCAAGAAGCTTTACGTTTAGTTATTGAAATGGCAATAACCACGGGAAACGAGAGTCACCATCTACCGCTCAGTATCAACTTCAATCTAGAGCTTGGATCTTTACCATATGACAATGATAGTAGGTTGTCTGTCAACACTAGTATGAATAGGATATGATGGAAGCCTGCGGGCTTCAGTGCCTTATAAATTCAAATCAAATCAATCTAAGTTAGAGAACGCAAATACTTTCGACACCTCCACACTTTTAAATCTTGTGGAAGTGATGGATACGGAAGGCAATCTGACTGTCAATTATGTAGTCAGATGCATTCAATAGTCACTGAGAGTAATTGGTTTACATGTACTTTTGAGCAAAAGCCAGTGGACTGGGTGTGAGGGTACCAGAAAAATAAATTGCAAAAAGACCATTTGATAGAAGGGTACAGGAAAGAAAGAAATCACTTTGGCATGAGCAAAACAAAGTGCTTCACTCTCCATTGGGAGATAATACATCCCCCACCATCAATAGCCATCAAAGGCTTTAAGAGAAGCAGTATCAGCAGTGGCTGCGTAGGTATTTTAATCAGAAAGATGAAGAGGTTTTTTCAAGAACATTTTCCGCTGAAAAAAACCATCAAAAAATGAATTTTATTATTGGGGGGGGGGGGTTCCCGCTCAATTGTTTTTTTTTACTATTCCCGACCCCCCAACCCTTTATGCCCTTGCCTACCCCCTATAATTTCCGATGTTTTTTTCTGCGAAACATTTTAGTTAAAAAACCCATAAAAAATAGCCACCTTTGAAAGAACAGTAAACGAAAGAAATCTGGCTGCAGTTGACTGGCTGTAAAACAAATAATGAGAATAGATTATTTTGGAGAACTATGAATTCATCCACAAGTAATATCACCCCTGGTAATTGCTCAAGCTCTGAGATCTGGGCTGAGTACATTGGCCAAACCTTGGGTGCCTGTACTATACTAATTACAACATATCTGATGAGATGCCTGTAGGGCACTGTACCTGCACTGTTGGTGACCTCATGCCCATTTTATTAAATCTCTTAATTCATTGTGTGCATCAGGCTCGGATGGGACCTGTAATGCCCTGGTGAATATGAACCCTGAGATTCGGGCACAGGTGTTCTTTCGCTTATTTGGGACCATTGGTTCAACAGCGTTATTCCATCATCGTGGAGGGATAGTGTTATCGTCCCTATTAATAAAAAGGGGTGTTGACAAGATCTGCAGAATTACAGATTGTTAGCCATGTAGAAATTCCCTTGAAGATGTTTGCATGTGCACTATTGAAAGACCAGAGGACATGGATAACATGTAACAATATCTTGCCCTTTAATCAAACGGGATTCCGCCCATAGTCTAGTACGCTATACAAACTCCTGACACTTGTTACATTGGTGCAACATGCCTGTGCTAGTAAGCAACAACCTATATATGTTGTCTACATAGACTTTAGTGAGGATTTCAACATCTGGGCTGTTACATTTAATGGCCCAGCTTCTCACAAATACTTGTGTAAGAATAAGGCTGGACAGGCGGGATCTCTGACTGGATCACCTCACAGAGGGGGGTGAAACAGGGATGTATTTTGGCCCCCACCCTTCTTAATTTATATCTGGCCGATCTGGATGCTGTTCTGAATCTCCGTAATGCATACCCTGTTAAGTATGGTAACACTGCTGTGGCATGGCTTAGATATGCAGATGACCTGCTCCTGTTAGATTACACACTGCAGGGTTTGCAAACCTGGCTGCAGGCATTGGGCGATTACGCCGCAATAAATGGACTCCAAATACAAAATCATGGTTTTTGCACCCCCTCATACTAAATGAAAAGGTACACCTGGATGATCAACCATGGCAAACTTGAATAGGTTTCAGCCTACAAGTACCTGGGCGTCCTAGTTAATGAGAAATTGAAATGTACTGCACAGTGGCAATTTGTATATTAGAAAACCATCCAGCAATAGGAGCCCTAAATAATTTTGTGTCAAACGGGGGTGTGTGTTCCATGGAAGCAGTGTTGGCACTAAACAGAGTCAAAATATTGCCTTGCATGCTATATTGATATTGATACTTTATTTCTATCGCGCTCGTACACAAGTGCTTCAGAGCACGACAAGGCAAGGGAGGGGGAACAGGGGAGAACAAACAGCGATTTTACTGCCCGGTGACATCGAGAACGCACAAGTGCATGGGGGAGGGGAATAGTGCATGGAAGGGGGGAGAAGTGGAAAGAGCGAAGCAGAGGAGAAACAGATAAGTAACAATTAATAAATAATAAAGGCAACAAACAGTGTTTGGGGCTGAGGTGTGGGACTGAAAGTATGGGAAGGCCCTGGAAAATGTAGAAGGCAAGGTAATGACAGCTCTTATGAGGCTGCCTAAATCCCTGCCAGTTCCATATGTACGACTTGAATTTCATTTGCTCTCCATTTCTTCCTCGGTCACTCAGAAAATACTTATGCTATATGGGAAGCTCTATAGCACTGAGTCGGGCACTTTGCTTTACTGGCTAGTTCAGTACCATCGGACCATGCAAAGGCCTGTGAGAGATACTTGTCTGCAGTGGCTATTCCTGATGTTTGAACAGTGTGCCCCTTTACTTAATATACATCCAGGGAAGATTTCTACACTTGCATATGAACGAATGGTAAAAAGAGTGTTGTATGAGTACGACTGCAATATCTCGCTGGTCCATTTAGGTTCTAACTCAATAGTGGGGACTATTTAGAACATTATAAAAAAAGAACGGCCACCCCTGGATATATTATTGCTTATCCAACCATCTATACTCTCCACCAATATTTCAATATTAAATTCTTTTGAGTAGGTTCATTAGAAATCGTTACTGCTAGGATGGGTATTCCCCACCAGGAGAGATGTTGCAGACCATGTGGAGAGAATTTTATTGAATCGACATTTACTGGTGAAGTGTGAAAGTCTGTCTTCACTGCGTCGAAATTACTCCTTGAAAACGGCTTTCATGTCCCATTCCTTACTAAATAGTTATGGCCTTCATAGAATAGACAATATCAAAAATATCCTCATTAGGCTCTGTTATGGATGTCACCACATCACAGTCCAATGTTAACTATTTCTGTGAAATCACTTCGGGGCTTATGTTCCACTAAAACATAATTTGGCAGCAGAGAGCAGTTACGTTTGCACACCAATGTAAACGGCTCCCCACCACCAAATGTTCCATGATTTGCACAGCAGGGTGCAAAAGGTAGCGTACAAGAATGTGCACCACCTTTGCCCTTCACATGTGCCCTCCGCAGTGCAAAGTGAGTAAACACTGTCTGGTATGCCAGGCAGCATTTACTTTTCATTGTGAGCCCCGCTTGCCATGCTTTCGGGGAGGGTTTCATTTCGATTGTACACAGGGAGCGTACACATCTGGGCAAACCCGTGCCACTATGGGTGACAAAAACAAAACAAAAGGTAATGGCTGGAAGGCTAGAATGAATCTTTCGTCACCCTGAGTGGGACGCCCAACAAGGCTGAAACATGTCTGGAGATGCATGTGCTCTCATGCAGAAGGGTGGTGACCTAGCAGTTCAGGCTGGACTGCCTCTTTTCGGGTGGAACCAAACCTAACTTGCATATGGTTTTTCCCCTTCTGTAATGGTTTGGCAGGCTGAAAAATGATGGTCTGGATGGTTGCCCAAAGCTTAGCCTGTGATTATGAGTTATTCAAAACCTTCCAGCCATCAACTTTTGGTTTTGCTCCAGTTAACAGGATCATATTTATGACAGATTTGGGCCTCTTCACACTTTTACAAATGTGTTTTTTAGTTTTAAGCTTAAGCAGTAGCATTATGTGTCTCCTGTTTTCCTTGACATAATTAAAAACTCAGTCTTTGAGTGGAATGTACTCAGTGGCCCAATGCTTCGAGTGTTACATTTCTGCTTTGCAAATAATTACCTGCATCCCTCAGGTGCACCCTTGTCTTGGTAATATAACCAATTTTATGCATTTTTAGGGTGCCTCCCTCAATGAAACTTGAAACATTCTCCATTGGTCGTTGCTTCTCTCAACACTGAGCCATATGCCTTGGACTTAAAAATAATTGGGTTCCATTTTCTTTGACAAAGTATGTTGGTGGGTAGGTTACTCTCTGGTTATGTGAAGCTAGAGGCTTAGCCCAGCTTTGGCTGTAATGGCTAAAGTTCTGGAATTTTTGGATATTGGCAAGTCTCAGGACCTCTTTATTTTCCCCAAACATGACTGTTATTCGCATGAGGAATAAAGCTTCTAGATGATTCCTTGCCCAGGGCACTCCCGCTGATTCTGCCGTTGTCCCATTGTTAAATATAAGCCAATGTAAACCCTGCAGTCAGATAATTCTGGCCCTTTCTGACAAGTAATGTCAGTTCCTGGCCCTCTGGAGGTCTTTGGTTACGAGGAATCCATTTCTTTAATTTCTTGGGATTCCATTGGTGGTTCCTGTGGACTCTCAAATGCTGCAGGAAGCTGGAGGACCTTGGAAGGTAGACCAAAGGAAGAAAAAACTTGGCTACTGCAGAGCATTTAGAGCAAGCCAGACCAGAAGAAAACCATGGTTTCGGTGACAGGACATAGCAAGAATGGTTTAGTTGTTGTATTTTCCAGATTTCAATGTTCTTTTATAGACCAAATGTAGGACATGTTAATGTTAAAGGATATTTATACTGCGCACTATCACCACCGAAGTGGTGCTCTGGCGGATTTGAAAGAGAGGCCTGGTAGGTTAGGAGGTGCTAGTAGGACAAAGTTTGGAGAAAGAGCAAGGGAGCTGTGATGTGCTGTTGTCAGCTTCAGTTCGGTTAACCCTGTTCGCTGAGCTTATTGGTGTGGTATCTGGTCGGGGTCTGTCATGAGCTGTTGTGTAAGGCTCTGTGTGGTGTGGTGTGTTTGTTGTTGCAATGTGGTGAAGTGCGTGTGGGTTGCTGTGGTTTAAGAGGTATGGTTTTGTTTAGTTAGGGTTTGAGAGATGTTAGAAGAGGGTGAGGTTTTAGTAGGCTTGGTTATTAGTATTGTCTGGAGAAACGCACGTTCATCAGAACCCAGAAACCTAAGTAGGCTTAGCACATGTCGCAAAACAAACATGCAGTTTAAGTTTTAGAGGTTCAGAACAATAGAAGCAAAGTTCTTAGGACGACCTCCCACAAGACAATCACCTTGGAGGAAGCCATGGGACGGATCCTTTATTTTATATAATGCGGAACAATGTTCTTGATCACAAACTGGCTTACAAAATAAAAGAAATCAGATTTAACAGGAAGCAGTGAGCATTCTTACAATGGGGCAAGTTTGAGGGACATTCTTACCAGGTTGTGGATGGGAGTAAATGAAAGCCACCGGGGACAATGCATAAGTGGACATGCGTTCCTTGACCAAAAGCCCACTGATCAGTCAAGCAATATGTTTGCATAGAAACTCTAGACTTGCTGGTCTATCCATTTACCAGCGCATTCTTGTCACAATATCCTCACCTTGGTTTTAACACACAGGGTCATACACAGGGGTGAAGCAGTTGATTAAGTGGATGTCTGGATTCCCTCCTATTCAAATGCAGCCTCATGGTCTTGTTCCAGAGGCTCTGGTATTCCTAGACAACAGCAGCGATTCACCATCTGGGCTGATCTAGGATGGGTTGCACATCCAGCCGAATCTTCTGCAATTCAGGAAGGGGCTCAATACCCACAACTTCAAGAAATGGCTCCTCCCTAACAACTAGGTCGACACACAGACTGGGTGATCTGATTCCTCCCACTGTTTCCTCCCCTGGTTGCTTGTAGACCCCCCTTGCTGACAAACTGCCCCCTCTCCTGTTGTTGGCTCCCCAATCCTTGTTTCTCTTCTCCTTTCACCATGTTCTTCCCCCTATTATTGTAAAGCATTCTGTTCCTTCGAAAGGCTATGTCCATGCTCAATAAATAGCCCAATAGTAGTAATAATGATAAAACGTCTGCAAAGCCCTTGACTTGAGGCATTATCTCTGTGCTTTGAGGACTCGTCACAGTATTCAATGTTGCAAGAGGGCAGACCCTTTTTCTTTATGGGAATTTGGCACTGAAGTCGGAACCCAGCATCCTCTAAACCTAGGGATACATCCAGTCGAACCTTTTGGCGGCTTTAACCCTGACTTTTGGTGGGTATGTGAATTTCAGTCAAAGCCCTAGACCCCCTTTTACACAAGTCTTATCTGCTAAGATTGAGCCTGACTGTGCAAAACCTTTATTAGGTAACAATGGAGTCCTCCATTTTTACCATGGAAGGCTGCTTTCCCTTTCTTCCCAACAACTATCAGGATATGCGAGTACGTGTCCTGCTTTGTATCACATTTACTGACATGTGTGCAACCAGGTATGCCTGTAGTACAATGTACAGGATTTTAACAAGGGTGTTCTGAATTGCCATCCTAGTGGTACCACCTGTACCCAGAAATACAATTGGCCAGGATCCAGCTGAGTACTTGGCTAAGTGAGAACTTTCACACAGGACTAAAAAAGCTCTTTGATGTACCCAGACCCCTAGAAGCTTAGGGTTTCAAGGTCACAACTGTCACATTTGTGTCCATTATGAATTCCAAACTGAGGCATTTTTTAACCAGTCTGGTAAAAAAGCAAATATCATAAGGCCCTCTTGACTGTATTGCAGTTTAGGACATTTCTCGAGCACGGCTCACACAACAAATGGTATCTTGGTGCATCTACTTTACAGTTATTCTTAAATGACATTAACAAGGGATACCTTAGCCAAAAACCTGTATGTAAAGTAAGGTCTTAGGTTTCTTTCTTAGGATGTTAAAAGATGTTTTGGACTTTCAACCTCTCATCCAGAACAGAGTTTTCAAGAAACTATCAAGGTACAGATGTGTATTTAACCGTGGATCCACACACTCAAAACAACGCCTCCTCCAACATATCCTTTGGCTTCAGTAGTCCACTCGGAAGATGAGTGAAGTCATACCCACACAATTGGAATTACGTGACTTTAGACCAATGGATACAAGAGACAAAAAATACAAATTTACCCAATAATGAGCATGCGATACATCCCACTTCTAGTCAAGCACTTTAGCTTAAATGTGCGATAGAGTAAGGGCCCTAAAAGGGGACACTGGGGTCTATTAAGCATACCTCCTAATGCCAAAGAAAGATTTAAAAGTGCATCCACTAAACCATTGTCATGATGCAAACATTTCAACTGACAACCACACAGGACATTGCCCCTCTTCAACAAGAATGAGACACAATATATTGACAGAATACATACTTCAACATACTGATGCTTCGCAAATAGAAGACATGCCTGCATTTTCAAGTGCATTTTACACTGCCAGGACAAATGTTCTCCAAAAAAGACCTTTTTTGTGGCCTTTGGACAGCCACATATGGCAAAGCCATTACTAAATTGTGTAAAAGCTAACAACTGAACCAAAATGTCATACCACTTGTAACTAAAAGCATTACCATTGCCATACCAATGCACGACTTTTGAACTACTGCAGCATGTTCAAACATGAATACATTAACTAAGCACTACTTTGCTGTGCATTAAAATCTATACCAAGCATGGGAATCTACAACCAATTGACAGTTGAGGGGAAATCATAACTTGCATGTAACTATAGTTTTGCAGCTTGATATTGGTTATGCATTTGCATCTGGTCCACCTAACACTCCCCCCATACCCACTTGAGAAAAACCAACATCATACATTCATGCCAATGAAGAGGGATCTAAACATCTCAATAGTTACACCTATTCCACTCTCTGCCCGTCCACAGAGAAAAAAAAAGAGATGTACTTCACTCGTAGCCCCCTCCTCTCCTGCATGATTGATGTATCATAGGTGTGAGAGACGTTATTCACTTAGACTGCCATTCAGACCATACCCAGATGATGTTACAGAAGAGACTAGCCTGCAATCAATAGAGTAAGCTGACTGACCGCCGCTAAAAGGAGCAGATGACGTCACAACAGACCTCATTACATAGATACGTTAGACATGAAGTGCATTTGCATCCATGCATGAAGTTATGCAGACATTTTAGTTAATTGCAGGTAGACACGAAGGATATGCTTATGACTCGCATAGCTAGAGGACTGACACACACATATACTCTTTGCTGAGCATGAAACCGCAAGACGTACGAGAATACATGTGAACAGCTTGCTGACACTTAACACAATTAACATGGACAGCCATTTAAATCAAGATGCAAGCCACAGGTACATTGGAATGAATGGGAGAAGCTTCAAGAGTTTGAGACTCAGAGAAAGCCAACAGGCTACCCAGTTGAGGCTGACAGGACAGGCTTCCAGTCCAATCATGGTGCACAGATATCCAAGGACACAGAGAGAAGGAAAGTTTCCAGATAAGCAAAGGGACGGAGCACATGCAAGAAACCCAAGCTAAAATCCTCATATCTACAGACAGTAAGGCTCCATTTCGTAGTCCCTACACACATGACTTGCACCTGCCAGACATTACCTATTCATACGGGTTAGATAAGGGATGCTTATTCCCATAGAGCTGAAGGCAGTGTGATACAAATGTAACACAAGTTCAGAGGCAAATGTTGTGTCTCATGGCCTAGGAGATTGGAGAAGGTAACTTAATGGTAACATGCAGCACCTTCAGAGTCGTTCTCACTACCTTGAGTTGTTGCACTCGACCTGGTGTCTGTCTAAGGCTGAGAAGAGCCTTTTTGTCCAATCCCTGTTCACCATTCACGCTGAGCTTACATTATCTTGCATTGGCCAACCACATTTCACTAACTTGTAACTCTACATTTGATACTTTCTGAGGTAGCCACCAGATATTGTTTATCCATTAAGTATACCAATCCATTATATAACCTATATGTAGTTGGCCTCATTAACCAATCCCCCCCTTATTTATTTTTTAAGTAACTGCATTTTGTGACATCATTTGTGAACAAAACAAGCCAACAAGTACCTATAGACACTGAGAGCGTCTAGAGAATGTCACGTTCTTCATGCTGCAATCCCTGTCATTTGAATGCGCAATAAAGACAGTTTAACTTGTCCTATGGCTGGGCCTTCCGTTCTTGGTGTAGGGGATTTCCAGGGCCCAGTTCTGCTTGCATGTCAATCGGGAGGGTGTTAATAGCCCCCTGACCGCCATTACACCAACACACTAACAGAATATTGTGGTGAAATAATCACAATCTAAAATGCTGTCTCGTATGATAGTTGACAGCATTCATTCAATATTCTAGAAGTTGATGTCCACAAATTAAAAACTTTTACAGCAACATCATATACATTTTGAACCTAACCAGTATGTTCTACCATGTTACCTCTCATCTTTAGAAACTCTTGCTTAAAAAAAACATTGGACTTGGCAACCCTTCAATAGAGAGTTTGGTTCACCACTCTTCTCAGTCTGCCCTTGCTATCTGAGGTTTTGCAATGTTTAATAGTAATGAGTTTATGGTGATTTTATTCATAGGGCAGAAATGCCTTGTATACGTTAAGATAAAAGGTATGTCACTAGAAAAACGCATTAATGCACTGTTTTCTCTTTTCAGGTTCAGCAACCTGTCATATCCCAAGGATCATCTGTTACAAAGATTACGTTCGAAGGGCATCAACCTCCCACTGTGTCAAAGGCTGCTGTTGTGGACTGCATGCCAAAGTTGGCACCATCAGTTACAACCATTTTTCCATCAAATTCATCCGATAAGCAGTCTGTTTCAGATATACTCAAGATGTCTATGATGGAAGCTGAAATTGACACCAATGTAGATTCCATGACCGGTCAGGGAAAGGGAGTACCTGTTACAAAACTACCCACTGAAGTAGATATGCCCTTGCCACCTACACCATTGCCATTACCACCTACACCGTTGCCCTTGCCTCCTACACCATTGCCAAGGGTAGCCATAGCAGGAATGCAGAATACACCAGTATTACCACAGCTGAAATGCAAGACATCCTTTGCAAGCTCCACGGCTGTGTCAGTTTCTTCCTCTTCTCCCCTTCCTCCTCCACCTCCTCTCACAAGGAAAATCGATCTCCAGCAAGTGCCTACAGCAAGCCAGTTTATTCACATTCAGAATATCTCCCAGAAGAACACTGAAGAGATCCCAACTGAAATTATCATTCAGGTAAGCAAATTATTATGGCCCAATGTTAATCAAACATGTGGTTTTATTGCACCAAGTGCTTACTGGGATAACTTTCAGTGCATTATTTGCACCTTAAAATGGTAAAGAGGGAATGTATAATAAATGACAAGATTCCCATAAAGGTAAGTTGAAGACCAAAGGCATTCTTAAGTCTTTTCATTCGGACAAAATAAAATGATAGTTTCTTGGAAACCTAGTCTGCAAAGTCTGATGTTTAATATAGGATTAAAGTTTGCAATAAGTAATGATGTATGCATCAAATGTACATTTTAATATAAAAACGTGTTTTACTTTTAGTTTGACATTGACTCTGTAATTCTTTCATCTGGTTAGTCACCCACAAAAACGCGTTCTTATTTCATATCTAGCGGCTACTTCAAGGTTTCAGATTTTCTACACATCCCGCGTCCTGGAACTAGCTGAAGGAAGTTTTGTGTGAGCAAGTAACATTGCATGTGCTCATTTAGTAACCTACAATCTGTTTGACCTCACCATGGGAACTCTGAAAGACTTCCAACTAAAAAATGATGAAAATCTAGCTTACTTTGATATTGTGGCATCCTATTTTAAATAATATTTTGCTAGTAACTTCCAGAAATAGTTAAGAATTTTTAGTTTCATGTCATGATCCTCAATTGCAGCTGCACATGAACCATGTGGTCACTCTGTTCCGACCTAAATTGTGTGAATTGCTGCTGGGTATGGGGGTTTAAGAGGTAGAAGGAGGACATAAAGGAGGTACAGCATGGATGGCCCGGGAAGAGAACAATTGATATTGACTTGGATAGAGAGTCACAGATCAACACACATCCACCGAGAAGTGACAAATAGATTACAATAACTACTCTTGGACATCCGACATTACCTATCCTCAGCTGTGACATATATCTAGGTCGTCATACCGAGACTCGACCTTGAAAGGTTTCAAAATCTAGGTCCATGATGACTACAACAAAACAAATCAACAGGCATGAGGAAAACTGAACTGCAGGGTTTCAACGGTAATAAAGGGGCAATCTCATGGTGGTTGTTTAGCTTTTCCAGCATTGTATCTTTCATTCACATTCTTGGAATACTTCCTTGTTGTTTGGCTGGTGCAATTGAAATAAACAGAAACCAAAATTGGATAGCCTATTCACCTCCTTATGGGCCATTTACTCCATGGCGTATGATTGGGTATGCTAAACTCCTCCCTGCGTGACCATGTTTAGATATTGTAAGAATTCCACTTCACTTCTTTGAAGGTTTTTTCGTGTATGTTACAAACTTTAAAATCATACTTTTTTTCAAGTGAATTTCAGCTAAGCTTGTTGCCTTCATGGTTTGCACCTGCTAGTGTGTTGTGTTGGTAATTTGTTATTGAAAATCCTTTTATGGGTTTGGCTGTGGTGCGATTTACCTGCACCAACATCTGTATATCGTTTTGTATGTTCTAGATTAGAATGTGGGGAAGGGAATCTTATGAGGGAACTTTAGTCAGTTGGAGAAGAATGAGAGAGCAAGGAGGAGGAGTAACTGGGTGTTAAATTTACCCACGACATAGAAGAGAGAATAAAGACTTCCTTGCCTGGATATCTTCCTCTGGTCTCCTGTATAACAGTGGTGATGAGCTGGAAAGCCCCAGGGTACTGTTTTGGCCTCTCCATGTAGACGTTGTCTGGTTTGCTGACGAGTTTCATTTCAGACTGCTATTGTGCACCATTCAGGTTTGCTAGGATTAGGATAGAACATCAGTTGTACAAGTGTGTTCAGCTGCAGTGCGGTTTACCTGCACAACACACCAAGTACAGGGCATCCTCAACTGTTAATAGGTATACATTTTGGGGCTTCAGAATTAAATCCACTAAGTGAGAAGATAGGGGTATAGCACCTAGGAATACAATTGGTAGCTTGCCGTCCCGTTTCTACCCAACCCCGGAGTACCTACTGTCAAGTGGGAAACATGGAAGGAGGATTTCTGGGACTATGTGCTTGCAATACATGGGCAATCATACAGCATTGATTGCTGATGTGTGCTCCTCATTCACTGTCATAGTTTTGAGGGACAAAGCATCCTGCAAAGTCTTCCAGACCTGTCACAGGGCGGAGTTGGACACATACATGAGAAGATTGGTGCAGGGGGAGGCTTTTAATACAAATGAAGAGGTACTGAGGAAATTGGACATTCACTTTGATAAGAAAACAAGCATTATACTGGAAAGATATTATTTTGGAATGTGTGAAAAAGGGCTAGGCGAATCAATTGAGTACTTCATAACAAGTCTTCGAGAACTTGCAAGTAAGTGCAATTTTGTTCTATTGTATGATAAGCAACTGCGGGATGAGTGTATGCTTAAAGTAAGAGAAAACAAAACAAGAGAGGAGATAATGGACCAAGGGAGATCCCACTTTGGCAGAATTGCTGGAAAACGCAAAAAAGATGGAACACATGATGGCATGTGTGAAGGAATTGTACAAGAAGGATAATTCATTGGCGGGATGTACATGTGCAGCCATGATAGCCCAATCTGAACAAAGGAAGAGTCTCCTGAAGAAAAGCCTATAAAGGGGGATGTTGCTAAGAAGGGTGCAGGTGACAGCTTTGATGACAAGAGGGGAAACAGAATCAAATGTTAAAAGATGTTTTAGATCCGGGAATACATTTCATTTTGCTAAAAGAGAAGCATGCCCTGGGTTCAAGTTCGTATGTCACAAATGTGGAAAGTAAAGACATTTTGCACGAAAAACATTTAGAAAGCGGCGGTCAGAGAAATACGCTTAAATACAGATAGTGATGGTAATGGCTGCGAACAGAGTGATATTGCTGAATGTGCGTGCTGATCTGTTATCCAGGTGGGTTCAAGACTGAAGAAAGTGTAAAAGTCACATGCTGTGGTAATAGTGAATTGAGTATGAGCCTCCATGCTTGTCGATATTGGGTCAGACTACACCATATTAGATAACTGGATTTGGGAGGAGAAATTCAGACACCATAAGCTCAGACACCCATTATAAAGGCTATTGCTTATGGGAGAGCACATGGACATTCTGGGAGTGTTTAAAGCCAAGTTGGAATGTAAATCATCTAAGCGAAAAAGTCAATATTTAATACCAGTTTTACCATTGCGGAACATGACTCTCATGAATTGGTCGAAATCCTGAAGGAGCTGGAGAACCCATGTCCCAAAAGAACTGCAAGTGTCTCTAAAGATAGCACCTAGTGTGCCTCAATTCAAAAGGTAATGTTTAATAAGCTACACAGGATTAAAGAAAGCATCAATATCAAAAGCAGTTTGTTAAACACTGGGGACAGGACAGAAGTAGCTCTGGATAAAACTGTAAAGGTCTCCCGGGAGTTAGGACAGACTGAGTTTACCTTTAGATCAGTGACAGAGGTGGAGATGATAGACATCATTGGGAAGCTTAAGCCTCCGAGCTGTGTGGGTGGGGGGGGGTCTCTGTCCTGCTATTACAGCAATGCATGTCTTCCTTCATTGATCACTACCATAACAACATTTGTCAATTTATTTATTTATTATTAAAAGAAAACAGGTCTTGATCCTCTCCTTTCGGCCAATCATGAATATGTCTTTCCTGCTGAAATTACTTGATAGGTTTGCATATCTGCAAGTTCTGGATCACTTGGAGAGTAACACCATTTTGAGTAAGTGTCAGTCTGGATTCAGGCCAGACCACTGGACTGAGACAGCCCATCCTTCTACAAGGTTCTACCTAGTGTACCATGCCTTGTTGACAGATGGACTTCAGAAGGTTGCATCTTCCTCCACCTCAGTGGCTTCCTGGGTGAAATCCTTTTTGGAGAACCGGTTAGCAAGAGTTTGTATTGATACCGCAGAGGCAGCTCCAGTTAAAATTCTGTATGGGTCCCGCAAGGATCCTGTCTTTCACCATCACTTTATAACATCTTCACCCTACCACTGTTACTACTGCTGGAGGACAAGGTAGTCAAGTTTACAAACTATGCAGATGATACACTGTGCATAATTCCGTTGTCCAGGGTATCAAGAGGACTCGAAGAATATCAACAGAGTGTATTCATTATTCCAGTACTGGATGGTAAAGAATGAGCTTGCCCTTAATGATAAGTCGGAGATCATGATTGCTGGTATCGGGGCTAGACTACGCGAAACAGACACATTCACAGCACACAACACCACTCACCCATTCAAACATCAAATATGCTCAGCCTGTTGGGTGTGACCTAATTAGCCAATACATTCAAATACTGCAGAAGAAGCTGAGACACTGGCCAGGCATCCCAAACCCATCTGCGTACCCGGTGAATGACCACAGTCAACCCAATGCAGAATTGATAGAAACTGGCATGCCACACCCCACTAATTTGGATGAAACACAGGCTTTGACACAACTACACATAAGAAAATATCACTACAGAGGGGCTACCTCCTTTAAACAATTGCGGGAACAATATGACATGGTACTCATCCACTGAGGTACCTGTCCTACTCTACACGGGCTGAGGCGCTACCTCACGCACATCACTATGTTCCACAAACCTGAGGCGCTATCTCCCTCATATACACTTGTATCCATTCACATCAGAGGCGCTTTTCTTGCTAACACTAATAGAGACACCTACCGGAGGCGCTACCTCCCTTATATGCACTTACGTCCATGCACATCAGAGGCGCTACCTCTCTCTAATACTATACTTCGCATAAACCTGGAGGCGCTACTTCCCTAACATACCCTAGTGACACTCACCTCAGAGGCGCTACCTCTCAAAGAAAACCTATTGTCACTCTAGCTGGAGGCACTACCTCCCTAAAATACCCATTGAGCCACACTCATCAGAGGCGCTACCCCCATCAACCGTGACCCACATATCAGAGGCGCTACCTCTAAATACTTCCACGGTGTCATTCATCTCAGAGGCGCTACCCCTTACTAAAACTGATGGAGACACATACACATCAGAGTCGCTACCTCTCATTCCTTACAAAAATGCCATTCACATCAGAAGCGCTACGTCATCAGTTACTGCCTGATCCATACCACCTACATGCCCATTATTTTGCATCTATTTTACTTCCAACTTTAACTGAATCAGGCTAAAACATTTTACAATTCACCATGTTGTAACTGCGGTGTTATTAAGTTAACCAACATTTTTGTCCTAGAAGTCCATGGTCATCTCTTGACCTTAAGATAAATACTATGCTCCTAAAAGTCCATGGTCAAGTTTTGACCCTATATGCAATGGCAACTGAACTCCTGAAAATCCTCAAAAAGATTATAATAGCTCACTCTTCCACATGCAACTCCATTAGATACAAGCACCATAACATTACTAAAAGTCCATTAATTGCTCGGAGCTTCTTCCTTAATCAATGGCTACTCCCAAAACATGTTGCACTTTAACATACCCATCACATTACTCAAAGTCCATAAATTACTCGTAGATCAGTTCCCATGACAACTTCTCATTGCACACTAGAAATTAAATGCCATAAAATAAACAGTACCTCATGTTCCAGTTCCAGTGAAGAAAAAAACAATTCCACACACAAAACTATTGCTGCTGTTTGGAACTTTGCTTCTGTTCAGGAACATTAATTCTTCCTGCGCACACAGCACAAAACACTTTCTTTCCACAAACCTGTGATACGATCACACGGATTGCCACCAGCTGTCTCCTTACTCCTTGACAGCCGTTGATTCTGCAGGCATTGTTTCTCCAATGAAACAATTTATTTCCTTTTTTAAAAAATGACTGCATCCACACACGGTTCACCGAGACTGATTTCATTTCCACATGACAATGCATTTCGGCAACTTTGAACACACGGCAACTCTTCATAGAAGCCGTTGGCCACGTACGCATGGCTTTTCCTTTACTGTAACCTTCACTCAGAGGCAGGCGCTTCACTTGTTACACGCAACTCCGGTGCAGACAAACCTGCTTACCAGAATATCTTGGCTGTTTTAATGTATTCACCCCCACGTTCCAAGGGGTAGAGTCACAGTTCTGCCTATGTCAGCACGTTGATGCTACGTACCAAGGGCCATTCCTCGAATGTGTTTCCTATTCTCTTGATAATACAGTCATAATACGATTTGAAACTGTAGAAAGAACCCTTTCGCATCAGTATTCAGAGCTTGCTGGGAACACTTGTTCACAAGCGTTCGAACTTCGCCAACACCCCAGAACATTCTAATGTGTCATCTTTCAGAAGGTGAGTCTCAAGCAGTGCTCATCTCTGGAGCTGTGACATTTTTAACGGTCGCAACAACGCTCACCTCTGAATTATATCACGGGTCCGGAATCACTTGCAGCACGCATATGCACATTATAGGTGTTGGCCGTAATAAACATACATACAAACGGCACGAACGTTCCCTTTTGATTTAAAAGGCTAGTTCAGTGTCATATGCACTATCAACGTACTGAATAATCAGAGGTTCCCCAGATACCATATGTGCACATCACAACGCGCTATCTCCGCTTCTGTGGCCTCATTTAATATGATCTCTTCATGTATTACAGCCACTCGAACTCTTCATGTATTACAGGCATTCTTGAATTAATCTTCCTCATCTCTGGGGTCGGCAAACTTTCACATCCATTTGTCACAGTCATAACACAGTACAGTACCTTTTATTTGTAAAGAAAGCAGGCATTTCTCTCCACTCCTCTGGCTGCCTGCAAAGGAGAGTGTGTCCTCCCATCCCCACCAGGACTTAGGCCACGTCGCTGCACAAACAAGCTTTGTTTTCCTGGGCACTTTCCACCTGGAGATACTTCATCTTCATACTGTTTCATGTATAAACCTCGTGGGGCCTCCCACTTCTGCTGATCCCTGATGAAGTGGGGCTTCCTTACTCTTCCCCTCCTTAACCCTGGGTGATGGGTCTCTTACTTGTGTTGTGGGGGCAGTGCTGATCTCTGCTGTTTCCTCCTGTCTACTGCACCCCCCGCAGAAGGCTCCTTCTTCTTCAGCTCCTTCTTTTGTGCGCAGATTCTTGTAGGAAGACCAACTCGTCGCCAATGTTGCGAAGTGACTTGCAGGCTTAACTTAGGTTATATATTAGGTTTATTCAAGACACTTCAGTTAGTTACATGGAAGTAAATACAGGAGTATGGAGTATTATCAGCACTGGCCCCATCACCCAGGCAGGGGAGCTCTAACTGCCTGCCTCAGTATGGAACCCTCAGATCAGCATTCCATCATTCATCCAACAACATTCCATATGGCATCACACATTCACATATGGCAGATCAACACAGACAGTCACTATGTAACAAGTATGCAAGCCCATGTTTATAGTCTGATCTCTATGTCAGGCTATTATACCAAATTAGTGAGACAGATCAGCTGTTTCTGTCCAAAACAAACTGTATTACCATGGCCAGGGCTATAATTGGAACAAAATTTGACTATTGTGGCAACCTCCTGGTAGTATAAGGGTGACTCCTCGAAACTACAGGCGATTCATAACACGGTGGTGAGAGTGGTGGAAGGGCTAAACAGGAGTGAAAATGTCTCCCAAGCAAGGATAAGCCAGAATTTCACATTGCCTGCTAGCAATAACTCATAAGTGCCTGTCGGTAATTAACACTAAGCAGAAAGTCGGGTATTAACACTTGGCAGAAAGTTTGGCTAAAAGACCCATTCAGAGATTATTACGATCCGATGAGGCTAATTTGCTCACTGTTCCAAGGACTAAGTTGACTATGTGGGTAGAAGCGCATTCTATGCTGCGGCGCCCAGGGCTTCCAATGTCCTACCCCCTGATCTTAGAGGGATCTAACCGTTGGTGATTTTTTATTGCAATCTAAAAACATACCTTTCGAATGGATTGTGTCCTCCCACGTATTCCTCATCTTATGATATTCGTTGTTGCCAGCTTCGCCGCTTTGGAATTTTTTTTTCGGCAGAGGGCGCTGTGCTCGAGGTTGTGGCGTTGATTGTCCCTCGACAGGCTCCGTACCTTGTCGACGTCACTGATGGTATAAATAGCTCGAGCCGTGTCCGTTGGCTTCAGTTCAGTTTTTCCGATTGCTTCCCTCTCGAGAACGGCGCGCTTCAAAATTTTCTACTGAAAATGTCGTCTTCTTCAACACCTTCAATGCCCAAGACTGGGTTTAAAAAGTGTATCGACTGCGGATCGAAGATGTCGATCACAGATCCTCACCACGTTTGTCTCTGGTGCCTCGGTTCAAGTCACCGTCGTGAGAGGAAAGGCAAACTGGCGGTGGGGCGGGAGGCTTCTAAAGCCTCGAAGGCTTTTTCGTCATAAAAAATCGAGCGATTTGAAAGAATCGGATCGTCATAGAAACACTAAGAGATGTCGATCTCGTAGTAGATCGAGGCGCTCTTCATCTTCCTCTTCTAAGAGAGTGAAAAGGAGACATGGATCTCCTTCGTCATCTTCCGATTCATCGACTGAAGTGGTACGATGCGCGACTAAGTCGGATTCCCCTAGAAAATGGGAAGAATTTCGAAGGAAGATGATGGAAGTCTTTGAGAATGCGGCCTCAACCCCCTCAAAGAAACCTCAGAAGAGCCGGACCCCTGTCGCTCCATCGGACGACATAGGGAAGTCGGAAACTACTGTGGTAAAACCCGGTAGTATGGATGAAACTCAAAAAACTTGAGTCGACGCCAAGTCGTCGAAGACTCATCGAGAGTCGAGTATTTCTCCGACACCACATAAGAAACAGAAGTCGTCGAAAACATCCATGACTTTGTCGACGCCATCGGCGCCGGCAGCTTCGACATCGAAGGCAAAAGCGTCTTCGACGCCTGTGTCGAAGACTCCATTGGGGGTCGTCGAAGATTCCTTCGACACCTTTGAAGAATCCTTCCATACCTTCAACGAAAACTCAGGAGGAAGAGAGGAGATTTACACCATTACCAAAATCAGACTTTTTTAAGTCTGTCTTCGATTTTTGAAGAAACTGGCTCTGAGGATGAGGACATTTCTCCTTTTGGAGTGCAATATGGCACTAGACAAGTTCCTGAAGAACGTATAGACCCAGAATCTAAAATGAGAGACCTGTGCGACACTCTGCATTCTGCTAGTGGCATTGACACGTCACCTGAATTAGAGTTTGTAAGACCTGACCCTGCACAACATGCAGATTCAGGGTACAGGAGTTTAATTAACAGAGTAGTAGAATATATGGGCTGGGGTAGAGCCTCACCCACTGTTGAACAGGAGGATATGGCGGACATAATTGTTCGGGGCCCCCAGAAGGATCCAGTTCTCCCCTTCCATAGGGCAATTTAGAGAACAAGGGAAAAGAACTGGGAAATTCCTGACTATATTGCTGCGGTAAACAGTAATTTCCCTAAAAAATATAGACTGTCTAGTTCTGATCCTGAATATTTAAACAGACATCGCACTCCAGAAAGTCTGGTTATTCAAGCTGCAACTACTTCAAGACAGACTGCATATCCTACTATCCCCCCGGATAGAGAGGATAAGTGGATGCTTGGACCCGTAAAGTTTTTACTTCGTGTAGTATGGCTCTTAAGTCAACCAATGTCACCTATGCCCTGGCCAGGTTTACCCATACCCTGTGGGACTGCATTTGGGCGGCGGCTGATCATATTCCGGAAGGCGAGGAAAGGGAAGGCGTCCTGAATATTGTCAAAGATGGAAAGTAGGCAATGGGGGGGAATGTCTGCAGTCTGGACAGGATACTGCTGATAGTATCAGCAGATCCATGGCTGCAAGCACTGTGCTATGCAGATTTGCGTGGTTGAGGAAGTCGGGGTTTGCACCAGATGAGCAGGCCAGATTTCTCAGCATGCCTTTTGATGGCTTGAGACTGTTTGGTAGTAAGGCTGATGAAAGCCTAGAAAAACTACAGACCTCAAAAGCGGCAGCTCAATCTCTTAGTGCCTCCATGCGACAGCCTCAGAAACCCTATTCGGGCTCATCTTCCTGGAGGGGTCGTTCTTTTCGGTACTACTCCTCTTTTGGTAGAGGAAGAGGACAGGCTTTTCAAAGAGGCAAGAGAAATGTCACTCGTGGTGGACGAGGAAGAGGTGCGAAATCAGCCTCAGCAGCGGCATCTCTGCCCTCAGCCACTCCTGCAGCCGCCTCAAAATCACTCTGAGACCTTGTTACACAAGACCCCAGTGGGAGGCAGGATCTCTCAGCATCTGAAGGAATTGCGGGGCATTACCTCAGATGCTTGGGCACTGGAACCAGTAGCTCAAGGTTTCCGTCTCCCCTTCCTAAAAAGGCCTCGGAACCATCCACCGGGAACCAACTCGGTCAAAATTCCAGATCTGCTCCTTTTGCAGGAAATTTTAACCCTGCTAGAGAAAGGTGCTATAGAACAAGGGTTGGTACTCACCATACTTAATCATCCCAAAGAAGGACGGAGGATTGAGACCCATCTTGGACTTAAGAAACTTGAACACGTTCCTCAGGAAGGACAAGTTCAAGATGGTAACCCTTTCTCAGATCCTTCAGGCTCTCCAACTCCAAGACTGGTTGGTATCATTGGACCTTCAGGATGCTTACTTTCATATGCCAATCCATCTCAAGCACAGAAAGTACCTGAGGTTTGCGATTGGCAATTCTCACTATCAATTTCGAGTTCTGCCATTCGGGTTGACCTCCACCCCGAGGGTTTTCACCAAATTAATGGCGGTGGTGGCAGCGAGTCTCAGGAGAGAGGGATTCACGTCTACCCCTACCTGGACGATTGGTTGATCAGAGCACGTTCTCCCGAACAAGCTCTGGAACATCTTTCGATCACCTGTCACTTCCTTCACAAATTGGGCTTCTCCCTCAATTTCGAGCAGTCCCACATGATACCATCCCAAAAGCTCCAGTTTACCGGAGTAGCCTTGGATACTCCCTCGGGCAAAGCCTCGCCTCCCGAGGTGAGAGCTCTCCACATTCTGCAGATGGTAACAAAGTTCCAAAATGCCCAGTATCTGCCGGCCTTCGATTTTCGAGTTGCTCAGCATCATGGCGTCCTGCTTTTTCCTAGTGCCAGAGGCCAGATTGAGAAAGAGATCCCTTCAATGGGCACTGGTCCCAGTTCTCAGGGAATATGTCGGTTCTTCTGCAAGTCCTGAGCGCAGTTGCTCAGGATCTACTATGGTGGGCTTGCAACGAAAACATCCTCAAAGTAGAATCTTTTTGGAAACCAGGGCCGGAGATAACAGTAGTAACGGACGCCTCACTCGCGAGCTGGGGAGCCCACACCAACAATCTGAGAATCAGCGGTTGTTGGTCTCCATCGGAGTCCAAACTACACATCAACCTATTGGAGCTGAGGGCAATCAGACTAGCGCTGATGGCCTTCCTGCCCTCCGTACAGGGAAAGAAGTCCTGATAATGACGGACAACACAGTGGCCATGTACTACCTCAACAAGAGAGGAGGCCTAGGGTCACTACTACTGTGCAGAGAGGCAATGCAGCTCTGGTTCTGGGCAATACGAGAAGGAATCTCTCTATCGGCAGTTCACCTAGCCGGAGAGCAGAACACAGTGGCAGATGCTCTGAGCAGGCAGAGCACGGTCTCTCTCGAGTGGGAGCTAGCTCAGGAAGTCCTTCTGGAGATCTTCGCCCTTTGGGGAACCCTCAAGTGGATCTGTTCGTAACCACGGTAAACCGGAAGTGCAAACAGTACTGCTCAAGGGAATTTCCTCCGAGAGGAGCTCTAGGAGACGCGTTCGTGGTGGAGTGGAAGTTCCCACTTCTGTACGCGTTTCCCCAGTCCCTGTGATTTCTCAAGTATTCAGGTTGGTTGAGAAAGTTCAGGAAAACCATGATCCTATTTGCCCCGGATTGGGCCAGGAGGATGTGGTACCTGGACCTTCTGGACATGTCCATCTGCCTTCCAATACGTCTTCCGCAAAGAGAGGATCTTCTCTCGCAAGAGGAAGGTCAGGTTCTCCCTCCAGAGGTCATGACACTCAACCTTCACGCATGGTTTCTGAGAGGTTCAGATACAAGGATTGGGATCTTCCGAATGACGTAATGGAAATTTGGCTTTCTGCCAGAAGGCCAGCAACAAAATCCTTGTACCGGTGTCGTTAGAATAAGTTCAGTAACTGGTGCAGAGATAAGGATGTGGACTCTTTTCAATGTGGCACCCCAATGGTGCTTTCTTTACTATTATATCTAGGCAATCTGGGGCTCCAGATCAGAACAATTAAAGGATATCTGGCTGCGCTATCCATTTTCAAGCGCTCCTCGGAAGAGGTTTCTTATTTCAAAATTCCGTTGAAATTCAATTCCTGAAAGGGCTTACTAACGTATACCCTCCAGTACCTTTTCATGTCCCAATTTGGGATTGAAATCTAGTACTTAAGTTTCTAACTTGTATACCTTTTGAGCCTCTGCACTCTTGTCCCTTGAGGCTTCTAACATTAAAAACTGTCCTTGTAGCCTTAACATCAGCCCGCAGTGTTAGTGAACTACAGGCTCTCTCATGTAAACCACCATATACTATTTTTTAAAAGGACAAGGTAGTTCTTAAAGTTGAACATTCCTTTTTACCAAAAGTAGTTTCTGACTTCCATTTGTCACAAAAAATAATATTACCAACATTCTATCCTCCTCCTCATTTGGGCAAAGAAGAGGAGAGACTGCATAGACTGGACCCCAAAAGGGCTCTCAGTTTTTACATTTCAAGATTGTCAAAATTACGTCAAGATGACCAACTCTTTGTGGGTTATAAAGGTCATAAATTGGAATTATTGGTGACAAAATAAACCATATCCCGCTGGATCATTCTGGCTATAATTGAATGCTACAGATTGGCAGAAAAGGACCCCCCAGATGGGCTTCGAGCCCATTCCACTAGGGGGGATGGCTACTTCTGCGGCTCTGAAGAGGGGAGTTCCTGCAGCGGATATTTGTTCAGCTGCAACATGGAAATCGATGCATACTTTCATCAAGCATTATTGCTTAGATGCTTCCTCCTCCAATGAGGGTTTATTTGCCAAGGCGGTACTTCATTCCGTCCATGAAAACAGTATCTAGTACTCCCACCTCCAAATTTGCCACTGCTATGGGAGTCTATCATAAAATGAGGAATACGTGGGAGGACACAATCCATTCGAAGAACAAGTTACTTACCAACTCGAGCTATTTATACCATCAGTGACGTCGACAAGGTACGGAGCCCGTCGAGGGACAATCAACGCCACAACCCCGAGCACAGCACCCTCTGCCGAAAAAAAAATTCCGAAGCAGCGAAGCTGGCGATAACGAATATCATAAGATGAGGAATACGTGGGAGGAACATCCTGTCGAAAGAACGTTACAGTTGGTAAGTAACTTGTTCTTTTACTTGAGACCCTGCCTTTTCTGGACTTGTGGCATGTAGCCAGATTTATTCTTGCTCCTCGCTTGTTATTTGTGATTGTTCTGTTATCCTTTGGTTGGGTTTAGCGCTCTTATGCCTCTGAGCCACTCTCAGAGCTTTATTAATACATTAAACTAAACAAAGCTCAAGGAAAGGAGGCTATTGTCGATGTCGGTTTCCCTCCGTTTTTGAACCCCCCCAAACTTTTTGTTTACTTTGGCTTACCTTACCTGTCTTTTTCCAGTGGAGCACTGCTTTCACTCCTCTGGGCTTTTGATCATGTGTTATGGGTAAACTGACGCATCATTCAGGCTGTCAGTACTGGGAAACTATGTTTCCCTTAGTCTTTGACTATGTTGCCATTTCTTGGTAACTTTTTATCTATGTGCCAAGTACCGTACAGTACCGCGCATAGGGGTCAGTTTTATGGCCCTAGCCCCCCTCTAAGGATTTTTGGGTGTTTGTACATTTGCAATCCCTGTGTCACTCCGCTGTGGCGACTGTCGCTTTAAGTGTCTGCAGACCTGCCCCACCGTATCCTGAGACGTACTGCACCGGAACCATCCTTCTCCTTTCTTTGAGAGATGAGAAAAGGCTACTGTCCCTCCACGGACGATCGTCCCTTCTCGCAGCCGCTGAGAGCCAGAGCATCCTGTAACTGCACGGGTGAAACCTACTAGCGAAGTGGACTAAACTGGGAAAGTTTGGTTCGGACTGTGTCGTTGGTCGGTGAGTACTTGCATCACTTACCGGTGGCCCCCTAGCACATCCATCTGTTTTTATGTATTATGATTCCTCTTTTGGAGGCTTCACGGGTCTGAGTTGAAAAGGGCAGGTCTCACTGACTTTCTCCTCCGTTTGAATTGCCGGTCCAGTGTAGCAGTTTCCTTGTGCGTTTCGGCCTTGCTCAAAGTGTGCTCTCGTGCTGCGCCTTTTATCCCTGTGGGGGAAGGGAAAGGGCCGTCAGGTGTGCATAGTTATAGTCAATTGCCTGACTCTGCCTGACCATTGTGTTGGGACATGTCAGGTAAACGGCTCTGGTGTTAGTTCGTTGTCTTTCACAGTGTAGGAAAGTGATCATGTCCGAAAAGGGGTGGCGGTAGAGCTTCTAAGTATCCTACGCGATAGGATGGGGAAAAGGGGTTAGAAAGAGGGGGGTAACGTGTCTGGCCTGTAAGTGTCCCACTTCCACTCCCCGA
Source organism: Ambystoma mexicanum (assembly GCF_040938575.1). NCBI lineage: Eukaryota > Metazoa > Chordata > Amphibia > Caudata > Ambystomatidae > Ambystoma > Ambystoma mexicanum. The sequence continues at coordinate 961,322,724 of NC_090941.1, read as the reverse complement.
AGACCCCCATCGAGGTGATCCTCCTCCACTGGTTCACACCCAGGAACTGGATTCAATAGTGATGGCCGTGTCCTGGCCACCTGGTTGTTAGATCTCCGGGGTCCAGCGGGTGAGACACCTTCAGGTTTCTCACATAACATGCAGTGTCTGCCATGGGTGGCGTGCAGGCGCTGTGTTCTCAGAAGTAGTTCTGTATAAGTTCCTGGTGGGCTGCACACCCATCCCTGTCATCCATGTGATGGTGTATTTGCATGTCTGCAGCTGCATCCACGCCACTGTCATTATCATCCACCGGAGGCATGTCCGGTGGCAGGGGGGTGTTCTGCCAGATGCACATACTGTGCAACATGCCCAGGCCAGGACTATTTTTCCCATTTTCACTGGCCTGTACATCGGTGCCCCATCGGAGCAGTGATGGCAACAAAGCCGTGCCTTCAACAGTCCACGGGTGTGCTCAATTGTCACCCTTGTTCTGATGTGAGCACGATTGCATGCGGTTTCCTGGTGGTTCTGCGGATGCCTCACAGAGGTCAATAGCCATGGTAGTACGGGGTAGCCGGAGTCACCTGGATGGAAATGGACACAGTGTGGGCCATATTATTGAGGTGACTGGACAGTGCATGCTGTGGATGTGTGACACATGCATCTGGGTCTGTTCGCTTGCAGGCCATCAATCACCTTGCTGCACCCTATGACAGGTAATTCTGGGCAGGTAATGTGCAGGATCTGACTCCGAAGGATGGGTTGATGGTGATGGGTGGGGCAGAGTGAGGATATGCTGTGCTTTGTGACATGGGAGTGATGCATTCTGGTACCTGTGGTGCATTACATGTGCCTGTCCTTCCGTGCCCAGATTGTGCTGGTATGTTCTTCCGTTGATTCATGTGGTACATACCAGTCGTTGCCACCCACTCTTGTCTGCAGAATGTGTCCCTGCGTTTGCATGGCGTCTGGGGCCATGCACTGGTGACAGTGAACATCCCCATGCCCTGGTGCACATGCAATATGGTGTGTGTGTTGATCCTTTGACTCCTCTAATAGCCAGGTCTGTTGTCTGCCGTAACACAACTTGTACCCAGTCAGCGTGCTGTTGCACAGGACCATGGAGTCATGTGTTGATCCTGGCAAGTGTGCGCAGCAGTGTGCGATGGTTAGGTCTGCATCACAGACGACCTGCACATTCATAGAGTGGTATAGCTTTCTGTTCCGATACACCTCCTCTGGTGTGGGCAGCCACTAGCTCTGTGTGTGCAGTCCACTGTTCCCAATACATTACGTATGCCTGCAAGGGCATTGAAGCGGACCTTGGTGGCGTGCCTGTGCCGTTGGTAGGCGATGTGCTGGGACACATGACCCAGGAGGGAATCCAGGACCTGCACAAGCACAATTGAAAATGCTGGCTGGGAGATGCCATGCAGCTCCCCGGCTATGTTTTGGAATGTGCCTGTGAAATGCAGCACAGACACCACCTTCAACGGGAGGGGTTATGGCAGTACGGATGCCAAGGCTGCGCTGGATGTCGTCCTGGGTGAGGTCTCCTATTGCAAGGATGGTCTCCCTGTTCAGGCAATAACATGTTTGGATACGCCTGTCAGTCAGGGACCAGGGTGTGGCCCTTGTCGGGGATATAGGTGCATGCCTCCGGGTCACTACTTGCTGCCCATTGTTACTGTGCATTCTCCTTCTCATCCTCCTCCACTGCCTGTCGGCCTGTTGCCACTGTTGCACCTCCTGCTCATAGAGCTCCACCCCTGCATGCAGCACCTCCATATCCATGACTGCTGCCGCGAGTGGCAGCATGGTTGTGTTGGAAGGTGTGTGTAGTGTGGGTTTGGTCCTTTTTAGCAGCCGCTGTGCTCATTGTGTGCAACTGTGTCAATTGGATGCACCTGTGGCCTGCTCCTCCACACCTGGGCCTGGTTACCGCCTGCTCCTTGGTGCTGGAGTTTCTGGCATGGTTTTCCTAGTGGCACTGCTATTTTTGTGCAAGTGTTTCTGAGAAATCCGCTGTTGTAATGTCTTCTTTCCGCGGTGCCAGTGTTTCTGACACTGCTCCACGAGGTTTCCGCTGTTTTTATTTAGCAGTGCTACTGGCAACGGTAGCACAGTGTACGCTGTTGCTGGCACTGTTATTGCCAGAATTCCCTCTCGTAGTGCTTCAGTCTGGAATGAGTGCTAGTAATCGGAATTACCGGCACGTTGTTTCCGGACCGCCACTCTTGTAATGAGTGTAATGCACTTCATCTTGTATTTCTCACATCTGAGGAGATTGTTATTGGGGAAACAAAATGTTTCCTTGTATGGAAGAATTTTTCGTTGTATGTACTTTATATTTTTTCTGGTATCTGTGTATTGAGCATTCTTTTCACAAGTGATGATTTATGTGTCTATGGCGATTCTGTTTACCATTGAGTTTTGTATTAATGCTGATTTCGTTTATTTGTTGTTTGTTGTATATTGTTCCAACCATTACACAAGCTTGTGATGCTTTTTTATTGTTAGCCCGGTGTTTAAGGTTGTCAATGGGGCACACATACCTGTTGGTTTCAGAACGTGAAAAGTGGATGCCAGAACAGCAATATATATGGCATGCACATCAAATAAAGAAAGAAAAAAGCTCAAAGTAGTGTTAAACAACATTTTTATCACAGGAGTTAATATGCAGAAGATTACATGTGCCCTATATTGTGAACCTGTTTGACAAGGTGGAAGGTCGGTTGACAAACCTTATAGCTGCGGTTGTTTGAATTTGTAATCTTATATTTTGTTTTTCATTTTTTTATGTTTATCTGATGCTGCTTGATGCAGGGATGGGTAACACACAGCCATATGTTACTGTAACAATAGTTTGAGTTTCGGAAGGTTCATACCTATGCATGCGCTTCAGAAAGTAAAGTATATAGTGAGCATGTAGGTTTCGTTTATTTAAAGCATGAACCAAGAACTAGTTCCAATTGATTTTCACAAACGCTTGAGCAGTTTTCAGTGAGACTGTTAGTATGTGACTTGCATATATTAACGCAATTTTTTTATATCGACATATACTGTTGTTACTGACTCCTGTTCTTGGCAATATAAAAAAAAAGTGATTGCCAACTGCGAGGCCAACAGTTTTGCCTGTCTGGGCTTTGTCAAGGCAGGTTAGTTATATATCACACTGAACAATTTTTCCGAGACATTCACATTTATACATTCCTTATATGACCTAACATGGTTAACATGGGATCATGTGAGTTTCTATAATGATGGAGCATGTATGCGTTAGAGCAGACGAGTGCGTAGAGCATGCAGAGCACCTAGAGCATGCAGAGCGGATGAGTGCTTAGAGCGGATGAGTGCTTAGAGCGGATGACTACGTAAAGCCGTTGAGTGCCTAGGGCGGACGTAACGGGTGAAGTTTGTGGATGGAAAGGGTGACGTATGTAGATAGAACGAGTGATGTATGTCGACGGAACGGCTGACGTATGTGGATGGAATGGGTGTCGTATGTGGATGGAACGAGTGACGCATGTGGATGAAACGGGTGAAATATGTGGATGGAAGGGGTGAACTATGTGGATGGAACGGATTAAGTATGTGGAAAGTACTGGTGGAATATGTGAAAGGTACCGGGAAGTATGTGGATGGTACGGGTGAAATACGTGGATCGAGTGCATAAAACAACCTAGAAATACACTGAACGGACTGGAGTGCGTGGAGCGGACTGGAGTGTGTGGAGCGGACTGGAGTGCATAGAATTGCGCGACTTACATAGAATGGTATGGAATGCATGGAACGCTTGAAGAGCATGTAACCCACCATATCACATCACCACGCTTACTCTCTTCTTTACACCACCATTCAAATAGAACACAGAGATACTATGAAACCATTCGGTATAACTGTTCTCATACCAACATCTTCCACATACTCCCCATCACTCTAACTAAACACTGCTGGTTACACACCCCCCAGCCAGGCGTTCTCCTCAGGCCTAACGCAGTCACAATCGGTCTGGATAAATCCTGCCAGAATGAACACATACTCTTGATCTTTCAACCACCACACCTACCCCTATGAAGCAGCTAGTAAACGAATACCACACCAGCTGCACACCCCCCTCTCTCTCGCCCCCCCCAACCCACCCACCCTCCTCTCTCTCTCTCGGCCTCCCCGACCCTCCTCTCTCTCTCTCGGCCCCCCCGACCCTCCCTAAACCCCTCCCACCCACCCTCCTCTCTCTCGGCCCCCCCCCTCCCACCCACCCTCCTCTCTCTCGGCCCCCCCCCTCCCACCCACCCTCCTCTCTCTCGGCCCCCCCCCTCCCACCCACCCTCCTCTCTCTCGGCCCCCCCCCTCCCACCCACCCTCCTCTCTCTCGGCCCCCCCCCTCCCACCCACCCTCCTCTCTCTCGGCCCCCCCCTCCCACCCACCCTCCTCTCTCTCGGCCCCCCCCTCCCACCCACCCTCCTCTCTCTCGGCCCCCCCCTCCCACCCACCCTCCTCTCTCTCGGCCCCCCCCTCCCACCCACCCTCCTCTCTCTCGGCCCCCCCCTCCCACCCACCCTCCTCTCTCTCGGCCCCCCCCTCCCACCCACCCTCCTCTCTCTCGGCCCCCCCCTCCCACCCACCCTCCTCTCTCTCGGCCCCCCCCTCCCACCCACCCTCCTCTCTCTCGGCCCCCCCCTCCCACCCACCCTCCTCTCTCTCGGCCCCCCCCTCCCACCCACCCTCCTCTCTCTCGGCCCCCCCCTCCCACCCACCCTCCTCTCTCTCGGCCCCCCCCTCCCACCCACCCTCCTCTCTCTCGGCCCCCCCCTCCCACCCACCCTCCTCTCTCTCGGCCCCCCCCTCCCACCCACCCTCCTCTCTCTCGGCCCCCCCCTCCCACCCACCCTCCTCTCTCTCGCCCCCCCCCTCCCACCCACCCTCCTCTCTCTCGCCCCCCCCCCTCCCACCCACCCTCCTCTCTCTCGCCCCCCCCCCTCCCACCCACCCTCCTCTCTCTCGCCCCCCCCCTCCCACCCACCCTCCTCTCTCTCGCCCCCCCCCTCCCACCCTCCTCTCTCTCGCCCCCCCCCTCCCACCCACCCACCCTCCTCTCTCTCGCCCCCCCCCTCCCACCCACCCACCCTCCTCTCTCTCGCCCCCCCCCCTCCCACCCACCCTCCTCTCTCTCGCCCCCCCCCCTCCCACCCACCCTCCTCTCTCTCGCCCCCCCCCCTCCCACCCACCCTCCTCTCTCTCGCCCCCCCCCCTCCCACCCACCCTCCTCTCTCTCGCCCCCCCCCCTCCCACCCACCCTCCTCTCTCTCGGCCCCCCCCCCTCCCACCCACCCTCCTCTCTCTCGGCCCCCCCCCCTCCCACCCACCCTCCTCTCTCTCGGCCCCCCCCCTCCCACCCACCCTCCTCTCTCTCGGCCCCCCCCTCCCACCCACCCTCCTCTCTCTCGGCCCCCCCCCCTCCCACCCACCCTCCTCTCTCTCGGCCCCCCCCCCCTCCCACCCACCCTCCTCTCTCTCGGCCCCCCCCCTCCCTCCCTCCCACCCTCCTCTCTCTCGGCCCCCCCTCCCCCCCACCCACCCTCCTCTCTCTCGGCCCCCCCTCCCCCCCACCCACCCTCCTCTCTCTCGGCCCCCCCTCCCCCCCACCCACCCTCCTCTCTCTCGGCCCCCCCTCCCCCCCACCCACCCTCCTCTCTCTCGGCCCCCCCTCCCCCCCACCCACCCTCCTCTCTCTCGGCCCCCCCCCCCACCCACCCTCCTCTCTCTCGGCCCCCCCCCCCACCCACCCTCCTCTCTCTCGGCCCCCCCCCCACCCACCCTCCTCTCTCTCGGCCCCCCCCCCCCACCCACCCTCCTCTCTCTCGGCCCCCCCCCCCCACCCACCCTCCTCTCTCTCTGCCCCCCCCCCCCCACCCACCCTCCTCTCTCTCTGCCCCCCCCCCCCCACCCACCCTCCTCTCTCTCTGCCCCCCCCACCCACCCTCCTCTCTCTCTGCCCCCCCCCACCCACCCTCCTCTCTCTCTGCCCCCCCCCCACCCACCCTCCTCTCTCTCTGCCCCCAAAAACCAACCCACCCTACCACCCACCCTCCTCTCTCTCTCGGCCCCCCCACCCTCCCTCCCACCCACCCACCCTCCTCTCTCTCTCGGCCCCCACCCTCCTCTCTCTCGCCCCCCCCCCACCCTCCCACCCACCCTCCTCTCTCTCGGCTCCCCCCCCCCCCCCCACCCTCCCACCCACCCTCCTCTCTCTCGGCTCCACCCACCCTCCTCTCTCTCGGCTCCCCCCACCCTCCCACCCACCCTCCTCTCTCGGCTCCCCCCGCCCTCCCACCCACCCTCCTCTCTCGGCCCCCCCCCCCACCCTCCCACCCACGCTCCTCTCTCGGCCCCCCCACCCTCCCACCCACCCTCCTCTCTCGGCCCCCCCCACCCTCCCACCCACCCTCCTCTCTCGGCCCCCCCCACCCTCCCACCCACCCTCCTCTCTCGGCCCCCCCCACCCTCCCACCCACCCTCCTCTCTCGGCCCCCCCCACCCTCCCACCCACCCTCCTCTCTCGGCCCCCCCCACCCTCCCACCCACCCTCCTCTCTCGGCCCCCCCCACCCTCCCACCCACCCTCCTCTCTCGGCCCCCCCCACCCTCCCACCCACCCTCCTCTCTCGGCCCCCCCCACCCTCCCACCCACCCTCCTCTCTCGGCCCCCCCCACCCTCCCACCCACCCTCCTCTCTCGGCCCCCCCCACCCTCCCACCCACCCTCCTCTCTCGGCCCCCCCACCCTCCCACCCACCCTCCTCTCTCGGCCCCCCCACCCTCCCACCCACCCTCCTCTCTCTCTCTCGGCCCCCCCACCCTCCCACCCGCCTCTCTCTCTCTCTCTCGGCCCCCCCACCCTCCCACCCGCCTCTCTCTCTCTCTCTCGGCCCCCCCACCCTCCCACCCGCCTCTCTCTCTCTCTCTCGGCCCCCCCACCCTCCCACCCGCCTCTCTCTCTCTCTCTCGGCCCCCCCACCCTCCCACCCGCCTCTCTCTCTCTCTCTCGGCCCCCCCACCCTCCCACCCGCCTCTCTCTCTCTCTCGGCCCCCCCACCCTCCCACCCACCCTCCTCTCTCTCTCTCGGCCCCCACCCACCCTCCTCTCTCTCGGCCCCCCCCACCCTCCTCTCTCTCGGCCCCCACCCTCCCACCCACCCTCCTCTCTCTCGGCCCCCCCCCCACCCTCCCACCCACCCTCGTCTCTCTCGGCCCCCTCCCACCCACCCTCCTCTCTCTCTTTCTCGGCCCCCCCACCCTCCCACCCACCCTCCTCTCTCTCGGCCCCCACCCACCCTCCTCTCTCTCGGCCCCCCCCCACCCTCCTCTCTCTCGGCCCCCCCCCACCCTCCCACCCACCCTCCTCTCTCTCGGCCCCCCCCCCACCCTCCCACCCACCCTCCTCTCTCTCGGCCCCCCCCACCCTCCCACCCACCCTCCTCTCTCTCGGCCCCCCCACCCTCCCACCCACCCTCCTCTCTCTCGCCCCCCCCTCCCTCCCACCCACAATAACATCCTCCTTTCATACTTTGTACTATCCTCCTTGCACTCTGGAGCCTGTAAATGCAAAATAAGAACAGCAGTAAATACCAAAACGATTGTCTTTTCCAATTCTTGTTAATATATCTTTGTCTAGTGAAGTGTAGTTAAGTATAGAAAGTCTAAGGAAATTGCAGTTCCCAGAGCCACCAATAATAATCAGCTTATTCAGCAATATTCTAGTATTTTTTGAATGATCTGTTTAGTGAAGGGCTTAGAGCCATCACCAGCTATTTTTGTCTCGGTCTGTCATTTGGTCATTCTGCTTGCCCAAAAATGCTCTATAAAAAAGAAATTGCTTTTTCTTTCAGACAATCCCTCAGTATTCCATACCTTGCCACTCCAGCTCAAATGTGGTAGTGGAACCCAGTGGACTCTTGGAGCTCAATAATTTCACCAGCCAGCGTATTGCTGATGAAGAGACCGCAATGGAGCAAGACGTGGACAGCAGCGCAGAGGAAGGCACAGAGCCCAGCCCTTCTCAAACATCAGTTTAACGCGGCGTGAAGAAGACATTGAGCTCTCAAAGCACACCCCTGTTACACATACATGTCCACTATTTTCATTCTACAATTGTTATCTGAGCCTAATGGTGTATGGTTAGCAAACATCTGAAAAGTCATAAAAACGAAATGTACATCTTTATAGGGCAATCCCACCAGAAGAGCTGTTGGATCACAGAGAAGGATCCACCCCGTCACCTCTTTCTGAGTATGGAAAGTTATTCTTCTATTACCGTAACAGCATAGGACTGGAGTTCAAAATGGCATGGGAGTTGTAAGTTAGTGGTGTTGCTTTTTCATATACGTGAGCAGCGTGCAGTCCAGAGTCTAGAGTGTTACTTTATGGTGGAATTAAGAAGAGACCAATGCACTGACCCTGTGGCTTGACAACCAATCTAGCTTGTTAAGGTTGACATCCTTTCTACCACTCATATGTCTTTTCCATAATTGTATTTTGTGTGCAGGTCACCACGAGATGAAGTTGTTTATTTGGGCACTTTTTGTAAAAAGCTGTTATCCATGTACCATATTTCTATGTTAAATTATTGCACATTTGTCGACTGTTGATCTCATCGTTGTTACTCTGAAGTGAAAATAGTTAGATCGGTGAGGTTATGATGTTATTAATAGTGTTGTGGGCACATGTGACTTGAGTGTTTAACCTGCCTCCTTAACCTATATTTGAACCAGTTCAGAGGTCCCTACTGCATCTATACGAGGATAGGCGAGGACAAATTGGCCTCATGCATTTTTTGGTCAAAGTTGCAAGATTTCTACAGCTTACTACTGGTAACGGTGGGACAATATCAGTTTTAATTCTTTCCCTAAAATAAAACTGCCAAATTATGAATTTCTTTTACAGGAATATCACATGTGTTCATCTTGTTTTTAGTACGGTGCAGTTGATCAATTTGTGGTTAACAAACGACGACTTTGGTACCCTTCATGGCAGAACTATTCTTAGGCAAACTTAATGCTATTTCTAATACATGGCCTCTTCCCCGAGCACTGCTCAGCAAAATGATATTCAGAGGAAACGAACCATTCACTCTTAAATTCATCACATGTACCTCTTCCTAGTAAAAGTCCTTTCCTTTGCGTCTGATCGAAGCCTAATCAGTGTTGCCATGCTAAAAGATGTTCTCGGCACCTCTCAGTGTGATTGAATATAGCTGAAACCCTTCAGAGAGTAATCCCATGCATCTATTGCTGCAGTCGGGACCTTTGGGTCACCACCACTGTTTTCCATATCATACTTGTGCAACAGGTTTTCTAACATTAAAACCCTTTATGTGTATTCAGCACAAGAAAGGTTGCCCTCATACTCGTTCTCTGCAAGGCTGGCCTCAAATATTTGGATAGGCTCTTTTTTTTTTTATTCGTTGCTGTTCTTGTTTACTGTTTCCATTTGTACATATTGTTTACATAATTCTATGGACAAAACATGGAGTGCAAGTTATTAAATTTAGTTAACCTTGTATTTGCATAATTTACATTAAACTTTGTGTATCATCAGTTCGAAATATCAGAAAGCACATTTGCTATCCCTTACCTGAGTGCATTATCCCAACGTTGGTGTAGTTAGTTCATACGGCGAGGAGGGAAGATCACTGACTTCATGATTACAAGGACTCTTAGTGCATTACACCACCCTCCATTGCTTCCCTCTCTGCAGCCATCAACCACTCTGCTGTGTGCAACCGAGGATGCTTCGTGGGCCAGGCAAGTTATTTGTATTAAAAGCTACTCAATGCAGAGCTTCCCAGGCCTCTACCTTGAAGCCTCTTTGCAGCAATCCATATTTCATTTACATTGTTTCAAAAATTCAAACCTTGACGATTCTGAATAATATGACAGCAGGGACTGTCCTGCTTTTTTTGTTCTTTCTTTCAGTGCCCTTTACACAGGATACTTCAATAGCTGTAGCCATTGACGATATTATTTCATGTATTGCTATTAAAAGTCGGTTATTGCAACCTGAACTCTTTCGAATTTGAAGAAAATACATGCAACAGGAGGTAGATACCACGGATCACCTGAGTGTAAAGTAAATCCCTCAATCTGTCTCTTACTTTTTGTCTCCTTAACACCTGCTTCCTTGCCCCCTTTGTGGAACTGAAACTGTTTGTCTGGCCTCCTTCGAAGAACAGCACTAAGGGCACCATTGAGGTGCGGAATGCTTATCAGCTGTTTGGGGGAAGTGATTTCATGAGCCCAGACTACTCTAATCTCTGTATGCATGGAATGGCAATCAATGCCAGTCCCAGAACTGTAGGGTGCTGCAGTGTTGGATTGGGTAAATACAAGGCATATATTTCTGTAATCCTCAGTACTTCTGGTCTAATTATAAAGTCAACAAATCTTGCTTTGTGCATATACATATTTTCTTTTTGCCGGTCATTTAGCTAAAAGTGGCTTTGAAGTTGACACTTCCGAAGGCTATTAATGGACCACTGAGGCCTAATCGAGGTCTTCCTTTTAAAATGTTCTCTGTTGCACAAGGATCCCATTCACACCCCAAAGTTGGCGTCATCCAGTTGATTGAGATTTGGTAGTAATGAAACTTTCAGGTATTATTTTTGTTGTGCGGAACAGAAACCTTTGTACACAGTGGTTCCCCTTGCCATACTTGTATTGGCTCATTCTGTAAAGGGGTCCTTGTAAACATTGTGCTGATAAATATCCCAGCAGCCTTTGTATCAGCAGAAAAGTACAATTTTTAAAGTACTGTTTTTCTCTTCTTTTGGCTTTATAGTGGGAAACTTCCCGTATTGTAATTAACTTATTTTATTCCCCTTTTGGGTTTTTTCATTTTATGGGAAAAAAAGTGTTTTCTGCCGATAAAACCGTATGTCTAGACACTGAAATAATGACGTGTTACACAGGGAAGGATTTTTCCATCGTTCAAGGGAACAGTGACTAGCCAACTCATATCTACGTGCTTTATTTTATAGTGTCTAGGATAAAGAATCGACAGCCCTCCCTACAACAGATACAGACCTATTTTCCAAAGCTGCTCGTGAGACGTTTTCTGATTTGAACCTATTGTTTGCTTTATAACCAGCGGACAATGGAGCATCACTATTGTGTGTGTGGATTTACACATAAGGCAGTGTGCTTCAAGCACTAAAATGTGCCTAATTCGGTTGATGAATCACAGCACTTAGCAATTCCTCAGCTAAGATCTTTCTCGTTTGATTAACTGTGTTTAGAATCCCAGGGTTAAGAGCTCTAGATAGGGTATTAAAGACAAACAAAATCGCATCTACTTTGCGAAGGAAAGGACGAGTTTGGATGAACCTTTACTACAGTGTTAATGCAAAGTTGCGTTTACCAAGGTCAATGGTGTGCAAACAATATAAGTGCATCACTAATGCATGCTTACCACACTGTGAGCGACAGGAAGAATGCATTAACAAACACCTTTAACCACACAGTGCATTCCTCTCTGGGAGGCCCAGGTCCTTTCCTTGCTAGAGAAGTTGGGATCCTGTTTTTGGATCAGGGGTGTAATGAGTGCACGATTGTGCGGAAGTCCTCCATTTAGAATTCTGAATTGTCTTTTTGGTCTATTTAGGGGGCACTGCTGCACTTCAATCAAATATCTGCTTCTACCAATGAAATGCGTTCATCATTTCATAGTTTGTTTAAATATGAATTAGTACACCTGCAAAACTTGCCCTAAAAGATTGCTGGTGAGATGAAAGCTTGGTATGTGCTATTTAACCTTTGAGGATTTTTAGGACATTCTCTTCTGTTGTAATGTTAGAATAGTACATTACTTGTCACACTAAAGCTTCCTTTGCCTGTGTTTCAATCTACCTTCTGTGCCTGTGTGCTGTTGGTTTACATTGCAGTGGTAGGCAGTACCATATTAACTCATTTAAATGTTGGGGTCTTGAAAGACCTAAATAGCAAGAGTTACAGATTTGCACTTATCCTGAGGTTTTCTGAGCGACAGAGGGGGTTAGTGGGCTACGGACCAGATCCTTTGGCACCCTTTCCACTCCATTTCCTAGGAGGGATTAAGGTGTGCATGGGTTGTGTGTGTGAGGGCGTGTGTTGTGTGTGTGTGTCCATTAGGAGTATGACATTGGACCTCTTTTTTCAAGACATTTATATATCCATCGGTCACTGGAGGATTAAATATTCACATTGTTGCTAAAAACGTTCCCTTTAAATAGGGTTCCCCAAGGTAGGGAGAGTTGGAGACCAGGGTCCTTCAAGATAGTTGCTCATATTAAGTTGTTGATTATACTAGTGCATGATTACATTATTAGCATTTCTGTACATTTTGGACCTTGGTTTCCATGTATATGTTTGCTTTGCAAAATGAGTTCCATCTTCCCATTTTGTGTTGTGCCCTCTGAGAATGTCTCTCCTATTTATGATTTATAAATATCTTCATGTGACATAATTTCCTTTATGTACTGATGTTTTCAAAATATTTCAAAATACACTGCCAGCATTGGAGTTTCTAATTAGGCCACACTTAACCCTTCACTGGCATATTTAAGGCTGATTTATTGAAGCTACCAAGAAGAGGATAAAACATGTAGAATGTTTTCAGACACTAGGTTTACGTTTCACTTTTGTAATTGTAAATAAGAATTTTGTTCCACTGTTTTCTGTACAGACCTTGCGTGTATTTATAAAATATTTGTATATTTTTTGAAAATGCCAGTTTGTATTTTGGTGCTGAAGTTGCTACAACCTGGATTCATAAGATGTCTCCAGCGATGCAACCTTTTGCCTCGATGTACATATTTTACATTCCTCCTTTGATCTACTGTTTAAGTTGGAATTGCAATAAAATTGCATTATGTTTGAAGCTCTTAAAAGGTTCCACAATGGTAAAAAGTTGATGAAGTTTTCCAGTTATCAGTGAAAATGATAATGGCTGGACTGAGGGAAGGCAACTTTGCTGGGATTGCGATGTTTGATGGGATCTAATGGCCATTATCAGTTACTTGACTGATGAAGTCGATGTTCTTTACTTTCCATAAAATGCACCTTTGCTAAAGATCTTACAATTTTACCAAAATGTACCTTTAATAAGTTGATCGAGTGCTGTATGCATACATACAGAATTGTTATCCAACAAAATGTCCGTTATGTATATATGTTCTAATGTTTTTAAAATCTTCAAGTTAACTAAATAGTGTAAAATAGCTGTTATTGTCAAACTCTGTTTCATAAGGTTTTGAGTATGTGCTACTTACAGAAGTAGCTTGCCAGAAGCCAAGAAGCTGAGGGATTTTGGTAGATTTGTCCTACCTGTATAGAAACTTGGTTATACCCAAGAATGGCACAAAAGACATACATGGAATGTGGAAGCATTTTTATGTATGTGCGTATGTATATATAAATATGTATATGTTTAAGTTAAACACAGTAGCAGTGTACCATATTTGTTTTGGTCAGCTGTGTATTACAAACCTGGTCCAAGACTGTTTTTTTTCCAGTTATTTAAAATGTCACTAGAAAGTTTGTTATAGAAATTTCCTAGTAAAGGTGCATTGCAACTCCATCTTTGTAAACTTGCAAATTGTAATGAGGCAAAGTGGGAGGGACATACAATTGCAGTCAAAGTGTACATATGCAATTTTGATACTTTAATAAAAGTACTTAGTTAATTTGTATCTTCCTTCAGATTTCAGAACAATAAAATTCAGTCTGTTACTCCTTTTTTTTACACTGTCTTTTTCTTTGCCTTGTTTAAACTATAATCTTTGTAAAGAAACAATATTGGTCAAAATCTTGATTTTCAGTATTTATGTCCAGTTTTCACTTTTTAATTAGCTTTGGACTATTAGTTACATTGCATGTATTAAGCAGAAAAGTTAGCACGTTTTTGTTTTTTTACCATAACTGGGTTTTGATGTCATTGTAGACATAAATGTTTAGATTGTTTAATTTAGAGAAGGGTTGCATCATTTTTGCATTTAGAACTGAAATTGTTAAACTGGATTTAAAGACCCTTTGTTGCACAGGCTCTCTATTTAACAGCTATTGAATTGAAAACGAGAGTTAATGACTTAAGGTAAAAATAATTCTGATAGGATACACGCAAAAACTTTCCATAAGACCTTTATCTAAAGTTTACAAATGCCCCAACATTAAGCAAGACTGGTAACATACAGGTAATGCTGCGGGAAATAGGATGAATGTAGAATGATTTAATAGCCACTTTGCCAGTGTAGGGTTTTAGTTTACCTCTGTCACACAGAGCTGTTCATTTGAACCTAGAAGTACACAATAGATAGCAAGCCTGAAAAAGATCAGTTTATATTGGGCAACATGTTAGAGATGTAATGCCAAATGAATCACTGTGGTTTTGCCTGTGCTACAAAAACTGTATTCGAACACTTGTATTTTTATAACATTTAGACTTTATTAAAACAACCCTTGCTTGCCAGATGCAGGGAGTACATTCTTAACATATTTTCCATACTAGATGCATCAAGAAAAGGCTTAACTTACAGCGACACATGCTCCCAAATATACCAGCAACTTTTAATCGGGCTGCAGATGTTAAGTGTGCTAACGTCTATTTGATTTCACCTCTATTTGGATTTCAACACCCCAGAATCATTAGAAAGTGCTTCACGATTAGTGTCAGCTGCTTCCCATCATTGTGGAGTGAATCTGAACACCAAATGCACAAAACAGTACTTAAGGAAAATTATTGATCATCCTCAACATTCTACATGCAATACTGCCTGCCTGCAAGGAAGCATTGCATTGAGACAAATTAAATTCATGTAGAAGTAAAATATGAGTCTTGCTAGAAATGTAATAGCCAGCTTAAGGCAACATCCATATGAACATGCTTTTGACCTAAAGTATAATTTTTAGAACCCCCAAGTATATTTGGAATGATAAAGTATAAATACTTCTTGCATACGAACTTTCCACATAGGAGTACTTCAAAATTTAAAGGACAGATTTACAGTATGCAGATTCTGTTTTGAAGTATTTTTTTTTTTGGTAGCAATATACCTCCAACTGTAAGCCATAACAAAAAAAAACTTGTTTGTGTCCCATACACTTAAGGTTTGATAACTCAGAACTCCAGTAGTGAGCATGTTTTGTTTCAAAAAAGGTAGCAGGCGCTCCTCTCCAGAAAGAACATGGCTTGATAACCTGTTCTGGTTTGAGAGTTTGCAGCACACACTTTTTGCTCACTGTACCTTTCACAGATGGGAAATATCCATTTGCATATCAGTCTTTGTTCCGCCCACATGGCCAGTCCAGCACCGAAATGCTATGACAATTCCTCTCCGTTTGTTTGTTTATTTAATATAGCGCAAAACCAAACCTGCAGGTAGCTGGGCGCAAACATTACAAGGATACTTGAGAACTTAGTTACAGTGACACACACAAAAATAGGCAGTAGGACAGTTCAACAACATTACAGTCTGAATATACTTATACAGTTAATGCCAGGTGTCGGAAGCATAAAGAGCTAAGTAACAATCAACCACAGTTTTGTAGTCCCGGTAGGATCCAGTGAAGTTCCTAGATACTAGCAGTGGTAGTCGGAGGTCCCAATGGGGGACAGGTTAACAATGGGCATAGTCGGGAGGTGTCACTCAGGACTAGTTGTTCTAGTAAAAGAGGGTGATCACATTAGATGTCATTAGATCGTATCCATGAAAGAACCTTGCGCCTGAAACTTAGGTAAGGTTGGTCCTTTCTAAGTTCTAAGGGGAGTTTGTTCCAGGTTTGGGCAGCTATGACTGGAAAGCTAGCGCCGCCAGCTGTACTCTTTTTGTATCTAGGCACCATCAAGGTATAAGCGTTAGTCATTCTTGTGGGGCGGTTTGAGATTCTCTTGTTGATTCTGTTTGCTAAATAGGGAGGAGCTATATTGTTGAGGCATTTGGACGTGAGCGAGAGAGTTTTGAGGGTGATCCTGTCTTTAATTTTTTGCCAGTGGATATTCCTTCTGGCGATAGAGACATGGGCTCTGTTAGGAATGTTTAAGGCTACTCTAAGAGCATTATTTTGGAGTTTGGATATACTTGTTAGATCCCGCATATAGGGCATTACAATAGTCCAATCTGGATATGATAAGTGCATTAGCTAAGGTAATACAGCTAGCCTCTGTTAGGAATGGTCTACATGCTCGGATCAGTTTACAAGTATAGGCTGTGGAGGAAGAGTACCAACAGCAACCCCATACACGTGTTTCAGCCTTGTTGGGCCTCATCAGTGAGGTGAAGCTGCGCCATTCTGGGCACAGTGAGCAGGGAGTCCACGTCTGGTTGCCCCCAGGTAACTCAGGGTGACCAACCCCAAGTTCCTTACAAATACTTCAAAAAAGGTAACAGGCTCACCTTTCACAGATGCGAAATATCCATTTGCATATCAGTCTTTATCCCGCCCACTTGGGCAGTCCAGCACCGAAATGCTGTGGCAATTCCTCTCTGAACAAGAGTACCAACAGCAACCCCATACACGTGTTTCAGCCTTGTTGGGCCTCATCTTGTTCAGAGAGGAATTGGCATAGCATTTCAGTGCTGTACTGCCCATGTGGACGGGACAAAGACTGATATGCAAATGGATATTTCCCATCTGTGAAAGGTACAGTGAGCAAAAAGCATGTGCTGCAAACTCTCATCTCAGAACAGATTATCATACCATGTTCTTTCTGGAGAGGAGCGCCTGCTAACTTTTTTGAAATTGTTGTAAGGAACTTGGGGTTGGTCACCCTGAGTTACCTGGGGGCAACCAGAAGTGGACTCCCTGCTCACTGTGCTCAGAGAGGCACAGCTTCACCTCACTGATGAGGCCCAACAAGGCTGAAACACGTGTATGGGGTTGCTGTTGGTACTCTTGTTCAGAGAGGAATTGCCATAGCATTTCAGTGCTGGACTGCCCATGTGGACGGGACAAAGACTGATATGCAAATGGATATTTCCCATCTGTGAAAGGTACAGAGAGCAAAAAGCATGTGCTGCAAACTCTCATCTCAGAACAGGTTATCATGCCATGTTCTTTCTGGAGAGGAGCGCCTGCTACCTTTTTTGAAAATGAGCATGTTTTGTGTTTATATTGGACATGAGAAAGAAATGCAGTGAAGTGTTTCGGGCACGCATGGTCTTATTTCCAAAAGGGTGCTGCCACTGCTGAGGGATTAACAGACATGTCAAGACCCGGAAAAGGGATACAAACAAATTGATATTTCAAAAAGACCCAGTGTTGGGTTGGATTAGGAAAAGGAATTAGTGATTTCTGAATAAATCAGAAGGGCGCAATTCCAGCCGGCTTGAATACAATAGTATGTCAGTCTTTCCCCCACTTTCCTTGGGCTGAGCCTCTTAATTGTCAAAAAATTACTCCCAGGCAACAGGGTTTCATGTGTCCCTTGCACTTCTTTCTTGGCTTGTTTTGCTGAGTTACACAGTCAATGGCTTGGTCAGGATGCTGAGGTCTTAGGTGGACCCCTTTACCTTACAGGATCGAGAGGCACAGAAATTGCTCATTGGTCCCACACTTGGGTCAGGATTTGCCAGAGCTCACTGTGCCCGGTGGGTGTGGGGGGCTTTGAGGGCTTAAGGTATGACATTGGAATGGTGGCAATATTTTCCTCACTTGTAGCCACCACTGGATGGTCAAGTGCTGCTTCCTCATGATACCCTTGTATCCTCTCTTGTGCCCCTCGATTCCATTCTATGTTCTCTTGAATTTAGTTTTTACTGCTCCTCCTCAATGCCCCACAATGATCAAGGCCACTTCTCGTTTCCTTACTACTGTCCCTACCTCCTCTGTTCCAGATGCTTCTAACAGAATGGCTAACCCACCCGCTGTCACCTTAAGTGGTTCTGCTCTCTCATTCTGTCCTCTTTCATTCTCCTCTCCTTCTTTCTCACCATCTTGTCTTCCTCTACAATGTTCGCCTCCTCCAATCTCTACTGCTTACTCTAGGACTTTCCACTCTGCTCCACCTTGCATGCTTTCTTCTACTTTCTTATCATTGCTGCTGCTCTGTTTTCACCTTCCTCTTGCTCGCTCTTTACGCTACTCCTCGGTGGCGCTTACTCCATATCGGCATCACTCACCTCCTTCTAGCAACAACACCCACTTTTGCTCCTGGTTGCTTCACGGATTACATTAAAATCCGTCTGTATCATCCACAAGGCTTTTGGGGGCCGGGGACCACACTATTTGCCACACTCTCTTACTAAATACCCCCCCCTATAGACCTCTGCACTCCTCTGGCTCCAACTCTTTGTGTGTAAAGCGTTTCGTTAAACAGAGGGCAGGAGGTTGATCGCTTTGCTCAGCTGGCTCCCTTCTTTGGAACAGCCTCCCCCTCCCTCTTTGTCTTGAGGAGGACTTTCTTAAATTTCAGAAGCTCTTCGCGACTTTTCTCTTTACCTCCTCCTTCCTTCCCTCTCTCCTCTGCTAATCTCACAGTTGCTTGTTTGGTGTTCTCGGGGCCCTTATGCATCCTCTGGTCCCTGACCTCCCACACCAAATCGCCCCCAGCTTCTGTCTATCCTCAGCACTTGCCTCTGCTTAACCTCCACTCTTGGAGGCTAGCACGTCCTACTTTGCACTTCACCTGTTGCTCACCCATGAGCACCCCAGCACTTATCCCATTCCCCCTCCCTTCTGCAATTGCACGTTCAAAAGGCATAGTAGGTTCCCCCCCCCACTGTTTCTAATATTTTTAATGTATTTCAATTGTTTCTCACCCCCTTGTTTCCTCCCTATTGCCATATGGGCGCTTTGAAACAGTAGTTACTTCCTGTATACGCGCCTAACAAGCAAACTATAAATACATACATTTGGGGTGGCTTATATCATAACACAGACCTATTGCCCAGGTATGCCTAATGTGCTCAACTGTGTTGTAGATTGGTCACCTACATTTGTATTCTTCACAGTTGTTATGTATTTATCTGTGCTTCCCAGCGCAGCTCCATGAAGAGAACCTAGAAGACTGGTGTCTCCCATCTGGCCTGGTAACTGCTGCTGTTGCTTTCCTCCACCGTGGCTGGCAGCCGGTCGCTCCAGTGCCTCTTCTGCTTCCCATGCAGTCTCTCCAAATGTGTGCTGTCTATCGAATGGAAGTGTCTAGTGGTTCTCCGGATATGAAACCATTGTTCAATATTCGTTGGTTGCATTCGAAAAGACCCCGTGGCTGTGAATTCTCTTGCTTCTCTCGCTGTCACATGTTAATTTTCTTGTGCACAGGGCCGATGGCAAACTTAACCTGACAAATGGTGTTCAGTGGAAGTTTGTTGTGTTTCAGGCCTCTATTCTGGCAAGTAGCACTGTGATTCAAGCAGACTTGGATGAACAGTGGGTGTTTGGGCAGGTAAGGATTGCCTACATGGATGTGGTCGAATAGATTGTGGGCTGTGGGACATAGGGGGAGTCTTAGGGTGACGCAGTGAATGAATTCCCAATGGTTCTGGAACCTTCTTAGAAACATGGAGGCTGCCTCTTATAATGGAAGGAGTATGGGAAAAACAGCAACTTGGAGGTATGGGGGGGGCTCATTATTTTCCTGCCCAATGGTTGTCCCTTAGTCAACAGATGCCAAATATGATTTCTGACCTGGGCACCTTTGTATTGGTCCTTCTACCCCTTTGGGGTCCTCTTCTCTTTGTCAAACTCTCCATTCCCCTTTTCTGGGGAGTCTTAGGTTCCGGGGGACATATTTTTACTACGGCTGGTGATCGGCATGGTGAACCTCGGGGACCCACTCTTTACTGCCTTTGGGCCCTATAACACAAAGTGAGTTGCAACCTCCATCCCCCATGGTCTTCTCACCACTCAGCCCAAAACATGTCTTTTTGGTACAACCCCTGTTCATCACAATTGCCTTAGCTGAATGTTAACAGAGCGCGTGAAAAGGTACTTCTCACACAAGTGGGTATTGTTAATGTAGTTATTATTGATGCCAAGTGAAACATCATAAGGTACCTCTGCCTTAGCATCTTGTAATAGCAGCAGCTGTATCCCAATGGCTTTCCTCCGTATCCTCAAGTAAGCTCTTACAACAATAAGGTCTATTATATGCTGACATACGAGCTGGAAGCAACTATTTACCATTACATGATAGCTTATGAATGCATTTCTACATCCCTTTGGAAGGAATTACCCTCACACTATAACATGGCCAGTAACTTTCAGTACTGTGCTCCTTAACATTTCCAAATTTCATCAACAATTCATCACCAAACTACACCTTACTGTAGATGGGGCGCCAAATGTAACCCTTGTGCCCCCCTCACAACCCTCAGGATGAGAAACGACAGATGTGCCTCACTCCTAGGCCCATCACCACGAACTTCAATGTATCAAAGGTGTGAGAAACGCTATTCGCTCAGACAACCGTTCAGACCATACTCAATAGATGACATGGACGATATGGAAATGTCATTGATCGAGCAAGTCGACTGACTGCAAGGCCAGAAATCAAAAACGCCATTGCTGACATCACGGCGTAGCCACATTTTACATGAAGTACATATTCATACATTCATGAAGTTACATGAACCTGTTCTAGTTTATTGCATGTAGGCATGAAGCACATGCCTTTGACTCAAGTAGGTATAGGACGAATACACGTGA
Organism: Ambystoma mexicanum; assembly: GCF_040938575.1. Lineage (NCBI taxonomy): Eukaryota > Metazoa > Chordata > Amphibia > Caudata > Ambystomatidae > Ambystoma > Ambystoma mexicanum. The sequence continues at coordinate 961,302,065 of NC_090941.1, read as the reverse complement.
ATATCGTTGGGCCTCATTACAAGTCAGCCGGTCCGGAAACAACAGTGGCGGTAAATCCGCCGCCACTGTTGTTTCCGGACTAGCTGATTCCGAGTCCTGCAGGCGGGAGGTGTCACTCCCGCCAGGTCTGACCTGGCGGAAGTAACACTACCTACCTTCCTGCAGGCGGACATGGAAACACTGGCTCTGTTATAGACTGAACCAGTGTTTCCATGGTCCCAATCCCCATGGAGTCCTATGAGACTCCATGGGAATGGGGCTTAACAGAATTCCACCTCCAGAATTACCGGGTCACCGGGGTTGTAATGCCCCAGTGATTCCGGCAATCACGGAGGCGGAATGGAATTACTGGTCCGTCGGCAGCCTGCTAGTATTTCCAGCACGGCTACCGCCGGACTCGTAATGAGGCCCGCTGTATTCATATCTTTCACCAAAGCTGAAACCGCAAGATGCAAAAAATGCATATACTTAGCTTGTGCATGCTTGTCTGCTATTATTATGGAGAAGCCATAGGGAATAATATAGAAGGTATAGATCTCTTAAATGGATGGCAACGGAGAGATGGACTTCGAGCACATGGAAGAGCTCACACAATCGCTGCAGTAGGAGGCGAGCAGAAACAAGGCACTCAGCCAAGGACAAGTGGAGACGGAAAAGTTCCAGTTACTAGGACAATAGGCCACCTGCAGAAAGTCAGGCTAACATCCTCATAATTATAGGCCAGAGGGCTTCCTTTCATGGTCTCAGGACATGTGACCCAGCCGAACAGGACAATGCCAATTCAACGAAGGCAGACAAAGAGAGCCGTTCCCATTGAACCAGGGGAGAATAAGCTACAAGTGTTGCATCTGGATGATCAACTGAATGCACTCTCACAGTCTTAGGTGATCAGAGAATGGCAACATTAGGGAACACTGCATCACCATGTTCATTCCCATTGCCTTGAAAAGAAACACTCAGGGCCTCATTACGACCCTGGCGGAAGACCATGGTGCTATTAGCACCATGGTCCATTCCGGTAAATTACCGACTCTGTCATGGAGAAAGGGGGAATTACCACCCCATTACAAGGTTGGCGGGGCGGTAATTCCCCCTTCCTCCATGGCCCTTCCCCATTCTTGCCCCATAGGGCTCAATGGGAATGGGGAAGGCGCCAAGTACGGTGCCGCAAATTGCGGCACCGTAATTAGCAACAAGGTCCCTTTGCGGCTCCCTACTTTAACGGCTGGTCTACACCAGCCGTTAAGGTCGGGCCCGCAAAGGGACCTCGTAATTAGGTGCTAATAGGTTAACGGTGCCGCAGCCTTTTACGGCGCCGTTAACCCATTAGCGCCTGGGTTGTAATGAGGCCTTCAGTCTGGTAACTGTGCAGGGTCCCAGGGATGGGAGGATACACTCGGATCAATCCAGATTCACCTTTTACGTGAGGATAATTTGGTGCAAGGGCCAATGGTCTCTCTGCGAACCTGTAACTTTGTAGATTAATACTAGTAGAGGTGGTCTTAGGAGGGGCTCATAGACATAGCTATCCAATCTTAGACCTAACCTATATTTTCTCTTTATGTAGCCTGCCCAAACTGGCAAAAACAAAGAGGTGATGGCTGGAAGCTTTGGAATGATTCTTAACCACTGACATTGCTCTGGGCAACCCGCCAGACCACCGTTCTCCGCCTGCCAAGCCATTACAGAATGGGAAAGACCATATGCTAATCAGACTTGGCCCCACCCCAAAAGGGGCAGTCCAGCCCGAACTGCTAGGTCACATTCCTTCTGCACGAGACCACAAGCATCCCCAAACATGTTTCGCCCTTGTTGGGGCTCATCAGTGAGGAGTAGCTTGGGTCTCTAGGCCCAGCAGGCACGGGACCCACGTCTGGGCATACCCGTCCCACTTGGGTGACATAGCAAAAACAAAGAGGTGATGGCTGGAAGGTTTAGAACAAATCTTAACCACTGGCATTGCTCTGGGCAACCCTCCAGACCACCGTTCTTCGCCTGCCAAGCCATTACAGAGGGGGAAAGACCATATGCAAATCAGATTTGGCCCCACCCCAAAAAGGGGCAGTCCAGCCCGAACTGCTAGGTCACATCCCTTCTGCGCCTTATCAGTGAGGAGTAGCTTGGTTCTCTAGGCCCAGCAGGCACGAGACCCACGTCTGCCTGCCCAAAATGACCAATGTAATCGGCTGATAGGTTTTTAGGTTGGAACCTCCGGGATAAAACTGGGTGACACATGCTTAGAAGACACGATTTCCGGAGGATATTTGTTTTTTCTGGTGTGATTCCTGTCATTTTGTTTGCTAATAAAAATACAGTAACTTTGCCCCATGGCTGAGTCTTCCAATCTTGTGGCGGGCAGTTTTTGATGGGCCCAAGTGTTCTGTGATGATAATTGGGGTAAATGCTAGAGAGCCCCGAACACCTTTACAAAGTGGTAGCAGAGGACGGTTGCTAGGCGTTTTTGGCGAAAAACCGTCTGGTCCCTCCGCATGTCTGAGGGGCTGTGTGCTACCCGCTGTAATTGAACCCCTACAATCACACGTGTGTAAAGAAGTCGACAGGAGCCACCTTTGAAGAGAAATTCCTTCCCACTTATCCTGAGACGCCTATCGGACCGGACGGCACAGTGGCAGGTTGTGGGAGAGCCGGTGTCCGAGGGACCTCAGCAGATCATGGAGTGCAAGTATAGACTCAGCTATAGGGCAAATGGGGGGAAGAAATGTCCATTTGGTGTTTTTTGTTGAAATTTTTGTTTGATGTAAAGATGTCTGTTTGTTAGGCGGTCAGTTTGGGTTGTCAGCTTAGACAGTCAGCTCTGGTTGCAGATGAAAAATCTTTGGAAAAAAGTATAATGGTTTCCTTGTGAGTTAGGCAATTCACCTTGGTTCATGGATGATTAATGGTTTAGCTGGGTATATTGGCTAGCGGAAGAAGCTACCTTATATTGCGGAAGGTGGTTTTCTGTTTTGCCTTGCAGAGGAGCATTTATGTAAGGCAACACTATAGGAAAGGGACCACGAGATTTATTGGATTTTCCTGTTAGGAGACAGGAAGGTGGCTGTATACATGTTATGTTCTGTTCGTTATTGTGTTTGTGGCAGGGCAGAACAGGACACATTTGTTGAAAGCTCGAGGTTTGAAATTTCTTTTATGGTAGTGGTGACATCACTGGTAATGTTGCGCAATAGGACATGAAGTGTACAGGACAAGGTGGAACTTGAGGGGTAGTTTACTGATTGTGAATTGAGAAGTAGTGTTGTGCCATTTGGGTGGAGTTTGAGAAGCCTACGAGTAAAGTTGTATTTTGAGCCTTTAGAGCAGATCAAGCTGCAAGAGGGCCGGTTGGCCTAGCATGCCTATGTTTTTTCTTTTTTGATGTTGAGCCAGAGGCCAGACATGCTAGAGAAAATGTCTGTTGTATTAATTGCAACTGGATGTGTTGAAATCCCTATTCGAGGTCAAGTAAGTATTAATAGAGTGTTATAGAAAGGTGATGAAAGTGAGGGATACACCTCTTCAGCATATGTGCAAGTCCATCCCGCAGTACAAGTACACAAGTATAGCCGGAATGGACTTGCGACACAGATGTCAAGTTGGCAAAACCATGGCCTAAAGACAGAAGTTTTTCCAAATGTGTGCAACAACAAATGGTCACTTATCTGCAGGCAGCCTATAATGGGAATACATTGAGTAATCGATTAGCTATATTAGAGTTATGGAAAAGGTTTCAGAATGAGGAAGGGGACTCGGTTTGCCAGCATTGGATGCTGAGCCAACGGGACACAGGGGACGAGCAACACTCCCGTTGCCCTCCTCCTTCTCAAGCAGATGATGTAGGAACAGCAGTGGAAAGCAAGGGATTTTACCGGATGTGGGAATTAAAAGCAGCAGTGGGATACACCAATCCCACTTTCGCACCTCCAGTGTATAGTGGCAAGAATGCACCGGATGGTGCAAAGCAAGAGAGCAAACAGCGCAAGACAGAAGCAGCAAACGTAGGTAGTGCAGTGAGATGTAATCGAAGCTAAAGGAGAATGACCTGGAGAAAACGAGGCTTAGTGAAGGCCAAGAATTAATAGCATCAAATTAGTCGATAGGCAGACAGATATTGCTTAAACTGGACGTAAAACCAGTCCGCAAGACAGGGCTCGCAGGGAAGGAATTGCTGAGTAGCAAAGACGCAGAGGATGAGCCTAAAGAATGGGCAGAGATAATAGAGGAAGTACAACAAATGGAGAGAGAAGAGAAGGAAGAAAGTGTAAGACTAAAAAAGGAAAGGGAGTGAGCGGAGGCACGAGACAGGGAGGAAAGACGGATCTTGAAGTTATCGCAAGGAGACAAGCAGACAAAGTGTCAGGAATCTGTGGAAAGGCCGAGGACGGCGCTTGGTGCTTGGCAGGAGGAGATAAACTACATTTCCCATTAGGCTTTAGGAAGAGTGTAGTTCTCCTCTATCGCGCGCGGCACCAGCTGCTCATTAGCAGCAACTGTTAAAACCCGCCGCCGCCCGTGCCTCGGTGCAGGTAATTACTGATTATCAGCATAGGCGGCAGCAGTGTAGGAGCAGGCATGTGGGAGCATATCCGACGCCAAAGGACTTATTGAGCTTCCCTTCTCCCCGGGCCTCGACGGTAACGCTGAAGAACACCAGAAAGTCTGTCGCGGGCTGCGGCGGTGAAGCAGTTCTTACTACCCGGTGTTGGGCATCGCTCTTCAGGGTCCGGATGTCCTCGTGAGGCATCCGGGCCATCAGTTAAGTGTTTTTTGGACCTCGGTGCTTACATACTGGGGTTATAATATGTTGATGTTCATGTAGTGATTTATTATCCAATATGCAGTGAGTGTGTGAGGTAACACGCTCTAGGATACACGTCCCACTTGATACACGCCATGTGAGAGGAAACATGTTATAAGAACTCAGGACTGATAAAACAGTGCCCATAAGGGCAGATTATCCTAATGTGTATGTAATTGGAATAAGTCTTTGGAGCCCACTTATCACAAGGGCCTGTTATGTGTTATGTTTGGTCCCAAGACTCTTTTGTGGTTTCATTGTGCCCAACGGGCCATGTGTCTTGTACCTTCATGAAAGGGACAACCCTTGTTTGTGCCATTTGTGTCTAAACCATGTTACGTTCAAGGTCTGTGTTCTAGGAAGACTTGTAAAGCCACCATGGTTATAATTTAGCAGGTTTACTTCAGGAATAAGAGATTAGGCTAGGTGATTTAGAATTACGGTTTCAGGTACAGGAGGATTTGCTGTTGTATGTATTGGTTTGTTATGTTCCCCTCCTTTCCTTTGTGACTCCATCCCCTTTCCCTAACTCCATCTTCCCCCCATTGGCTGCCACGTGGCTCCCTGTGATATACGTTCAGGCGCCCGTGCCAACCACGGTGGGAGGGGTCAATCTATTTGGCTTCTGTGGTTCGGAGGAGGGGATCGAGATCCCTACTCCATATAAGTTTGACACAAAGAGTGGGAAAAGCAACTGTTAATAAAGAAGGAGAAAAGGGGTTTAGAAGTAGAGTGGCTTGTTAAAAAATGCCTACTCAGGGAAGAAGATGGAGACCAGAGCACACAATGGTGTGCCGTTCAATAACTGCAGTGTGGCCATATGGCAGGCTTTAAGGGTGCTATACCCTAACATGTCATACATAAGCATGATCATGGCATGCAAAATGTGTGAGGATGAAGACCCACTTAAATACATTAAACATATTCAAGAGAGATGGCATCTTGAGATGTGGGACAAAACAGTGGGGTTATTTGATCACATATGTTACGGGTTACCTGAACAAGTGCAAAAGCAGCTTAAGAAACTAGTGGGAATGGAGGCTAAGCCTGGCTCACAAATCCAGCTAACCACAGTGCACTATTGCAGGCTAATGCAACATAATGCGAGAAAGAAGTGTGAGGAGAGGAAACGAGAAGAAACGAAGTTAGTGCAGAAGAAATTATCCAAGTATACAATGGAAGAGGCGATGTTGACGAGCGGGGAAGGAGTGGTTGCTTATCAAGTGCAGAACCAACCACAGATTGTGGGGGCGGTGTTGCAGGACACAGGAATATGAATTGGTGTCCGGGAGGACAAGTAGGGATACCTCGAGCAAGAGGGTTAGTAGTCCCAAGGCAGTAGAATGCATGAGGGTTTCCTGGGAGACAGCGAAGACCGATGGGGCATCGCACACAATGCTGGGTGTGCGGCCAAATGGACCATATCCCATGAGTATGTAGATACAAGAGCGATATGTCTCAGAATGGGGGGATGCAGCAACAGCCCACATACCAGACAGAGCAGACTATTATGCCCAAGATCACATGCAAGCACAAATGTACACACTACAACAGACGCATACCCAAGACGCGCAAGTGCAGCCATATCAGCCCATGACGCATTCATTACAGACGCGGGGACACATGCAGCAATCGCAACCAGCACAGCAGGCACCGGTTTAGCAGAACATGATGAACACAACACATGCAGGCTCCATGATGTTGGCTCTCATGCGAAAGCTGGGAGTGGCTGCTATTGTAGGGGGCAATACATTTACTGGGAAGGGGATGTCATTAAATTCACAATAGGATAGCCCACAGGCAGGCTTGTTGTGTTCAATCCTGTCTGTCACGGTAACGGCCAAAAATATTGTAAATAAAAAACCTAAGGGTTGAAATGTCGAACATTTTAACCATTTAGTTTTTATTATAGCGAACAAGGGAAGCAGGGGTTGCAGGGATGTCCCCCCCGCACCCTTGTTTGCTAAATGGAATCAGAGGTGGTGGGGGTATCCCCTGCATCCAAAACAAAGTTTTGAAAAAAGAAAGAAAAGGATGTTACAGTGCTGGTTCCCATCAACGGAAGGGAAGGGAACTGACGCTGGAGGGACTCGGCTACACACACAGCGAAGTGTGCCGCCAAAAGGTAAGTAATGGGGTGGGGAGATCGGGGTATAGAAAGGCCATGTAGTAGCGGGGTGATAATTTCGAATATGAACATTTAGCATGCAAGATTTTCGTCTTTGAAATGTTCCTATTCGAAATAATCACGTACATCTATCTGTCACACCTTATCCGGCTGAGGAACCATGTATAAGGGTGACCATAGGTGGCAGGGCTTTTTCCCTTCTCGTGGATACAGGGGCCAATAGGTCCAGCATCAGGGAGGGGAGATACCCAATGTCAGGTATTGCCATGAATGCACAGGGATTCTCTGGGGTCACGGATTGGGTTCCTTTTGCTGACATATTGCTGCTTTCTGTGGGAGAACACAACCTGACCATGCCACTGTTATATTCTCGACAGACACCAGTAAATATAATGGGTAGAGACATGATGAGCTGATTTAATATGACCATTTCATTTACAGACCAAGGGATAGTTTGATCGACACCAGGGATCCATTACATGAATGTGATGGAACTTATCCAAGCTTACTGTGGCCTAACAGTACAGAGGGGGGTGCCATAGACATGGAACTGTTTTCATATTGGGTAAAAGTATTAATTGCATCGCTCCCACGATACAGGATAGACTGTGAAGCATACCAAATTAATTTCTATTCAGACCACAGGTTCTCTCAGACAAGAAAAAAGGAAAAGTGATCCCAATAGAACTCGAGGCAGTTGTGATAAGGGACGAGAGGATAGAACTGCATGGGACTGATGATACAGGATGATCATGGAGAACTGTAGTTGCAGTGGGAGAAGGATACAGGTTGACTGACGTGACAGATGAGTTATTCTAAGATGACCGATAACAAGGTAGCGTTTCACATAAGCATTACACATTGGGTGGACATACTTTATAGGGAAGTGCCACGGAGAATGGTTGCGAAAACCGCCACCACCATTCCTTGTGGAAGACTTAGGGTGGGTACTCAGTGTTTTATGCACTAATAGTCCCTATGACGGGGGTCTTCTAAAGGCGATAGTTGCAGTAAAGATAAAGCTTAAACCAGGAGCTATCTTGCCAAGGGGCATTGGCTATCGATTGAAGCAGACGAGGGCATCTATGAAACTATTGCCGCATTAGGGAAGCAAGGCATTCTGGTGCCTTCAGAATCACAGTGCAACACTGCAGTGTATCCGGTGAAGAAGGTGACGGGGGGGGGGGGTCATGGCGTTTCATTCAGGATTTGTGCCCATTGAACCAAATTGTTGAAGCAGATTTTCCTTTGACGAATCCAGCGACAATCTTGTGCAGCGTCCCAACGGAAGCTACGTACTTCACAGTAATAGATTTGAAGAACACCTTCTTTTCTATACCACTTCATGAAGAGTCACAGGACTCAACTTTCTTCCTATTTAGGAACTGGAAGTGGAAACACACAAGACTCCCACAAGGGTACTTTCATCTTTAATAGGGTCCTTCAGATGGATCTAGGCAACATACCAATAGCAAGCACAGCCATACAATGGGTGGAAGGCATTTTAATCTGTAGAAAATCAGAAGAACAGTGTCAAAATGACTTAATATATTTGTTGACAGTGTTAGCAGTGTAAGGTTACAAGGTGGACAAGGTAACATTACAATATTGCCAAAGGGAAGTGCTATATATACGACACTTGATATTACAAGAAGGGCGCAAAGTGACTCCAGAACGAGCTGCGGCGATCAGTAGAACGCTGATGCCAAAGACATTGAGAGCAATGCAACTGTTTCTGGGCCTTTGCAATTATTGCAGGGTTTGGGTGTTTGACTATAGCACAGACACCAGACCCTTTTTGAGCGGGCTTAGGGAGGCACAGAGAGGGAATGGTAAGTTGGTATGGACAAATTAAATGACTGAAGTATTCGAAAAGCTGAAGAAAGCAATATGCACAGCTCCTAAAATGGGGATCCCAGACTATTGTTTTTGTCCTCACACTCCAATGGAGTAGTGATGACTGTGGTACTCACACAGAAGACTACCCTAAGGAACAAGCCATTAGCTTATTATAGCGGATGTTTGGACCAAGTAATGAGCAGACATTACCCTTGTGAGCAAGCTCTGGCTGTTGCCACATTCGCAGGAGAGACGTCCGTCAGTATTACCATGGGGTGCAGCACACTTGTTATGTGGAGCTTGTCCTCTTTGCAATTCTTGAAAGACACAAGAGTCTGTTGACCACAAAGCGAGCTTCTGTATATCTCAAACCCAGCGATCAAGGTAGAAGAGGGAGACTATGTACACGACTGTACTACATACATGGAACAGTATGATGACCTTCCCATGGTGGGGGAGAAGCTATTTTAGGGGGTTGAAGTGCTTTATATTGACGGATCGTCGACAATAGACCAGACAACGGAAAATTCACACAGGGACGGCAGTGGTGAGACTCAAAGCAGACGGTACAGCAGAAGTAATAGCCAGCCCGAGATTGCCTTCACATTTGTTTCACAAGCAGCAGAATTAGTGGCTCTCATAATGGCATTAGAAGCAAGGACCAGGAGATTAAAGTGTATTCAGATTCAGCCTATGTGTCATCTACAGTACACTCTGGGCTGTCGGTGGCATAGGAGGGGCTTTAGATGTGCTGACGGCACACTGGTGCAGCATGCTTCCCTAATGGGTTGGCTCATAGACGCACTTGAACTCTCAGCAGCAATAGCAGTCTGAAAGTGCCAGTCCCACCTGAGGGGGGAGGACGCAGTCTCCCGGGGCAACAAAGCAGACGCAGAAGCATAGCGCACAGCCTTTTCCCCTGGAATAACAGACTTCGATACTCCATCAAGCACACTTTAGTGTATGCAATATGATTATAGGGGAAGGATATAATACGTTAACAGCCACGCAGATAATGGAGTTTCAGGGGAGGGCTCCAACAGAGGAGAAGGACCTATGGGTAAGAAGGGGGTGTTTGATGTCTCCCACAGATGCTCTGTGGTGACTAGAAAACACAGGGAAGCTAGTACTCCCAATAGCGTTATTGCAAATTGTGCTCACGCACAACTGCATTATCCCACCCACATGGGTAAAGAGGTATTTGCTGCTCACTATGGGCAAGATTGTTTCTGTCCTAACATCACAGAGCATATAACTGCGTTCATGGAGAATTGTCACATGTACCTGTTGTAACGCTTACCTTATCTCTGCAGGAGCGTAAGTTGCCTGAATATTCTGTGTGCTGCGGCTGCTGGATGGAAAAGAGGTTCTCCCTGTTGTCAACGAGAGAAAAGGGACATGGAATGATTCTAAATGTGGGTCACAATTATATGGCTCTTCCCCCACCCTGCTGTGCTTCCTTCTGCTAATCAGAGTACCCTGTTTCTCCCCTCTCACCTGTGATTTTAGATTATGGAGCTCTCCGTCCTGCTGTCGTGCAGGGGTGCGTTGGTAATGAGACGAAAAGGAATCTCCTGACTGAAGAGTTCGGAAGCGCCTTGAGATGGTAAGTATCTTGATGCTTGAGCTTTGCTGCTTCAGGTTTGTATTGTCATCTCTGGGGGACACTATTGTCTGTGGAGATTGATTCTCTTCATTAATGTCTAAATATCTCTTTCCCTTGCAGGTTTGAAGAGGGGAAAAACCATGCAAAGGAAACACAGGCATTTTCGGAAAACGCCACAAAGTCTTGCTCCTCACGGTAAGTTTGCGCACGCAACAAGGAAGACACACGGTGATACTTGGCTACGTAAGTTGCTGCAGGGTTTAGTTGCGTGGCCAAGCAGTTGGAAAAAAGTCGAGAATGTTCGTAGGTGTCTGTGGTAAGTAAGCGCATAGTTCTTGCTTTCTTACGCGGTCTTTGGTTAAATGTCTTGTATAACAAAATACTGTGTCTTTTAGATTGTCGAAGAGTCGGAGGTCTGAGGCACCGCAGAACCAGGCTGCGGCTGTAAAAGAACGTAGCAGGTCTGTGGCGCGAAACTCGGCGAAGAGCTCCACTTACTGCTGCGGAATTCGTGTCAGGTATGTAGAATCTTCAGTCTTTGGATTTTCTGGTAACTCGATAAGTTTATAACATGAATTTCTCTTGCCTTTACAGGTCTGCGAACAGAGCACCGGTAAGCGATGTGCCGCTGTCAGTGTTAGGAAAGATTTCGTAATTGTAGGTAATTTTCCTTCCATGTGGTAACCCCTAAACTTTTTGCTGTTGTTTTTCACCTTGTTCTTGACTTTGCCAGAGAAGTGCAGCCTTCTGCCGCACTCCTCTGGGCTTTCGCTCCTTTCTTACGGGGAAACTGACATGCCCTTAAGACAGTCAGTACCGGGGAACGCTGTTTCCCGTAGTTTCTTTTATCATGTTTCGGCTTTCGTGCAACATGACACAAGAGGGCACTGTAAGCTAAGTTACAGCTCTCTTGGGTCTCTAGCCTTCTACAGGCCCTAGATACTCGTTTAGGATTGTATCTGATCGGTGCAAGTGATTCAGGGACGGGAATGGTGGCAGCGATCGTTTCTTGTGTTTTGAGCTCCTTTTCGCGTTCCAAGCGCGTTTCTCGCGCTTAACCCAAAATGGTGGCCTGGCTCCAAAAATGGCCAGACCACGAGGCTCCTTTGTCCTGTCCGCTGACCGTCTTGCTCCCTTCACCTTCCCCAGGTCGAGCCAACCCGGGGCCTTCGTTATTTGGGCATGTACTTTCCCGCGAAACACGGATGCTTTCGCGGGCTTCTACATGTCTTGTGTGTGCCTCCCAGGATTTGGGCTGGGATGTCTGGTCCCAATACACATCCTGGGTGCCAGAGAGTCTAGGGTGGTGTGAATGCCTGGGACCACCGTGGTCCGTGATTGGTCCACGAATGGTGTGAGTGTTGATGAGCGGATCTCCCACTGGGTCCCCTCCGTTTTGGCGCGAAGGGAACCGTGGATAAGAGGGGGCTGGAAACACCACTACCATGTCGATCTCCTGAGTTCTCACGAACGAAGGAATACAGGAGCCAAGTATCCTGCAACCAAGAGGCTGGACCGAGGAATCGCTGGTGACCCGCTGAAGGACTTCCCCTCTGCACTGTTGTCGTCTTGTGAAACCCTTTTCACCTTTGATCGAACCAGAAGGCCTGTACTGGTACTTTGACCCTTGGAATAGCGGGAACATCTATTTTCGGCATCTTCACCATCTCCTGCCAGTAAGCCTTCGGAAGCGTCTCTGGGCCATCCAGCTGATTGACCAGCTTACACAGGAGTCTTGCTCTGTAACCGCCGCCAGGTTGTGTAGTATTTCGAGTCCTTGTCACTCTCACATGCTTCGTACACTTGGCGTTCCCAGGTCTGAAGTGAGTAGTGTACATTTGGCTCAGATACACACGGCCGCTCCGTTGCCCTGCTGTGGTAACAAACTGTGCGGGTTCCTTCGATTGGGACGTCTTTTTACTCGACACGACGACGAGGCGTTCCCTGCTCTTCTGAACCTGCCAGCTGCTGAAACTGACGCAGAGAAGCCTGGGTCTGCTTGCATCGGGGACCGGTGAGTAGCATAGCAAGGATCTGGTCGCCCTCCTGCAGGAGCCCATTGCTTTTCCCCGCTGTGTCAAACAGCACCCTTTTCCGTACTCGCGCTCTGCTTCTGCCCACTGTGGAGGCTGCGCTTGAGTCGCGGAACTTGTTCTTCTTCTTTTGTGCACTAAACTGAACTGCCTGATTTCCCTCGAAGAGCTTCTCTTTTTGCCCGTTGGCACCAGCGCGTGCAGGTACTTTTGAGCACAAGGCTCCACTCTTCGCAGGGCTCGGACTTCCATCTAGTTAGGTGCCTCTGAAGGCAAACTGGGTCTAAGCATTATTGCGCACTGCCTGTTTTCCCTCCCTTTTAGGTGGACTACACATTTCGTGCATATAACGCTTGAGACTTGTAGTATTTGTATATATATTGTGTTGATATGGTATGTGTTGGTTTACTTTCGTTATATTGTGATTTTCTCGCTACGGTCATTGTTTTAAAGGCCTTGAAATAAATGTGTATATATTTTTAATATAACAACAGTTTGGAGTAGTTTGTAAGTGATCTTGCTTTGTGTGCTCATTGCGGGCTTTCAGTCACCCTCACCCCTCTTGAGACCTAGTCTTGATCGCCGCGATCGCTACCTTGATTGGTCTGGCTCGTCCAGAGGTTACCCTGTTCCAAGTAATTAGGTTGGCCTTCTGAACTTCTGCGCCACCAGGACAGAGTTCAGAAATCCATCTTAACAGTCAGCTGAGCCAATGCGAAGCATGTGCGAAGGCACGGGCGAGGCTTATAGAGTCCTCCACACCCAACTACTAGTTCCCTCATGCAATTCAGTCTGCGACCCACCCATTAAGTCTCTATGGGTCCCACTGTGGTTCTGGTGCTAAGGAGTATGAGGAATGCCTGGCATGCCATGCTAATAACCATCTAGCCCCGCATGTCTGCACAAAGAATCCTTGCTAGCCTGCATTAAAGGTCCCAGCCCTCCCTCGAGGTGATCATGACAGTTGCCCCCCTACCCCCAGGCCCCTCCTAAGGATGGACCTTCTGGCCCAAGCTTAGTCGGATGATTCTGATGAAACCTTTTAATTAGTCAAAGAGAATGGATGTTATTACTGGGTTCCCAGGTTCTATCCTGTGTGTCTATAGCCTTTCCAATCCACCAGGTAAAACAATTTCCTCCTGACTACCTTAGAATCTAAAATGTCTTTTACTTCAAACTCTGGCTCCCCCTCAATAATCACTGTGTCTGGAGACTCCTGCACTCTGGTTCCCGGACACACCGGCTTCAATAGGGAAACATGAAACACTGGGTGTATCCGCATGTGGGATGGAAGGTTCAGCTTCATAGCTACAGGGTTGATGACTGCTTCAACTGGAAACGGGCCCAAAAATCTTGGTTGGAATTTTCACAGCCCCTTAAGAGCGATGTGCCTAGAAGCTAATCACACCTTGTCCCCCACTTGATAACTTGGAGTGTCTTTTCAGTGTTTGTCAGCAAATCTTTTCTGGCTCTCTTTCGCTGCAGCCAGATGTGCCAAGGATCCTCTTTAGCTCAGTCAATGTTTTCATGTAAGTTCTATACTGCAGACATCTCTAAAAGTTCTGGTGGATCGAAAGCTGAGGTTTGTGGAATGCAACCATTCAAAAGGTAAAAGGGGGTACAACCGGTAGATGCGTGCTCTGGATTGATACAAGCGTACTCTACAATCCAAAGCAGATCCACCCAATTGTTATCCGTTTGATGGAGGAGACATCAGAGATCTTTTTCTAGGGTCTGGTTTGTCCGCTTCGTCTGTCAGTCTGTGGACGATGACTGGTGGACAAACACACCTCAATCTTGACCATCTAACAGCATCTCTTCCAAAACTGGCTGCCTCTATCAGAAACCACAACCAACGGGAAACCATGTAAGCGTACAATGGGCTGCAAGAAGACCTTAGCAAAGACTGATGCCGACGGAATTCCTTTTAGAGCTACGAAGTGGGCCGTCTTGGAAAACAAATCCACCAGGATTGTGTTGTAACCCTAACAAGGCAGCAATTCTGTAATAGAATCAATTTAGATGGTGTGCCATAGGGCTGGTGGAATGGCTAAAGGCTGAAGAAGTCCCGCAGGTTTCTGCTTGGAACATTTATTCTGAGCGCATATTCCGCAAGTCTGAACAAAATCAATGATATCTTTACGCCACGTGGGCCACCAAAACAACCACTTAACTTTGGCTGTGGTCTTAGCAATGCCCGCATGACCCTCCAACAGAGCACCATGATAGTCTGCTAAAACCTGCTCTTGTAGGGCCTGCGTAGGCAGATATAGACGTCCCTGGAAATACAGTAAGCTCTCCTGGATCGAACACTGAGGACCTTTGGACTCACAGGCCTCCAACTCTGTGGTTGTCATACTGAGCCGGATCTTTGTCTTTAAATCTTCTAATGAGAATTCTGTAACACCCACAACTCCCAACATCTTTTCTTCATGAATGATGTTCACCGGACTTGTAGCAACCTAGACATACACCTTCCCCTATGCGTAATAAGGGATCTACCTTGCTGTTGCGCACCCCAGGGCGATACGTGTTAACAAAATCATATTCCGCAAAGAACAGAGCCCAACAGAGCTGCTGTGATAACTGTTCTTTCGCTGATCGCAGATATTGCAGATTCTGATGGTCCGTAAGGACAGTGATAGTGTGCTGAGCTCCTAACAGATGATGTCACCATTCTTTGAATGCATTCTTGATAGCCGATAATTCCTTGTCTGTGTAGGTATAATTTAATTCAGCTGCAGAAAACTTCTTGGACCAAAAGGCCACTGGCTGCAACTGTCCGGAGTCTGGGTTCTTTTGGGACAGTACCGCTCCCATGGCGGCACTAGAAACATCGGTCTCCACCACAAACGGCAGATCAGGTTGAGGATGCCGTAACACTGAGGCCGTTGTGAACCTATTCTTCAATGCCTAGAATGCTTCTTCTGCCTCGACTGTCCAATCAAATTTTCTGTGTTTCCGAAGTAACAACGTAATTGGATGGACAAGTTGAGAGAAACCAGGCACAAAGAGCCGGTAAAAGTTTGTGAATCCCAGGAAACTTTGGACTCCTTTTACCGATGTGGGAGACGGCCAGGTTAGAACTGCTTCCACCTTCCTGTCATCCATCTGAATGACCTGTGGTGATAAAACAAATCCCAGGAATTCCACAGCGGTCACATGGAAAGAGCACTTCTCAAGTTTGACTTACCTTTGATGTTTCCGTAACTTGGTAAGTACCGCTCGAACATGGGAAATGTGTTCCTGGACTGTGATTTAGTAGATCAATTTATCATCAATGTACACCAATGTGCACACGTCTAACAACTCCTCTAGCACGTCGTTCATGAAATTCTGGAAAGCTGCAGGGGCATTGCGCAGGCCAAATTGCATAACTTGATACTCATACAAACCGTACCGGGTGTGGAAGTGGTTTTCCACTCATCACCTTTCTTAACCCGCACGAGATGGAAGGCTCCCCAACGGTCTAACTTGGTAAAAACTTTAGCATGCTTGACTTGTTCCAACAACACCGGGATGAGTGGAAGTGGGGGTCTGTTCTTTACTGTGATCTGATTGAGCGCACGGTAATCTATGCAAGTACGTAGGTCCCCCTCTTTCTTAGGCACGAACAATAGGGGAGAAGCTGCAGGTGATTTCAGGGTCAGATGAAGCCGTTAGCGAGGTACTTATCAAGGTATGCCTTCAAATGTGTGTTTTTTTGTTCAGTCAAGGCATAGATCCGACTGAACAGGGCCTGGAATCCAGTGACAAGATCGATCTGGCAGTCATATGGCGATGCAGTGGTAAAACTTTGGCCTGTTCCTTCTCGAAAACGTCCTGGAAATTGCGATATTCTGGGGGTAGGATCCCCAACAACCTAAGTGTATGGCCCCCTCTTCGTACAGCCTGTACCAGGTTTTCCAAGTCTTTTTCCATACTATAACATGAGTTCTTGCAATCTTCTGCGAAGTTCAAGGTTCTGGCACGCCAATCAATGTGCAGGTTGTGTTCTTCTAACCATGGAATACCCAAAATAAGTTTAAACTGCGGAACAGTGATTAGGTCAAACGAAATCTTTTCTTGATGTCCATCTTAGCAGAGCAAGGTGCAAGCCTCTGTGCACTGTCACTGGTCCCGATATAAGCTGAGTACCGTCTACAGCCGTAACGTTCTCAACCACTGGCTTAGGGTACACAGAAATACCAATCTTGCTTGCGAGTTCGTGATCCATGTAGTTGCCTTCCGCACCGCTATCCACATATGCTTCTAAAGCATGCAGTTTGGAGGGTTAATGGTGGCCAATCAGGATGACCGGTACAACGAAATGAGAGATCTGAGATCCCTTCCTCTGGCTCGACAAGCCAGACATCAGGAGAAACAGAGGGAATCTTCAGTGTCCGTCACACACTGCTTCTTTGTCATTGAGATTTGGAGCACCTCATCCCACAATCATCCAATGTGGTACCCGGGTCCTTCATCGACCAGGACACCTTATTCTGCTTCATGGATGTTTATATCAGCTGCTACCTCAGAGGAGAGTTTTTTTTTTTAGCTATTCTAGAGGCTAATGCACTCCAAACCCATGGTGGGATATTTTAAAACTCTCATCACAGAGATTGTTCCTCAGTCTGTGGCCTATCAGCCTACACGACCTGTTGATACCTTCTCCTGCTGCTTTTAAGGAGACAGTTCCACCTGCTTCTATTGCAGCTCCTCTTCTCCTGTACCTGCATCTACAGCACCCATACAACCATCTACTCCCAATACCTCTTCAGGTTCTACACCAACAGTCCCTGCTCCTTTTCCAATACCAGTTGCCCCTGGACAGAACACAGATGATAATGATGAGTCTCGGGGGAAAGGCTTTCCATATCCGCATGTGGGAGGCAGGTCCAGGATTTCCTGGAGTTACCCTTTCCAGAAGAGATCTCCTCGGAACCAAGTGTTCTCACCGGAGTGCTGTCTTTAAATAAGGAAGACAAGTTAGGAATACATATACAAACGGAAAGCTGTGGAAATCCACTCACTACACCTCAGCTACAAGTAGATAGATGGCAAATGTCACCAATTACAATCAGAAGCATCTATTTTGGCTACAAATCCTCAACCTCAATCCTCAGTAGTTGCAGCAGACTCTCGTATGCCTAGGACTTCAGCTTCTACATAATTTGGAAATCAATCCGAGTCCCCTCTTTCCGAGGAAGAAAACATAATTCAGACTTATTGAACAAAGGTTTATTCAAACAGCATACTGCTATTAACATGGTATCAGCAGCTAATCAACGCTTATAGGTGGAGATCTCAGATGTCCAACAATGGGCCTCATTACGAGTCCGGCGGTAACCGCGGCGATAAAACCACCTGGTTACCGCTGGACTCGTATTACCATTCCGCCTCCGTGATTCCCGGAATTACTGGGGCATTACAACCCCGGTTTTCCGGGAATCACGGAGGCGGAATGGTGTTAATCCCCATTCCCATTGAGTCCTATGGCACTCTATGGGAATGGGGATCATGGAAACACCGGCAGCATCTCGTAATGCTGCCGGTGTTTCCTCGGCCGCCTGCAGGCGGGCGGTGTTAAACCGGCCCGGTCAGACTTGGCGGGAACATCACCTCCCGCCTGCAGGAGTCGGGATCAGGCGGTCCGGAAACAACGGTGGTGGCGGGTTTACCGCCACCGTTATTTCCGGACCGCCTGAGTTATAATGAGGCCCAATATCTGGGTAAAGACTGGATGGGGTTATCTGTACTCCTGCCCTCTATATGGCAGAGTAGAAGCACAGAGCACCCGAGCCGAGGTTCTCTATTTGGTCGTGAATGGCCGAGCAACCAAGGCTTAAGCTCTCAGTAGGTGATGCGGAATGGTTCTTAAGTACAGTGTAGTTCCCAAATCCCCACAAAGGAATGTCCACACACTATGTTATGTGCTAACGCAGTTCTTTATATAAAAAATAAGGATCAAGATATATACATTAATAACACACTTTGTACTCTGGCAATTCTAATATGGCAAATATATACAATGTCTATGTGGTACCACACTTAGCTATTGACTCCTCTAAAATGCATCAACTGCTGACAGTTATAATGGCATACAAATCATACAGCAATGTGTATCCTCATAGATTATAGGAAGGAAGGCAAGTTAAGTTAAACAATGGCAGAATGTTTTCCACCTAATCCAAGACACAACTCTGAGTGAGGATCCGATTTCCCCCCCCCCACCTGGGAAACCTGTAATAAAGAGTATTAACAAGCCCAGGCTATTAATGTTTAAATAGCCTTGTTTCCTGGTTGATATTTTCAACTACCCCAATGTATCAGTTAGAAGAGGTTCTTTGACGATTCGACGGATCCCTTGAAAGTGGACTCCTTTTAAAGCAGGAGCCATAGGGCATCGAGATTCCTCGAAGAAATGTAAATAATTGCGTGAAGATGGCAGCTTTGACCTTCACAGTGCTCTTCGATGATCGATCGTGGAAGTCATGTGAAGATGAGGCATGTGGTCCCCTCAGTTTAAAGAGTTTTGTGCTGCAAAGAGCACTTGGTGATGAACGTAGGCCCAGCAGCGGGCATCTGGATAGCTTTGGCGATAGGGACTCTACCACTGGCTGCACTTCAGATCTTCACTCCGTCAGCGTCGTCGGCAATGGAATTCGATGGCCTTGATGTCCGGGTGCATTACATCAAGATTCTCGATGAACCCCTTCTCCGGTCGACAGCCTTTCAGGACTGGCTTCCAGGATTCCTCAATGAAGATCAGCTTCTGCACAATGTTCCCTCATACCTCGTAGCTCGGGGACCTCTCTTGGATCAGTCCTCGACAGATTTGACAGCTTTTAGATTTGGTTGAAGGAAAGCAGCAGCAATTCTTCTTCCAGATGGGCTTCAAGGATAAGCAGCCTGAAGTTTCAACTTCAGCTTCTGAACACATTGGGAAGTGAGAGGTCCCCATATTTACACATCTGTCCCTCATTCACTCTGCTGAGTCAAGCTCAGCCAGCCAATCAGACAGAAGGGCATTCATGCAGGCAGGGAGCCAATCAGGTTCATAGGCATTCAGGCTAGTCACTTCCACCCAGACACCCATAACAATGAATGTGGATTGGGGCAAGCACCCAGCCTTTCAGCACACCAAACTGCATTCATGTCAGTTTCAGGCAGGGCTGTCTCATTTATTGTGTCACACACACACAGAAACCAGACACCCATAACATAGAATGCATATTAGTCACACACTCTATTCACACAGGTCCCACCCCAAGGGTGTTCCCACAACATACAGTCACTGAGAAGGCTCCAGCCAGTCTGACCTAGACTTCCCACAATACCATATATGGTTCTTCCACCCAACAGCCAGTCGGTGGAAGGGACAGAGTCAGGGCTTCCCAGGATTTTGGGAAACCAAGGTAACGGGCAATAGAAAGCAAGAGGCCTCAGGGGGCATCTTGTCTCCTATCCGGAATCCACTGATTACTATGGAAGGGCCTGGGTATCCCAAAATGGAGGATACTCGGAGCACCTGTCAAATTCAGCATGGAGCTGCCACCAGCCATACCCTGCTCTGTGGGCCACACGCAGGTGCCCAAAAACAGACACTAAGTGTACAGAGTTGTACCTCCACCCATGGGTGCCATAAGGGTATCCTATGGGTCTCTGTTCACCACAACCAAAAGGAGGAAGAGCTGCCAACTAGAATCCTGTGCAGAAAACATCACAGAACACACATGGTAAGGGAGTATAGGATAAGGACATGGAGGTACTGTCCCTCCAATGCATTACTAGCATCACAGTCGATCCCCCTCTTCCCCCTGACTGTTAGGGTGGTCTAATCTCCCATGAGAAGGACACCCTCATCCAAACGGTCAACATACCTTCTGGAAAGGCCATCTGCATTATCATGACTCGTCCCTGGTCTATGCTCAATAGTGAAGTCTAGCCCTTGCAGGGTAATGGACCACCTGAGCAGTTTAGGGTGTTCACCCTTCATCTGCACAACCCACTTTAAGGGCTTATGGTCTGTTTGGACCTTGAAGGTAGACCCAGTAAGGTAAGGCCTAAAACGCCTAAGGCTCCAAACTATACTGAAATATTCC
Organism: Ambystoma mexicanum; assembly: GCF_040938575.1. Taxonomy (NCBI): domain Eukaryota; kingdom Metazoa; phylum Chordata; class Amphibia; order Caudata; family Ambystomatidae; genus Ambystoma; species Ambystoma mexicanum. The sequence goes on along the minus strand of NC_090941.1, from coordinate 961,281,580 downwards.
TTTTCAACAGTAGCCCACCTAAGTTCACTACCTTTCATTTGCTTACTGATGAATATGATAGGATGTTCCCTTCCTTTGTCATCTAACTACGACAAGACAGCTCCAATTCAGGTGGCACAGGCATCAGTCTGAACGATAAAGGGTTTGCTGTAATTGGGTGCACACAACACAGGTGCCCCACACAAACTTTCCTTCAAGCCAACAAAGGCCCTTTGACAGTCTTCCGTCCAATTAACCTTCCTAGGTTGCTTGGGTGAAGTCGGAGCTTAGAGGAGCAGCTGTGGTGCCATAGTCAACCATGAAGTTCTGGTAATACCCAGTGAGGCCCAAAAAAGCTCTCACCTGGGTTTGAGGAATGGGAGTCTCCCAGTCATGTACATCCTGTACCTTACTGGGGAGAGGTTGGATTCGACTCCCTCCTACCTCATGACCAAGGTAAGTGACTTTCCCCTGAGCTATCTGGCACTTGGTGGCCTTGATAGTGAGGTTAACCCTTCACAAGGCCTGCAACACCCTATCCAAATGATTCAAATGCTCTTTCCAGGTGGAACTGTAGACATCAATGTCGTCTAGATAGGCCACACAAAGGTCCTCCATCCCACTGAGCGCATGATTGACCAACGTTTTGGAAGGTGGCAGGTGCTTTCTTCGACCTGAAAGGCACAACTCTAAAATGGTAGGGCCCCTCAGGTGTCGAGAACATATTTTTTTCCTTGGCCTGGTCCATCAGAGCTATTTGCCAATAGTCTGAGCTAAGGTCAAAGGTGCTTACAAATTTGGCATCACGCCTGGTCAATGAGTGCGCCTCAGTTTTGGTGATGGTATTGACTCCTCTGTAATCCACACCTCCAATCCTTGGTACCTGCCCTGGAACTTGCCTTGGGCATAAGGACCACTGGACTGGACCAGGGACTCACCCCCTGAGCGTGCAGCTCCAGGATTGAACAGGAGCTGCCCACCCCACCTCGCATGTTGCAGTAGCAGCTTGACGCACCTTCTTTATTCCAAGGTAAGCCCGTGGGCTTATTGTACTCGATGTCCAGAAAATAAGATCATCTTTATTTGTAATGCAAAATGTACACTGTGTGAAGCGGCGTGCTTAAAAGCGACGCCCAGCATCTGCTACATGCACCACCGTCCTTGCAAGTTTCCGTTGCCCAGCAACCACTGTATTTGCAGGCCATTACCGAAGGCCAGATCCGAACTACAAGATGGCCACCCTAAATGCAGCCCGACGAGCAAACAGCCAGCCCGAAATAGCATTCCAATGAGTGGCTCCTCACAGCTACTTTAAACCAACCAGTGGATCGGTAGGCAGAAGCTGGCCCCTTGTTTCAAGGCCCCTCTTCTATGGCTCCTGTCTGAGCCTGTCAGAGCTTGGCAGAGGTGCTCCACCACTCTGCGGTCACTGAGCTACCGACATAAACTACCACAGACTCGCCTGCGGACAACCAAGTAAGTCTTGCCAAGTAAGGCGCGCATCCGGAAGTGCTTAAGAAGTTTGTAAGACTGTTTGTGGAGCCATCGGCAAGAAGAAGGACAGATAGCGTGGAAACGCTTCCACGTGCCTTTTTCATCTAATCAAAGCAAATAACAGATTTGGCAGATTTTATAGGCTGCCAAGTTGCTTCTGTTTCTTAGTTAGTCACTCCTGTCTTTGACTGTGACTCCTTTCTTGTGTGCACACACGCTAAAACTCTTATTTCCTGTTTTTAGCGTCACCTACGACCATGCCCACCTTCACGGAGCCTTTCCCACTAAAGCACTGGTGCACGCGCATCTCTCACGCGCATCTCGCACACGCATCCGGAAGTGCTTGAGAGGTGTGTTCGGCTGTTGGGCTGTTGGGCGAAGAGACGACGGGCATGGGTATTTTAAACTGTGCCCAACATAGCATTCTTTGGCTAAATTGATCTTGGTTTACTGGACATCTCATATCTATACTGACGACTGTTATGCAAGACGTGTTACCTCAACTCCCACGTTGATTATCGTGGAGATAATTGAAGATTACGTCCCGTATAGCGATTTTCATCGGCCGGGCTGTGATGGTCAATCTACAACTTTAGTTGCTATTGAAGGAGTCAATTTGGTGGCAATGGTTGGAAGTCTACGGAGCGGGAAGCATATTGCGGAAGGCAAAATGCCTCCGGGATCGAGCTTCACCGCACAAATCAAACTTCATGACTCTTGTGAAGAGTCTTTAATTCTTATGCCACACGCTATGATAAACCGTGAATGGCTAATGGATACACATACGGTTCCATTTGGGCAACAATCACTTGCCATTGAAACCAACGACAGTGTTTACTAGAAAGGTATAATTTCATTTGATCCACCGTTTGTTACATATACCCAACAATGATCCCGAAAATGTTCAGTCTAAAACCATGAAAGAAACACCTTTGACTCGTAATTCGGCTAAACCCTGTAAAGCTAGCATGTGTGTGACATTTAATCATTGTATTTCAGATTTCTCAATTCTTGCTCCTACACTTCAAAATGAATGGGGGAAGCGATGCAGGATCTCACTTGATCCCACCTCCCCTGTTGTATTTCTCCCGTCTGATGTAGAGAAAATATGCTTATATAATTTTCAGGGGGATAACCTTCTACGAGTTTGCCAACATTTCATAACAAAGTAACCAATTCTAGCGGTGACCACATAGCTCCAAAACAATGATATGACTCTTCTGGGAGCGATGTTGGTGAACACTGCGACAAAGGCAATAGCAGTGATAACTCGCCTCTGCAATCTGAACCATTCTAATTTTTTGTAATAACTAGGATCCTGAATCTTTTAGATAAGGGACACAATCTCTCGCATGCGCACCTTTCCAATTTAAAATCCATGATAGGGGAGCTATCCTGTAAAATTAGTAAATGAGAACGTTTCATGATAGCGCATGCAAGTCATCAAACCGAGAGAATGGGTATTTTAGACTCCCTTATCTCTAACTATCTCACGTCTGTGGTTCCTATGAAGACTACCAAGTCTACCCAAACACAGGGGGAGCGCATTGCTAACGTGCCAGCAGAACGCACCTATGCAAATGTAGTCTCAGTTGGACTTGCGTTCACTTTGCCTTTTCCTGACACCGATTCTGTTACTCTACTGGAGGCTATTCAAGTGAACTCTTTTAAATTGGATGATGTTTGTCGCCATTTAATTACACAAAGATCAAATCGTAGTGCGGTTAACAATATGCTCCTTTCTAAGATTGGAACTGTTGAGCTAGCTACTTCCACCCTTGGTGACTCTCCTAACAGTCCAACTCCATTGAATGAAATCATGGAGAAAGAGGGGAGTGGGCCTCTAGCAACTTCTTCTGTGCCTTGTGACCGTCCAGTTGCTAGTATGGATGACGTTGCTGTAATTAATGACTCTGACTGTGACGTCTCTTCTAATGACTTGTGTATGCTTCTTTACTCCTGGAAAAAGCGGCGTGCGCACGCAAGAGCCCTTAATCGAAACAATGACATTAAAAAAAAACTGGTAACGGTTCACAAGACGTTCAATAAAAAAAAATTAAATCCAAAAACCAAGTCTTAGCAAATAACTGTGGTTAGAATTCTAGTGACAAATTTCTTGTCAACATTTCTAACAATGACGCTATCATCGATCTCAATCAGTTGAACGATGAGTCCAAACAAGTCCTAAACCTACATACACACTAAAATTATGCTGCATAACAAACCCGTGTTTGTGTCTAGCTCACTTACACCTAGGGAGGGAACTTCACTGGGGCCGCACCTTGAGCCACAGGCTTTCAAACAAAGCCAAATTTACAATTACTATCCTGTGACTTGTAACAAAACTACTGGCAATTCATATGGATGCAGTGTCAACATGGTCATCGTCAGAGAGGCACCACTAATGAGCTCAGCAAATTCGGTTGTTGTAACAAAGAATGAAAATCCACTTCAACACTACTCTGAACCGCTCTCGACACTTGCCATTGTCGCAAACAACACCCAAAGCATCAGTAAGGACCGGGTTAATCCTCCACCTAGTGTCGCCCTTATTAATGATAACAACGTGTCTGCTACTGCCCAATTGAACTCCCAACCCGTGACCGCATTCATGTATCATCATGTTGACGTTAAATCTAAACAAAGTTGATTCAGCAACATTGGTTAATGCGGACTTTGCGCCATTGCGGGACACTGCATATATTTTAGGTTGGCGCAGTGATCCCAAGTGTAATGGTTCCCTCGGATTAAATCATTGTTTTCTATTTAATATATTTAAGGGGAGTCTGCAACTGCGCACACTCCATTCTGATGATATTGAATGGATCAGGTTGGCGAATCACAACAATCACAGATGATCTGTGCTCCTCAATCTGTGATCATCCTCAAACTATTATGGCAACATAGAGAAGACTTTCCTTTGCGTGGCCTATCACTTGAGTTATTCCGTACCATTGAAGAGGCCACAGATTTTTTGGAAGTTCAACTACCAGCTCCAATGTCCAACTCACATACTGCAAACAATTCACATGATGTTTTGACTCAGAATGCAGACTTAGTAACACAATTATCAGCTTTAGTGGGGGTTGGCTCCAATATCACCCGGTTGGCATCCCTTTTAACTTCAATGATAGAAATGTCCGCAGTGTCAAAATCGTCCTAGCACTGCTCCAATTAATTAGATTTCTTGTAACTGTTGTGGTCTCCATAACTTTACAACTTGGTTAGGATCTACACAACCTGGTGATTATTCAAATGTATTGTATCTACAAGAAACTATGGGCCTCATTACGAGGTTGGAGGTAAGTAACGGTCCTTACCGGCATGGAGCAATTACCGTGTCCGTGTAGTAAACAGCCCGCTAATTGCATGCCATTGTGAGTTCGCAGGCACAAGCTTTGCGCTATGCCGGTAAGGACATTACCGCCATGCCGCTAAAGACCCCAAATTTGCCCTTAGTGGCATCAAGGAAAGCGCTGATAGCACTACCGCCATCCTTGGATCCGGCATTAGCGGGCACCGCTAATAGTGGTGACTGTAAATAAGCGGAACCGGAAGTAGCGTCATCGCACAGGAACGGGAAAGGGCACGGCGTTCATCTTTAAAAACTCAATCCATTGCCATCCTCAGCCCACAGGACCTGCAACACCACAACAGCAGCCCCAACTGCACCTAACACCACATCAGAATGTCCAAGGCCCTCAAGCATGGTGCTGCGCGCCTGCGCAATGTCCGCTTCTCAGTGGAGGAGCTAACTATGCTAGCCGACACATTAGCTGCTAATGCGGAGGTCGTGTTTGCGCAAGACATGCGGCGTGCCGCCCAGATAAGAAAGGAGATCTGGGAGGAGGTGGCACGCAAAGTCAGTGCGGTGGGCTCCACCACCGCACTGTAAAGGACGTGCGCAAGCGCTGGGATGCAGGAGCATACTTGCAGCCAATAGGAGCCATGGCATGGGAATAGGTGGCGGAGGAGGCTTCCTGATCAAGCTGACACACTGGAAGGAGACATGTGCCAGCACAATTGGCATACAGACAATCGAGGGAGTGGGGGAATGGAGCGTGGTGTGCCGTCATTGTCAGATGGAGGGGAGTGTCCAGCCAAAACACTGCAATGCAAAGCATGACGTTGTCCCCCAAATGTGAGACAAATCAGTCAATGCATGGGGCATCACACACACATGTACACAACCCCGCCCATAGGCTGTGCACATCACCATCACATCCCCATGCATGCAGCACCTCATAGATGTCACCCAGACGTATGCCCGTATGACCCACCCATATGGCAAGCAACCTGTATGTCACAACTGAAAGTCCAAATGCACAGAACTGCAGCAATAACATATGCATGATGCACGTTGCACCATCACTGATGCTGTCCGTCTCTTGGTCCCCCACAGGCTCACAATCTGACAGTGAGGACCAGGTCTCCGCAGCACAGGCCCCAACACCGATGAAGAAGGCCAGGGGCATGGAAGGAGGCAACAGGCCTAGCATATCAAGGGGCACTGGCAAACCTGGACTGCCGCAGAGGGCCAAAGCCACTCAGGTTGATACGTCACCAAGGTGTGAAAGGGGGACCGACAATGTCATAGCACCCACACCAGCCACTCCCACCACACAGGAGCCAGTGGCAGAAGGCACACTGTCCGCTGCCAACAGTTCGGTTGGAGAAGCAGCTGCCACGGCACCCCTGTCGGATGTAGAGGGACCATGCCAAACACCCGTATGACAGGGCACACCCAGCCCGCAGCTGTCAACCCACCACAGCCCACGCCCCACATCCAGTGCCAGCAGCCATGAGCTGTTTTGTGGTGAGTCATTGGCAGGGAGATGGAGCCCCAGGGAGAGCTCACCTGATGGCGGACACATGCCGCAAGCTGCGCCAAGATCAATCAAAGGCCGGGACAGAGACCAGGGAATCGGCCTCATCCAACAGCGCCAGGAGGAGCTCACTGCGCTGTTTGGCCAGCACTTGAGCGAGGGTGCCCTTTTGAGGGAGGAGTGGTATGAATATGCTAAGGGCATAAAACTCGCAATAGAAGCCAGTACAACACACATTTGCGATGAGTTGGCATCTGTGAGGCAGGTCCTCAGCCGCATTGCGGTTGCAATGGAGAGCCAGCGTCCCACACAGGGACTGGAGCAACCAAGCACCTCCTCCTCTGCCAGCCCCCAGCAGACTAGCCCCCTGTGCAGGTCCGCACGGTCCTTGCGGCGGCCAGACTTGCAACCACCCAATGCTGGTAGAGGACGTGGGAAGCAGGGGCAGCCTGTCATTGGTGACTCTTGCAGACTAATGCTGCACTGAAGTGCACACCATGTTTGGGGGAGTTGTGGGGGCAGGGAGGAGAGGGTGTTTGGGGGAGTTGTGGGGGGAGTGGAGAGAGGGTGTTTGAGGTGGAAGGTTCATACACTTCCTATTCACTTAATGGTTAATACACCCGTTGTGTCAAGAACAATCACATGACTGGACATTTGTTATTGTGTGTGTGTGCTTTATTGGTGAACAGTGCACAGTGTCCATGTCCCCTCTAACACCCAGTGCCCTGAGTCCCACATCCATTGCACCCTCTTCATCCATGTGTATTAGAAATATTGGTCTATCAGATGCTGGCGCACAGCACATCCCTCCTGTGCATCGCCACCTACCTGACGTGCAGCCCCATCTTCTTCCTCCTCCTCAGCCTCACCAGGCGGTTGCAGTTCAATGCCAGGGGGCAGAGGCACGTTCCGTCTGATGGACATATTGTGCAGCATGACACATGCCATGATGATCTTGGCCACCTTCTCATGCTCGTACAGGAGTGCCCCACCCGACCTGCTGAGGCAGCGAAACCGTGCCTTCAAAAGGCCAAAGGTCTGCTCTATCACCACACTGGTACGGGTATGTGCACGATTGTAGTCCTCTTTGTGCCTGTTCTGTGGGTTCTGGAATGGGTAAGGAGCCACCTCCTCAAGGGATAGCCAGCATCACCTGCATGGGTGCAACAATGGTTATGTGTAAGTGATTTCATCAAATGGAACCTGTACCTATCACACACAAGCCTGCATTGATTTCTTGATCACATCCACATATCCCTGCATGAATGGAGGTAATCAAAGTAACTGCAATGTGTGAAGTCACATGATCCACAGGTGTGCGTAGCATCGTCTAGTTGATGCAGGGGTATCCTATTCCTTGCAAGTGTTCATGCACTGTGCTTGCCTACAGCAGTTGTTGCCATGATTTAGGTGATGCGTAGTTAATCGTATGCTTTTATCCTGTCACTGTTGGAACCAGACTCCTAATGATCTGCCATTCCATGCTTGCTGTCCCCATGCTGGCATGCTGCACTTCTGTGGTGGTGTGCCAGTGGGATTCTGTATATTGCCTACATGTGATTCCTTTGTACACACTCATGGACGCTTGTCCGTTGTGATGCTGTTCAGCGGTCATTTGCATTGGGCATACTGAAAGCATGTCGCTGCTTTGTGTTGTAGAGGGTACGATCTGATGATCTGCAGTGTACATGTGGATGGATATGGTATGGTTGCAGTACTGGCTTGTTGTCATTGTTGTGCAGTTTACGTCTTGCATATTGGTGTCAGGTTCAGTCTGGGCTGCTTTGGGGCACAGTGTATTACAGTATGGGCATTATTGAGTCTCTCAACCGATACCACCCAGGTGACGTATGCATCTCCCCCCCCCAATCTCACCCAGGTGAAGTATGCATTTCTTCTACCCCCATCCCACCCAGGTGAAGTATGCATCTTTCTCCAGCATGGGGTCTGGCATGGATTCACATGCTCATGAATATTCCCTGTCGTCAGGCTGGGAATCCTCGGTAAAGAAAAAATCAGTATCAGTTTTGTTTCTGATCTGTCTTTCCTAGTAGTAGCCAATCACTGATCTCTGCGTCATACTGACCACAGCCAATGACTGCCCTCTACCTAAGCCCCGCCTCTGGCAGCCATCTTCAGATTTTTACCGCACGTTCAAGTGTTGGGAGTCCTCGTGCTTAGCTCTCGAGCTTTTACTGCGTGTTTCTTGCTTTTTCAGGTGAATTTTCACATTTTTTTCGGTTAATCGAGCCTCAAGCTCCACCGTTTCTACTCCCGTTAACGGCTACCCATTGCAGGATTTTCCTACGCCCCTCAAGGGTGACGATTTCGTCGAATCAACTTCTTGGAGGATTCCAGAAGATTCGCGGCCTACTTCGAGATGACCCAGGATGCGAGTTCGTCGCCCGGACCCAAGCTGTTTCGCAGCTGCCCTGGATGTGGGCTGCAGAATGTGTTTAAGGAAGACGAACATTCGCGATGCCTCTACTGTCTTCATGGGGACAAGACTCATGTAGAGAAGGACTGCCAGTTCTGCAAGAACTTGTAGGAGCGGACCATGAGGGACCGTCGATCCCGTCTCGCAAGCTGGTTGGAGAAGGGCTCGACGGGTGAAAAGAAGAAGAAAGGGTCCGAGCGGGCTTCTAAGTCCTGTGCGGGCGCCCCGGTGACGGGAGCCCAACACCAGGCCAAGCGCCGCAAGTCCGCTGGCTCCGGGAGCGCCGAAAGGTCGGGCTCTTCGGTCGCCAGGCAGGGCGCACCTTCCCCGGCACCGTCAACCACGAGCCAACGCTCCGGTTCGGGGAAGAGAAAGTCCGAGACCCCGGGTAAGCTTCGGGAGAAGCCCCGTCCGATCTCGGAAGAGGGGGAGCGAGGCGTCGCCCCTCCCCCAAAGGAGAAGGCCCGGGACGCACCTAAGGTGGTGAAGGCCCCTACCCAGCAGGCGAAGGCCTCTATCGAGGCGACTCTTGCCAAGCCGGCAGAGACACCGCCAGCGGAGACTGCCTCCGGGACTAGAGTTTCCCTGCCGCCTAGGAGGGAATCATCTTTTCAGCCCCTCGTCGTGGCCGTCATGATGGAAGAAGCGAGGGGGGGCACGGTGCCCTCCTCGAGCTCGGAGTCAGCCTCGGAGGAGGAACTGACCGAGGCCGTGAGGAACCTCGAAGTCCAATTCGAGAAGGTTTGATCCCGTCAGGAAGATCCTCGGGAGATAACCGAGGAGGACGACGATGGTGAGGAAGAGCGGCCTTCCCTTCCGGCGCAGCCAGATCCTAGGCCTCAGGATGGCTCAGCGGCCATTTTGTCTGCCATCCAGTCCTTATGCTCTGAGATAAGGACGAGATTCCCACGGCCCAGGCCGGAGGACCCGCAACCTGGCCCGTCGGGAAGTCCTCAGAACAAACGATGGAGGACCCAACCCTCTCCTCCGCTCGCCCCCGTAAGGCCTACAGTTCCCTTCTCATCCTCCCACAAGTCGGGAGATGACGGTGCGTTGGGCTCGACGACGGAACGGGTCTCCCGTCGCACGGGCCTCGCCGCCCAACGAGATTGGCTCATTCCACGCCATGATCGCCAGGGCGTCCGAATTGTTCCAGCTCTGCCCGGAAGAGCAGAAAAAGTAAGGTTTCCTCTATCAGCGCCAGGAGGCCAAGAGGAAGACGGTCATCGCGGTGCCCCTAATCAATGACATCTGGGAGGAGGGCCTGTCGGTTCTCAAAAACCCCTCCACGGCACCAGCCAAACGGGACCGGTACGAGAAGAAGTAACGGGTCCCCAAAACCGCTCCCCTGTGGCTCAGGGCCCAGCCAATGCCAGACTCGGTCGTCTCGGCGGCGGCGAAGAAGAAAGCGCGGGGTCAGGAGCCTCGACATCGAATTCCCCGCCGGACGGCGAGGGAAAGAAGTTGGACGCCATGGGGCGGCGGGTCATTTCGTCGGCGGCGACCAAAGCGGCCAACGCCCTGGCGATCGTGGCCTGCTACGACAGGGAGCTCTGGTTTAAGCTGACCCCCATATTGGACTTCCTGCCGGATGACAAGAGGTCCGAGGCCCTGGAAATACTGCAAGAAGGCGAGGTGGCGTCGGACCACGCCATAACGGTGGCAACCGATATTGCCGATACCGGGTGCCGCCAGCTGGGCAACGGTGTTTGCCTACGACGACGGGGTTGGCTCCGGGCGACCGACTTCCGTCAGGACGTCCAGACCAGGGTGTTGGACATGCCGTTCGACGGCAGCAACTTGTTCGGGAAGGCGGTGGACGAGTCCCTCCAAGCCATAAAAACGGACACAGAGACGGCCCGCGCCCTAGGAGCCCTTCAGCAACGATGGCCCTTTCGGAGCTCCGGAGGCAGACAGGGTACCTCCAAGGGATCCAGCGGTGGCTCGTCGTCCTACCGCCAGGCGGCACGCTCCTCGTCTCAGGAGGCCTACAGGGGTCGCGGCAAGCAGGGACGCCTCGCCACCGTCGGCAAGGTGGCCAGGGCGGCAAGGCCACCACCTCCAAGCAGGACTGAACCGGACATGGTCTCGGGCCCCACCGAAGCACCCCGGTGGGAGGCCGGCTGACGAATTTCGTCGGCGTGTGGTGGGTGCTGGATACCCTGGCAAGAGGACACTCTATCGAATTCCTGAACAAGTGCCGTCACGTTCCACCTGTGGCCAGGAAGGAAAATCACGTCCCGCAACTGCTGTTGGAAGTACGGGCAATGCTCAGGAAAGGCGCCATCGAGCTTGTCCCGAAGAGGCTCCGGGGTGTACTCAAGGTACTTCCTTGTCAGGAAGAAGACGGGCGGCTGGCGCCCCATCCTGGACCTTCGTCGTTTGAACAAATACATCAGATCACAAAAGTTCAGGATGGTCACCCTCCAGCACGTACTGGGACAGCTGGAGGAAGGCGACTTTCTATCGTCGTTGGACCTGGAGGATGCATACTTCCACGTTCCCATCCTCAAAAGTCACCGAAAGTTCCTCAGGTTCGTCGTCCAGGGACGCCACTACCAATTCAGAGCACTGCTGTTCAGATTTAAGTCGGCCCCCAGGGTCTTTACCAAGTGCCTAGCACCAGTGGCGGCGCGGCTGCGCCTACAGGGGATTCACGTCTACCCCTACCTGGACGACTGGTTAACCGCTCAAGGACGATGGAACTCGCCGTCAAACACACTGCGAGGACCGTCCAGCTACTCACAAACCTGGGATTCGCCATAAACTACCCGAAGTCCCACCTGGTGCCGTCGCAGGTGGCCCTGTTTCTGGGAGCGAAACTCGATACAGTGAGGCGCCTGGCGGCCCCGTCGGAAGAACGGACGAAGACCATTCTAGGCAAAGTGCAGCGCCTGCTAGCCACGGACGTGGCCAGGGTGAGGTCCATCAAGTCCCTCCTGGGGATGATGTCCTCTTGCATCTACCTGGTGCGCCTCTGCAGACTACGGATGCGCCCTCTTCAAGAATTTCTCGACGCCCGTTGGATACAGGTGACGGGCACCTTCGAAGACAGGGTCCCCTTCAACGAGGTGTTCCGGCGGGCGATTCAGTAGTGGGGCGTTTGAGCGCACCTCACGACGGGCAAGGACTTTCAGATGCCGGCGTACCAGGAGACGGTGACGACGGACGCCTCCCTGGAAGGTTGGGGCGCCCACACCAGAGATCTCCACGCAAGAGGCCTCTGGCTCCCGGAGGAGAGGCTCCTGCACATCAACGTCCTGGAACTCCGAGTCGTGTTCTGGGCTCTCAAACTGTTCCTCCCGTCGCTCAAGGGCAAGGTGGTGTGGTTCTTCACGGACAACACCACGACAATGTTTTACATACGGAAGCAGGGAGGCACCAGATCCCAGCCCTATCCAAGGAGGCACAGGATCTGTGGCACTGGGCGGTCGCCCAGGGGATGTTCCTGGTTCCCTTCCACCTGGCAGGAGAAAGCAACACCATCGCCGACTCGCTCAGCAGGGAGCTGCGCGCATGTCACGAGTGGGAACTGCGCCAGGATCAGGTGGATCAACTCTTCCGAAGATGGGGCAAACCCCAAATCGACCTGTTCGCAACAGCGACGAACTCGAAGTGCAAGAGGTTCGCCAGCAGGTTTCCCCAGCCGAGAAGCATGGGCGATGCGTTCTCGTTCCCCTGGGACGGCCTATACATGTATGCGTTCCCTCCGTTGCTGTTTCGACTCATCAGCCAGCTCAAGAGGTCCCGGTGCAGGATGATCCTCGTCGCACCGGCGTGGCCGAGGCAGATCTGGTTCCCGGACCTTCTGGACTTGTCAACGTCCCCTCCCATCAAGCTGTCGGCGGACGCGGACCTTCTCTCCAGAGAAGGAGGCGCCATCTTCCACCACAACCCGGCGTCGCTGAACCTGCAGGCTTGGCTCCTGCAGCGCTAGAGTTTGGAGGCTACGATATACCGGCCGATTGCAGAGAGGTTCTTGCAAAGGCCAGGGCGTCCTCGACTCTCAAATGCTATGTTCATAAGTGGAAGAGGTTCTCTATCTGGTGTGGAGCACAGAAGATCAACCCCCTACGGATTACGGCCCCTCAAGTGCTGCCGTACCTGCTATCGCTGGCGAAGGCTGGGCTAGCCCATGCCTCCATTAAGATTCATCTGGCGGCGATCTCCAGATATACCAGAACCACAGGACGGACGTCCCTGTGGTCCCATCGACTGGTAAAGGAGATTATGAAAGGACTGTTCCGGTCGTTCCTGCCGGTGAAGGCCTCGGCCCCGGCGTGGGAACTTAACGTGGTGCTGACCAAGCTCATGGGGCCCCCATTCGAGCCGATGCACTCTGCACCTATGAAGTTTGTGTCGTGGAAGACTGCGTTCCTGGTGGCCATTACCTCCGCACGACGAGTGGGAGAGATCCAGGCCCTATCCTGCAAAGCACCGTACTTGACTTTCCATGCCTCGAGGGTGGTGCTTAGGACGCACCCCTCCTTTATGCCCAATGTGCCGTCGGACTTCCATCTTAACGAGCCCTTGGTGTTACCTGTTTTCTTCCCGTCTCCTTCATCGCCGGCCGAGAGGGCTTTGCACTCGCTGGATGTGGCTAGAGCGCTGAAGTTCTACGTGGACCGCACAAAGAGTTTCTGGAGGACATCACAGCTGTTCGTGAACTTTGGACCTGTGAATCAAGGGAAGGCTCTCTCGAAGTCTTCTATTTCCAGATGGCTCTCCGGCTGCATCATGCACTGTCACCGGTTGGCTAACCGACCGCTGCCAGGCCGTCCGAGAGCCCATTCGACCTGAGCGATCGCTGCTACTACGGCATACTTATCTGGTGTGCCCCTGCTGGACATCTGCAGGGCTGCTTCGTGGAGGTCGACGCACACCTTCACGAGATTCTACTGCGTCGATCGGGATTCCAGGGAGGAGTCCAGGGTCGGCCAAGCAGTGCTGCGCAACCTGTTCGCTTAAGGTGAGCCTGGTGAGGAGGTAAGAGATGCTTAATGTTGAGTTTTTTTTGTATTGCTTAATGTTGAGCCTTTTACCACCCCCCGTGGTTGTGTATGTGTGTTCTGCTATTTAATCTTATATTCATGAGCATGTGAATCCATGTCAGACCCCATGCTGGAGAAGGAACAAGTTACTTACCTGTAACTGTTGTTCTCTAGCATGGGTCTGGCATGGATTCACATGCGAACCCTCCCGCCTACCCCTGTGCGGCTCTTTACTTGGTCATACTGCCACTTCACGTGCTACCAAATCTGAAGATGGCTGCCAGAGGCGGGGCTTAGGTAGAGGGCAGTCATTGGCTGTGGTCAGTATGACGCAGAGATCAGTGATTGGTTACTACTAGGAAAGACAGATCAGAAACGAAACTGATACTGATTTTTTCTTTACCGAGGATTCCCAGCCTGACGACGGGGAATATTCATGAGCATGTGAATCCATGCCAGACCCATGCTGGAGAACAACAGTTACAGGTAAGTAACTTGTTCCCTCCCCCCCAATCTTACCCAGGTGAAGTTTGCATCTCCCCCCCCCCCAATCTCACCCAGGTGAAGTATGCATCTCTCCCCCCGCCCAATCTCACCCAGGTGACGTATGCATCTCTCCCCCGCCCAATCTCACCCAGGTGAAGTATGCATCTCTCCCCCCCAATCTCACCCAGGTGAAGGATGTATCTCTTCCCCCCCAATCTCACCCAGGTAACGTATGCATCTCCCCCCATCACACTGCAATGTGCTTGTCATGCAACTTGCCGAGTAGCCAGGAACGTTGTCCGGCATGTCGCTCCATGTAGCGTGATATTGTAGAGTTCCGCAGGACCATTGAATCATGGGTTGATCCACGAAATGGGGCACAACATTGTGTGGTGATCTTGTTAGTCACATACCATTTGCACGTTGATGGAGTGGTATAGCTTATGGTTGCGGTACACTACCTCATGGCATGTGGGACCACCAATTCCACACGGGTGCAGTCGATGGCACCGATGCAACTTGGGATGCCTGCCAGTGAATGGAAGCCAACTTTGGTGTTGGAGATCTCCTGGGGAGTCTGTGGTAGGGATAGGTGGTCACTTGTGTGCTTCAGGAGGGCATCGAGCACTTGGTTCAGCGTGCGTGAGAATAATGGTTGTGATATGCCATGCATCTGCCCTACTGAGTGCTGGTAGGTGCCTGTGGCCAGGAAGTGGAGCACAAACACCACCTTCAGCAGAGGGGGGATGGCGGTACGGATGTCTATGAGGCTGGCAATGTCGTTGTGTATCATGTCCACAATGGTGGTGATGGTGTCCCAGTCCAGACGGTACAGGGTGTGGATCTGCTCAGGGGTTAGGTTGAATGGACTAGCTCTGATTCGAAGGATTGGGGAGTGCCTGTGTGGTACAAATGCCTGCACTGGTGGGGCATGCTGTGCCTGTCTCACCCTCCTTCTCCTCCTGCGTCTCCTCCGTGCTGCCTGTTGTTGTTGTTGCTGGAGTTGCAATGCAAGCATGCCCTCCAGCCCCAGTATTGCTACTAGTATTGGAATCATTTTGGTGTGGGAAGGGGTGTGGTGTGCTCCTTTTGTGCTGGCCCAGTCTACATTGCCTCCACCTGTGCTGATTGTGTGCACCTGTGGCAGTTGAGAACACTGCACATGGCAGTTTACAGGTGGTTCGCGATGCCGGCATGTCGGTATCCACTTTTAGCGCCTTCTTCATGCCGGTATTTGCATATCCGCCTGACATGTGATGTCCTCCTGTTTACACCATGCCGGTATTGCCGCCATGAAGGGTTGCGTGCCTGCGCCCATGCCGCTATTAGAGGCACCGTTATTTACGGGGCCGCTAATAGCGGGTTGGCGGGTCGTAATAGCCTGGAGCGGTAAGCGATGCCGGTATCGTTTTTCCCTACCTCCAACCTCGTAATGAGGCCCTATGTGTTCGAAACAGTTTGTATGTGATGGTTTTACCACTTACTGTGCCCCCGCTGTTAAAGGTCTTTCTGGTAGACCAGCAGGAGGGATTGCAATCTTAATCAATAACTCCTTTAATCACCAATCTCGTGTGATCGTCTCATCAAACCAAATCATTGCTATCAAATGTACCTTTTCTGATGTCTTTTGCGATGAATTTCTATTAATCTGCATGTACTATAATCCAGTGAATTGCCAGTTAGCTAATTGCTTTTACCTGCTTGACGAGATGTTTGAAGATTCTTTGATTGACAACCCAGATCTTCATATAATTATTGGTGGTGACTTAAACTCAATATGTCAATGTGTAATTCCTAGTTATGAGGTAAGTATTGGTCTTTCTCACCATTGGCAACTGGTATGAAGGGGTCAACATGGATTCAATATATGTTGCAATGGAATATGCATGTAGACATTTTTGCAATGAGCCATAATTTAGGAACTTGGGTAAGAAGGTTAACTTCTTTGTTTATTGATTATTTTTTGTATCCGCTGGTTTAATCAATTTGTCTGCTACAGTTAGCATTTTGGATTGTTTGTTTAGCGATCATGCACCGATTAGGTTACAAGTGGCTCATGTGAGTGAACCTCTTCCATCTGATTCCACTTTGTGCTTAGTACAATCTGATCGAATTTTGACTTTGGTGAAGTGGAAACCTGGCTTATCCAGAGAATTGACCTATTTTGTCAATAGGGACGTGTGGAGAGTGCATTCTGACCAACTTAGGTCCCCACATGCCGTATTATGGGAGGCTTGGAACGGCCACATCATTCATGAGCACATTTTAAAGCTAAAGCTTAGATTTCAGGCTGCATTGATTTCTAGCGGGCCTCCATCCAATTCGATCATTGCTGCTCTTAAAAGAGATAGAAATCGCTCTCTTAGAATAATTAGGAAAAGTAACATGGAAGAGTTCACCTATGTAGCTGCCAAAGCAAGGATCCGGAAATCTTGCAGGAACGACATGAAGGTTGTCTAATATCAAATTCATCTCAAGGCAAACCAAAGGATGCTGTCCCTCCTTGTTAAACACGACACTTGTACCATCTGGTCCATTCTTAATGGGAAACATCTAGTTAAGCAATGTGATCTAGCGGCTTCTATTTCTTCTAAATGCTGGGAACAGTACACATGTTCAAGGTTTACTCTCCCACAACGCTTCCTGACATTCGAGTCAGGGATCCTGTAAGTGAACTGCTATGAAAAATTGTCATTCTCTTTGGACGAGATTACTTTGGCTTTCCAGCATATCAAATTCTCAAAAGCCGCTGGGCCTGTCAGTATTTCGTCGTGCATTTTCAAGTCAGATACCTATTTTTGGGCTGCAATATTGTATACTAAATTTGACAACATCATTCGCTCCAATAGGATTCCTGACTCTTGGTTGAATGCCATTATTATTCCTATTTTAAAAAAAGGAAATCCACAAGATCCAGAAAACTTTCGTCCTATTGCTCTGATGGACACAGCAGCAAAGGTGTTTGCCAGCCTTTTGCTGAAACACCTGGATGCCTTTATATATAAGCACAACATATATTCTAGGCATCATGTGGGATATGGGAACCTCTTTAAATGCTTTTCTGATGGCCCTGATTCATGCCAAATCTAAAATTATCGACTCTGGTTCGATTTACCTTGTGGCGTTGGACTTAACCTGTGCCTTCGACACAGTCATTCGCAAATTGCTCTGGTCCAAATGATTGACTATGGGTTTCTCTTCGAGTTTCGTGCAATTGATTGCAAAATTACATTCCAAAACCACCTTTCAAGTAAGAGTCACCAAAGAGGGTGCCTTGACTACTCCTATTCCAACAAGGACTGGAGTAAAGCGGGGGTGTAACCTTGCTGCTACTATGTTTAACCTATATATCGCAGACATGGACAAATTGTGGCTTGATTTAGTTATGTATCCAGTTAGACTGGGGGCGACCAAGCTGCATTGGTTCTGCTTTCCGGATGATATTATTTTGATGGACCGAACATTGCACGGCTTACAACTAAAACTTAACAAATTCTGTGAATATGCGAATGAGCACAATCTGAAGGGCAATTTGGCTAAGCCCAACATCATTATCTTTTGTAAGAATAAACGGGTCAAATCTTACCATTGGCAGATGGCTGGCACACGAATTGAGAGAGTCTACAGTTGAAGCTATTTAGGATATATGTTGACTGGTGCCAATTCAAAAAGATCATGGACTATTGGGCTCCAACAAAAAGCTTGTCCCTTAATCTCTATGATGAGGATTATCTATAAGAAGCATTGTAAATTCTCCTTACTCCCAGTTATTGAGTTTTACATGAAAAAAGCCGAGCCTATTCTACTCTTTGGTTTGGCATTCTGTTTATTGGAGTTAGATGAGAGATTAAACATCCTACAGGGCCAGATGCGGAAACGTGCATTGGGTCTGGCATTGGCAGTTCCCAATTCTATCATCTTACACGAACTAGGCCTCTCATCGCTGGCCTCCTGATGGACCTGGTGTAAATTGGCCAGTTAAGCTAAAATTCTGGTCCCCCTATGTAATTCGCTTTTTGAAGATCTCAATGAGATTATGCAAGAAGGTAAATTACCAGCTATGGTGACATATAGGGGCCAAATGAATCAAACGCTGGCAAATGTAAATTCCAGCAAAGATGATCCATTGCTGGGGTTACCCAATGTCAAACCTAAACGATATCTTCATGATTGGTTAAAGACAATAGACTCTGACAGTTCATATAAAATACCATACTCTCGAACACGTTAAATACTGGGGTATCTCTTACACAGGGTATTCTGTAACAACATGTCGCTTATGTAAAAGCAGGGACCAGTTGGAAAGCTTAAAACTTCTGGTTGTGTATTGCCCATGTTTCGAACTTGTTAGATGTCTACTTCTAGGTATGTACTATCCACTGGCCTTTGATTTTGCACAAATGATGTTTTGGGATAGATGCATGCGGGGGACAGCATCCGTTTTGTACTAGCATTAACTAGATTGTTATTTAAAATTGAGGCAGCACCACAAAGTGTGAACAAAATGGGTGTATAGTGTTGCATTCTGTTTTGAAAATATACGATGACTGTACTTGACATGGCCTGTACTAACTGAGTACTCTGGGAAGTTTGGAATTTGGTTTTATGACATGCGAGGCCTCTGTTTTATGAGGGCTCGATCATTATATTTGCAATGTTTTTTATATGTGATGTTGAGAAGTATATGTTTTTATTACTGATTACATCCAAGTTTCTACATAATCTTGGAGATGTATGCAAAAATTGGCGATAACATCAAGGCCATTGAATTGTGACGAAAATATAACTGCTTCCCGCTTTTTGATTGAGAGATAAATATGTAGAATGTCGCATGTCGAAACATGGATGGGAATTACATATCTTCTCTCATGAAGCAATTGTATTTCATTAATTGATTTTTTTGTAGATCAAAGTAACGTATAAATGCACATTTTCAACAATTTATTTTATGATATGATTGTAAAAGTGTGTCTCTTGCAAAACTAAACACAATATTTTAAATTTAAAAATGTTTAAAAAAGTCTTGCCACCAATGTCGGGGTGACCGCCATAGCATTTAACACTAGTCGCACCCAACCTCCCAATTCTATCACCTCCCTAGAAAAGTCAACCTACCTTCTTCCAGACCACCTGGGGTCCGCCCACCCTTGTCGACATAAAGACACTGTCGCACGTTGACAACCAATCCCACGCCTATCACCTTCTTGCACAGCTGGCAGCCACAACCCAGCCCCACGACTGCTTTTTATACCGCAAGGTGCCCTGTGCACTGCCATATTATATTATTGAGTGTAAGATCATGTTGAGCCTTGCCCACTTGCAGATGATACTATAGAGTGTCACTTCATGTTGCTCCTTGCGCACTGCCATACTGTAATACTGAGTGTAATCGCCTTGTCCTACTGTAATACTGCGTGCAAACTCATGTTGCGCTCTGCCATATTATATTATTGTGTCATTTCATCTTGGGCCCTGCACACATTGCAATATTGAGTGTAATATGTTCAGCCTTGCCCACTGTCATATTATACGATTCTATTGAGTTTCGCTTCATGTTGTGTCCTGTGCATGCTATACTGTACTAATGAGCGTCCTTGCATGTTGCCCAGTGAGCTATAGCATGCTTAACCATTGTTAAGCCGCAGAACTCGCTCTTATCCTGTTGCAAGCCTACTAACTGCGCCCTGCCGCTGAATTCCTGCCTTAGACAGACCTATGCTTAGCCTCACAATGGCACCCATGCTTCCTAATCCATGCCACATCTCACCAACAGCATTCCTTCCCAGCGTGCTGACTGCTCACAACAAGACACACCCCTCAACCACTGAACATCAGACCTTATTCCTCTTCAAAATCTCTTGTTCCTGCAAGCACAGGAAAATACACCTAGCAACTCGCATACGCCACCACCACCCTAGGGCACAGCATCAGCACAGTACTACTGGCCGGCCAATCATACGACCAGTGCCATTCCTAAAAAAACACCTTGGTCAACTGAGAAAAGAGACACGCATAGCCTCTCGCATCTCCCTGGATCAACACCACATACCGACGGCAACCCCATCTATCACGAGAAGAAATGAATGCCTTAACCGCAAAACCACAACCCCTACAATGCCTACAGGGAAACCCACCCAGCAGAGAACACGACCTCCACCCAATGGACCAGTCCACACGAAAACCCCTAGAACTCTAGACACTAACACCATGAGACCCAAATTCACCACAGGCAACCTAACTGCCAAATATCTGACCCAAACAAAAAAAAAACACCTCCTAAGGGCAAATACAGTAAGCTCAATACCTCAGCCAACTCGACACTTAAGACTACACAGCTGAAAGGAACCCTTATCAGTGCCAGACAATCCCAGCCCATGCTCTTGACATCACGGACATCATCTTCACTAATAACCTAAACTTCCTAGCAATTATGGAAACTTGGCTACACTGAGCAGCTTTCCCTGCCCCCTCCCTTTCTATCCCAGAGGGATATACCATCCTCAGGAAAGATAGGGAATCATCAAAAGGAGGTGGAATAGCCATCATCGCCAAAAACAACCTCCCCTGAAACCCAACACTGAGATCCACTCAAGCAAACTAATCTCACTCAATATCTCACTTTTGCCCAATTCTACCCTTACCATACACCGCCCACCAATAATAATAATAATAATTTAGCACTTATATAGTGCTACGAACCCTCAGGTATCTGAGCGCTGCTTATTATTACCCACGGTGTGTGGTGCTCATTTATCGACCTCAGAAAGATGAAAGGCTGAGTCTGGCCCCGCCGGGATTCGAACCTGCGTTAGCAGACTCTGCACGGATGTCAAGGGAGCGCTCTACTCCCTGTGCCACTTGACCGGCTAAGACCACTGTAATCATATGAGGAGGACATCACACAACTCCTCCCTACCAATACCAAGCCATCCTCAAAAATGATCATCAGTGGAGATTTCAATCTTGGGCTTAAAGACCCTGCAGGTGCTTGCTATTGCTGGCACGCTGGAAACATAAGGCTTGCCAGCGAATAGCCAACCCACCACACGAAAAAGGTTGCAGCCTCGACTGGCTGGCAGACTGCAACTGCATTACGAACATTACAGCCAACAACCCGTGGCCATGGTTAGACCATAATCTCATACTATTCTCTATCAACAACACAGCCCTGGGTAATAACCGTCCTCAACACATCCAAACGACTCTCTCCAGAAATCCACATATCACCCCTGATAAATTACTCCCGCTCATCTCACCACTAACTACAGACCCACCTAGCCAGCTCAACCCTATGGTTATGGTCACGGTATTCAACCATACCATCCTTGGTGCTATCAACAAAATCACTGCACACCAAAACTCTTGGTATAACCCCAGTCTGAAAGCCTTACGCTCAGGAAAAAGAACCCTCTAGTGCAAGCAGTTGGCAATTTGACACCCGGGCCACAGAATATGAACGAGCCATCCTCCAAGCAAAAGAAAACTTCTACAACGAAAGAATTGTGCAAGCTAACTCCGGTACAAGAGAACTCTTTTTGATTCTACGGGAGCTAGAATCCCCCGCCCCACCATCAGAATACTGTAATAAAGAATCTCAATGGTGCAATAGCATTCAAAAGGCTCTCCTTGGCAAAATTTACGTACTCCAAGACAAAATTAATCTATACTAGCTCCTCCTATCCAAACCTGTGATGCGCAACCTACTTTGCCCAAATCTTTGCCCAGATTCAAATTCACCCCTGTAACCATAGCAGGAACCATTAAAAACATCCACGGCCTAAAATCCTCAAAATGCCAAGGTCACATCTGCCCAGCCTCTTTCATAAAAGAGTCAGCCGAAGAACTAGCCCCCTTTATCACAACTCTAATTAACAATTAATTCTCCTCGAGTGACGTACCAGAACATCTCAAAGAGGCCTGGGTTCTCCCTCTCCTCAAAAAACCCACAGTAGACCCTAACATCCCAACAAACTACCGCCCAATCACCACCGTACCCTTCCTTCTTAAAATACTGGATAGGATAGCTTGCATGCAAATGCAAACATTCCTGGAAACTCACAACCTCCTCGGCCTCAGACAATCGGGCTTCCGTCCTGGCCATGGCACTCATTTTTAGCCTGCATTTGGTTTTAATTGTGGACATTCGTGTGAATATTATTATTTTTAATTAATTCTATTTGTGCCTTTCGGTGCTACTACACTCCTGCTGCTATTCCATTCAGTGCGATTTGAATCATAGCCCTTTTGGGTCTCTGCACGCACTAAGAGAGAAACTACAATCCCCCCATAAGCATTGTAGTTCCCTGCTCTATTTCCATAGAAACCCGGCGCGAATGTGCTGGTGCGAAGGGGGCAAGCCGGTCTGTGACTTTGGGGTCATGGGGGCCTTCTCTCTTGCAGTTGGCGTTTTTCATCTGGTAAGTACTATGAGTCTCCCGACTATATTTGATCTAATCGCCAAAGAAAGAGCAGACTCCGAACAGAGAACAGCTAATTTCTTAGAAATGGCAGCAGCCTCTAGTTCTCGTATTCAAAACATGCTAATTTTGATCTGCCCGGACTTAGGACCACCCACAGGTAACATGAATAATGATAATCCGCATTTAAGACTGTCATACCTGAACGTGGAACTTTTAGAAACCCCCAGTGATAACAATACTAGAATCACTGATGAGGTCCAAAACTCTCATTTGGCACTTCCGGAGGATTAGGCTGCTAGCAATAATGCCACTAATGCTCAAACAGAGTTCATGCTCCCCAAGAAGAGCAAGGATACCTCCACTTTTAAGCTCAAATGCCTTCTACTTAACACGGAGTCTCTATGAAACATGCCGTAGAGGTCGCTGCATACATCTCTACACGTAACATTGATATTTGTGCCATAACCGATACGTGGAATCATACTGCAGCGTGTCCCTCTCTTGTCCTGGCAATACCTCATGGTTATAACATACTTTGTCAGGACAGGCTCGAAGGTAAGGGGGGAGGGGTGGCAATTATTTTTAAAGATTCTCTAGATGTATGGAAAACTGACATTTTGAGTATAGATAGTTGTGACATTCTACATATTAAAATTAGATTACATGCGGAAAATACTGTGAATGTTATTCTTGTCCATCGCCCACCTACTCCTATGAAAGATTTCACTAGCCAACTATCGGATCGCCTTTTAACTTTTCTAAAACACTCTTCAAAAGTTTTACTTCTCGGGGATTTTAATTATTGTCTAGGTGACAATAATGATCTTCCAGCCAAACTACTGGATAGAGCTCTCTCAAATCTGGGCTTCTCCCAACATGTCAATGCTCCTACCAGAACACTCTTGACTGGCTGGCGGGTCTTAATATAACGCCAACCAATCAGACAGCCAACCTGTGCCTCTGGTTTGATCACATGTTTATCTACTTTGAGATCGATTCTGAAAAAACTATAATAAATAAGAAACCTACTTCTACCACAATTTTTTGCAGAAATCTTAAAAAGCTGCCCCCAGAATCCTTAGCTCCTTGGACTCATGGACTACAGGAGAAGGTAAATAATGAGTTCTCCATAGAAGAAATTGTACACTCATATCAGGACACTTTGCAAAAAGCAGTGGACAACTCCTGGTTCTCCACTGAATTGCAAGCCATGAAAAGCAATAAAATCAAAGCCCTCTACAAATGGAAAAACTCACAAACCGATTTGGATAAAGAAACTTATCAAACACTGGTTAAGAACTATAAAAAGGCCATTATTACTACCCAGAGAGCCCACCTTGATGATCGTATAGCTAAAGCTCAATCTCAACTTAAGGAGCTTTTTAAAGTGTTTAGGGTGCTGGAAACTACACAAAATAACAATATGGACACAATCACTGAAGATGCCAACTGGTGTAACATGGTCCAAGAAGCTATGGATACTAAACTTAGCAAGATTAAAGCTGGTATCATGCTATCTAATAAAACTAAGGTCGGAACTGATCCTAATATGACCAATCCTATACCCAGGAGCTGGAAACCAGAAGAACTTTTCTCTTTTAAACCTATATGTGAAGATGAACTTATTTCAATCATAGAGAAACTCAAATCCACATCCTGCGCTAACTATTAAAGCATGCTCTGTTGCACTGATCACCACTCTCTGCAGTTTTATGAATGTGTGTTTTAGATGTGCCAGCCTGCATCAACCAATCCTGGGTTACACTGCGCCTTAAGAGGTCAAACATTTCACCTGGCGACCCGCTAAACTACAGAACCATTTGTAACTCCCCATTTCTTGTGAAGATTCTGAACAGGGTGGCATACACACAAGTGCTTGGCCATCTGAGAACCACTGATATCTTGAACCAGAGACAATCTGGCTTCAGAGAAAAGCATGGCACAGAGACAGCTCTGCTAGATTTAAAATCCTGACTCCTGTGGCACATGGACCAGGGAAATACTAGCATGTTAATGCTGCTGGACTTGTCTGCCGCCTTCAACCTGGTGGACCATGCAGCTTTGGCCGCCAGGTTAGAGGAGGTAGCGGGTTTCACGCCTACTGCAGCCTGATGGGTTAAATCATTCCTGGGGGGTCGTCAGTGGAGAGTGAGCAGTGATTTAGCGGATGCCACTCCTATAGAGTTACCACAAGGAGTTCCTCAAGGAGCTTGTGTTAGGCAGAAACCTGTGCAGTTCCCTCTGGGACCACTGCAAAAGATTTAGGACTACAGGTGTTTGGCAGTAAACCCACTTGGTAGCAGTCTGTACCACACAGATTCACTTGGTAGCTGTGGCTGAGCAGTCTGACTTCCCTCAAGAAGAGTTAGGCAGTATACAGAGTATTCACAATAGGTCAAGAGAAGACAATAGAACAAGTAAACACTGACCAGGGCTTGGTGTAAAAGAGATATAATTATTTATTTAAAACCACATCTAGAAAAACACACAGGCACTAATAGTAAGCAATTCAAAAATACGGTCACTAAAAGATATACACTTCCTTAAAAGAATATTAGACAAGTCTTAAGTAAAGCCCCACTTATTTTCAGACAGCGGTGAGCGCTTAACGTAGATGGCACTCTAATAATGTGTTTTAAAAAGGGAGAGAAAAACAGAGAATAATTTGAAACAGATCCCAACACTTTTTCACGAACACAACAAGAGAGGAAGGCAGAGTAACACCGTGAATTCAGAGTCAGTAGGCCGGATCCGCTTTAAGAGGATCAAAACGAAATGTGTCCAAGGTCACACGGTTGCAGTGCACAAAAGTCTTGTAACGGTTCAAAAAGGAGTTGGACCAGAGAAAGGTACGAGTTAGAGGGTCAAGACGGCCAGCCCAGTCCAGAAGGTTAAGGGGTTATTATTACCTTGTAGCAATCTTTAGAAAGGGAGGCCTGGCGGACACAGTACCTTAAAGTGGTGGGAACACTCCAGTGGGGGCAGTTGTTCCTGGCAGCGGATGCAAGTCGGTTCTTCGTCCGGGGGAAGAGAGGATCTCGTCGGGGAGGAAGACAGATGTCCGTTGCAACCA
Source organism: Ambystoma mexicanum (assembly GCF_040938575.1). Taxonomy (NCBI): domain Eukaryota; kingdom Metazoa; phylum Chordata; class Amphibia; order Caudata; family Ambystomatidae; genus Ambystoma; species Ambystoma mexicanum. The sequence continues at coordinate 961,255,874 of NC_090941.1, read as the reverse complement.
GCCACGGAGTTTCTCAGGTACAAGGAGCGGTCTGTTGATTCGCGGTTCAGTGGTAAGTGGCTATCCGGCTGCCGGGGTGCTTGGCTCGGGCAGTTCGACCACAAACCGGTCTGGGGTGCGAACAAAAGAAGGTAAACTGGTTGTGCCCACCAGTCAGGGGAAGAAGCCTCTCCAGCCGGGAGATCTTCTCTGTAGTCGGGAAGTGGTGAGTTGGTTCCGCAGGGCTCCACCGGTGGTGTCGTCGTGGTAGGTCGGCTCAGCTTCTCCCTCGTCGGATTCTCAGGTCCTGTGGCGACTTCTGAAGTTCCAGTCCCCAAAGCCCTGCTTTTATGCAGCATACCCGCATTCACTCAGCCTAGCTGTCAATCAAACATGCTAAGTGGTGAGCCGGCCGGCTCACCACTTGGGCCAATCACACAAGAGTGCAACTTGAGTTACCAAGGTAACTCAATCCAGGGTGCCTAAACCCCCTCCCACATCCCCTGTGGTACCCAGACAGAGTGGCACCACTTTTGGAGGCTTCTGTGGAGAAGCCCGCCAAAAAGTGGAACAAAGGGCTCGACTTAGGTTGGAGTCACAGAAGAGAACACAAACGCCATTTTAGAATCGAGTCCTGGCAAAAAATACCAACTGGCGAATTAATATTAAATAAACCGGCGGTATGTTCGAGGCAATGAGAATTAAATAATTAAAGTTGGTAGCCACGAACAATGGAAAAATCCCACAGGGATATATTCGCGGTCGATTATAAAAAGTAGTATCCACTGCCACCAGCCAAAACTCGATCAGGGGGGACGGAGACGTGCCCCCTCGACTAACAGACCTCGGGGCAATCGAATCGCCCCAGCCAGTACGTCCACAATACGATGGTTTGTACTGGTTTCTGTTAATAATTTGGGACTAGTAAAGCCAATGGTGACTTTACATGCCCTGGGAGACAGTAGTCAGTCCCAGGGTATGGAGTCTATGGTGGGGTTTCACTATGACACCCCTGTGTCACTGCACGGAGGGTGCTGTGTAACACACATAGAAAAAAACACATGAGACCCTATGGAGTAAAGGACCCCATAGCCCATAAAACACATTAACAGTCAAAGGAACACCATAATTCATGTCCAAGAGTGGGAGAAAAAGAGTCTCACTCTTGGCAGGAGAAATAAACAAACTCCAGAAATCCAGCAAAGCTGCTGGGGGACTCACTAGGTTAGGAAATTCAGCCTCAAGAGAGAATTCTCCCTAACAGCTTGTCTCTCCCGTATCTTCTATAACATTTTTACTGTGCCATTCCTGGACTTCTTGGATCTTAACGGCAGTGAGTTTACAACTACGCCAGTGACACCCAATGTGTCATTCCACTCACTGGGGTCTTTGCTGAAGATAAAAAAAAATCAATAGAATCTATGGTCTTATCTAAAACTGGATGAGCACTAACATGCTTTCGCTCAATACGAGCAAGACAGAGTTCATGCTTGTAGGAACTGAAATGAAAATTTGCAAGCTAGAGGGGCAGTACACCAAATTCTTCATCAGTGGCTGCACTATTGAAACTAAAAAGGTCAAAGCTTTAGGGGTTTATTTGGACCGTAGTCTAAACATGAAGGTACAGGTTTTGTTGCCTCCACAGCCTACTAGAATGGACTGCTGTAGTAGCTTACTGATTGGTCTACCCAACTGCCAGATCAATAGACTCCAAGTGATGCAGAATAATGCTGTCAGAGTCATTGTGAACCGGAACAGAAGGGATCACATCTCGGACAAAAGAAGAGACCTATATTGGCTCCCAATTAAGGAGAGAATTCGGTTTCGGTTGTTGGTGATCACCTTTAACTGCCTGAAAAATCTGTGCCCAGTATATCTTAAGGATGATCTGGTTCCTAAAACCAGTAATTATAATTTGACATCCAACAACTGCTCCCTTCTTAAGACTCCTGTCGCCGGCTCTCACAGGCCAAAACTGCAGCCGCCTTCTCGGCATCTCCAATTCTTTGGAATGGACTTCCCATCAACCTGAGAGAAGAACCATCTATCAGGATATTTGGAAAGGGACTTGCAGAGTGGCCCAAGGATCGTGCATCCCCCCACTCTCTACAATGTCTTCGCCAAGCCATTGTTCGAACCACTAGACAAACTGGGAGTCATTTACACCAACTAAGCGGATGATATCCAAATACTCCTGCCTATCACGGGCAATCCAACCTAGATTCCTAGGCACTGAATTAAATCTACCTAACCATTCAGGCCTGGATGGCGCACAATGAGCAATGTCTGAACAACAATAAAACTGTGTTACTAATCATTGGCAATCACTCTCAGGTTAACCTCTCTGACGACTACAAATCTGTCATCATCAATGGCAACACCATCAACACTTCCAAAGAGGTAGAAGCACTAGGTGTTTATCTCGACTCGTCACTCCCCCTGACTACGCAAGTCAATGCTGGTCCGATAGCACAGCGAGTAGAACGCTCGCTTTGAGATCTGTGCAGAGCCTGCTGATGCAGGTTCAAATCCCGGCAGGGCCAAACTCAGCCTTTCATCCTTCCAAGGTCGATAAATGAGCCCCACACACCGTGGGTAATAATAAGCAGCGCTCAGATACCAGAGGGTTCATAGTGCTATATAAATGCAAAATTATTTATTATTATTATTATTATTATTATCATCAGCTGTGGCCTACACTGCCAAACTGATCCCCAACAGCAGACCCTTCCTGATCTCAGACAACTGCGTCACCCTCGCTAGAGCACTGATATTGTCGAGGATTGACTACTGCAATTCCCTCTTTGCTTGCTCCAATACCAGGAACACTAAGAAATTACAAATCATACAGAATAATGCAGTCAGAGCGGCACTCAACATTCCTAAAAAGGATCATATCTCTGCAACTAGACTGAAAATCAATTGGCTCCCAGTCCCGGAGTCCATAACATTTAAAATCCTATGCCTTACTCACAAATGTATATCAAAGAGTGCCCCTAGTTATCTATCTAGTCAATTATCCTAAGCTCAGTCCATCGGACCCACTCAAGCTGCCTACTCCTTCCGCATTGACATCCCCTGCTTCAAGCACCAAAAAGCTGGCGGCTGCAGCTTCGCTTTGATTGCAGTTAGACAATGGAACACTATGCCTCTAGCACTGAGATCAGATCCTTCCCTATGATCCTTCCGGAAAGAACTCAAAACATGGCTCTTCAATCAGGGGAACTAGCAACACATGTCTCCCCCTTCTGCTCCCTTTGCCGAACGCACCACTGATGCTTTCTACCTGCTTACTACCTAAACTGTACCTGTAATCTGCAACCTACTGTATGCATCTGTTAAATGTAACCTAGGAACACTGCTTGATTGATTTTGTCATCTGTAACTAACCCATCCTGCACTGATTGTAATCTAAGATAACTACTGTAACCACCACGCTTATGTAATCAGCACCTAGATGCCCCCGGGCTAAGTGCACTTAACAAATGTCAAAATAAATAAATTTAACCCAGATCCAACATCTTGGTGACCTCAGCCTGGATGTGGTTCTTAACCGTATCCGACATCCGATAGCATCTGCTTTTGACAGGTACACTGTCACCAGTGTCAATTCTGTGCCTGCACCATGGGGTGAGACCTGGTGTCAGTGAGAACAGAAGGGCATACTGTCGGAGTAAAGCCATGCAGGCCCTCTGCTGCTCTGGTTTCAGATCTAGAGAGAGATGTACTCCCTCCACTGAGCCATCCTGAGGGTTGCTATGCAGCAAATCAGGAAGGGGCTCACTCTCATCTTCCTCTTGCTCGGAAGCTAGCAGAAGACATGAGACTTCCTCTTGCCTGTGGAAAAGGCTTGAGCCTGTTAACATGAAATACCTGAGGGGGCTACCCCAGGGACTCACATATCAACCAGCTAGTTGACTTTGCCCATCTTGGAGATTATCCTTAAGGGTCCAGTCGATTTATCTGCCAAAACTTTAGGCTTGGTAGGCTCCAGCACAAGGATCTCCTGTCCCGGAGTCCAATCTACTTGTGATGCCTTAAGGTCATGATATGATATATGATATGATATGGCATTTGTAACGCGCCTATACACAAGTGTTTCAAGGCGCGACGAGGCAGGGAGGGGGGAACAAGGGGAAGACAGACAACGATCCTACTAGGCCAGGTGTCATTCAGACCGCGCATGTGCAGGAGGAGGGGGAAGGGAAAAGTGCAAGGGGAAGGGGGGGGAGTGCAGTACAAGTAAGAAGATTAAAGTAAATAAATAGGGCCAGCTGGTGGCAAGTGCAAGGTAAGTGCAGACAAGTGCTGGGAAAGGCGGGGGGCTGTAGGGATACAGAAACAGTCCCTCAGTGCAGGGGTTGCCAGAGAGGCAGTGCAAGAGGAGAGTGGCTGGGCCCAGGACCGAGGTCGGTGAGAGTGGCCCAGTTGCAGATTAGGTGCAGATTCAGTTGAGAAATTAGCAGGGGGGAGGGAGAGAGAAAGCAGAAGCAAAGAGGAAGGTTTTGAGGTGCTTCCTGAACCGGAGATGGTTCTCCTCAAGTTTCAGGGAGGCAGGAAGGCTGTTCCAGAGGGAGGCCCCTGCCACGGCGAGAGATCTACCCCCAGCTCGTTGCTTCGAGAAGCGGCTGACCCTGAGGGAGTTGGAGATGGATGAGTGAATGGCTCGGGAAGGAAGATATTTAGGAAGAGAGAGTTGAAGGTATTTAGGCCCTAGGCCCCAGAAGGCTTTGTGGACAATGCAGAGGGTTTTGAACTTAATCCTCGCAGCCACTGGTAGCCAGTGTAGAGATTTCAGTCCTGGAGAGATACGGTCCCTGGGCTTGAGGCCAAGGACAAGTCTCGCAGTTCTGTTCTGGATGAGTTGCAGGGGGCGGAGAGTGGAGGCAGGCAGATTAAGATAGAGGCTGTTACAGTAGTCCAGCTTCGAGAGAACCAGGGCTTGGGAGACAGTGAGCTTCTGGGGGAAGGAGAGGAAGGGAAGAATACCTCTGAGGAGGTGCAGCTGGTAGTGTGACTTCTTAGAGACGTCAGATATATGAGGAGAGAAGGAGAGTGTGGAGTCGAAGATGACCCCGAGGTTTTTAGCCTTGCAGGTAGGAGCAGGAGGAGGGCCAAGCGAGGCTGGCCAGAGAGCTACAGGGAAGGAGGGGAGTGGGTGTGCCGATGAGTAGAATCTCAGTCTTACTAGCATTAAGGCAGAGGTCATTGGCGGCACACCATTCCTGGATGGCAGTCAGACAGTCAGAGATGAGGGAAGGAGAGGAGGAGGCCGAGGGTAGCCTGAAAATGAGTTGGGTGTCCTCCGCATAGCACTGAAAGTAGGGGCAGAGAGCGGCGATGCGGTGGGCAAGGAGTGCCAGATACTGGTTGAACAGCCAGGGAGAGAGTGCCAGTACTTGTTCAATTCTTGGCTGGCCTTAAGATTTACTAATGCCTGGCCCATCATCTGTGCCATCCTCCTCCTGAGGCTTAACACATAGCCTCCCACTTGCTTGGTAGGACCTGGAGGTGTGGCTTCCAAATCTTCTCTGATTAAAGCAAGGGGCCCCCTCATGGGATGTCCAAAGAGAAGCTCAAAGGGGCTGAAACCAACACCCTCTTGAGGCCCTTCTCTATAGACGAACAGCAGGCATGGCAGGAGGAGATCCCATTTGCTCCTTAGGGGCTCTTCCAAAACACCCAGCATGCCCTTGAGATTTTTATTAAACCTCTTGGATGGTAGGAGGTGGACAACATATATGTCACTCCACATTTCTTCCACATAGCTTGCATGTAACTAGACATGAAGTTGGATTCTCTGTCAGAGACCACCTCTTTAGGGAATCCAACTTTGGTGAAAATGCCCAGGAGAACCTTGGCAACCACCTTGGCAGTAATGGTCTGAAGGGGTATAGCCTCAGGGTACCTGGTGGCATTTTCAACAAAGACTAGAATGAAACGGTGTCCACATGATGTGGGAGGGTCCAAGGGACTTCCAATGTTGATGCCTACCCTCTCAAATGGTATGCCAACCACTGGCAAAGGCTGCAGTCGGGCAATGACACTGCCTCCAGACTTTCCAGACAATTGACAAGTGGGACAGGTCCAGTAGTGGGACTCCACTTCTACTCCCATCCGGGCCAGTAGAAATGTGCAGAGAGCCTTTGCCTAGGGCCTCATCACGAGTTGGGCAGTATCCCGAATAACATTATTTGCGTTAATGCCCACCGGTCCGGCCGTATTACTGCTCGATCATGGGTTGGCTGCTAAACGTTATTCCCCATTGGGTCTATTGGACACAACGGGGAATTTTCTGCATTTTTCGGGTGTGTTTACCCCCCAGCTCTCAGCTGGGGTTAAACATGCAATACTCTGGGCGAACCCTTAAATGTGGCGGTAACCCCATTACCACCGAATTTAAGGGCTACCACCCAATTCATGATGAGGCCCTTAGTCTTCTTAGTACCAAGATGACCATCTAAGGGCACCTCATGTGCAAACTGCAACAGCAAGGGTCTGTAAACCTTGGGTACCACCAACCTCTTGAAGGCACCAGGTCAGGCTTAGTGGGCTCACTACAAAGGAGCTCACCCTCCCATTACATCTTAAATAACCTAGGCACTTCCCCTTGTGCCTGGGCCTGTTTTCTTAGACCCTCAAGAGAGTGGCACTGTCTCTGACCCTTGCAGAAGTCTCCCCTAGAAGGCCTCCCTTCAGCCAACAGGCATTGAAGGTCAGGGTTATCCTCTGGGTTGAGCACCTCTCCTGCCGGAGGGTCTTCTGGCTCTTCTCCCTCAGGAGTTGTCTTATGTTGCCACTGGACCCAGCCACCCAGAGCCTGAATCGCAGTGGCTGCTGCTGAAACAGCAGGAAGAGATGGATCCCCCTTCACAGAGGGAGTCCTCTTTCTCTTCCTTCTCACCTTGGGTTTTCCCTTTGGCTTGGGTAACTGACCAGCCGTCAGACCCGGTTTGACCTGAGACCTAGTGGCTACAGCAGCAGTCAGCGGTAGTCTATCAGAGATCAACCCCAACTCTACTAGATCATTTCCCAACAAGATGTGGGCAGGCACATTGTCCTGAACCAGGACGGGAAGCTGTCATGATCACTGCTTCCAAGGAGTCAGGAACAGCCCAACGTCCTTGGAAGCAGGCCCCTAACCGTTATCTTAGGCACCAGTCGGTCCCCACTGGGACCTTTTGGACCTTGTCCTGGCGCCGGTGGCACCAGGCTCATCAAAGCCATCGGCCCCGGCACTGGAAGCGCCGGGCTCATAATATGTATGTAGATGCTTGGGTGGACTTACCTGCAGCAGACCATGCTGCTTACTTACTAGCCACATAGGAATTCTCTGTAAACAGGAACTACTTTCTTACCTGGGTGGGGCAAGCTCCACTCCCTGGATACAACACGGGAACTCTTCTGGAACTCTTTTCTTACCTAGGCGGGGCCGTGGAGGAAGACGCCTCATCACTCCAAGGCTATTTAAACCACACCCGATTGAACAAACGTGCTTCGCGTTATTCTGCATCTGCAGCAGAACGCTCACCAAGTCTGTTCCAGCCTTTCTTCCTTCCGATCCTGAACCTGCAAGAACAATACTTACCACTCCTGTATCCAGTATTCAGCAGCACCTGCAAAGACAAGAAACAACAGGTTAGCACGGCAACCTTTACACGCATCGCTTTCCTCACCTGATCCATCGGCAGCGAACATTTCTTCACGCTGCACCTCCGCCTGTGAAGACAAAAGCATTGTTATTACTTACCGGCACTCCGCGAATTCCGGATTTCTTCAACGCTGCAACCCAGCATCTGAAAGACAAACAAAGAGACATTAGACAGGTATTTACTCACTTCCATCGCGCTCGCCACAATTGAACGCCTGCAAATACTCTGGCGTTTTTCCAGCATCTCTTCAGCACGAACTCACAGCTGCAAGGGAAAAGAGACAGTTAGAGCGCTTGCATTTACTTACGCATTTCCAAGCGCTTCATTCCAAGGCTCTGGCTCCAACTTCGGCTCTCTTCACCCCATCTCCTATCTCAAGAGCCCTACAAGACAAATAGGAAAAAGCATTATACAGAGTCCTGTTCTATATTAACGTGCCCACGCACCTAAAGACTATCAGGACTAAAAAGGTGTCCGGAAACTCACCGCTCGTGCAGTTAATGACGGTAGCGATCCTCTGATGTCAAGAGGCCTATGTTTCACCAGTGAAGGAACTGGCAACGACGCAGATGGAGAGTCCAGCATTCACCTATCTAAGGTGAGCACGTTGACCTGGGGGCTCTACGGAGAAGCTAGGAAGAGAGAGGGAGAGAGGGACATTCAACAACCCAGATCATTAACCCCCATATTCTTTCACCTGCAGAAATCTCACTCTTCGAGTTCGACACACAGTGCGAAGAGGTTCGGCCCCAGAAGCAAATCGAGTCCTGCACATCACTTTTCGGGTCACAGACACCTTCCTGCCAAGACCAGCGCCTCCGTGGGAATCAGGTGAGCGTTACAGAACGCGAAGCCCACCACAAAACTCTTACCCAGGCGCAATGGAAACCTCAGACACTGATCAATTAGCCCAGTTGCTTGGGGAACTAAGAGCAGAAGTACATGCAGCTCGTCAGGAAACAAACTCTCTAAGAAGAGAGCTGATAATTTCCAAGGAGCGAACAGAGGACCTCGCTAGGCAATTGCTACAAACGCAGGCAGGACAGACACCTTTGCCCGCTCCAGGAGGAAGTTATCCTTCTGCATCATCCTTAAATCCAGTGCAAATCAATCTACCCGGCAATGTGCCCTTGGCTCCGCCCGAACGCTTTTTTGGTGACCCAAAGAAATTTGCAGTGTTCATTAACCAGTGCCGCCTACACTTCTTATGTCGACCAGCTGCCTTCCCAACAGATCAGACCAAGGTGGCTTTCGTGCTTTCTTATCTCAGTGGCAGCACCGCAGATTGGTCGATCCCTTTACTCACTCAGGATGATCCGGTTCTGCATGATTTCCAGGCCTTCCAGTCCAGCATGGAGAAACTGTTCGCAAGACATGCACAAGGGCAGGCCTTGGACAATGAACTTCTTTCGTTACAACAGGGTAATCCAGACCTCTTGACTTATATAGCCTCATTCAACAGACTTATAATGGAAACTCAATGGCCTGAGGATAAGAGAATAACGCTCTTCTACAGAGGCCTGCGTGGAGAGCTCAAGGATGTGTTAGCTCAAGTCATGAATCCTCCACAAGAATGCTCAGACTATATTGACTTAGTTGTCCAATTGGACCACAGATTACAGAACAGGAAGGCTGATCGTTCCAAATTTGATACCCGAATGTTTTCTAAACCACAGACCTCTACTAGGGGAGCTGACACTGTGGAACCCATGCAAATAGGGGGCATGAAAGGACCTTTAACCCAAAAGGAGCGGGAAAGAAGAAGACAGCTGCAATTATGCCTCTATTGCGGAAACTCGGGGCACTTTCTTCGAGACTGTCCAGTGAAACCAGCTAAGAAGGCTGTAGGAGCCGCAGATACCTGTACCACAAATTCGGAGCAGGGAAACGACCTAGCCCGACAAGTGTAGAGGTCCTCTTGCCGAGCGTTAAAATCTGTCCCGTGACCTCGCATTTCGTGGTGCCTATGGTCCTCATTAGTCCTGAACGTCCGGATCGTTTGCATGCAATTGAAGCTTACATCGACAGCGGAGCAATCGGTAATTATGTGGACCGTGAAATGTTATCAAGGATGAATCTACCTCTTGTCCCTAAGGCAGTAAAAGACGTCATTACTACAGTGGATGGCACGGAGATAGCCTCCGGACCAGTAACGCACGCCACCCAAGAAGTGACGTTAGTGAGCCAAGATGGACACCGGGAGAAGATAGTGTTCGATGTGATCAAGGCCCCTCAGTTCCAGGTCATTCTGGGAATCCCTTGGTTAGAGAAGCACAATCCTCAGATCGATTGGCGAGCAAAGACGGTTCAGTTTCCAGAATGTTTTACCACTTGTTATCCTCGGCCTGATGTTTCACTGGCGGCAATCTCTTCTGAGGTTCCCAAATTACCTCCCGAATACCAGGAATTCCAAGACGTCTTTCGGAAGGACCAAGCTAACACCCTGCCTCCTCATAGGTCTGACGACTGTCAAATAGATCTGATACCCGGAACAACTCCTCTTTGCAGTAGGATTTATGCCCTCACCGAGCCAGAGAATCTTCACCTCAGACAATATCTGGACCAATACCTAGCTAACGGGTTTATCCGTCCTTCAAAATCTCCAGCTTCCTCGGCTTTGTTCTTCGTTCCGAAAAAGGAAGGAGACCTTAGGACTTGTATAGATTACCGCGCCCTGAATCAAATCACCGTTAAAAACAGATACCTGTTACCTTTGATCCCTGAACTCCTGGACCAAGTCAAAGACGCATGTATATATACAAAGTTGGATCTCAGAGGAGCCTACCATTTGGTACGAATAAAAGAGGGCAATGAATGGAAGACGGCCTTCCGCACCAAGTATGGGCTGTTTGAATATCAAGTTATGCCCTTTGGACTTTGCAACGCTCCTGCCGCCTTCCAGTATTTTATGAATGATGTCCTTAGAGAACTCATTGATGTGTGTGTTGTTGTCTACATTGATGACAACCTCGTCTATTCATCATCTGAAGAAGAACATCGGAAACACGTTAGAGAGGTCCTCGAGAGATTGCGTCAACATAACCTTTTTGCTAAGCTCGAAAAATGCGTTTTCAACGTAACTGAAGTTGAGTTCCTGGGATTCATATTGTCACCTAACGGAGTCCATATGGATTCAAAGAAAATCGATGCAATCATCAAGTGGCCTTCACCAACCTCTGTAAAAGGAGTCCAAAGCATGTTAGGCTTCGCTAACTTTTACCGCAGATTCATCCCTGAATTCTCTCGAATAGTCCAGCCCATCACCGCTCTGTTAAAGAAAAACAAACGTTTTGAGTGGTCTACCGAGGCAGAACAAGCTTTTCAGGACTTAAAGACTAAATTCATTTCTGCACCTGTTCTAAAACATCCTCGCCCAGAACTCCCCTACATCGTAGAAACAGATGCTTCTAGTCTTGCTATGGGGGCAGTTTTATCACAAAGGGATCCGGTCACACACCAATTACATCCTGTAGCCTTTTGGTCCCGCAAATTCTCGGCTCCCGAGATCAACTATTCAATTACAGACAAGGAACTTTTAGCTATCAGATCGGCCTTTAAAGCCTGGCGGCATTATCTTTTGGGAGCCAGACACACAGTCACCATAATGACTGATCACCGCAACTTACAGTATCTGAAGACAGCCAAATCTCAATCTTCCAGGCAGCTTCGCTGGGCTCTGTTTTTGGCTGAGTTTGACTTTATAATTACTTATCGACCAGGCAGTAAAAATGGAAAAGCAGATGCCCTCTCCCGGATGGGAATAGATGAACATTTGACCAATCCAGAACCAATACCCATAATCCCAGAACAAAGGATTTTGGGCTTGGTCAGCGCTCAATCCTTTGAAGACATTAAGACTACAGTCAAATCATTTTTAACTCCGGCCGACTTACAGGACTGGCAATTAAAAGGAAAATAATTCTCAGTGGATCGAGACTTACCATATTTCCGAGGACGATTGTACTTGCCCAGTGAGAAAATACAAAAACAGGTAATCTCCTGTTATCACGATTCACTAATGGAGGGTCACCCTGGCATAACCAAAACTATGGAAAAGGTCAAAAGACATTTCTGGTGGCCATCATGGAAGAAGGACATTAGAGACTTTGTAATCTCCTGCGGTGTGTGTGCCCAGAATAAGAGTCAGAAGGAGAAACCAGCCGGTCTCTTACACCCACTAGACATCCCTCCCTGTCCATGGCATACCCTGTCCATGGATTTCATCACGGACTTACCTCCATGCTCAGGGTATAATACCATTTTAGTAGTCGTGGATCTATTCTCCAAGATGGCTCACTTCATTCCACTGAAGGGCCTACCTTCAGCTTCAGTATTAGCCCGAGAATTCTTAGAAAACATCGTTCGGTTACACGGTTTCCCCTCGGTTTTGGTCTCCGATAGGGGAAGTCAATTCATCTCCCACTTTTGGCGAAGTTGCTGTCGTTTAGCCCAAATTGATGTGAGACTTTCTACCAGTCACCATCCCCAAACTGACGGACAAACCGAGAGGACAAATCAAACTCTAGAGCAATATCTACGTTGCATGCTCCAACAAACTGAAAACCCTTGGAAGGACATTCTTTGGATCGCTGAATACGCCTATAACAATTCGACTCATTGCGGAACCGGGAAGACTCCCTTCTTCCTATTATACGGACACCATCCTAGAACCTCTAACCTGGATCCTCCCCAAGAATTCGAAACACCTGCTGTGGATCACTTGCACTCGGAGATCACTCGTGCTTTTAAGGAAGCCACTGCCCATCTGCAAAGAGCTAAAGCTCAATTTAAGAAAGGAGCAGATCAGCACCGTAAAGAGGCCCCTCACTACGCAGTGGGAGATCAGGTCTGGTTATCCACTAAGCACCTACCTCTAAAAGGACCCCGCACTTTCATCCCGAGATACCTTGGACCCTATCTTATCTCTACCATAATTAATCCGGTGGCTGTTAAATTGGAATTGCCTTCGCATATGAAAATACATCCAGTATTCCATGTCTCCTTACTAAAACCAGTGCAGCCAGGAACCCGATTGACCGAACTTCCGGAACCTGTTTTAGTAGATGGAGAACTTGAGTTCGAAGTAAAGAACATCCTAGACTCCAAAATCTCCAAATCTAAATTATATTACCTGGTTGATTGGAAAGGATACGGCCCCCAGGAAAGGTCTTGGGAACCCTCAGAGCATGTCCACGCACCTCGTCTGGTCAAGAAATTCCATTTGAATCACCCCGACAAGCCAAGACCCCCGGAGAAGACACTCTTGGGAGGGGCCTTGAGGGGGGTGCTGTCATGATCACTGCTTCCAAGGAGTCAGGAACAGCCCAACGTCCTTGGAAGCAGGCCCCTAACCGTTATCTTAGGCACCAGCCGGTCCACACTGGGATCTTTTGGACCTTGTCCTGGCGCCGGTGGCACCAGGCTCATCAAAGCCATCGGTCCCGGCACTGGAAGCGCCGGGCTCATAATATGTATGAAGATGCTTGGGTGGACTTACCTGCAGCAGACCATGCTGCTTACTTACCAGCCACATAGGAATCCTCTGTGAACAGGAACTACTTTCTTACCTGGGTGGGGCAAGCTCCACTCCCTGGATACAACACAGGAACTCTTCTGGAACTGGAACTCTTTTCTTACCTAGGCGGGGCCGTGGAGGAAGACGCCTCATCACTCCAAGGCTATTTAAACCACACCCGATTGAACAAATGTGCTTAGCGTTATTCTGCATCTGCAGCAGAATGCTCACCGAGTCTGTTCCAGCCTTTCTTCCTTCCGATCCTGAACCTGCAAGAACAATACTTACCACTCCTGTATCCAGTATTCAGCAGCACCTGCAAAGACAAGAAACAACAGGTTAGCACAGCAACATTTACACGCATCTGTTTCCTCACCTGATCCATCGGCAGCGAACATTTCTTCACGCTGCACCTCCGCCTGTGAAGACAAAAGCATTGTTATTACTTACCGGCACTCCGCGAATTCCGGATTTCTTCAACGCTGCAACCCAGCATCTGAAAGACAAACGAAGAGACATTAGACAGGTATTTACTCACTTCCATCGCGCTCGCCACAATTGAACGCCTCCAAATACTCCGGCGTTTTCCAGCATCTCTTCAGCAGGAACTCACAGCTGCAAGGGAAAAGAGACAGTTAGAGCGCTTGCATTTACTTACGCATTTCCAAGCGCTTCATTCCAAGGCTCTGGCTCCACCTTCGGCTCTCTTCACCCCATCTCCTATCTCAAGAGCCCTGCAAGACAAATAGGAAAAAGCATTATACAGAGTCCTGTTCTATATTAATGTGCCCACGCACCTAAAGATTATAAGGACTAAAAAGGTGTCCGGAAACTCACCGCTCGTGCAGTTAACGACAGTAGCGATCCTCTGATGTCAAGATCTACCTAGACCTCTGGTTCTTTTGTTTCTGATTCCCTGTAACATGGTCCGTTCTGATGATTGTAAATCTCTGACCGGTTTGTAGGGTACCATCATGTTTTCTAGGTACTTCAGGGCTTTTCCATAAATGGAGTGGTGTATTCATGATCCCGTTTTGAAATGAATGCGTTGTACCAGGTAACCAGTGTAGCTCCTTCCTGGTATTAGTAATGTGTGTTCTCCTTGGGATGGACATTTTGGATGACTTGACATGTTTGAATATTGGATTTTGTTGCCCCACATAATAAGATGTTACAATAGTCAAATCTTGATAAAATCATAGCCCCGGCAATTGTCACCACGTTCTTGTTGTTAATGTAGGGGTGTGCAGTACACAGAAGCCTCAGATGGTAATTGCATGAGGTTCTGTACATGGCAATCTGAATTCAATGAGGCCTCAAGTATGACCCCTAGGGGTTTTACTTTAACTTGAGTTTTGATCTTATTACCTTGCAGCAAGAAGTAAGTGAAGTCAGGGCTCTTGTCTGCGGCGAGCCAAAGATGAGATGCTCGGTCTTATTGCCATTCAGGCAGAGCCAGTTCAAGAACATCCAGTTTTCAATGGCATTATAGATGTTTTCTAATGTTGATGAATCTTGATGTTAGTCGCTGCTTAGCTTGATGACCATTTTCGCGTCGTCGGCATGTTCATAAAAAAGACTCCTAGCTTCTCCACTAAGGTACATAAGGCACGCATGTAAAGATTGAAAAGGAGCAGAGATATTGATGCTCCTTGAGGAACGCCTGTCTAACAAAAGCACCTCCTCCATACCATAGGGAACAACCTAAAAAGATCTACCAAAACCTTACTGCTCAGTGATCTGAATTTAGGCATACATGACCCCAAGGACAAAGCAGCTGCATCACTTGCCAACAAACTCACTAACATTGGGTTCGTCCATAAAATCATGGAACCAACCCACTACAAAGGCTGTTCCATAGATTGGATCGTGGACCACAACTGCTCCTCATCCATCACCAATATCGCAGCCCTTCCTTGGACTGACCACCACTGTATTCACTTTTCCATCCCAACCACCTGTCGCACAAAGTGCTCACCTATGCCCCACCTACCAAAGTCAGAAGCTCAAAATAACTTTCTAAAATCAACCTCACACCTCTTCTGGACATCCCAGAACTTAAACCTCCTTTTATCAACGACCCCATCCCTCTGGCCAACACCTATGCCCACGCACTCACCCACGCCATAGAGTCCATAGCGCCCCTAGAAAACAAAAAAGAAAAACAAATCTATGCACTCCAACTCTTGGTTTACGGAAGAGCTATTAATCTTACACACCAGTAAACGCAAAGCCCTTGCAAAGTGGCAATCCTTGCCTAAGCAATCCTCTCTAAAGGAATTCAAAGATATCTCATTGTCCTATAAAAAAAAAGCCATCTTCCTAGCCAAATCAGAATCTTTCAACCACAGAATCTCCAATGCCAACTCTAAAACTAGGGAAATGTTCTCGATCTTCAAAGATCTCATCACTCCAGCCACCAGCCCTGACGAAATCACCAAAGACGAAACCTGGTGGTCCAGCATCCAGGTCACTCTTATCAATAAAGTTAGGCTGCTCCAAGAGAAAATACTAGCATAACGCAAAGCCCTTCCCAATTAGAACACCCCTCCCACGCCTGCCTCTCCTAATCCTCCCACTCAAATCCCTCTCTTCGTCTTCAGGGACGTCACAGAGGAGGAAGTTATATGCTTTCTTAAGCACATCAAACCCTCCAACTGCAAAGGAGACATCTGTCCCCCAACCATCATTAAAGAATGCACCGACTCACTGACCCCTATCATTACAGCATTCATTAAAGCTTCTTTCTCCTCAGGAATTGTACCACCTAGCCTAAAAGAGGCATGGGTTCGCCCACTCATAAAAAAAACCCACCTTAGACCCGGCTTGCCCCAACAACTATTGCCCCATCACAATCGTCCCCTTTCGCCTTAAAATCTTAGACAAAGCCGCTCACAACCAAATCCAACACTACGTGGAATCTAACGCAATCTTTGGCAGAAGACAATCAGGCTTCCGCAAAGGACACGGCACTGAGACTGCCCTTTTGGATTTAAAAAAACAAATCACCAAAATAATGGACAACAGCAATCCAGCCCTCCTGCTCCTCCTCAATCTCTCTGCTGCGTTTTATCTCATCGACCACAACATACTCACAACCCACCTATCTAATGCAGCCCACCTTTCAGACAAAGCCACCTCCTGGATAACATCATTCCTTGAAGGAAGGGCCATGAAAGTGTACTCTGAACAGGCCAATGCTGCCCCCACTTCCATCGACTGTGAAGTCCCCCAGGGATCATGTACGGCCCTTACTCTCTATAACTTGTTTACCAAACCTCTCTTTGACATGCTGGATCCGCTCGGCATAGCCTACACGAACTATGCCGACGATACCCAAAGTTATCCTCCCTCTCACAGGCAATTATGACCAAGACTTAGAAGCTCTCCTCCAGATTTATGCCACCATCCAAACCTGGATGGCAATCAATGGTCTTTGCCTAAACAGGGATAAAACTGAGATCATCATTCTAGGCCCCAAGGAAACTCTCTCCAAACTCAACCCTAAATTCTCTCATTTCACCATCGACAACACAAGCATACCTGTCTCCACATCAGTAAAGAACTTGAGAGTCTACTTGGACTCCATACTCTCAATGTCAAGACAAGTTCGCGCCATCTCTTCTGCCTCATCCCTCACCACCAAACTGGTTTACGCGATAAAACCTTTTCTAACCACTCAAAACTGCCTTTCCATAGCCAGAGCAATAATAGGAGCCAGACTTGACTACTGCAATGCCCTTCTGGCTGGCACTATACAAAATAATGCGCTCCGCGCTGCCCTCCACATCCCCAAACATGACCACATAACACAGGCAAGATGGGACGCACACTGGCTCCCAGTTAAGGAAAGGATCAACTTCAAAATCCTCACCCTCACTCACAAATGCATCAATCTCTACTCCCCGTCCTACTTATCTGAAACCATTTCCAGGAACATGTCTGACTGGCCCAAAAGAAGCCACTACACCAACCAACTCCACGTACCCGCGATAAAAAGAGCCAACGCTGGCGGCATTAGCTCCCCCCACATAGCGCTCAAACTATGAAACGCCCTTCCCAACGCACTCAGAGCTGAACCCTCCCTATACTACTTTCGCAAATCCCTCAAAACCACGCTATTCACTTAGCATCACACAACACCCCCTATCACTGCACCCTTAGCACCCCTTCCCTGAGAAGCCCTTCCCTTCCCAGCTAAGCCAAATTCTATGTAACCCTTGACTAAGCTCAATGCAATCTTATGTAACCATGAGGCTTTCCTCACAATGTAATCTTATGTAACTATGATGCTTTCTGTTATGCTCACCTGGTCTCTGCGGGGGTGTTGGGGCACTGTTGGAGCCCTCCCTGGACTTGGCTCCCCTGGATCAGCCTTTTTCCCCAGCTGCTGTAGTGTGGACTGCTCTGGTTGCTGGCGCTGCCCCTGAGAGAATACGAGAGGCAGTGAGAATGCTGTGGTTGGATCGTGATTCCCCGCGAACCCTTCGTTCCAGAACGAGGTGAGCATGCGTTTACCCATAAAGTCTCACCTGTTTTCTTGTAAGGATGAGCTCTCTGTCCTGCTTCTCATCAGCAGGGGCGCCGTTGATGGACCTAGTTGCTTTACTGGTCTGTGTGCGTGGCGGCCCAGACCGGCTGTGACCGAACCACTTTGAAGGTAAGTCTTTGTAACAATGATTATTGTCCGTTCCTTTTGCAATGTCTTTTTCCAATGATTATTGTCTGTAACCCTTGTAATGTCTTTTCCAATGATTATTGTCCTTAACCCTTGTAATGTCTTTTCTCTCCCCAATAGGTGTGAAGATGGCCACGCAGAGTCGCTGTGTTGTAGGCAAGTCCTAATGGTGCCAGAAGGGATTGCGAGGTTCCTCTTCGCAGGTAAGTGGAATTCCAAGGTTGTACGCAAGGCTTATGTGTTGCGTGACCATGCGTAAAATATTTAATGCAGTCTCTAACCTTGTTTCTTTTCTCTTGCAGGGCTGGCCTGGGGGCGTTAGATGGAGAGCTGCCGGAGATCGTTGGATGGAAAGATCCATGAGGATGCTGGGCGAGAAGAAGACTCCCGCGTAGCTAGACGTCCGGAACAGTTAAGTATGCGGCCCGACTCCGATGACAATGGGAATCAGGTACGCTGCAATGCGCTGCAGGCGATGGGATTGCAGAGACAGGTAAGGTGCACGTCCGGCGATGGAGTTGCTTGAGTCAAGTAAGCTGCGCGTCAAGCGATGATGTTGCTGAAAGCAGCTAAGATGCGCACTGAAGATGCTGTGTTGGAATCAGGCAAGCGGCGCTTAAAGCGATGGTGTGGCTGGATTCAGGTAGGTGCGCGTTGAAGGAGATGTTCTGGAACCTGATGAGATGCGTGCAGAGATGACAAGCTAGAAACAGGTAAGAGCGCTTCAGGCGGCGGTAAGTGTTACAAACGCGAAGCGCATGCCAGCGGGTTGGGCTGGCTTAAATAGCCTGGCCCCAGCCACTCCCATTAGCCCCACCTTGTGGCTCCACCTTGCTCCTCCCAGAGACTTCTGCATATGAGCTCCAATGATTCCTAATGGCCACCCCCGGCCTGGATGCACGTGCCCTAGACACCAAGTGCGCAGAGCATGCTTTCTTATGAGCCTGGCACCAGAGTTTCCAGGACTGGGTCCATTTGGGCCCTTTGGATGGCAAAGGTAGTGGCCCTTGACCAGTGGCCATGACAGCACTCCCCCTCAAGGCCCCTCTCACGGGCGTTCCTCTCCTGGGTCCTGGTTCGGTCGGATTATCACGATGGAACTGTCTAATTAGTCGTGGAGCGTGGACAAACTCAACGGGTTCCCATGTGCGATCTTGAGGTCCATAACCCTCCCAGTCGATCAAGTAGTACAGGTTTGATCGCACTATCTTGGAATCCAGAATGCTCTTGACTTCAAATTCTGGATCTCCTGCAATGACCTCAGGCTTAGGTGGTGTTGGGATCCGAGTATCGGGTTTCACTGGTTTTAGGAGGGAAACATGGAACATTGGATGGATTCGCATATTGGCTGGTAGATCCAATTTCATGGCAGCAGGGTTAATGATGGCTTTGATGGGATAGGGTCTGAGGTATTTTGTGCGGAAGGCCGAGGTCAAATCAATGGGATATTCTTGGATGCCAACCATACTTTATATCCGACTTGGTAATGCAGGGCCTCTCTTCTATGTCTGTCTGCAAACTTTTTCTGTTGTTCCTTGGCTTTGATCAAGTTCTCGGTAGCTTCTTTAAGGGATTGAGTAATGGTCTTATGTAAGGAGGTAATTGCTGGCATTTCCAATTCGTCAAGCGGATCAAAGGAGATGTCCGAGGATGCCGACCGTTCATTGTGTAGAATGGGATCTGTCCGGTGCTAGTGTGAATAGAATTATTGTAGACAAATTCGGTTAACCAGAGAATGCTTTTCCAGGACCCTTCTGTCTGCTGTAACATACACCTCAGGTATTGCTCCAGAGTCTGATTGGTCCTTTCCGTTTGACCATCAGTTTGGGGATGGTGACTCATGGACAAACGAAGGTCGATTTGGGCTATCTTACCACACCTCCTCCAGAGAGCTGAGACGAATTGAGTTCCACGGTCAGAAATCAATACAGACGGGAAACCGCGTAATTTGACAATTTGCTCCAAAAATACTGTGGCCAGACCAGCCGCAGTGGGAAGCCCCTTTAGCGCAGTAAAATGTGCCATCTTGGAGAATAGGTCTACCACGACCAGGATTGTATTAATCCCATCGCAGGGTGGTAGATCGGTAATAAAGTCCATAGACAGCATATGCCATGGTGCTGGTGGTACCGCTAATGGACATAACAAGCCTGCAGGGCTTGACTTATGGGATTTGTGTTGCGCGAAAACACTGAAAGTTGCAATAACCTGGGCAACATCTTTTCGCCAAGTAGGCCTGGGATGCTGGAAATGCATCAGAGGGACAGGGCCTCTGTATCATTGTCCTTTACTGTTCTTATCGTGTGTTCTGTCGTGTTTTCCATGCAGAGCAGTGCAGCTCTCTCTTTTGGTTTGGTGTACAGACCCATGGGGATACCCTTATGGCCCCCTGGCACCCATGGGTAGGGGAACAAACCTGTGCCCCTAGTGTATGTTTCTGGGCACCTGTGTGTGGCCCACAGAGCAGGGTATGGGCTGGTGACAGCTCCATTCTGAATTTGACAGGTGCCCTGAGTATCCTCCATTTTGGGCTACCCAGGCCCTGCCATTGGAATCAGTTGATGCCTGATAGGAAACAAGATGGCCCCTGTGGCCTCTTGCTTTCTATCGCCTGTTACCTTGTTTTCCCAAAGTCCTGGGAAGCCCTGACTCTGTCCCTTACCCCTCACTGGCTTTTGGGTGGAAGTTCCATATATGGTGTTGTTGTGAAGTCCAGGCCAGACGGGCTGGAGCCTTCCCAGTGACTGTATGTTTTGGGTACACCCTGTGGGTGGGACCTGGGTGAATGGAGTATGTGACAAATATGCACTTCTTGCTGTGGATGTCTGGTTTCGGTGTTTGACACAATGACTGAGACAGCCCTGCCCGAAACTGGTATGAATGCAGTGTGGAGTGTTGAATTGCTGGGTACTTGTTCCAATACACATAACTTGTTGTGAGTGTCTGGAGAGAAGTGAATGGCCTGAATGCACTATCCACGTGATTGGCTTCCTGCCTGCATGAATGCCCTTCTGACCGATTGGTTGCCTGAGTGTGACCCAGCAGAATAAATGGGAGATCAACCAGTATATCTGGGGCCTCTCACTGCTAGAATTTGTGTTCAGAAGCTGAAGAGAAACTGGAGTTGAAACTGAAGCTTAACCTTGAAGCCCTGCTGGAAGAGAAGTCTTGATGCTGCTCTACCTCATCAATCTGAAAGCTGCTGTGTCTCCAAGGACTGACCCAGAGAGTACCTGGTAAGGCGTCCTCTTCCCGAGCTATGAGGGACCATCGTGCACCAGCTGATCTTCACCAAAGCTCCCTGGTAGACAGACCTACGACAGGCTGCCGACCGGAGACAGGGACCGCCACGTAATCACAAGGAGAAGCGGCCGGACACTATTATCCATCTTCGTCGACGACCGTTGTCGCCGACCGAAGCCGGCATGCTCCCTTTGCCTAAGTAACATTTGATCCAAGGACGCTCTCGCCTGCACCGTCGACTGCTTTGTTCCACCTAACGACCGTAGAGACGCCGGACGACTCGACGCCCTTGCTGGGCCACAGTTCTTCACAATCTCTTTGCGTTCCTGAACTATCGTCATCGAGGTGCCCCGCACGCCTCTTCCTTGCAGGATGCCAATGCTCCTTTGTCGCTGAGCACCGCTAGGAACGAAGCTGCCGCCTCGCCGGCCGTCATCGTTCACCCCTTTTTCCTCATGGGATCTCGACGATCCGTGGCTCCTGCCTTAAAGGGAGCCGCTCAAGAAGGATCTGTCGATGACCCGACAACAAACTCTGCTATTCCAGGTACATTGGGGTTGTAGAACTATTTTAGAAGGAAATAAGACTCTTTTGAACAATATAAGGACTGGGCTTGTACGATATATCTTTATTTACAGGTTGCCCAGGTGGGGGGATCTCCACACAGAAGTAGGGGTCAATATTCTGGCAATTGTTCTAACCAACTGCTTTCCTCCTATATCTATTGTTGGTTACTTTTATTCCTTAATCTGTGTGACATTTGACCCGAGTATAGTTGATGCACTTTAATGAGATCTGATAATAATTGTGGTACCACTTTAGAACTGTATATATTTGGCATTGTAGATTTTCTGAGCACAAAGTGAGTTATTGTGATAGTGGACATAACCTTGAATATTAATTATATAAAGACTGTGTTTTAACTAATAAAGTGTGACCACATTCCTTTGTGGGGGTTTGGGGACTACACTGTACTTAAGAACCAGCCTGCATCACCTCCTGAGAAGCTAGGCCTTGATTGCTCGTCCATTGCTACCTTATAGAGAATCTTGTCTGGGGTCCTCTGTGCCTCTCCTCTACCATATAGAGAGCAGAAGTACAGATCCCCCCCTCCAGTCTTTACATGGCCAGCAGTAGTTCTTTTGAATTTTGGCTCCAGTCTTAGCAATTCCAGGATGTCCTTCCACTAACGACTTGTGATAATTGGCTTTTATTTTGTTTTGTACTTCTTTCTTTGTCCCAGATATATAGTCTTCCCTGAAAATAGGTTAAGTTATCCTTGATGGAGTACTGGTCTCCCTTAATCAAACATTCCTGTTGGGCTGCCTGATCCATTTGAGATTGGAGTTCGGTGTTCAAGTCTTCCCAGCAGGCAGTGGCAGCGATCTGGTTTTGAATCTGTTCTTCGGGAATAATGGCCACTGATTCAGATGGTTTGAAGGCGTCTTTGTCTTCTCCCATGCGTAATAGGGCGTCTGCTTTTCCGTTACGCACTCCTGGTCTGTAAGTAATAATGAAATCGTATTCAGCAAAGAAAAGAGCCCATCGAAGCTGACGCGAAGATTGGGCCTTAGCAGTTTTCAAGCATTGCAGTTTACGGTGATCTGTGATAACGGTGACCGTGTCTCCCCCCCCTAGAAGGTAGTGTCTCCAGGTTTTGAGGGCTCCTTTAATGGCCACTAGTTCCTTGTCGGTGATTGCATAGTTCATCTCTGGTGCGGAAAATTTACGGGACCAAAATGCTATGGGATGTAGCTGTCCTGTCTCCGGCTCCTTTTGTGATAATACTGCCCCCATAGCCACACTGGAGGTGTCTGTTTCAACGACATAAGGCAGGTCTGGTTGAGGATGCTGAAGAACAAGGTGCTGAGGTGAAGGCCTGTTTCAATTTCTGGAAAGCGTTTTCCGCCTCGGAAGACAAGAAGAATTTCTTATTCTTTCTCAGTAGAGAGGTCATTGGGTGGACAATCTGTGAAAATCTTGGGATAAACCGTCTGTAGAAATTGGCAAATCTGAGCACACTTTGCACTCCTTTGATCATTGTTGGGGATGGCCACTGAAGAACCGCATCCACCTTGCGTATGTCCATGTGAACTCCTCGTGGAGTAAGCATAAAGCCCAAAAATTCAACTTCCTTGACATGGAAGAAGTATTTTTCCAATTTGGCAGACAGTGGATGCTGACGAAGCTTCTCTAGAACTGCTCTTACATGGCTAACATGGTCTTCCTTGGACGTTGAGTAAATAAGAATGTCATCGATGTAAACAAGGACGCATACGTCCAGCAATTCATGAAGCACATCGTTAATGAAGAACTGGAATGCCGCTGGTGCGTTGCATAACCCAAAGGGCATAACCAGATACTCGAAAAGCCCATATTTAGTTCAGAATGCTGTCTTCCACTTGTCGCCCCTTTTAACTCTCACAAGGTGATAGGCTCCTCGTAGGTCTAGTTTTGTGTAGATTCGAGCATTCTTCACCTGATCAAGCAATTCGGGATGAGTGGCAGAGGTCTGTTTTTAACTGTGATTTGATTCAGTGCCCTATAATCTATACATGTTCTGAGGTCGCCCTCCTTCTTGGGTACGAAGAAGAGAGCCGAGGAGGCACAAGACTTAGACGGGCGGATGAATCCGTTAGCTAGGTATTGATCTAGGTAAGTCCTCAGGTGTTGATTTTCTTGCTCAGTTAGACCATACATTCGACTGCAGGTAATTTGTGCTCCAGGGACCAGATCGATTTGGCAGTCGAAAGTTCTATGTGGAGGCAGGGTGTTTGCTTGCTCCTTTTTGAACACATTCTGATAGTCCAGATATGCATGCCTGCGGGTGGGGCTGGCTTAAATAGCCTGGCCTCAGCCACTCCCATTAGCCCTGCCTTGTGGCTCCACCTTGCTCCTCCCAGAGACTTCTGCACGTGACCGCCAATGATTCTTAATGGCCACGCCCGGCCTGGATGCATGTGCCCTAGACACCAAATGTGCAGAGCACACTTTCTTATGAGCCTGGCACCAAAGGCGCCAGGACTGGGTCCATTTGGACCCTTTGGATGGCAAAGGTAGTGGCCCTTGACCAGTGGCCGTGACACTTTCCTCCCAATGTAACCAGCAATGCATATCAGTAACAGCACCACAATGCCCACGGGCTGTTGTGTACTTTAAAAATATGAATACATAAATAAATAATAAATAACGCCATATATTATTGGAGAAACCAATTGTACCTTGGATACCCAATTGGACAAGAATGATTTAATACAGTTGACCGCCGTCTCTGAGCAACTCCTGTGTTTTTGTTAATACTTAACAGTCACTCGTGATCAACGAAATCAAATGCAGCTGATAGATCCAACAGGATCAGCAAACCTGTTTTCCCCTTGTCAATGATCTCTAACATTTGATTTTGAAGGTCCAGGAGGTCGGTCTCAGTACTATGGGCTGGGCGCAAACCGGACTGTCTGTTGTACATGTTGTTTTCTACAAAGGTCTGAAGACCTTTATATTCTTTCGATGGGACTCAAGCCTGTGGAGGGTTTTTCCCATGTCGTAGAGGATTCTAGGCATCAAAGTTGCAACCTCACTTTTTTGAGTCACCCAAAAACCTCAGCATAGGGATTTCAAAAGCATCTAGGGCTTATGGCAGCCTCCATGCTGTCCGTACCCTTTGCCTGCCTTAAAATTAGATGCCTTCAACTTCACCTTGCCGCTTTATGGAACTAGGAGGTGGACAAACGATATTGGACCTCTTGGTGGAATGACACACAAATGTTATGATTTGGGTTCCTTTCCAAGACCCTTCTCCTGTATTCCCTATATCTTCATATTCCTCATTTACATGTTGGGTTGCGAGCCTGGGACAACTTCAGACTCATGCTCTTTGGTCCCCTGAAGAGAAGGAGGAGTTCTGTATACATTTTCAGGAACTTCTTACCATCTGCGAGGTATTGCAATCATTCCTCCCAGTCATGCGGAAATCGTCTGTTATCATAGGGACCAACAGTATGACGGCAATGTTTTACCTCAACAAGCAGCGGGTAACCAAGTCTCCCCCCTCTTTGCAAGTTGGCTAATTCAGATCTGGGAGTGAGCCATTCTAAAAGACATGCTCTGTCCAGTCCTGTAATG
The DNA here is from genome assembly GCF_040938575.1 of Ambystoma mexicanum. Classification (NCBI taxonomy): domain Eukaryota; kingdom Metazoa; phylum Chordata; class Amphibia; order Caudata; family Ambystomatidae; genus Ambystoma; species Ambystoma mexicanum. The sequence continues at coordinate 961,230,685 of NC_090941.1, read as the reverse complement.
AGTAGGTATTCTGTGTCTTTAAGTGATGGACACTCCCGTCCCCTGCACCCTAAGACATCCACAAATATTGCAGCATACCATTGACATATTTAAACCACACTTCCTAAATTGATGTGCAGGCCACAATAGTTTTTCTATATCAGTCCAGTAAGGAAACCAGAGAACATTCTTACTACCAAAATTCTAACCTGGGTCTGCTACAAAGTGAAGCAGATCTTGACCTCCATGTATTCGCTTACCTTGTAAGAAATTACTGAGCCGGGCATGGACAGAGAGCAGCTGGAATGCAGCCTCCCGTCCTGTGCTCGGCTTTATGCTGTGAATATCAATTACGTGAGACACTCAGCACAGTCATGCGTCGTGCCGTGGTTCTATGTGATAGAAATATATAAGGGATTGGAATTAGTGCCCAATCGCTGCTAGTGTGTTACCGTTCTAATGTTTATGTATCCAACGTATGGATTCAATCTATAATTAAATATATCTCTCGTACTGCAGGATTATAGAATGTGCCTGTAAGATACCATTCTATTTGATGATGTATCAGCAATTGAGCAATAAGCCCCAAGACTGCTGGCCATTACCACATAAGCTGGTGAAACAACACTATAAACGAGCCCTCAACACACATCATGAGATCTGTTTATTAACGAAGACCAAAGAAAAGAATAACAGATTGATCTGTGTGTCTACATTTTCCACAATAAGCAACCTGATCAAGAGGATTGTTAATAGGAATTGGCACCTGGTGAAATTCCCAGGGAGGATGGCACAGAAACCAATGTTCGCGTTTAAACGCAACATGAATCTCAGACAAAAACTGGTCCACACATACAAAGAACAAGAAGATAACAAAACAGTGATGAACCAATGGGGTTTGAAACCCATTATGGGACATCACAAATGTGGCCATTGTGTGGCGTTTCAATTTACCTCTACGAAAAAATCATTTGAATATGGCAACAAGAAGGAGTGGTTCTTTAAAAATCACACCAATTGTTTGAGCAAAAATGTCATATACATTATCCAATGTCCATGTGATCTTGTATATGTAGGAAAAACTATGAGAGAGGTACGCCAGAGAATATCGGAACATCGTTCCTGCATAAGGAACAAAGTGCAAGACAAACCTTTAGTTGAACATTTCTCTAAATTGGGGCACACAGACAAAGACATTAGGTGGTTTGTACTTCAAACCATCAAGACACCCCATGAGAGGAGGGGACATGTCCACGATGTTACACAGACTGGAACAAAGATGGATTCACTCTTTGGACTCAGTTAAAAATGGTTTGAATATTTCCATAGAGTGTAACAAACTGGTAACTGGATAAAGAGACATGGTCTCTGCTCTAATTGGTTGAGCTCCATTCTATATCAGTTATCTGGTGAACTTTGGATATACATGCCATCTGATAAATATATATGAAGGGCATGGCATGTCAGCACATACATTTGGATTCTGGATTACCCATATTTGAATTTTACAATATTGGTTTTGGTGAATGCGCCTCCTGCCACTGTTAGGGGGAAGGGCGTTTGTGTCTAATAGTGAGTCATGGAAGTAACCTGCAGATTAGATTACACCATGATCCAGGATGAACTGAGGGTGAGTGGCCATGACCCAGAATAGCTAGCTATACCCAAGGATCACCTTGGATGTTGTAATGAGCCACATACACCAACAGTAACAATTATGCAGCATAAGCACCCATTGGTCTATGCACAGAAGAGGGTGAGGTAATGCATTTTTGTAACATCCCTCATGCTGCACTGGTATTACAATCCAAAATGTTTGTTTATGTAAAACACTTTTGTCCATGAAGGGCCTACAATGCCCAAAGTTACTGGGAGCCGGGGCTTAACAGTCCTGTCCACCAACAGAAACAATCAGGGTTTAGCAGCATTTATTGTTTTCATGCACGTAATAGGGTTAGGTAATTCATCCTTAACGCTGCATTGTTTCCCCAGATTTGGCAACAAGAAGGAGTGGTTCTTTAAAAATCATTTGAATAAAAAAAAAAACACTATTTGGTTCAAAAAAGAAAAAAAGAAAAAATGCTTTACAAAATGTTTTACACACGGAGGGATTACATGGCCCAGAAGTCTCTGGCAACTGGGGCTTAAGAGTCCTTTCACCATGTTGATGGCATATTTAAGGAAGCCACGCCCAGGAACCAGCACAAAATGTGGTATTTGGTGTGTGTGCAGGACAAGAGAGAAGGAACCCCCAGGGTAAGTAAAATGTGCGTGTGTTTGAGTTTTTAAATACACACAGTTTGTTTGAGGTTTTGAAGAGAGAGAGAGTGCGAGGGTAAACCCGACCCTTTCAATTCCATTTCTGCTGACAATCAGCGTGCACAGCGCATGCGTCTGCTTTTCCCTTTTTCACGCATATAGAGGTGTTTGAACAGCCATGGAGCCCAGCTAAGGCAGCAGTTGTGTGTTTTCCATCAGCATTATAAGCTATTATTATTATTTTTATTTTTAGGGTCAGAAAAGCCTAATATGATAGTGTGGTCGTTATAGACCTCCAGCATGATTGTACAAAGGTTCATGAAGGGAAGTGAGACAGCAGCATTAACAAAACCTTGACAATGTTCTGAGTTAGTTAGATGTATGAGCATGACGTTTAGTTCCATGTATCCCTTCAGGAACATTGAACTGGAACCACCGCGCAGTGAGAAAAAACTGGGGTACCAGAATAAGAACATATCCGGACTCGGCCACATGAGGTGAGGCGAATTGATAGGAGGTTTTGATTACCTCCAGTGTTGTCAAGATGTAAATATTTGAGTCTTGAGTCTCTGTGTTGCATTTCAGGCGAGAACAGGGATTTTTCCTCTTTGGATTTATTGACTAAAGACGCAAGACACCCCCATATCTGAATTTTTGATCAGGTAAGATAGTGTGTGCATACCATATATATAATGGTGTATTGTTTATAGGGCAGGCTTACTAAGATGCTTTGTCCTCCTCTTACGTTGCAGTATAGGCGCAGGGTTATCTAGCACCACTGCAGGATTTAGTCCATCGTTGACACGCGTCTCCATTAATTCACGTGGAGGTGAGTGCCAATCTGTATACACATAAACTGAGATATACACACAAGATATATCTGTGTCTAAACAAATAAGAGATCGGAATTCTGATGTTATGTATATTGTTTGTTTGTAGATTGAGGTTTGATGACATCCTCCACCTTTTGACATTTCGGAGTGGTTGCAACAGAACCATCCGTCTCCTGAAGAAGGTCGCTTATATTTCCCGGCTTTAATTAGGGGCCTATTGTGACGACCGAAACATATGTTGAGTTACAGCAAATAAGCAATATGCTATTTGTTTTTGTATTAACACTTACTGTAATCACCAAGAGGTGTTGAAATTTATGTTAATATATTGGTTCTAGGTGGTCTTAGTACCACAAGTGTGGAATATTGACATGTATAGTGAGATTGTGAATGAATGATGGAATGAATGGTGGTGTTTAAATGTGGATGTTGAGAAGAATAAATATTTGTGTAAATTGCTTATAAATAAATATATATTTTTTGACAAGACTTGGTATTGTTTAAATGTGTACAGATGTTCTGATCTCATTTCGCCCAGGTTCATTTTTGTTGTTCCATTACCACATAAGGTAATGTTCCCGGGGCCCAGAGTTACAGGCCATAATAAGCCCCTCAGTCGAGGAACTTATTGCCCTTAGTACCCTGGCCCGTTAGACCATGGTACAAAAGGCATTTTTTTTAAATGTCAAAATAAAATGGCCTCCGAGGAAGGGAAAACAAAGTTTGTTTTCCCTTTCCATGGTGGCCATTGAAAAAACATGGGGAAAAAGGAAACAAACAAAATGGCCGCCATGCCAAGGAGAACGGTCTACATGTAGTCACATGTTGGTGCCAATGACTAACACATTGTTCGAAAATCCTCTGGGTAACACAAATCTAGACACCTCACTAACCCTGAGAGAACTTAGGCAGGTGGCAGAAGACCTGCTGACTTATTGTGAATTAGATAAATCCATACTGATTACAAACCCTTTGAAGGTTAAGAAAGCCCTGATTATGAGAGATTGGGTCTCTACAGTGGACATGGTGAGGTCATCTTCCATCCCTACATCTTTCTTTAAGTACGGGAAAAAGCAGGGTTTCGTTCCGAGGTATCTGACAAAGTTCCCAGATGTAAAAGGAAGGCAGAATTTCATGAGAGCACGCCTGAATTTGATCAAGACGGGCGCAGTATTGACTAAATGGGGTCTCACAGAAGGTACTCGGAGCTTATGCATGGAATGTTCGGACCCAAGCAAACAAACACTCGAGCATTTGTTGAGATTCTTCAAAGGCACTTGGGACATAAGGATTGAATATCTGGGTAACCTAGTTGGATCACTAGATTGGTTATCTTCAAGTGCTTTCTGGGAAAGAATGATTGCTGGTCATGAAACCAAATTGACTCTAAATGTATTAAGAGTACTGCAATATACAGGTTTTACCCCACAAAAATATTGGTAAATTAATTATTTCAATGGATAGGTAAAATCCTTGTATGATTACCTCACTCCTGACTGTTATTGTTCAATGTTAACTTATCTATTTATAATCATGTGAGAACTGTACGTGATGAACATGTTGTAATGGTATTTGACTTAAGTTTTTTTCTTTCATCTTGTGTTGTTTATTCTCTTTTAAGAAGAATGTGTAAAAAACACAAATGTGGTTATATCACAATCATTTTTTTTTTAAAAGTAGTCCCTTCTTCCTTTCTATGACACCCTGTCGCAGATAGGGAGCGGGCACATCTGCTTTCGAAATGGACAAAAAAAGAAGGTAAGTGGGGTGGGGGGAGCGGGTGGCAGAAGACTTACCTGATACCCTGGCGAGAAGAGATGGCAGCCGCCGGCCGTGAGAAGTCTCAGGGCAGCAGGATTACCATGTGGTAATGCCCGCATTCTGAGCCTTCCTATTGGCTGGGAGGCCGCCACACCCCCCTCGCCGGGTGCTAATTGTGATTATACCAACGATTTGTAAATCATGGTTAACAGTTGTGCTCTTATGCATGTTGTGTCCTACGAGCCAACAAAGGTCTTAATAGCGATAACATCTAACTTGCACACTTTATTTTTTATTTCGTTTTTATTAAAGGATTTAGGTGACATCATTAAACATATCAGAAACATAACTTGGGGTATGATATTAACATAAAGGTTTCATTCCCATCCCTCCCCCCTAACAACACCTCCTTGTACACACTACCTTCTCCCCTCTTCTCTCCCTCCCCCCTTGAACGGTGTCTTCTCTCTCATATACCACCAGCATATGGTCTTTCAGTCGTGGTATGTGGACAGTTTGTGCCTCCGGTATTAGTGAATGGCTTGGTCTGTCACGTGGGGGCCCTATCTGGTATACAAATTAAACCTACTTCGATGAATCCCATCTCGAGTGAGGGTGGGAACACTCTTGGTGTAATTATTAAGATAGTGAAGTCCGGGGCACTTACACTACATACAAAGCATTCTTCTACTGGTTAGCCAAATAGCCCTATATTCTCCCCACAACTGTTCACATGGAGCTGCTTTCCCATGGAGTGCCGCAGTTATCGTTTCCATTATGCGTATGTTTGTGGCGACATTAATACATTCTTTCTTTCCAGGTACATTGGCCCCTTTCCAAACATCCAAACTAAAGTAAAAAGTAGCTCAGCATTTTCAATTTTGTGTTATGTCAAATACTAAATGGAACAGTACTGTTGACTGATCAAATCGCATTATGCTGTTGTGTCTGGTATGAAGTATTGCCCATTCTTTATCGGTGTACAGGTCACCATTACACACAATCACTCTTCCGCTACAAAATTAGTCATTGGTTATAATACCAGGAGTTCAAGCATCCTGAAAAGTAGACATCCAATATATTTCTCCTGAGATTATCATAGTTAACCACATTACATGTTACATTTCAGTTTCCATAGTGTATATGCCTGAATTCTTATGATATTATAAGTTACAGTCTACAAATTCTGTGGGGACAGTGAAAGCATACAGATGTCATATTCTCTTTGATGTTGATTAGGATTGCAGTATTCATAGTGTATGGTCAACATGTTCTCACATGTCCAAAGTACATTGAACTCTCAACATTAACATTAAGGCACCACTATATCGGTGATAAGTATAGTCGTATATTGCCACAGATACTCAATACTTCTCATTAAATATTACAAGTGGCATGTGGGGTCCCGATCAGTATTCATTCCACAAATCCAAGGTGCATTGAACTTTCGACATTAAGGTAACTCTATATCCGTCATTTCGACAGTGTTGTGTGATGGCACAGATGCTCAATCTTGTTCATTAAATATTTACAAGTAGCGTGTGAAGTCCCATTCAGTGTTCATTCCATTCGGAGGATAAACAATCAAGCCGTTCAATCCAGAATATCTCTTTTTGGAGTAGATTCTTGAGGGTATCCAGTCATTGCATCGAATACAAAGCATTGAATGCCAAAAGCATAGGAAAAAAACATCGAAAAAAAGCATTGAATGCATTGTTTTCAAAGGTAAAGGTTTTATTTTAATTATAATGGGTTTTAATGGGTAAAACAGGGGTCAGGGAGGTACCCCCCATTAAAACAATAAAATAAAATGCATTGAATGCTTTTTTTCGTTGCTTACGTTTTAGATGCTAAGGCATTCAATGCTTTGGCATTCGATGCAAGCACTATAAACCATTCCTGAGCACATTGCCACCCCGTCCAGATGGCCTGATTTGATATAATATAATCACCTGCATTGGAGCTACATCCTGGCATGCTTGAATTAAGTGCTGTGCGAGTGGGGATTTTTCTGACCTAGTCCTGATCTTAAATAGGTGCTCTGTTCAAGGTGTCTTGGCCTTGCGTGTGGTGTTTCCGACGTAAATGATACTGCAGGGGGATTTAACTCCATAGATCACGTTGGCAGAGTCACAGGTCATGCATGGAATGTTTAAGCATGATTTTCTGTCCTGAATATGGATGGTTAATGGAATTGCCCGTAATCACGTTCTTACAGTGCTGGCAGTTGTTGCATGGGGAGGTGCCTTTGTATTTAGTTTGGCTATTCTTAGGGAAGCTCTTGTCAACTCTAATGAGACTGTCCTTTATTGAGTTACTCTTACCGTATGCAAAGGCGGGAAGGTCTGGGAATAAATGGCTCATGGTTGGATCTGCCGGCAATAATTTCCAACATTGTTTCAAAATGGTTTTCACCTTGGGACTTTAATGAGAGTATGAAGCCGCGTGTACCAGCATAGACTTGAATTCTTTCACTTCAGGAGTGAGGGCAGTTTGTCCTGTAGTAGTGTTTGCCTTCCAGGCTACTAGATCCACGTTTTCCTTAAGGATCCTCTGTCCAAGAACTTCTGGCGTAGCTCTCCTGTTTTGTCAGTGTACTGACGAGTTTCAGAGATGATCCGCTTGTATCTGAGAAACTGGCAATACGGGATGTTCTCGATTATTCTTTAATGGTGAAAACTGGAGGATAATACACTGTTCTTGTCCGTGAGTCCATTTTCTTTTACATAGATTTCCACATCCAGGAATTCATCAGATGAATTGCTACATTTTGAAGTAAATGTGATCCTTGGAGTCATGTCATTCACGTGTTCCAGAAAACATGTAAACTGTTCTGCTGTTTCTGACAATACCCTGAAGATGTCACATATATTTCTATAGAAACATTTCAGAGGCGTGGTCCACCGTTCACAATTGAGGACATAGGACACATGGTAGGTGTGGTGCAGTGGCTGTGTGAGGTCAGTAGAATGTGATTTTTTTTATGGGGTATAACTGTGTTCTAAAGACTGTTGAGGTGTTCATGGAGGTGAGTAGGTATGTGTGCAGCTCGGCTGAATTGATTGAGGGGTATAGATGCATTTTATTGTGTGTTCATTGCATCATTTCCTAGGCAGAGCACAGTAACCTGGCTTAATAAGAGAGCGCCTTGTGTACCCGATGGATTATATTATCTGGCACAGTCGTAATGTTTGAACATAAATGCTGTCAGTTTCTGGGATTGCAGCTCTGCGCATTAATTCTCAGATGAGTGATATTCACACAGGTTAACAAGAGCAGGCCCAATCATATTGTTGTGAACATAAGTGCAATTATGCTCTGGGGTTGTAGTTCTGCACATTGATTCACAGATACGTAAGATTGACAGCGGTTGACATCTCCTGTACTGATACGCAGAGCATACGTAGCATCACAGTGAACCAGGATGTATCCCAGAGCAGGGGAGTTGCTAGGTCTGGAAAAGACCTGGGGCTAAGCTGATGTCGGAACAGTTGGGACTGGGGGCTAGCTAGTCTTTTGGCTGTAGCTTCTGAGATTCTATCCGGGGCTACAACCAAAAGATCAGGGGCTATAGCCCCCTTAGCCCCCCCCCCTAGCAACACCCCTGTCCCAGAGGCATCATACAAAACAGATATGTTTCTTATCATTTAAGATAGTTACTTTCCAGAACATACACCCGATGCCATCATCAGCATCAGCTTCCGTTCCTGATGTGTATTAAAGGAGCATACAATCGGAAAAGGTTTGTGCACCCCATGGGCCCGCCTCCATTTTCTTACACTATGATTTCAAATGTGTTAGACTTATTTCACTGATACTTTATATTTTTTAGCAAGACAGAATGCACTCACCTGAAGAAGGGAGAAGTTGACTCCCAAAACGTGTAGTGACAGCAGGAACAATAACCACCGCAGACAGTTCATAAGTGTCACAGCAATGGTTCAAAGCCTAGTACTAATTTGAAGAGTTTATTTAAAAGGATGTTCAAATAAATTGCAATGTGATGAAAAAAGAATTTGCCTGCAAATTGTGGTTTATATACATCTCCTTTGTGTGAAATAAATACATTAACCACACTTTTGAGGAAAATATCCTTGAATTCAATTTGGGATTTATCCCCAGCAGTGCCCAGGGATTTTTTCCGAGTCTGTTCGAAGAACTAACACGCCTTTCTAGTAGCAGTGTCCCCTTAGCCATGGACACTTACCTGGAGCACCTGAAACACAAATCACTTAGTTAATTTCTTTGCATTTTTAAAGCGCTCACAGAACCCGCAGGCATCGAGGCGCTGTTACAGGAATAGTTTTTTGTCTTAGTTGCGTATTTATAACACGCTTAAACACCCAGAGGTTTCTAAGCGCAATCCCGGGGATCGATCCTGTGTTGCTTCGTGGCGTCTTGCTTCCAAGGCGACCACGTTGCCGCTGAGCCATATTCCCAGTACATTATATTAAATTAGGTGTGCGTCCCCACACACGATTTACTTCAGCATATGTGCCATATCTCTTAATATATTTTCATTTAAGCATACATTGATTTGCTTCTCATGAGCTGCGTGCCAAACTCACAGTAACAAAGTCCTACTGTCTCACCCTCATTCTGAAAGTGATAATATTATATAATGATTGAGTTCATTTTGTATGGTGGTTCATTTTTTTGTTGTTATATATACACATTAATATCTTTGAAGGGATCCTTCTCTTCAATGGCCTCTCCTAATTTCAAAACTCTCCTTCACACTGACCGCATGCAATGAAGGAGTACCTTTTATTGTTCCACATTAGGATTGTGACCCAACACATTCATATTGTATTTCAATAATTCTTTCTTTCATTTTGTGCCTTTGTGACAAGGGAATGCAGGAAGAGTTCGGGATCAGTAGCATTCAGCATGTGTGTGCCAATTGAGTAGAGATACACTTAGTTATGCACTTAGAGAAACACTTGTTGCCAGCACTCAAGGGTGTGCCTAATGGTCCAGCTGTAAAAGTGTAGTGTAATAACTGAATCGTGCGCAGTCACGCTACCTACTGAGCTAGCCACATTGTTCAATATAGGTTTAACAGCTTATCGAAACACACACTGAATGCTTGCAGCCGTTAGTTCTCTTTTACTTTCACAAGCGATGTTCCATGGCAAACAGGTGCGAGTTTGCATGGGAAATTCAAATTGAAGTGCAAGCTGACCCTGGGCCTGATAAAGATGTATCCCAGATAGGCAATTCCCAGCCACGACCTCTCTCTGAGATGGGAGGTGGGGGAGAGGGAAGGGAAGGCATGTATCTACCAGTACTTTTCCCTAGACAACAAGTTAGCGATCTTTCGGGGGAAGAGTCTGCGTCACGCATGATTGACAAGCACACCTAATAAAAGATTTTCACCTACTGGGGGTGGGGGATTCTCCAGCGGATTTGCATTGTTAACGTACAAGTGCCTTGGGTTAACAGCTCGCTCCCACTGGTGGTTCCTGCCTTGCTGTGTCTTGCTTGAGTATTGACCAGTGAGAGAGAGGGTGCACAGGGAGTCCTGTCCAGGCAAAAGAGGCCAGTCCAGTCCCTGACCAGAGAGAGAGAGAGGGTGGCCCAAAGTGTTCAGTGCTTAAGCTAAAACTGGTCCCTGGTGTTGGCAGACGGATATCTGAGCAACCTAAGACTGTGCTCCATGTAATTTGTAACTTTTCACTTGCATTTTGTCCCCATTCTTGCTCAATTCTTCCAGTTTGTAGTGCTCGTTCACCAGGCTATCTACTCATTGCTAAATAAATGACAAGTCAAATATTTGAATTCCTCTCCAGAGTGCTTTCAATTCTTCTGAAAATCATTGAATCTGTAATAAAGTGTGCATGTTTACTTCGGGCCGGTTCCAGGGGCAAGCGCACACCTGCATAATACAAAAGGTAACTTAATCAATCTAACTTGATCTTTGGAAAATTCATAAAAGTAGTGGGGTGGATATTTTAACAGGTTGCATCACTTGGTCATTATCAATAGCATCCATTTGTCCAACAGGCTTCTTGGGACTAGATTGTGCTGTGACACTGACCATCTCCACCAAAGGAGTGTCAGTGTTCTGCACATTGCGTTTGCAGTGTTCCCATCTTCTAGCTTTAAAGGCCCTACTCCTCTGCCTTCATGCAGCCAAAGCCACAATCTACATAGTGAGGACGCATCTGCAGGTGTGTGCCTGCTTGCAAGCAGTGTTGCGTACTGTGATGAATCAGAGGTGATCATCCCAAAAACCCTGGAATCCTTCTTATTTGGCAAGTGTGAGAAAGGCATGGTGCCCAGAGGTAGACACAGACACAAGGATACACGTTTTGAAAACCTTTATTCATGAAAATGAAGTTTGAAGAATGCCTAACTTGCCCTATTTCTAAATGGGAGTAGTCCTCTCGACCATTAAATTAAAGAAGACCGAATGCTTCCCCTCACGTTATAACATAACAATGTGTAGGGTGTTGGATAAAATATAATTGTCTGAAAAGAATATCAGGATGGTCATAGCATTTCTTCTCAACTCCCTTCCCCAAGCTTAAGTCACTCTGGATCTCCAAAAGTTCAGTTCGTTCCAAACAGTTCACAAAAAGTCAGTTTAATAGTGTTATTATTCTGCACAATTCATGTACTTCTCTCTGGCGTTCCTCGCCTGATTCAATGCTCTCCGGTATAACACGGTTCTGTTTTAACAATGTTCTCTTTCTCAGGCTTCCCTTGCCTTATTCAATGCTCTCTAGTACAAAACAGTTCTACTTTCCACCATGTTCCTGGTTGGATCATTCTGGCTTTCGTCACCAGAGCGAGCTTAGACCCTCTTTACTTTCAACTCTTTAGTATTTTACATTGCAATATTTCATCATCTTGATACACGGGGGTCCCTTCCCCAATCTTCCTACTCTCCTCATGCAGTTAATGTCGAAGTCTTTCGAAACGGCATAGCTTTACTTATTCCCATGCCTGACCACTCAGACACTGTTGCATTCTGGTTATCATATTTCTCATACTCTGTTAGTCTTTCCTCAAGCGTGCCTTCTAGCATCACAACAAGTTCCACTTCCTTGTCACTGTCTCAAACGTGCTCCTTAGCACCCTGACAAGTTCCAATTTCTTGACTATTCATTTAATCGCTTAGTTCTGTTTTATCCGATCACCTTCAGGATCTTGCTTCACTCAATATTCTCTTCCGTAGCCTTTCCCGTCGGCTGTCACTTTCATTAACTTTATTCAACTCGCTTATCACCTCAGCAATACTTTGTTTCGACAATGCAGTATTTTACAGGACCACTCTGTTACTTTGTTTAATCACAGTTCGTATCAATCAAGGCTTTCCTTCAACCAGTCTCGCTTCTTACTCGTAACCTTGCTTGCAACTTGGTAATCATTTGAGTCCTTACGGACCAGGCTTTCTCATTACTTTGAACTCATCACCTTTACTTTAAAACGCATCCTTCACGTCCCCTCAGACCTTCCTGGGAGGTGTCACTTTCCCTGGAAAACGAGCAATCACTTGGCACAACGTTTGGAGAGATTAAACAGCTTCTCTGTTCTGGCGAACCTTGCTGCGTGTCTCACCTGGATCCTGTTCTGCATCTTCAGAAGCTGAAGAAGTAGGATCAGAGATCTTTTTCATGCTTTTCTTCCTTGTAACAGAACTCTCCTTGATGAGAAAAGCGCAGAGCAGGAAACTCTTGAAGATGATAGTACGGTAATGCTTCTTTGGATATCTGAAGATAATTAGACAAAGGATTCCGAAGATAGAAAAGGGGAGTCACAAGGCAAGAATGAAGGCAGAAGTACCAAATGGAGGCAATCGGAAACAAAAGGAAGCATTGAAGGCAGGCAGAGAGGGCTGAAGGATAGCAAAGGTAGAGCAGACACAGGTAGAGAAAAACATCATAAAAACACAAAGATGTTAAAACATTTTTTAAAAAAATACATATAGAAAGTGCAAGTCACTTTTCTTTTTGAACACTGTATTATGTTAAGGAGCCCTATTGATTGAAAAAAAGAAAAGTGACGGAATAATAGAAAATCCTCCTGAAGAAAGTTTGAATGAAAATATATGAACTGAAACATGTCGAGGCATTACACCAGCTATTAGAACATCTGGTTTGTGTACCTGGGTCTTCATTGACCAAAAAGCTTTTCCTCTCCTGTACATGTCATATGAAGCTGTATCACAGGAGTTGCGCTCTAGTCCAATCAAGGACTAATGTCTAACTGTTACATTTGATTTGTTACCATTGAGTTTTTGTGTCACTTGCACTTTCTATATGTATTTTTTTAAACATTTTTTTAACATCTTTGTGTTTTTATGATGTTTTTTAATGATCATTAATAAAATTTGTATTTTGTGATATGTTGGTGTAGCTGATTACATTTTTCTCTACCTTTGCTGTTTGTATTTTTGTCTCTGTAAACCTTTCTGCGAAGGTAGAGAAGCTACTACTACCTTAGTGAGTAAGCATCTTGAAGGGGTCCCCCCTTAGTATATTTTAGAGCAGACACATACCGTAAGAAGAGAGAGAACTTACACTACCACTGTCACCTGGCAGCAGGGTTGTAACACGATGAGCGATGTAATCCCGAAGGCTAAAGGCAGCAGTCTGCCATCTTGGGGAACGACTTGAGCGTTGCAGATGCTTGTGACTTGTATGTGCCAGCACAGTTGCATGCAGACACTTCCACTTTCCCTATATGGAGTATTGTGATGCTATAACATTCTTGACTTCATTTGACAAGCCCTTTTGGCTTCTTGGAGACACGGCTCCTTCGCCACACTTTCTCCTGCTTCAATCTGCAGCCTTGTAGCGTCTTGTCTTCCCGTTCTCTCAAGCCTGGTTCTCAACAGCCTCTTCTCAGCTGCTCACCATCTCGCCTGCTCTCCTTCTCAAACTCGCCTTTGCCTTCCTGGCTTTCCATTTCACCTTTGTGAATCTGGGTTCCACCTTTTATACTTAGTTCAATTCTCAATTGGATTCAGGTGTTTGTAATTGTAGCTAAGTGCCTGAATTCACCTGTCCTCATTAGAGGGACATTCATAGAAAGAGAAAAGTCTTTTTGAGTGTAGGTGTTCTGTCATAATATTATGAAGACGGGAGAAGCATTGAGGGTTCTGGGGAAACCAGGGATATGGCTGACTGTAGGCTGAGGGGATGTCAGGCAGGGGGTTATTTTAAAAGGAGGGGATACCATGTCTCACCCCCGGGTAATCCCTCTGCAATCCCAAGGGACCCTCCACCCAGGTGATCCTCCCTCGTTAGACGGCCCAGGGGGGCGGGATCCAAAAGCGATGGCCCTCCCGTGGCCACCTGTTTGGAAGATTGCCTGGGAGTGGGAACGGAAAAACCCTTAGGTTTTTCACACAAGGGAAAGGCAGATGCTCACTGATCCTGACCCTGAGGGTGGTAGTCTGTGGGAGGATCACATGGGAGGGGACCTGGGTTAGGCAGAATAACCCTGTGAATAATTCCCCTAAGGACCATACAGTTTTAATGGCCTATTGTAGAATTTAAGTTTCACAAGTTAGAACACCTAGGAACATTATGAACATCATGTCCTATAATGATTTCCCAAAGTGTGATGTGCGGTCTAGCTGTCCTAATGACCCACACCTGAGCGGGAAAACATTAAAGGTGCGAGCCAAACGGAGACAGCAGTGGAAGCAGCAGAACACAGCAGGGACTTAGGCCGTCACTGTAGTGACAGCAGGACGCCATGCGGAGAGCCTTGAGGAGGTTGGAATCTTTAATGCATGCAGAGGATGCGCAGCAGGAAGTGGTATTGGTGCCGGTGACCAAGAGGGAGAGAGAATCTCCCTGTGTCCTACAATACGCTCCGGTGTACAGTGTTTTGGAGATTATTGTAACCCGCATTGCCAAAGCCAAACTGGGAAATATCCAGTAAAGGAATATTTGTACCTACATTCAGATGTGATAGCAGAATGAAGGCAAACATTTTACAATCAGTGTCAATGAATGCTAAGGGATAATAGTTTCTAGCCTGATCCCTCTCACCACGTTTAAAGATAGGACCCACATAGGCGGTATGCCAAGAGATTGGGATAGCACCATTTTTCATAATATTCTTAAAAACCATGGTGAGGATCTGTGCCCAAACAATGGGGTGGCCCTTAAAGGTGTTGTCGGTCGGGCCATTCGGTCTTGCCGCCAGGGAGGATTTAGCATTTTTCATATGATATTCAATATTAGGCTGCCAATCTTCGCCACCATTTCGGTGTGTGGGTCCCTGAGGTCCTTAATCAGGACCCCAGGGGAATCCCCATATAGATCCAAGAAAAAATGGACCATTGTGATTCAGAAACCACGTTCAGTTGGCTAACAATAGTAGTGAGCTCTTGATCATTAATCAGTGCCTTAAAGTCTCTGAAATCTCTTTTAAAGAGAATACGTAACATGATTTCGTAGTCCTGTTGCTGCATTTCTGCCTTTCTTGATCTACAATAGTTTTTATACCTTTCTTTCACCAATTTGTATCTAGTATTTTTTTCTATTCAATCCCAACCAGAGGATCGAATCGATCTCAGGATTCGATGCATAGACGCTTTCACACAGGCCAACTGATGGTTAAAGTATGTCTGTGTAAATAAATGACTAGGGGGTGCCTAGCCTCATATTAGGGGTAATTAGACACACCTGCTCAACAGCCTCCCTGATGATTATTTGAGATAAGAAAGCGCTAGGAGGAGAACAACTACAGACCACAGAACTGCAGCTGAGGGATTTAACCCTGTTATTACTGAGTACCTGATTTGCAGCAAGGGATCTAACCCTGTTATTACTGAGTACCTGATTTGCAGCAGAAGAGATCTAACCCTGTGAATATTTGTCCATTTTGGGATTTGACCCAGCTACTTATTATATTTTTTGCAACAGGTTCAATTGACCAGGACCGGGAGTGCGCGCCTCACCCACCTTCTTTTTTGTACTGAATGCTATGGGAGTCCCGGGCTCCAGAGGCAGCGCCACGGGGTGACTGTGCCCCACTTTGGAGAATCATAAAGATGGTTCTCTCCCCTCCCCCAAATTTGGGAAGGACTTGTGCTTTGGAGGGGTGCCGGTTGCTGGTCACCTGAACAGAAAAAAACGTTTTCACTACAGCTACCAGAATCCCTTGAGTCTAATTAGACACACCTGCTCAACAGCCTTCCTGATGATTATTTGAGATAAGAAAGCGCTAGGAGGAGAACAACTACAGACCACAGAACTGCAGCTGAGGGATTTAACCCTGTTATTACTGAGTACCTGATTTGCAGCAAGGGATCTTACCCTGTTATTACTGAGTACCTGATTTGCAGCAGAAGGGATCTAACCCTGTGAATATTTGTCCATTTTGGGATTTGACCAAGCTACTTATTATATTTTTTGCAACAGGTTCAATTGACCAGGACCGGGAGTGTGCGCCTCACCCACCTTCTTTTTTGTACTGAATGCTATGGGAGTCCCGGGCTCCAGAGGCAGCGCCACGGGGTGACTGTGCCCCACTTTGGAGAATCATAAAGATGGTTCTCTCCCCTCCCCTCCCCCAAATTTGGGAAGGACATGTGCTTTGGAGGGGTGTCGGTTGCTGGTCACCTGAACAGAAAAAAACGTTTTCACTACAGCTACCAGAATCCTTTGAGTCTAATTAGACACACCTGCTCAACAGCCTCCCTGATGATTATTTGAGATAAGAAAGCGCTAGGAGGAGAACAACTACAGACCACAGAACTGCAGCTGAGGGATTTAACCCTGTTATTACTGAGTACCTGATTTGCAGCAAGGGATCTTACCCTGTTATTACTGAGTACCTGATTTGCAGCAGAAGGGATCTAACCCTGTGAATATTTGTCCATTTTGGGATTTGACCAAGCTACTTATTATATTTTTTGCAACAGGTTCAATTGACCAGGACCGGGAGTGTGCGCCTCACCCACCTTCTTTTTTGTACTGAATGCTATGGGAGTCCCGGGCTCCAGAGGCAGCGCCACGGGGTGACTGTGCCCCACTTTGGAGAATCATAAAGATGGTTCTCTCCCCTCCCCTCCCCCAAATTTGGGAAGGACATGTGCTTTGGAGGGGTGTCGGTTGCTGGTCACCTGAACAGAAAAAAACGTTTTCACTACAGCTACCAGAATCCTTTGAGTCTAATTAGACACACCTGCTCAACAGCCTCCCTGATGATTATTTGAGATAAGAAAGCGCTAGGAGGAGAACTACAGACCACAGAACTGCAGCCGAGGGATTTAACCCTGTTATTACTGAGTACCTGATTAGCAGCAAGGGATCTAACCCTGTTATTACTGAGTACCTGATTTGCAGCAGAAGGGATCTAACCCTGTGTATATTTGTCCATTTTGGGATTTGACCCAGCTACTTATTATATTTTTTGCAACAGGTTCAATTGACCAGGACCGGGAGTCCGCGCCTCACCCACCTTCTTTCATATTAGGGGTAGCCCTATCGATCAAGCAACCCAGGACATTTTATAATTCAGTGGGAGTGAAAACATGTAGTTTCCATTCCAGGGAACTAGTACTCATGAAGGTGGTCAATTCATTATTAAGAATACCTATATTCTGTGGGGGCCATCTAATCCCTTTTACTGTCCCACTGTTTTGAGATTGATTAGATCCCCTTTAACTGTCTAATTCACTAGTATATTGAAGTCCACTTTCAGAACACTATGGTCACTCCACAAATTGGTATAAATCTTAACACCTGTTCTAAGATTAGAGGAGATTACAAATTGGATTGGCAGCATCCAGACCTCCATTCAAACAGACCAAACCCATTGACTTGAGCGATAAATTCCACATTCTGCCCCAATAATGCTTGTGATTTCCCGTAATCATTGTTGGCAGGATCTACCAGGGATCATTGTCATCGTTCGACAGATGGCAATCCAAGTTGAGATCACCTGCCAGTGTAACTCTACCATGTAATCACACATTTAATCCAGAACTGGCAGGGAGCAACTCCCTGCCAGTTCTGGATTAAATGTGTGATTATTTCCAGAAATGCACATAATTTAGCTATTACCTAGTGCCAGTAA
Organism: Ambystoma mexicanum; assembly: GCF_040938575.1. Lineage (NCBI taxonomy): Eukaryota > Metazoa > Chordata > Amphibia > Caudata > Ambystomatidae > Ambystoma > Ambystoma mexicanum. The sequence continues at coordinate 961,212,806 of NC_090941.1, read as the reverse complement.
ACATTGATAAGGAGAATTTCCAGGTTCCCCACCAAGGAGAATACTTTAACGGCCAGGATCCGAGCGGGATGTTAGGCACTACACTGCATGAGAATCCCAATGTCCCATTAATAGCAGTCATAAATCCCGCTGAGGGCCTCCCTCCTCTATTATTATGTTTTGCACGTTGGAGAATACCTTTTAGCTATCTATAGAAAGATTAACCAAATGCCATGTTTCTTGTAAGAGAATACAATCACTATCTTTCAACGTGGCAACGGTATCAGGGTTGTTTAACAGATGTAGGTTCCCCTAGTATTCCATGACAACTTCAAATTAATATCGTCCTCTAACAGCCCTTTAGGATCTCTGGATATAGAGAGACAATCATTTGCACAGAGCGGCTGTAATTTTGGCCCAATCTTCGTTCTGTTTATTAGAGCCTGTGCACTTTTACCTCCCTTGCCATGGACTGCGTCTATCAGGATGAAACACCCACCATAGTTAGAGTTGCTTTCTATGAGTTGTTGTTCTACCCCCGTTAATTTGACCTCAAACCCCAGTTGTCCTAAAGTATCAGTTTCAGCCAAAACAAGATTCTTTACCAGCTGGCAGTTAACGTAGATATTACATCTCTCCCATCGATCCCGGTCTGGGGTTTGAATCCTATTAAGATCACAGGAAGCTAGGAGACTTAGGTTTGGGATTTCCGCAAAGATAATATTTCCCTGGTTAAGACACACTGCCTCAAAGGCTAGTCCTCTGGATAATCTTTGTAACTTTGGGTTCCCTTCTAAGGTTCACATTAATATCATCGAATGTCCCCTTAGTATCGCTATTACTGCCGTACATAAATTGAGTTTGTCCCTCACTTCCCTTAGCCCCCCTCAGGATACTCTGGGATCCCACTACTGCCGGGCTGAGAGGTCTCCTATCTCGATTGCTAAAGGGGTCTTTAGGATGATCGTAAGCCACAGGATTCTCTGTGGCATTTGGTACATACATTTTCCCCAAAAATGTAACCTGCTCTGGGAACTGTGCAAAAGCCTTGCCAAATACACCCAAATTGCCACCTGTTGAAGGAGTAGCCTTCTCCGCTATCGGTACAGGAAAGTAATTGGACAAGCTAGGGAGAGGCAATTTCTCAAACAGTCACTTGGCTGTCTCTCTTTCTGTCGATGCGGTACCTTCCTCAACCCACGTGACAACCTTCCTAAATGGTTCAGGCTTAACTATTGTTTTATTTATAGATAATGTTGGAGTCCCTACCAGTGGGGTTCCTGCTACCGTATAAAAATACATATCTAAAAAAAATCACAATTTCCTGTGATTTCTTTTAGACTTTTGAGGTTTCAGTTCCTGCTACTTGAAATATAACAATATAACAATATCACAGTGTATCGAATTCCAAGTACAACAAAACGGTTTAACAGTTTCAGTTTCAGTTACCATTATCACAGAAGCACATGTATGTATGTGAGCTGTAAAGAAGCCGCGTAACACCTAGCTCACTTAAACTGTCTTTTCGGGTTTAAGAAACTTCCCACAGATGTTCCTTCAAAATAAATCTGCAGAGGTTGATTACAGTCAGCGGAGCTAAGATTGCGCCTGGTATATTTCACATCAGAAGGTCAAAGTGAAAAATCAACTAAGGTGTGTTTTCAGCAAGTCTCCAAAAGGAAGCTAAACAAAAAAGCAAATCCAGCAATCACTCCTACAGGGGGGCAACAATCATATAGAAGAGATGAATAAATATTAGCCTGCAAAATCCGCGGGAGAAGATAATCGTCAGGTATATTTTCAATCACAGGGGACTCAAAAGACAGAGCCCACAGCCACCTCCCTGTTAAAAAAGCCCATGTGGAGTGTTTGCTAGGTTAAATAGCTCCTTGGTAACATGAGAACCACACAGGTAAAAATTGTCAGCAAAGTTAGATTCCACCACAGGGAAGCTCAAAGGATGGCACCCAAAGTCACGCCTCTGTTTGGATCACCGCGATTGCTGGCCAGACAGCACCGCGTTAGCATAAGGTGCACATGTATGGTAAGTATTAGCTGTTTCAAATATAGCCACAGGGGAGCTCAAAGGACGAGCCCACAGTCACTCCCCTGTTAGTAGCCAGTCAAAAACACACCTAGTTTGTGGGATAAGTGGCCGGCAATATCCCAAATCAGTGTGGGACTTCTGAATCCACAAACACAGTTCAGTTAGCAAAAGAAAAGAAAAGAGGGCAGCCTCTTAGCCCCAGGTCGCGTACAACCGTTGTTTAGCCGATTACGGGCCCGGGAACACTTACTCGTCTTGTCCATGTTGATTGAACACAAGTCTTACCCCAGGTACCTGAGCACACTGGAACACAACTGAACACTTCCCGAGACACTTTGCAAAATGCTTCGCGTTATGGGAGTGTTTTTAAAGTCCTTGTATCCTTAAAGGCACAGGCAACACGGAGCAGATAGGCAGCAGGGCACAACCAGCAGTGTCGGGGAAACAAAGCTCAACTGAACACTTCCTGAGACATTGTGTTTAAATTTGTTGTATATTTTGTTATAATACATATATATTTCTATTTTATTAGAAATGTGAATGTGTAAATGTACTTGCAGAGAACACACAAACAAAATATACCTCAAGGGCCCTCCCTTAAGCTGTAAACCACTTAATCAAAAGACAAAAGGTTGTGGTAAAGAAAGTCAGATATAGCAGGAGAAAAACCCTCCTTGTAACAATGAACCAGGGGGAGAGAATTATAATCTGTGTTGCTTATGGCAAACAGATCATTGTGAAAACGGTTGTCCTTTTATGTAGCATGTTGGAGAAAGAAACTACGCAATTGTGTTAACCAGCCTTACCACAGAATACAAGTTATAGGAGTTATTGAAGCAGGAGAGGGACAATTAGTGGTTGTCCTGGCAGGCGAGTGGGTCAGGAAGATGATCACTTGAAATGTAATGAATGTGGTATAAGGTTGTGACAGAAAAGGAGTGGAAATTCCATTATTGTGTTTGATGAAATGTGACATAACCATCCTGACTAAGAAGCTGTTTCTAAGGAGGAGATTATTTGATGTTAAGAGAACAGTTGTTTTGACTGGAAGTGTGAAGAAAAAGTAAAATCGCTTTGTCGAGTGAAAAATATATTGAATGAAAAGAACTTTTATTTCTACTTCAAGTGAAACTTGGCTTATGAAAGGAACTTTTCTGAAACTGAACTTTAATTGGAAAGATCCTGAATTATTCCAGGGAAAGGGATCCAACCCCGGTCACATGATTATTGGTTATAACCTTTTTGTTTAAATTTAAATGTTATTTTTGTGAAGTTAAATCACGTAATGATTCCTGTAGGATTTTGTTATGTGTGTTAGTGTTGGGACAGATATTTTGAACATTAGGTCGATTTCCTTTGTCTTTAGTTTGTTAGGTAGCGAAACCTCTGTTAGGCTAGGTAAAGATAAATATTTGTCTCATCCCTTTATTATTAAATAAAATGGTGACTTGTGACAAACTTAAACCTAAGTATCTATCTCACATGTCTGACTCCTCACAGTACCTTTGGCTGTCATGCTCTGAAGTGATGTGCGGCCCTTAAGCATAATGTTCCTCCTTGCCAGTGCACAATGTGAGAGTGCACATGCTTATTTCTTAGCAGGCTGAGCAAGGGGCTGACAGCTTGTCGGCTCTCATTCCCGGCAGTGAAATAATTAGAAAAGCATGATTGGATGAGGACTATTGATATCGAAATAGCCAGTTGGGTACAGTGATTTGAAAACATTTTATATGAAAGAGCCCCTGTGACCGAGCATACCAGGGGAGCCCCAACCAAGTAGAGGTTGGATGGTGGGCAGGCGTTCGGGGGTGGAGGGGTGGTACATTTTACACATTAGATTCTGTTAAAAATTGGGTAAAAATCTGCATATTCTCTCATTGGTTTTATAGGGTAATGTGAACAATGCCAACAGATGCCAGGTCTCCAGCAGTGCACACGAGCATTTTTATGATGCACTTGCCCACAATATATGCCAGTATTTTGCCAGTGTAAAAAAAAAAAAGTCAAGATGGCTGTGCTCAAATAGGTTTATGTGGGCTGCCCAATATATGCCATACTTGTTTTGCTCCATGATGCCAGTACTAATACTGTAGGAAAACATGTCCATGCTGGCTGTGCCAAGCAGGCTAGTATTCCCGTTTAAGAGTCATCATGTCTGCTTTACCCGTGATGCCAGTAAAGAAATCAAGCATTTGGTTTGGCACTGAGAAACACCCCCTCCTCCAATCAGCGCTCTCATCTGGTTCCCACAAATGCAAATTCATGCTCACTCACATGCACACCCATGCACAATTAAACACTTAACCCCTTGCATGGTTGCTTACATACATACACAACGATTTTCTTTATTCCATGCTAGACTCTGCAGCTCCTCCACAGCTCGATTCTGTCCATCACCATACACACTTCTCTGGATAGCCCTCCAATTCCTGTGCACTCTGAGGCCTGGAGTCGAGGGTGGGGGGGGGCGTCAATCAAACATCTCTCCCTTCATGATTCACGGCATGCATAGAGGATCTTGAGTGCCTTCAAGAGAATGCTTGGGACACTCTGAACGTAGAATGCCCGAGACACCCCCACCATAACCCTGCTTCCACTCAGTGACTACTATCCCCTAGCTCACCCTCAACCCACTCCAGCTGATCTGCTACAAGCTCAGATTGCCTCTGTTTACAGTCTGAAGAGCCTGGAAGCCTGACGCAGAGCACATTGTGCTTCTGTGCACAGCCTTTTGTGACTCGGTCTTCCGGGGTCACGCTATTCAGACTGCAAATGCTTTTTTTCCTTGTAGCTTCTCTTCACTATTAAAGAACACCACACCCCCAGTGCGACCTGGACATACCAAGCAATAAATTGGACCAGAACCTTTAGAATTTCTATGACTGTCTGTGATGTTTTAGATTCAGAGCAATGAAGATTACAGTAAATAATCCGAACATGTCCTCTTAATCTGCCTCCCTACTCAAAGTCCTTAACTACGAGGATATGACAAGCAGTACCCTTTTTGTCTATAGACCTAACACATGTTGTGTATGGCACACACAGTTTTATTTCATAAGTCATATACACTATTACCGAGACACATATTTTTATGTAGGAACAGCAACCAAAACGTTGATTTCAAAGACACCAACTTGACTCTTCCAGCAACAGTCTGCAGAGATGAATGCAAATGTGCGGGGATAGACCACATTTCAGCTTTACATATTTCTGCCATTGTGACTCCTAAAGAGTTAGAAATCCTTCTAACTGGTCGTTGTTAGGTACTCCAGTGTAACTCAACCCTGCATCCAAACAAGCCTTGAGGATGGAGAATGGAATCCAATGCCCTTTGCCAGCACATCCACATAAAACAAACCTAGAGGAGCATTAACGGAAGCTGCTTGTGCACTCCGATATGTTAGAAGTTGTCTGGGTACATCCAAGGTGTAAAGGTAAAGTCCCCCAAACATAATACAATAATTAGTCAAAAATAGAGTGCACACATTGCAGAAAAAAACAGCTTTTATTGGAAAAATATGGCTGGGAGAATCAGACAGCTCCTTGGAACTGAACTGGCACCATCTCAACATGCTGACTCAGCACTACAATATTTAAAGTGAGAAACCACAAAATTAACATGTTCTACAAATGCAGCACTAATTCTAACATTTCCATTGGCTATTCATCATTGAACCACTAAAGAACACTACACATTAATCATCTTGATTGGAAGTTTCCTTTCTCGTGACCATCAACATGCCATCCCTCAAACATGACATAATTTCATACTCCGCACAAAATTAATTACTGTGATTGGTGGCACTCTTCATGGTGTTATCGATAAAAAGCTTTACCCTAATTGGACAGCAGCAGTTGAGACCGCTTGGGCTGTAGCTTCCCACCAAGACGGACCAATCATGTTGTACGTGGGAAACAGCAATGTCAAAACTTTGTTGCATCCCATGGAACACCACAATCCCTTGCCCATAATTGGCCCTCTTGGCTTCACGCCCCCTGCAGCTGCCCACTTTGAAACTCCCATCTCAAGACATGTTGCCAACTCTGTATGCAACCTTCTAGTTATCTCCTTACAATAAATAACAACATGAAAAATCATGTCTGTGACCTTGCTTCTGGAAATCAATTTTCTAGGTTTATTCGTTTTACCCAGGCACTTTTACCACTGCAGCGAGTGGCTTAACTTTCAGTGGGGACGCTGTGTTCATGTCTTATTTTTTAATTTTGGCAATAGTGCTTCTTGCATTTCTCACTGTGTCCTTCACAACCATTATGCATTCATTTGTCTACCATCTGGGTAGGCACCTGTTGTCTCAAATCTCATTTCAGGTCTCTGAGAACTTTCTCCCTCGCTACAATTGGCTAAAAGCTGTTCTGCATCTCTTTCCATCCTGACCTTGGCTGCTTGGAGCTTTCTGTCCAACAGCAGAAATAAAATCCCATTAAAGGACCATGGTTAGAAAATGAGGCCTAGCACTCTGAAATGGCAAAATCTACAGCCTTTAACAATGGCTTATTCTAACATGGCAGGCCTCTTGCTCACTACAACAACTATACTTGATGGAGCTCAAGATACATATTCAAATATTGCCACGGTACACGATACAAGGAATAAAAAGACATATTTTGATACATGTTGGTTTTACTATGCAATAAACAGCCTAAAACTCCCTAAAAGTGTGACAAAATGATGTCTACCCGAATTGCAATGTCCAACCACAAAAGCATGTGACAGCCTTGTCACTATCATAGGCCTAAAACATGTGATCACTATGTCACTACCATGGATCTGATACCTTGCTAAAAGAACTTTCTTAACTTGCGGAAAAAGGATTACTACAAATTGCAACTAATACTATGCCCTGTGACAAGGGAACAGAATCTATTTTGGCCAAAGCTTGAGACAAGGTATAAGGCAGGGAGTGGGATGCGGGAGTGCATTTGAAGCTGTAGTGTTTGCCCTCAGCTCTAGGATTGAGTCTGTCCTTGTTTACCTTTGGCATCACAGAGGAGGAGCCCCTCTTAGTTGCAGACTCGCGCGAAGCGCACCACAAGGATAAAAGTCCACTTACCCCGTTACCAAAATTACATCTTTTTTGTTTGTTTTTTAAAAGCCTTTAGCTATTAACGCATCATCACATGCGCTTTCCATACAGGAAGTTCAATATCAGTTACCAGAAAGCAAAATTTAAAACATACAGTTTAAATAAGCAGTAGGAAGCTCTGTCAGCTTGTGTAGCTCAGTGATGATGGATTTTTATATTAAGCACATACTAAAGAAAAAACAAACCAAATAATCCCCCCACCCCCAAACCCACAGCAAACAGATAAACAAGTATGGCTTAACATCAGATCTATGGAGCACTGAAACCCGATAAAATAACCCTGATTCCTTACTGCAAGGTCCAATACAGTTACAATATGGTGAAGCTTTTGAGCAGTCCAGGTTTGTAAAATTGTTGTTCCCTATCCCTAGCAAATTAGTAAAAGGGAAACCAAACTTTCAAAAACATCTAGTAAGTCCCAGCGGCCAAAGTGCACACCTTCTCCATAGCAAAGAACCCCCACACCTTGACCCACGACCATGCCACCTGCGGGCCCACTTCCATTTTCCAACTTTGGGCCAATGATGACATACAGGCATTAGTCAGTAAGTGTGTGATTAGTGTTGCCATGGCACCACTAGCAGCATATAGGTCCTCTGCCACCGCCCCCAACAGGACCACAACTGGCGAGTTCAGTAACTGCACCCCAGTGATATCTTTAATGTGCCCCAATATTTTTTTCCAAAAGAACTTGGCTTTGGGGCATTCCCACCACATGTGTCCGAGATCCCCCACACCACCTCATTTCCTCCAGCATAGGGGTGAGAATTGCAGATTCATTCTATGTATATGTTGTGGAGTCAGATACCCTACAGCAAAATAGAGGCTGGAGGTTTTGTTTTAACCGACTCCAATGAACAGCCTCTCTTTAGGTTACTGGCCTTAACAAAAAACAACAGTGCTCATGGGCCTAGGTCGTTTCAGAGGAGTGAGGGTCACTTATTCCAATCAGATACTTTTCATTAGGTCCCAGAAAAAACGAACACGTCAAACAATGTCATAGTTTATTAAATAAAATATTTTATTACTTTTGATTTTGTTAAAAATGGTAAAACACATGGGAAACAGCCACAAAAATATAACACGTCTGTAATTGATAAAGTGCTTCATGCTATACAGTACACTAAGAAAGATTGCACACGCTACCCATTCACTCTGTAAACTCAATTACACCCTTTCATACTAATCATACTACAAAAAACCCAACTTGATGAATTCCTTTTTTGTCTATTAACACATAAACATTATAGGAATTTCATCAGTGACTTTCTGTCTCCTTTTTTCGTTGACAACAATAGTTAGGACTTTTTTTCTTAATGTAGAAAAGACCCAATTCGATTGCAAGACCGGAGGCGAGCATTATGCTTAACTGTTTTATTGCCACTTCCCATAGCTGCCAATTTCAAAACTCTAACCTTCATAATCCACAAACTTTCTTCTCTTTTTTAGATAAACAGGAAAAACAGAAAGAAACAGTCCACAAAACGACTTTGACTTGGGTCTACAAATCCCCATAAGTCCCTAGAGTCCTTGTAGTATTGACCTCCGAGACCAGCACTGTCCATGCCTGCCCAAACTCCTTCCTCTTTCGTTGCTGCTTCCTGAGAAGATAAGTCGCTTTATTTTGGCCTTCACATTTATGAACATGATCAGTGTGAAAGGTTTGGTGTATGTGAGCAGGGTAGATAGAGTGCACTGGAAGAAGAAAGGAATAAGTGAAAGGGCGTACCTTTGTAGTAAATTACAAGGTAGCTTAGCGAGGAGATTCAGGGGTCGCGGGTAAGCTTAGAACGTTGTAGGGGCGGGGAGAGTGCCGGGACCGTGAGTCAGCTTCCTCGCAATAGGTGACCGGCACTCCCCCACGTCGCAGCATGTTTTGAGGTGCCCGGTGAGCCTGTTACGACCGTGCAGCAGTTTAGAGCAAAGGACCCATTGTTCGGGGGCATCCCGTGGGATGCGCGTCCTCGGGCATGCACGGTTCGCATTTATCAAGCGAATTCCGCACCCCAACAGAACCAGAGGGATCTTCTGTCCACAGTGCCCCCGGTTAATGGGGATTGCAGCGCAGCCTCTTGCCCTTACTGCCCTCTGCGAGGCATTGGCAATTGAGGCACAGAGAGCAATAGAATAAAAATAGAACCTTTATAAAAGAAGACAATAATAAAATAAAAATAAGGACTAAAAGGAGAGACAGGAGAGTCTTAGGTACATCCTTCCCCATACAGAGATGGAGGAAAGTAGTACTACTCCTGAATACAGTGACGAGGAATGGAACAGTGACAAGGACCTGTCTCTTAGTTTTTAGAGGGTCCTTGGGGATTCGCTAGCGGTGGCGGTATCCTAAGGGGCGAGGCCCCTCCAGGAGCACCTAGAGGTGCTAGAATCCCTCATTGCAACAACAGTCCCTAAGCGTAAGGCGAGAGAGCTCAGCCCGGGAGAGGGCACTTCTCAAGGCCCGCTTAAGAAGCAGGCAGGTGCAAAAAAGGGGTTGAATAAGACCCAGAAGAGCCCCCACTCTTCTACCGTCCCCGGGTCACAAATCAGGATTGCAGCTGAAGCCCTGGGAGGTCGCCGATCCCTTTGACAAGCTGAAGGCTACTTGTTTGGGGAAGACGGCAGTGCCGGACCTCGGACCACCTACCCAAGGGTGTTAAATACAGGGGCAGCCGAAGAAGGTGGAGATTCCTCACAGGAGGAGGATGGAGGAGGATGAAGAGGCCGAAGAGGGTCTCGGGGAGGAGAACAAGATGGACAGCAACCACAGAGTACCACAGGACGCGGAAGAGGCGGAAGATATAGATGACATGTTCGACCTGGACAGTATAAGACATCTGAGGTCCTCAGAGTAGCTGCCCTCCCCCAGGGTAGCTCAGTAATTGGCCAATCGAATTTGCAAACCCCTGGAGAGGGTGGCACACTTCCGCCTGAGGGCAGAGTGCCCAAAGCCAGATCTTCCAAGTAAAGTTATGGAAATACCTGAGCTGGATGCTAAAAGGGTCACTTTTGTGACTAAGGCTACGAAGGATGTTAGACGAGCTGTGGATCTCACCTGGAAGTCCTGCTAGGACAAGGTGCTGGATATGGCAGATCCCCTGGTGAAAATCATGGACTTGGCCGAGAGGTCCAGAGACACCAGAGTTCCGGTGGACCCACATACGCTAGCCAGCTGGACGCAGAGAGCAGTCTGTTTCCTAGGAAATGCCAGCTGCGCCCTTTCAGCAGAAAGGTGGCAGAGCCTGCTATTGAAAATTGACAGCAAGCTAGGGGACCTCGCCAATTATGAGACAGGCCAAGCAGCCAAAGGGTTGTTGTTTGGCGAGGCGTTTGTTAAAGAAATGTCCCGTTTTGTAGGGACCTATACAGCGCTGGAGAAAGCGCAAACCTCCATCCGTAAAATCTTCCTGGGGTAAGTTTTCACTGGGACCGGTCCCCACAGTGGCCACGTGGCTGGTCGCTCCTTCACAAGACGGCCTCAAGGACCCAGGATACAGTACTGGGAAAGCAGGCAGCAGGACGCGTTCTTCCCCACCAGAGGAAGAGGTTTTCGCGGGAGAAGAGGCAGAGGAAACGTCCGTCAGCATAATCCCTCCAGCGGTAAATGCGCTGATTGTAAGTTACCCCAAGGTGGGGGAGGGCACACAGCCTTATGTATAGACAGGTGGCACGCGATATCAGGCGATGCCTGGGTTTTACAAGCAGTAGTTGGGCTCAGATTGGAGTTTGTGAGTACACCACATCAGGCCTGGGTCCCAAGCAGTATAAAGATGCCGAGAGAGGAGGAGTGGCTCCTTGAGAGGGAGATGCTAGTGTTGGCAGAGAAAGGGGTGATAGAAAAGTGTCCCGACGAGAGTGCCGGTTTTTACAGAAATATGTTCCTGGTTAACAGGGAGGGGAAGTCGAGGCCGGTTATCAATTTGAAGGAGTTGAAAGGGTGGCTGGTTTACAGGCATTTCAAGATGGAAGGTATCCATCTTCTCAGAGATCTGCTGCGCAAGGGAGACTGGCAGGTGAGATTAGATTTGACGGATGCCTATTTTACCATCCCAATACAGCAGGGGTTCAGAGATTATCTCAGATTCTTCTGGAAGAAGCGAAGCTGGCGTTACGCGTGCCTTCCTTTCGGGCTAGCATCAGCACCCTGGCCTTTCACGAAAGTGATGAGGCCTGTGGCGGAAGCCATCAGAAGCAGAGGAATCAGGATTATTATTTACTTAGACGATATCCTGATACTGGCACAAAGCAAGTGGGTCTTGAAGGAGCAGGTTCTCTGAGTCAGCAACCTGCTATCTACCCTAGGGTTCCTAATCAATCAAGAAAAATCGGAGCTCGATCTGAGGAAGCGGATGGAGTTCCTGCGTTTTGTAGTGGACACCAGATAGGCCACCTCGGAGTTACCCCAGCAGAAGATAAGGAGTATAAAGAAGGAGCTGAGGATAGCAATGGGGAAGTCGCTCATTTCGCTTCGCAGTCCAGCTCGCATAGTAGGGCTCCTGGCAGTCTTGATTCAAGCAATCTTTCAGGGGCCTCTGCATTACAGAGCGCTTCAGAGTTTGAATATCAAACAACTGCGAGGGGGTGTGAGGTATCACCAGTTGGTTCCTCTGGACGAGGAAGGGAGAATAGAATTGCAGTGGTGGCTTCAGAATATGGAAGCCTGGAATGGTAAGGCCATCTTCAGGGACGTGCCGGTGATAGTCATAGAGTCAGATGCAAGCAGGGCAGGCTTAGGCGCCAAGTGCGGTCGGCTACAGACCGGAGGGCGGTGGTCGGAAGAAGAGTTAAGGTTGCATATAAATTGTCTGGAGTTGCTGGCAGGTTCGTTCGCAGTGCAAGCGTTTGCAAAGGACAGAGTTGTTGCATTCTGTTGAGAACGGACAATATATTGGCGGTGCACTATATAAACAAGTTAGGAGGAACAAAGTCAAGAATGTTGGCGGAGATAGCGAAGGACTTCTGGCATTACTGCCTGCAGAAGAGGTTAGTGATAGCGGCGGATTATCTCCTAGGGGTACAGAACACGATAGTGGACTGGAACTCCAGGTATCTATTGGATTCCAGCGACTGGAGGTTGAACACAAGAGTGTTCGAGCAGTTGCAGGGACTTTGGGGTCCAGTGTTGATAGAGCTGTTTGCCTCCAGATTGAACATGCAAGTGCCGAAGTATTACAGTTGGAGGATAGACCCCGGAGCATTGGCGATGGATGCTTTCCTACACAATTGGGGGGGGCGCTCTGCTTTATGCCTTTCCCCCTTTCATAATATTAATGAAGACCATGGCGAAGGCACGTCGAGAGCGAGCACAGGTGATAATGGTTGCACCGCTCTGGAAATCTCAAGCTTGGTTTCCGACTTTGATGGAACTTTCCTCGAATTTTCCGAGACTGATTCCGTGGGAGGCAGACCTGCTTTGCAATTCGTCACCCCAGAGACATCCCTTAGCTCAGGCGAGGACCCTGCAACTGTTAGCCTGCAGGATTTCAGGAGACGATGGGATTTGTCAGGCCTTTTGCGAGGGGCTGCAGATTGTATCAGGGTTTCATGGCCCCCCTCTACTCTTAGGAGCTATGACACCGCTTGGGAGAAATGGCAAGAATGGTGCAGACAGCAATGTATTCATCCCGTTTCAGCATCTCTAGTGCATGTACTCAATTTTCTGGCAGAAATGTTGGCGAGTGGGAAGGCTTTCCGCGCACTTGGAGTGTATAGGTCGGTGATTTACGCGGGGCACGAGAGGTGCGAAGGTTGTTTTATTGGGGAACATCCAGCAGTGTTTAGATTGAGGGTCATAAAGATGCGAAAGCCGCCAGTTCCCAGATATTCAGTGATGTGAGACGTCGAGAGGGTCTTCCGTCTCTTTAAGCAGTGGCCGGACAATGATGGTTTGTCAGCCCAGCGCTTGTCGGGCAAATTGGCTGTGTTATTGTGTTTGGTATCTTGTAGAAGGGTTTGGGATGTGAAAGCCTTAGAAGGTGACAGAAAGATCTTTTATCCGGAGGGTGTAGCCTTTCAAATTGCGCAGAGAACTAAGAGCGCTTCTACAGTTATTTCGTACCTGTACTTTCCAGATGAGCCCAAGTTGTGTGTAGCGCGTTGCATTAAAGAGTATGAGAGAGTGACCAAGAACGTGAGACCAGCAGGCGTGCAGCAGTTACTGTTAGAACGTAGGAAGCCTTTTCACGACATAGCTACAGCCACCATAGCTAGGTGGGTTCGGGAAGTCATGTGCTGGGTGGTCATAGACCTGGAATTCTTTTGGGGCGCATTCTGTGAGGGGAGCTATGGCTTCCAAAGCTTTTGTGTCAGGAGCTTCTTTGCATGACATTTTAAAAGCAGCAGACTGGTCTTCAGAATCTATGTTTAAGACTTTCTATTTTAAACCAGTAAGGTTTTTAGCTAAGGTGGTATTAGAAAGCTTTGAACAAGCAAAATGCTTGCCTCCGGTCTTGCCATAGAATGAAGATTACTAAGGCTGTTAGTGCCGGTAGTCTTGATTCTATTAAAGACACAGAGGTGAGCATTATTCACGCCCTCGTACACAGGAATGGAGTGGATGACGATGCGATTAGAGTCATCATGATAATAATGATAATAATGTCAATGATGTAATGAACGTTTTGATTTTGTATAGCTCTCTTGCTGATGTTTATAGGTGAAGACTGTGTACTCCCGCCCTAATGATGTATTTTTTCTGGTTTGGGTTCTAGGGGACGAAGCCAAGAGCAGCTGAAGGGGGAAGTGCTTCGGATCGGAGGAGTACAGTGTGGAATCGACTGGAAGTTGGATCTGGTTGTAGCCGGTTCTGGTTTATGTTGAAGGAGTTCTCAGTTTACGGTTGACAAGACATCAAAGAAAGAGGAAGGAGTTTGGGCAGGAAGTGAAGCATGGACAGTGCTGGTCTCGGATTGGTGTAGAGGCTTAGGTCAAAACTACAAGGACTCTAGGGACTTGTGGGGATTTGTAGTCCCAAGTCATAGTAGTTTTGTGGACTTTCTTTCTGTTTTTCCTGTTTATCTCAAAAAAGAGAAGAAAGTTTGTTGATTTTGAAGGTTACAGTTTTGAAATTGGCTGCTATGGGAAGTGGCAATAAAAGAGTTAAGCATAATGCTTGCCTCTGTGTCTTTAATAGAATCAAGAGTTCCGGCGCTAGCAGCCTTGGTAATCTTCATTGTCTTCACCATGATAGATTTAGGTACTATTGGTTCTGCAAGACCCATTTTACTTTCCTGAAACAACAAGAACATTGGTGTCAATTACCATATGTTTGTGTGGTTATAAATACACTAAACAAGTTATTACTACTCAATTTAGGACAGTGGCATACTATTTGTAACAGATTAAAGAACCTCGAAGTGGTAATTCACTGTGGCATATGTAAGCTTGACTCTGTCTCCGTCTAACTGCCTGAGGTGTTGCCCCTTTGGGGAAGACTATCTATATGTGTATGTGCATTCAGTAAGGATCCAATAAGGATGTTTCAGAGTTTGGATTGTAACTTTTGACATTCATGTGGAGAGTCTTATTCATATTCAGAACTTAGATTATCAACATTAATTGGGATTCACTACTGCCTAACTCCCTTATGTCCTCAGTGTCATCAGTTATGGGCCTTGGATTTACTGTACTAGTGTACATAATGAACCCTGAAACTTCTGCGAAGTCCCCCAGTCTCAACATCACTCTTGACAGCATCTGATTTGTGTCCCTCATGAACAACAGCACATCATCCATGTATAGTGTGATCTTGTGTATCTCATCCCTGCTTTCAACCCCCAGGATATCTGTCTAGTCTGATTAGAGCCGCCAATGGTTCGAGCCGTCAATGGTTCCATAGCCATGGCGAATATGAGCAGCGATATCGGACACCCTGGCGTGTTCCCCGTCTAATCTCCACCTGTGTCTTAAGTTGTCCACTAACCAGAAATTTCATAGAAGGAATTTGGAAATTGGCTAAAACCATTCACGTGAAATCTGGGCCACAGCCAAATACTCCCAAAGTGTTTTTATGAAATCCACAGTCTAGGCTATCAAAAGCCCACCTTGCATCTAGAACTGCCAAGGAAAATCTCTGCTCCGTTCTGGGCCCAAAGTCTTTAACATCTATTGCATGTCTTATCCTGCGCGTGTCTCCCAAGAATTAAACCAGACTGATCCCCATGGATTATTGTCGGTAAGACTCTTGCCAGTCTCCCGGCCAGAACTTTAGCATATATTTTTGCATCTACATTGAGTAAAGAAATAGGGCGGTAGCTAGCGTAATCAGTCTGATCTTTCTCCGTCTTAAGGATCAGTGATGTGGTGGATATGCATATGTTCTCTGTAATTATCCCACTTTCTATAATTTTGTTAAAATGGCTTGTCAGCAGCGGTATTAACTGGGTTTGAAAGGTTTTGTAATGCCCATTCCCAAAACCATCTGGGCCAGGGGCTTTGTTAGCTGGTAAGGAGCTTACGGCAAAACCGACTTCTTCCTCTGTGATGGGCTCCTCAAGGCCCTCGGTATCTTCATCAGAAACCTGGGTTAGCCTCATGCCATCAAAATACGTAGCTTGGGGGGGTCGAGTCAATATTCCCTCTTGCAGTATGTCTACATGAAAAGATTCCATTATTGCTAGCTTGCCAGCCTCGGCCCGTTGCAGCGCCCAGGCCTGATCCCTTAACTGTTTGATATAATTGCAAGCCTTCTGTTTCTTTAGTTTAGCTGCTAAGAAGCAGTTGGCCTTACCACCTTTAACGTAGTAAGTCTGCTTTGATCTTAATAGCATCTGACCGATCAGTCCGCCACGTGGGCCCCCAATTGAGCTCATATTTTTTTACAGGGCATGCAGTGTCTTAAGTGATTGTCTTGCTTTTTTGTTGGGACTCTGCTGCCTTCACCTCCCCTATGCAACGGAGTTCCTTATCCCTATTGTAAACTGCCGTCTTAGATATAAATTCACCCCCGGAATATTGCTTTACCCGCATCCCACACCACACTCCAGTCTATTTCCCCGGTGTAATTTTCCCTGAAGTAATCATCCATTACCTTCTCCATATGGGTCTGCAACGCTATGTCCCTAAGAATAATTTTGTTCAACTTCCACGGTTTCTGGGACCCATCCAGGGATTTGGCCATTTCTATTTGAAGGATCACTGGAGCGTGATCCGAAAGGTACCAAACCTCTAGCCCTATAGCCCTAACATCGGGAATTAATGTTGCAGAGACAAGGACCATAGCTATTCTCGAGAATCTGCTGTGTAAAGCAGAATAGTGTGCATAGTCTTTTTCGGAGTTATGAAAGTACTGCAAAGTTTCTATTAAGCTAAAATCCCGAAATAATTTCCCTAAGGCTGTTATTACTATTCCTGGGGGCCAATGTTTTGTCTAGTGTGGGGTCCATAACACAATTAAAATCGCCACCCACTACCACCTGGCCCTTGCACCATAGCCAAGAATTGGTCCTGCCTTTTGTTCGGGGGGTAGACTGCCACAAATGTAAATGTTTGATCTCCCAAGATTCCTTTTAGCACCAGAAATCTCCCCTCAGGGTCTTTATATAGAAATGGTTTCTGAAATCCCAGAGTACTTCCCAGGAATATCCCTACTCCTTTAGTTTTCGTACCTCTAGTCGCAAAATATTGTTGAGGAAAAGCCTTATGCTTCATGCGCTCTTGAATCTCTCTGGAGCATATGCGTTTCTTGGAGAAGGAACACCTTGGTTTTAAGATCAATTAGATGCCGCTGAGTAGAGCAACGCTTTACTGGTGAATTCAGGCCCTGAATATTCAGGGTCACCACATTCATATCAGCCATTCCCCAGGGGCAAATCTACCTTCCGTTGTGCTCCTCCACTCACTGCCCTTTCCACCAGATCTCTGCCATACCATAGTCCCAAACCAACTTTAAACCCCACCCCATTACCATCGGATGCCATTGCGAAAACCCCCACCACCATCCACACCTCATTGCTGGTCTAGTGGTGTCTGAATCCTAGCCCGGCCACCCCTGGGATCCCCCCTCCCCGACGAGACATCTGTTTTGACCCCCATGTCCCAATAATGGCAATCTCTGCCAAATATCAACTCAAGAAAAAACTTAGTATGACTGACCTCCACCATTCCACCCAATCCTGTGGGACTACCATCCTTCTATCTCCCACCTCCTCTTTGCAACAACATTAACAGCAATCCAGCAGTACCCCTCAAGGGGAAAGAAGAGAAAATAATAAAAGGAAGGAAAGAGAGAATCCCCCATCAAGTAACAGTTATTTGGGAACCCTCTTTCTTATGTGAAAGGACGTCGCTGTTGCCATCCTTCATTTCTAGCCATGAGCGCTAGACACCTCTCTGCCCCTCTATTCAGCGACTCCTTCCTGGATCACGTGGTGTTAACTTTCTCCATCAAGTCCACCATTTCTTCTTCCTTCGTTACATGATATAACTTGCCTTGAAAGTCAAACCGTAGACCACACAGGACGGTTCATCTGTAGCAGAGTCCTTTATCCTGTAACCAAGTCGTGACCACACTCAGACATTACCATCTCATTATGGTCGCTTGTGCCACGTACTGAAACCGCACTATGTGGGTGTCTCGGATCTCAGAATTGGACTGGTTCTTGCCTCTGTGCGGGTTGCCTGATCCTTTCTTTTGTCTGGTAAAAGTGGTCTCTGGTAAGCACATCCACGGTCAAATTCCTCTTTTGCTGCTACGAGGTATAGACGCTGTGCATCCAATCTAGTATGATATCTTCACCCATCGGTTCCTCCAGCAAATGTTGAAATAAGGCCAGTACCTGCAGTCATCAGACCCTATTACGCATGGGGAGTTATAGATAAAACTAAATGTATCATTTTAAAAATAGAATAACCTTATTAAATCAGGCCTTCCACAAGTAATTAAAAGGTCCTAAAATCAGAAAAATATATCGGCCAGTAAGAACAGTGGGTCAAGAATCTTACCCATAAAAACATATTCCAGGGTTCACAAAACTCTCTGGAAACAAACCTAAACACGTGAGGAAAAAGGCTAAAAAAAGGACCAGACTGAAGAAGGTAATCAATTGTCTGCTGCAGATCAGTCACTTGGATCCACTGGAATGAAAAAAGCTATCACTGTCATTCCTCCATTAAGTGAGAACCCTTTACTCAACCTATCTACCTATTCAGATCTAACTCAGGTGTCATCTCAAACTACCAAAGAAGTAACTAACTTGAATTTAGTGAACACGAACAAACTGTTATCTACTCAGTTCTGTACATTGGAAGAAAAACTGACTTACTTGTTCAAATCTGTTCAACATGTTTCAAACCTATTTCGTGAACCCATAGATAATACTTGCCTCTCATATCATTTGAATTGTTTAGGCTTGGATTCAGTTTTTCTTGAGCATAATAACGTTGTGCCTCATTCCAAGAACTCGTAACACTGTTCTGCCGCCTGATATCCTGGTGCCACACGGACATTACAAGTCCCTGCAGCCTGGGATATCAGGCGACAGAAAGTGTAAGTCCCCATTCCAGTGGAGTGCCATAGCACTCCTCTGGAATGGGGACACAGAAGCACTGGCACCGTTGCTAACAGTGCCAGTGCTTCCGTCAAAACCATGCCTGCAGGGACCGGTGCCCACGGCAGGTCAGACCTGTAGGGAGCAACTGCCTCTGCAGGCATACTGGCGGTCGAGAAAGGGTGCTGGTATGTTGCTACTGGCACCCTTATTTCCGGATCACCAGGCTCGTAATGAGGCCCATTGTCTTAACAGAAAAAGAGTTTTAGCTTTGCTGTCTGAAGTTCTTGAATTGAGATACATCAATTCTGCCGACAAGTTGCAGGTTGAATTTATAGACCACATTTCCTACCATTTGTCTATCAGACTTTATTGGCAGAAGCAACTACTTTACTTTCAATGGACTAGGAATTATTTCCAATTCATGATTTGCAATGTACTAAAGAATGACAGCAATCTAAAGATCATAGCCCAAACGCTCTTGATCTGTATGATCATTCATTAATCAGCAATAAGAAAACTTCCCTACAGGCTTTTTGTGATGCAAATAATGAATCTAACAGGAAGGTAATTTGTGTTGATTCCGTATCTAAGGCCCCTGCAGATAAAGTGCACGATTAGTGGTTGTTGTCTGTGTTGGTTTCAGTGTAAATTTGCATTAGAGGCTAGGTCTGATCTTCAGAAAACAATGTATCAACATATTATCCTGGAATACAAGGGACTTTTATTATTTGTCAAATTCCTTAGAACGCCCCATTGCGCAAGCAATTAGAGCTTGATATTTTCTTACTTCAAGAAGTGTGGCTTTATTAGATGGTTTCACAGTTCATTTAACTCCTGCAGAAAAAGGTACTCTGGGTTGAACGTTTGGTGGACTGCTTTTTGCTTCCAACAATTCTCTAGAGACCCGCAGCACTAGCTGGATGACCACGATTCCATGCCTACAAGCGACAATGTTATTTTACAATGCCAGGTTTCCCTCTTTAGAAGCTATTGTTTTATTAAAGTTTACTGGAATCATGACAAATGCCCTGCTAATTTATCATTTCATAATATTATTTGGATTATCACAGATTGCTTGGAAGCCTTTGCGAATCACAACATTATTATTGTTGTGGATCTTAATTGCTCTTGTTTACATCAAGGTTCGGAAGATATTTTGTATATTCATGAGACACAATCTCACGCCAAGGGAAATGCGTGGTTTGAACTAATGTCATCTTGGGGTTGCCAACCCTTAAATGGTAATGGTAGCAGTGACATTCCCCCCTAAGGAGACTTGGTACAACAATCTAAGTAGTTCTGTGATTGATTATATTTTAGTAACCAACAACATATTTAAGTATTATTACTCTTTGAAAGTTCATTATACTGCTTCATGTCTGACATGGAAAACATCATGATGGCCTGAGCTTCCCAGAAAATGCACAGGGAAATGCATGAAGAATAGGCTGCCACTCATTTTTGCCGATGTTATGGGCACAGAAGGAAACTGCTTAAAACCACCATTGGACTACCCGCACAGTAGTCTGAAACCATTGGGAATGGCAATGCTGATTGCCAAATGCAACCTAGAATGGTGGGGAATTCATTTCTTAAATCTCAAAAATGGGTGCAGTACCAGTACTCACCACTATCCAAAAGCCGACATTTTAAAACCACACCAGATTTTACTTTTTTGTGTAAAACTGAATGAACCCAAAGCAGGCTAAAGAAAGACTTACTGAGAGGTGGATACAATGTAAAGTGATATTCTGAAGTGACTTGAAGGTTTATAACAAGACTGGCTGAGCTGTGGATTGCAGCAGTTTAAGTTGCACTGGATTTAAAGATACTAAAATCGAAAATGTTTAGATTAAATGAGTGACCTATGTTTGGTGTCACATGCCTTTGTAACTGTTTAAATGTCATAGTTTTGCACTTAGAATCAGCCTTCTAGCTGCATATGTGAAAATGTTTAGTTTTATTTGAATGCAGAAACTGGGGAACAGAAATGACAGCTTAAAGAGATTCCAATTTGCCTGGCAACTACCCCCATCAGGAGTGAAACTTGAGTCACAGCTGTGTTCCCAGGCCTAGCTGCCCTTTTGCTGCTCACACTAAGGATATGCCATCTATCTGATAATTGAATTACCTGTGCTCTGCAGGAGAGTGAACAATGCAACTCCCTTCACCCAGGCAGAGGGTTTATTGAGAGGATCATAAATGGCTTCCTCTTGAACAATGAGCCTCTCCTGACTCAGGCAAAGGTTTTATTACAGCAGTCGTAAAATGTAGCTTCCTCTTGGCAGAAGCTGGGAGGAGCACTGCCTGTGAGAGCAAGCTGGCTTGGCAGAACTGGATAAACCAGTATTTCTACCTTGTGCTGAGAGGAAACCACACCCCTTTGGAGCCAGAACATAACTTTAAAAAGATGGATCATTCATAGAGCGGACATGTGAAAATTTTATAAATGATACCATAATTCTTGTGATTTTTCTGCCCACATTTTAAGAGGTTTTTCGACCCGGTGGCGTGTTCAGGGGGTTTTAGCGGAAAAGTGGATATTACTCTAAATGTATGCATGTTAAAAATCTGAAACTTCATCAGTTAATGTCCATACTCCCTGCACACATGTATGTAAAGTTGGGTCAATGTCAGAAAGTGAAAAATCAGTTAAAAAGTCAATTATGTGCCATTTCTGAATGCAAGCTCTTAGAAACAGCAGATTTGGACAGAGACATGGCTAAATTCAGCCACACCATGTATATGTAATTTCAAGCAACTGTGTAACTGTGAAATATGTCTTTTATTATCAAATATAGAATGTGTGCAATCTGACAGAGGAGTGTCCTATCTGCAAGCCATAAAATGACATCCCTCTGACTCACAGTTCATTCCCCAATCAAATGATAAATGGAAGTTTGACCAATTAGAAGCTGAGAGAGAGGTAGGGTCAGTGATGCTAGAACACACCCACATTCTAAACACATAAAAGCAGACAGACAGGACAGATAGGGATTTTCAAATCCATCTGCCGCTGGAAGCTCTGCCGGAAAAATCCATACTTTACCTCCATCAAACCTCCAGAGAGCCAAACTAGAGACTTCAATCTATCCAGAACTAAGAGACCAGACCAGAGAGAAAGCAGTGCTGTACCCAGAGAGACCCAGACCAGCAGAGAGAGCTGACCCAGATCACTGTGAAGTGCAGAGACCAGAGGCGAGTCTAAAACCCTGACCAGATCCGTGATGAGGCCCATTTCACTCAAGAATATAGTGTGAGTACCTAGAAAACTGTGCAGAACCAATCTCTTAGTTAAAATAATATAATTCAATCCTATTTTAATCTAAGTAGAACTGTCTCTTAACCGTCACCTGTCATTTGTAAAGCTGTCACTTGTCATTTTCTAGTTGCAAGCTGCACTTGTCTTTTTGAGCTTTTAAAATTTCAAATCTGAAAAACGACCTTCACAAAATCGCTCATATCTCCGCAACCGTTTGTGCTAGAGACTTGCAGTAACTTTTGTCTGAAAGCTTAGAATCGTGGCTTTCCTACGAACCTAGAACCGCATTCCTACCTTCTATAGTTTTACCGCAATCGCGGAACACGCATCCGCGAATTTTACCGCGATTTGCAAATTTCTCCACATGTAAAATCAGCTGCTGCTTGCCTTCCATTTGCCAGAAATTCGTTTAACCTGCTAACTATCCCTGCATCATTGCTAGTGTGAGCCTGGACTAATATTAACTAGATACCACTCACCCTGAACCTCTGAAAGGGAATTAAAAGTATTTTAGCATATTTTTCAATTCATTGCCAGCACATATCAAAGCAATTTGGGCCTGTGTTTTCAAACTTATGTAGTCTAAGCTTGCTGGATTGAACTGAATTACATTGATTGCATTTCTGAGAACTGTGTGTTTTCCTTCCATTTCCTTGCCTTGCATCAAGGGGGGGAGGGGATTGCCAGAGAAAAGTGATCACATTGTTTGGTTGAAATCATATTGAGTATTTTCTGTACTGCATTCATTGAATATTGCATCCACCTGAGCTTACATAAAGCATCCTCTACCACATTATACTTTTGTTCGTATTTACCAGTGTGCTACCTTATCCATTTCATGTCAACTCATTAGTGATTATAAGAAGTGTGCTAGTGCCAGATTCTCCGTTGTTGATCTTTATCATATCAGATTGTGTGCTATTCAATTATTAATTTATTATAAAGTGTGATATATATATATTTTAAATTATCAAATAAACCTTTTAAACTTGCAAAACAGAACTACTTCTTGGCTCAGTGGGGTCAGGGGGATTCCAAGAGAGGGGTGTTATATAGGGGTAGTCATCCAGAACGCATGAACTGGACATAAAGATATATCAATAAGGGTTTTCATTCAGTATTCTAGACTAGGCGTTAACTTAGCTGTAGTGCTGAATTGAATCCTCTTACAAATTGGGGGCTCGAGCCGAGACGTTGGGTTAGATTTACCACTTGTGCAGCTTAATACAGTGTGCTAACTGACGGGATACATACATCCGGTCGGATCACCACGCTGCATTACGCTGTGAAGCATTCCTCAAAAGGGACACTCCAAGAAAAGTTCTGTTCTGCAAAAATAAAATACAAACTTCTGTAAGTCAGGACAGAGACCAATCTCTAGAATGACGACCTTAGTAGACATGAAAATAGCCAGAGAGCACCTCTTGCATAAGCTATTTGTGAGAGGTGAATGGACCGAACAGGGCCAGGATGTGTGGTTGCAGGCCATCACACAACAGGTCACTGAAACAGGGTCAGATATATATAGAGATCAGGGTCCCTTACATGTGGCCCTGAGTGAACTATATATGGCTCCTAAAGCCAAAGAGGAACACAATAAGATTGCCAGGATAGCAGCATACCTGTACCTATATATGGGAGACATGCAGGATAGATGTGCTGAAAGCCAAAATCTGGCAAATAGGCAACAGATGGCATTACAGAAGGCCCAATCTGACCTGGTCTCTTCTGAGCAGAGGCTGCAGAGGAGCCAGGAGTCAGAAGATGATAGTAGGCAGCACATCATTAAAATAAAGAAGGATATGGATGTGCTGCAACAGGAAAAGGTAGAACAGGATACCAGATTTCTGGCCTTGCAGAAGGAATACCAAGAAGGTTTGGACTCCCTACTGCAAAACCAGAAAAAGCTGGAGCAACAACTGGACTTCAACAGGGTATGTGCTGAGCAGGTAGTCACCCTGCAAGGCCACCTAGATAGAGTGAAGGCAGAGAGCAACAAACTAATTCTGAAAGACCTGGATACCCAGGCAGAGTTTGATCAGGAGCGCCAGAATGCTGGTGCCTTCCAAAGGCAAAGGGACGACCTGGCGGCACAGATGCAGGCTCTTAGTCAGGAAAGGGATACCTTAGGCCAGGAAGTCTGCCATTTAAAAAGAAAAATGGAAGAAAATCACCTGGCCCACCAGGGACTGGGTGACCTCCAAAAAGAACACCAGAACTTGCTAGAGCACACCAGGAGGGTGGAGGATGCTCTAGCAAGAAAGGAGCAGGCCAATAGGGACACAGCTCAGGAGGTAACCCTCCTGCAGCAAAGACTGGCCCAGTTCTCCAGGACCAACCAGGAAGTACAGAGGGAAAATGAGGCTCTCTGCCAGCACAATGAGAGGCTCCAGCAACAGGTAGCGATGCAGGAGAAACTGATAGAGTCGAGTAAGGCCTTAACAGAGGAACTGAAAGCACAAATGCAGGCTCTTGCATTGCAACAGGGAGCAGGGGCGGATAGAGATGAGGTCCGCTGGGAAAGAGAGACTCCTGACCATAACCGCAGGAGCCCTAACCCCAGGGGCCTTCATCTCCCCCAGTCCCTGGACTCTACCACCCCCATGTCCCCTGGCGCACATGAGCACAGGGCCGCAGGGATGGCAGATTACTATCCAGCTAAGAGTATGGGGCTCATAGGCCAGTACCACTCAGGAATGGAGGGGTGGGCATCCGGGTATGGGCACCCAAGTACAGTACAGTTCAATGGGGAACCCCAGGAGAGTAGGCCCATTAAGGGCATCCTGAAAACCTCTGCCCAGTTAGGTCAGTGGAGGGGGTACCCATCAAATCCTGGCAGCAAGGAGGAATCTGAAGACTCCTCTGAACTGCGCAGGACACAGGAGACCAGGTCCCCACATTCTGCCAGCCATTCCCAGGCTCGCAGAATCCGGGAAAACCTGGAAGAACAGACGGGAACCTCTGGGAGCAGTGCCTCTGAGTCCGAGGAAGAATGGACAAGGGTTACCCGAACCAAAAAGGCCAATAAGGCAAAAAGGGCCTTGCTTAAGGACCCCTTAAAGCAGATTAAGGCGATCAGGAGCGTCATCACGCCTTACCATAAGAACGCTAAGGATTCTGTTTGGGAGCACTTAGAGTTGTTTGAACAAATGATGGAGACTTTCCATTTGAAGGCCAGCCAAAGCTGTATTCAATATGTAAAGTGGACATTCTTCCCGGAATACTCCAGTTTCTTTGCGGGGCTGGAGGACCAAAAGCATTTAAGATGGTCCACATATAAGGCGGCCATCCTGAAACATTTTTCTGTTCACAGAAATCCTCAAGAGGCTCGCAAGGCAGCCTACAATTTGCAATGTGGGGAGGATCAGGCCCCACAAGAATTTGTGCAGGAGTTAAAGCGTGCTTTTGCACAGACCACAAGAAGGGTGCGCACGGATAGCAGGGAATTTATAAATACGTTTTTCCATGCCTTGCCCAAATATATCATGACCCAGCTCGTGAGGGATTTTCACGAGAAAAGATCTTTAGACTGGGTCATTGAACAGGCTACCCGGATCTATGAGGTGCAGAAACCGATAGATAGCAAAAGTAATGCCCAGAAAAACCCCAAAGCCAACAGCACCCCTGCTGCTGCCAAGGTGGCAGAGGTAAAGGTCACCCCCGTTTTGGATTTGGAGATGGGGGGGCCTAAAAACCTGCCTGCACCTAATAATGCTAGGCCCAGGAGGTCCTCGGGTCAGTCACAGACAGGGAGCCAAGGAGGCAGCCCCACAAATGGGGTCCCTCGCTCTCCTGATTATGTAAGTCCCCGTTACAAGGGAAATCGACCCATCCTGGGTTATGTGTGGACTCCTCCAGCCCAAGGGGGGGGATCCAGCCAAGCACCTAACCCAGGGAACTTCCCTCCAAACTTCCCACAGGAGGGCAGAAATTTACCAAACCCTGGGCAGAACTTTTTCCCCAGATATCCACCCGACTTTCAGCCCCAAAACCATCCATCCTTCTTTCCCCAATTCCCTGAGCCCAGACCACTGAATCCGGGAGAGGGGAGGCCAAGGGTGGAGGGGTACCCAAATCTTCCCAACCCGGGGTATTACCAGAGGAGGGACAGCTACCCTTCCCGGGATCAGCCCAGGGGAGAAAACAGGGCCCCGTATCAGCCTGAGCGGGTTTCCCAGTAAGAGCGCCAGGTTCAAAACATGGCGCGGGACCTGGGTCACATACTGAGGGCTCAGCAGAACCCTCAGATGGGCGTGCCGGCGCAGAACGCACCCAACTCTGGACCTGGTGCTCCAGAACAATGACGGGGGCAGCACCCCGATAACACACCGGTTCCCAGGGAGGAGGCACAAAGGGAAGGGGGGTGTAAAGCCTTGGAGGAAGCTTCCTTCCTCACTTGTAAACAGCCCCTGGAAACCCAGGAACCGGAAACGAAATCTCTTGCCCCTGAAAGTCTGCCCCCTAAGGAGCAGAGGGGGGGTGGGAGAAACAAAAGACCCAAACAGACTCAGTTTGAGGAGGAGGTACAGATCTTCCAATTTGAGGGAGAGGGATCCTCAGAGGATCCTGGGAAAAGGATCTTCTCCTTCAGAGAGGGGGGAACTCCTCCCAAAGAAAAATGGGTCCCTAGGGATGCAAATCCAGACTGGGGAGATGTGGAGACTGAGCTACCGCCGCCCACCATCTCATCCCAGAACCAACAGCAAGAAAATCCCCGGGTTCAAACCCATACTGGGGACTGCCTCCAAAAAGGGGGGGGCGGCCCAGAACTGGAACCAGGGGAACCCACAATGGCTCTGATCTCCAGTTGCCAACTTTTTCTTTCAGATTCCCAAGGCTCTCCACAGAATTCTGCCCAAAATTCTTCTCTCGCGATGTCCAAAACCAGAAAATTAGCCCACCAGTTGTCCAAAAATGTACATTATCTGTGCCCCCTTGAGGAGAAGGAGGGAAGATACTATGCCCCGGTACAAGTACAGGGGCAGGGTACAATCTCGGCACTGGTGGACACTGGATCTCAAGCTACCCTTCTGTCCAGAAGGGCCTTTGACGAACTGAATGCAGGAAGGGGAGAGAATTACCAAATTCCTCTCACCTCTCTTCCTGGACAACTACAGAACTTTGACGGGAAGGAAATTCCCGTCGAGGGGACGGCAGATTTGGACATTAAAATTGGGCGACATAAGTTGAAACACCCGGTCATAGTTGTGACCCCAGAGGGCACCCCTTGTTTACTAGGGAATGACCTCCTGAGAAGGTTGTCACCCCTAATAGATTGCGTAAACAAGGTCCTCTGGACCCAGACTAGCCGACCAATAAAATTAAAACAGAGTGTCAACCATGTTAGTTTAAACGGCACATGCCACATGGTTGAACAAAAATCTGACCAAGTAGAATTTCACTTCCAGAACAACCAAATTCCAGACGTGACAGTAATAGCAGTAGGACAACAGACTGGTGATGGGGGGTCCTCTCTATTTCTGAAAATCAACCTTCCTTCCAGTTTAAGGTGGTATTCCACACTGGAAGGAAACACTCTGAAATTCTATACTAATCCACAATCAGAAACTCCCACTCCTATAGTCCAGAAAGATGTGAAATCAGCTCAAAGCCTGGCTGATATTCAGCAAATTGGAGAGCAGTTGTTCATCCCTGTTCAGTTAAATGATGGGAAGGACCCTGTTCTCGCTCGAGTGTGCGTGAACAATGGTAAGAGCTTCATCAGCGAAGCCATGTTTCGCCAACTCCCAAAAGATCCAGCCATTCCCACCTTCAAACTGATAGACAAATGGGAAATGGACCTGGAAGCACCTAATTCCAAACATCTCCTGCCACGCAGGTGTATGCTCAAAATCTCCATTGGTAACAAGAGCATAGTCCACAATTGTTGGGTCGTGCGAGACGTCCCTGCCGCCTTTTACTTAGGCAGTGACATTCTCAATCGCTTTGCCATTAGTTTGGACCTAATAAACTTCAAAGCTTGGTCCCGATTAGCGGACAATCCCATGGGCTTTGATGATCCAGAAAAAGCATTTAGGTCAGCTCAATTGCTACCTTATGCAGTTGAAATTCAGGTTAAAGAGGAAGTCACCATCCCAGAAAGGACCCGACAATTCTCCCTGGAAGTGAAAGTTAAAAGGGGACAAGAGTTGAAAAACCCTGATGCTTACATACATCTAAATGCTTCTCTCCAACAGCAAGGGTTGGGGGTAAACCCAACTCCATTAGTCAACATAGAACATGACACCATTCCAATAGAGGTGGATAACAGCGACTTAAAGAGTATTACTCTAGCCGCAGGCACCATTATTGGAATGGCGGTTGATGACCGACATTTCTCCATTGATCTTGGAAATGAACTGTTAGGACCAATCCCCAAGGACTGTTTTGACAGTGACAGTGATGACAACGCAACACCAGACAGGATTTTTACCCGGCATGGGGGGAACTTCCTGGTGTACACCTCCTGCCCCTATGGTAAGGAAGATGTGACTTGTGACTTCAGGAGGGATGAGGTGATTTTCCAGGTACATGAGGGCTGCCTTTCCCACCTGAAGCCTCCGGTCCAAATCAGCACTCTGACCAGGGACTTCTCCACCCAGCTGGAGGAGGCCGCTGAAATAGCCAAACCAGAAGTCTTTCCAGGCTTCAGGCAGATGGTGGAAGAGAGAGTCAACCTAGCTGATGCCTGTGTGACTCTGGAACAAAAGTAAAAGTTGAAACAAGTTTTCTTGGATTTCCAAGATCTCTTTGCGGTAGACTCATATGACTGTGGTCGCACTGACATCCACACAACCACAATCCCCACGGACCCTGGCATGACTCCTGTGTTTGTGAAGCAATATCGCTTGCCTCTCGCATCAATGGAGTCCCTTACTGAAATAATTAAGAACCTTGAGTCCCGGGGAATAATCCGTCCAGTCCACAGCACCTTCAATAATCCGGTGCTGGGAATATTGAAGCCAAACGGCCAGTGGAGACTCTGCGCCGACCTTAGGGAGCTCAACAAACGGGTCCATACTTCCCGATGGCCTCTGCCCTACATTGACCAAGGGCTGGCCCAGATTCAGGGGTCACAGGTATTCACTGCAATAGACCTGACCAATGGATACTGGACCGTGCCTGTCAGCAGGGAGGACCAATACAAACTGGCTTTTACCTTTGGGGGCCAGCAGTACACATGGACCCGGACTCCCTTCGGATACGTCAACTCCGGCAATGAATTCAACATTTTCCTACATAAGGCCATGCCCGACCTGGGTGCGAGGGGTAACCTGGCTTATGTAGATGATGTCCTCATCAAAAGTTCATCTGTGGAGGAACACATAGCGGAGATCCGTTATGTTCTGACGCAGTTGAGGGCCGCCGGAGCAAAACTTTCCTTTCAGAAAGCACAGTGGTGTAGAACCCGTGTTAATTTCTTGGGGCATGAGATTACTCCTCAGGGCCTCTGTCCCCAGGAAAAGAAAGTGGAAGCACTTCAGAAACTGAAAGACCCTACAACTCTGCGGGAACTAAGGAGCCTCCTTGGACTGACTAATTACAGCAGAAAGTTCATTGAGGGCTACGCAGAGATCACCAGACCCCTGATTCATCTCCTAAAGGGGGGGGGGTCAAGTGGGAATGGGGTCCAGAACAATCCGAGGCAGTAAGACAACTCAAAAGAAGCCTCTCACAAGCGCCTTGCCTAGCTTACCCTGTCAGAAACAAGGAGTTCTTCCTGGAGACAGGGTTCTCTAATACGTGCTTGACGGCCGTATTATACCAAAAGCATGACAAGGTCAATAAAGTAATCTCCTATGCGAGCAAAACTTTATCCTCTGTGGAGGAAAAATTCAACGATTGTGAGAAGGCACTCCTGGCAACGGTGTGGGCATTGAAGAATTACCGCCCGTTTATCCAGGGGGAACACATCATAGTGGAGACTCCACACCAGCCTCTGCAATATCTCCAAAGTGACAGAATCCGGGCCGGAAATGTGAGTAATTCCCGAATTACTTCCTGGATTCTGTCAATGCAAGGCTTTCCTGTGGAGGTCAGATATGGCCAAAACAAGAAGAGTCCCCTCGCGCAAGGTCTGGCTGACTTGCATGATTGTGCCAGAGAAAACTGTCTCGAGGACGAAAGTCTAAAAATAAAGGACAACACGGAGGCATACCTTAATTCCCCACACAAAGTCTTTGAAGAGGACAAGTGTGAGGGAATGCCCACAGTGTATGTGGATGGATGCTCTTACCATGTTGACAACGACGGGGAGAAAGAACTGGTGGCCGGCGTAGGGAATGCATGGGTGAATGAGTCCCCAGAACCCTCCGCTGGATACAAAATTGGTCCCCGAAGTAGTCAGGTGGCAGAATTGATGGCTGTGCATCAGGCCATCCTCACTGCTGTCCAGCATCAACTCCACGAACTGGTCATAATCACAGATTCGGATTATGTACGGAACGGGTTCGTGGAGCACCTGGTTAATTGGAAAACCAGAGGCATGTTATGTGCTAACCACAAACCCTTGAAACATGGGAAGTTGATCCAAAACATTGATGATCTGGTCACATCGAATGAGATGACCATCTATTGGAAAAAGATCAAGGGTCATTCCAAAGTAGAGGGACCAGACAAAACTGGAAATGACTTAGCTGATCAGCTGGCCAAAACCGGGGCCATCCAAGGGGATCTAATTGAGATTGAGTCCCTGTTGGGGGAAATCCAGGTCACTGCCATCACTAGGTCCCAGACAAATGCTCACAACGACCTTTCAATTGTACAATGGAGTAAGGAGACCCCTGATGCTGATTTGATTACCGCTCAGAAGGGGGATCCAATAATTGGTAAATTCTACCAACACCTTGAGGACCCTGAGAACTTTCCCCTGACGGATACCGATTACATTGGGAAAGAGGGCCTAAGAGTGTTGATGAAGTGTCCAAAAATGTTCCGGATCCAAGACGGTTTGTTGGTAAGGAAATCCAAAGCTGGCCACGATCAGTGGGTGGTTCCTACCTCATTCCGAAGCCTGATGTTAAGTCACGCCCATGATGCGGCCACCGCCGGTCATAGGGGGTTTCACACAACATTGGAAATCTTAAGAGAGGTTGCATACTGGCCACACATGGGCCAGGACCTCAACCAATATTTGAAGGGTTGTCTTGTGTGTGCACAATTTCAGCCGACATCCCTCACACACCGGGCGCCTTTACAAAAGAGGGGGATGACCCTGCCATGGTCAGATTTACAAATCGACTTTGTAGGCCCTGTGATTCGCTCGGCTAGGGGGAATAAGTACATGTTGACTGTGACATGCTTGTTTACCAAGTGGGTGGAATGTCTCCCAGCCCCAAACTGCAAGGCAGAAACTGCAGCTGCCTTGATGATTAACCACATCTTTTCCCGTTTTGGTCTACCTCAAAGGATTGAGTCAGACAGAGGTAGCCACTTCACCAGTGAAGTAATGACAAAGATGTGGGAGATACTGGGGGTCAAAAGGAAGTTGCATATTGCTTATCGGCCAGCTTCTTCTGGGGCAGTAGAGAGATATAACCGAACCATTGTGAGCATATTAAAGAAGTTTGTGGCAGATTCTGGGCCAAGTTGGGATATCCGATTACCTCTGGTCCTAATGGCTATCAGATCTACCCCTTCATCTGCAACCAAAATGTCACCATTTGAGTTGATGACTGGGCGCAAGATGGTGCTTCCTCAGCATTTGCTCTACAGGACCCAAGAGCAGACACTGATAAATGCCTCCACTACTCATGAGTATGTGGAGAATTTAAGGAAACACCTCCAACATGCTTTTGCTTATGCTCAGCGGAATCTAGAAAGATCAGCTGATAGCATGAAGACCCACTATGACCTGAAAACTTCCAGGAATGAATATCAGGTGGGGGACCGGGTCTATCTATACAACTTCCAAAGGAACCAGGCCAAGCAGCGCAAATTTTTGCCTACATGGAAAGGACCCTTTGAGATCATCGACAAGATCTCACCTGTGGCCTACAAAATCCACATCCCCAAAGGCGGTTCGGCAGAGGGGGAAGACAAGTGGGTCCACATAAACCAGTTGAAGTGTTGCCATCCCAGGCACACTCTGCAACAACTGGAGGAATCCTCTGGAATCCTAGCGGGTACTGTCTCAGACTAATTCAGTTCCAACCATAAAACATACCACATCTAGTCTCTAAAATATTGTGATTTGCATGAAACTGTCTCTTAGTTATACTGTTTTTATTTTTTCAAAATAAGAATGTAATGTTTCGTGATGATGAAATGCATATGCTGCCCCACTATCTCAACAGTGGTGGAAAAAGTCTATGAGTAGGTATTGCCGCTCTTCCTTTGTCGTCCTAGGAGAAAGAAAACCTGAAGACGGGCCAAGGAGGATGATACGGAGACCGGGAACGAAGATCCAATGGGCCCAGTGGACCGCCCAATATTCCCATCAGGACCGGCGAGGAGAACCGATCGATCAGTACCGGATGGAGAAGAAGATGCTGAACTGTGCCATCTATTGGAAGAAGATGAGGAAACATCCCAGGTCTTGCGAGTCCCATTCGTGAAATAGAATGGCCATCGCAAGAGGGGGGCTTGTGGGATGTATTTACCCATGCATCCGAGCCATACCTCAAAACTGTGCAGTACTGACATGGAAAACATCATGATGGCCAGAGCTTCCCAGAAAATGCACAGGGAAATGCATGAAGAATAGGCTGCCACTCATTTTTGCCGATGTTATGGGCACAGAAGGAAACTGCTTAAAACCACCATTGGACTACCCGCACAGTAGTCTGAAACCATTGGGAATGGCAATGCTGATTGCCAAATGCAACCTAGAATGGTGGGGAATTCATTTCTTAAATCTCAAAAATGGGTGCAGTACCAGTACTCACCACTATCCAAAAGCCGGCATTTTAAAACCACACCAGATTTTACTTTTTTGTGTAAAACTGAATGAACCCAAAGCAGGCTAAAGAAAGACTTACTGAGAGGTGGATACAATGTAAAGTGATATTCTGAAGTGACTTGAAGGTTTATAACAAGACTGGCTGAGCTGTGGATTGCAGCAGTTTAAGTTGCACTGGATTTAAAGATACTAAAATCGAAAATGTTTAGATTAAATGAGTGACCTATGTTTGGTGTCACATGCCTTTGTAACTGTTTAAATGTCATAGTTTTGCACTTAGAATCAGCCTTCTAGCTGCATATGTGAAAATGTTTAGTTTTATTTGAATGCAGAAACTGGGGAACAGAAATGACAGCTTAAAGAGATTCCAATTTGCCTGGCAACTACCCCCATCAGGAGTGAAACTTGAGTCACAGCTGTGTTCCCAGGCCTAGCTGCCCTTTTGCTGCTCACACTAAGGATATGCCATCTATCTGATAATTGAATTACCTGTGCTCTGCAGGAGAGTGAACAATGCAACTCCCTTCACCCAGGCAGAGGGTTTATTGAGAGGATCATAAATGGCTTCCTCTTGAACAATGAGCCTCTCCTGACTCAGGCAAAGGTTTTATTACAGCAGTCGTAAAATGTAGCTTCCTCTTGGCAGAAGCTGGGAGGAGCACTGCCTGTGAGAGCAAGCTGGCTTGGCAGAACTGGATAAACCAGTATTTCTACCTTGTGCTGAGAGGAAACCACACCCCTTTGGAGCCAGAACATAACTTTAAAAAGATGGATCATTCATAGAGCGGACATGTGAACATTTTATAAATGATACCATAATTCTTGTGATTTTTCTGCCCACATTTTAAGAGGTTTTTCGACCCGGTGGCGTGTTCAGGGGGGTTTTAGCGGAAAAGTGGATATTACTCTAAATGTATGCATGTTAAAAATCTGAAACTTCATCAGTTAATGTCCATACTCCCTGCACACATGTATGTAAAGTTGGGTCAATGTCAGAAAGTGAAAAATCAGTTAAAAAGTCAATTATGTGCCATTTCTGAATGCAAGCTCTTAGAAACAGCAGATTTGGACAGAGACATGGCTAAATTCAGCCACACCATGTATATGTAATTTCAAGCAACTGTGTAACTGTGAAATATGTCTTTTATTATCAAATATAGAATGTGTGCAATCTGACAGAGGAGTGTCCTATCTGCAAGCCATAAAATGACATCCCTCTGACTCACAGTTCATTCCCCAATCAAATGATAAATGGAAGTTTGACCAATTAGAAGCTGAGAGAGAGGTAGGGTCAGTGATGCTAGAACACACCCACATTCTAAACACATAAAAGCAGACAGACAGGACAGATAGGGATTTTCAAATCCATCTGCCGCTGGAAGCTCTTCCGGAAAAATCCATACTTTACCTCCATCAAACCTCCAGAGAGCCAAACTAGAGACTTCAATCTATCCAGAACTAAGAGACCAGACCAGAGAGAAAGCAGTGCTGTACCCAGAGAGACCCAGACCAGCAGAGAGAGCTGACCCAGATCACTGTGAAGTGCAGAGACCAGAGGCGAGTATAAAACCCTGACCAGATCCGTGATGAGGCCCATTTCACTCAAGAATATAGTGTGAGTACCTAGAAAACTGTGCAGAACCAATCTCTTAGTTAAAATAATATAATTCAATCCTATTTTAATCTAAGTAGAACTGTCTCTTAACCGTCACCTGTCATTTGTAAAGCTGTCACTTGTCATTTTCTAGTTGCAAGCTGCACTTGTCTTTTTGAGCTTTTAAAATTTCAAATCTGAAAAACGACCTTCACAAAATCGCTCATATCTCCGCAATCTTTGTGCTAGAGACTTGCAGTAACTTTTATCTGAAAGCTTAGAATCGTGGCTTTCCTACGAACCTAGAACCGCATTCCTACCTTCTATAGTTTTACCGCAATCGTGGAACACGCATCCGCGAATTTTACCGCGATTTGCAAATTTCTCCACATGTAAAATCAGCTGCTGCTTGCCTTCCATTTGCCAGAAATTCGTTTAACCTGCTAACTATCCCTGCATCATTGCTAGTGTGAGCCTGGACTAATATTAACTAGATACCACTCACCCTGAACCTCTGAAAGGGAATTAAAAGTATTTTAGCATATTTTTCAATTCATTGCCAGCACATATCAAAGCAATTTGGGCCTGTGTTTTCAAACTTATGTAGTCTAAGCTTGCTGGATTGAACTGAATTACATTGATTGCATTTCTGAGAACTGTGTGTTTTCCTTCCATTTCCTTGCCTTGCATCAAGGGGGGGAGGGGATTGCCAGAGAAAAGTGATCACATTGTTTGGTTGAAATCATATTGAGTATTTTCTGTACTGCATTCATTGAATATTGCATCCACCTGAGCTTACATAAAGCATCCTCTACCACATTATACTTTTGTTCCTATTTACCAGTGTGCTACCTTATCCATTTCATGTCAACTCATTAGTGATTATAAGAAGTGTGCTAGTGCCAGATTCTCCGTTGTTGATCTTTATCATATCAGATTAAGTGTGCTATTCAATTATTAATTTATTATAAAGTGTGATATATATATATATTTTAAATTATCAAATAAACCTTTTAAACTTGCAAAACAGAACTACTTCTTGGCTCAGTGGGGTCAGGGGGATTCCAAGAGAGGGGTGTTATATAGGGGTAGTCATCCAGAACGCATGAACTGGACATAAAGATATATCAATAAGGGTTTTCATTCAGTATTCTAGACTACGCGTTAACTTAGCTGTAGTGCTGAATTGAATCCTCTTACAAATTGGGGGCTCGAGCCGAGACGTTGGGTTAGATTTACCACTTGTGCAGCTTAATACAGTGTGCTAACTGACGGGATACATACATTCGGTCGGATCACCACGCTGCATTACGCTGTGAAGCATTCCTCAAAAGGGACACTCCAAGAAAAGTTCTGTTCTGCAAAAATAAAATACAAACTTCTGTAAGTCAGGACAGAGACCAATCTCTAGAATGACGACCTTAGTAGACATGAAAATAGCCAGAGAGCACCTCTTGCATAAGCTATTTGTGAGAGGTGAATGGACCGAACAGGGCCAGGATGTGTGGTTGCAGGCCATCACACAACAGGTCACTGAAACAGGGTCAGATATATATAGAGATCAGGGTCCCTTACATGTGGCCCTGAGTGAACTATATATGGCTCCTAAAGCCAAAGAGGAACACAATAAGATTGCCAGGATAGCAGCATACCTGTACCTATATATGGGAGACATGCAGGATAGATGTGCTGAAAGCCAAAATCTGGCAAATAGGCAACAGATGGCATTACAGAAGGCCCAATCTGACCTGGTCTCTTCTGAGCAGAGGCTGCAGAGGAGCCAGGAGTCAGAAGATGATAGTAGGCAGCACATCATTAAAATAAAGAAGGATATGGATGTGCTGCAACAGGAAAAGGTAGAACAGGATACCAGATTTCTGGCCTTGCAGAAGGAATACCAAGAAGGTTTGGACTCCCTACTGCAAAACCAGAAAAAGCTGGAGCAACAACTGGACTTCAACAGGGTATGTGCTGAGCAGGTAGTCACCCTGCAAGGCCACCTAGATAGAGTGAAGGCAGAGAGCAACAAACTAATTCTGAAAGACCTGGATACCCAGGCAGAGTTTGATCAGGAGCGCCAGAATGCTGGTGCCTTCCAAAGGCAAAGGGACGACCTGGCGGCACAGATGCAGGCTCTTAGTCAGGAAAGGGATACCTTAGGCCAGGAAGTCTGCCATTTAAAAAGAAAAATGGAAGAAAATCACCTGGCCCACCAGGGACTGGGTGACCTCCAAAAAGAACACCAGAACTTGCTAGAGCACACCAGGAGGGTGGAGGATGCTCTAGCAAGAAAGGAGCAGGCCAATAGGGACACAGCTCAGGAGGTAACCCTCCTGCAGCAAAGACTGGCCCAGTTCTCCAGGACCAACCAGGAAGTACAGAGGGAAAATGAGGCTCTCTGCCAGCACAATGAGAGGCTCCAGCAACAGGTAGCGATGCAGGAGAAACTGATAGAGTCGAGTAAGGCCTTAACAGAGGAACTGAAAGCACAAATGCAGGCTCTTGCATTGCAACAGGGAGCAGGGGCGGATAGAGATGAGGTCCGCTGGGAAAGAGAGACTCCTGACCATAACCGCAGGAGCCCTAACCCCAGGGGCCTTCATCTCCCCCAGTCCCTGGACTCTACCACCCCCATTTCCCCTGGCGCACATGAGCACAGGGCCGCAGGGATGGCAGATTGCTATCCAGCTAAGAGTATGGGGCTCATAGGCCAGTACCACTCAGGAATGGAGGGGTGGGCATCCGGGTATGGGCACCCAAGTACAGTACAGTTCAATGGGGAACCCCAGGAGAGTAGGCCCATTAAGGGCATCCTGAAAACCTCTGCCCAGTTAGGTCAGTGGAGGGGGTACCCATCAAATCCTGGCAGCAAGGAGGAATCTGAAGACTCCTCTGAACTGCGCAGGACACAGGAGACCAGGTCCCCACATTCTGCCAGCCATTCCCAGGCTCGCAGAATCCGGGAAAACCTGGAAGAACAGACGGGAACCTCTGGGAGCAGTGCCTCTGAGTCCGAGGAAGAATGGACAAGGGTTACCCGAACCAAAAAGGCCAATAAGGAAAAAAGGGCCTTGCTTAAGGACCCCTTAAAGCAGATTAAGGCGATCAGGAGCGTCATCACGCCTTACCATAAGAACGCTAAGTATTCTGTTTGGGAGCACTTAGAGTTGTTTGAACAAATGATGGAGACTTTCCATTTGAAGGACAGCCAAAGCTGTATTCAATATGTAAAGTGGACATTCTCCCCGGAATACTCCAGTTTCTTTGCGGGGCTGGAGGACCAAAAGCATTTAAGATGGTCCACATATAAGGCGGCCATCCTGAAACATTTTTCTGTTCACAGAAATCCTCAAGAGGCTCGCAAGGCAGCCTACAATTTGCAATGTGGGGAGGATCAGGCCCCACAAGAATTTGTGCAGGAGTTAAAGCGTGCTTTTGCACAGACCACAAGAAGGGTGCGCACGGATAGCAGGGAATTTATAAATACGTTTTTCCATGCCTTGCCCAAATATATCATGACCCAGCTCGTGAGGGATTTTCACGAGAAAAGATCTTTAGACTGGGTCATTGAACAGGCTACCTGGATCTATGAGGTGCAGAAACCGATAGATAGCAAAAGTAATGCCCAGAAAAACCCCAAAGCCAACAGCACCCCTGCTGCTGCCAAGGTGGCAGAGGTAAAGGTCACCCCCGTTTTGGATTTGGAGATGGGGGGGCCTAAAAACCTGCCTGCACCTAATAATGCTAGGCCCAGGAGGTCCTCGGGTCAGTCACAGACAGGGAGCCAAGGAGGCAGCCCCACAAATGGGGTCCCTCGCTCTCCTGATTATGTAAGTCCCCGTTACAAGGGAAATCGACCCATCCTGGGTTATGTGTGGACTCCTCCAGCCCAAGGGGGGGGATCCAGCCAAGCACCTAACCCAGGGAACTTCCCTCCAAACTTCCCACAGGAGGGCAGAAATTTACCAAACCCTGGGCAGAACTTTTTCCCCAGATATCCACCCGACTTTCAGCCCCAAAACCATCCATCCTTCTTTCCCCAATTCCCTGAGCCCAGACCACTGAATCCGGGAGAGGGGAGGCCAAGGGTGGAGGGATACCCAAATCTTCCCAACCCGGGGTATTACCAGAGGAGGGACAGCTACCCTTCCCGGGATCAGCCCAGGGGAGAAAACAGCCTGAGCGGGTTTCCCAGTAAGAGCGCCAGGTTCAAAACATGGCGCGGGACCTGGGTCACATACTGAGGGCTCAGCAGAACCCTCAGATGGGCGTGCCGGCGCAGAACGCACCCAACTCTGGACCTGGTGCTCCAGAACAATGACGGGGGCAGCACCCCGATAACACACCGGTTCCCAGGGAGGAGGCACAAAGGGAAGGGGGGTGTAAAGCCTTGGAGGAAGCTTCCTTCCTCACTTGTAAACAGCCCCTGGAAACCCAGGAACCGGAAACGAAATCTCTTGCCCCTGAAAGTCTGCCCCCTAAGGAGCAGAGGGGGGGGTGGGAGAAACAAAAGACCCAAACAGACTCAGTTTGAGGAGGAGGTACAGATCTTCCAATTTGAGGGAGAGGGATCCTCAGAGGATCCTGGGAAAAGGATCTTCTCCTTCAGAGAGGGGGGAACTCCTCCCAAAGAAAAATGGCTCCCTAGGGATGCAAATCCAGACTGGGGAGATGTGGAGACTGAGCTACCGCCGCCCACCATCTCATCCCAGAACCAACAGCAAGAAAATCCCCGGGTTCAAACCCATACTGGGGACTGCCTCCAAAAAGGGGGGGGCGGCCCAGAACTGGAACCAGGGGAACCCACAATGGCTCTGATCTCCAGTTGCCAACTTTTTCTTTCAGATTCCCAAGGCTCTCCACAGAATTCTGCCCAAAATTCTTCTCTCGCGATGTCCAAAACCAGAAAATTAGCCCACCAGTTGTCCAAAAATGTACATTATCTGTGCCCCCTTGAGGAGAAGGAGGGAAGATACTATGCCCCGGTACAAGTACAGGGGCAGGGTACAATCTCGGCACTGGTGGACACTGGATCTCAAGCTACCCTTCTGTCCAGAAGGGCCTTTGACGAACTGAATGCAGGAAGGGGAGAGAATTACCAAATTCCTCTCACCTCTCTTCCTGGACAACTACAGAACTTTGACGGGAAGGAAATTCCCGTCGAGGGGACGGCAGATTTGGACATTAAAATTGGGCGACATAAGTTGAAAC
Source organism: Ambystoma mexicanum (assembly GCF_040938575.1). Taxonomy (NCBI): domain Eukaryota; kingdom Metazoa; phylum Chordata; class Amphibia; order Caudata; family Ambystomatidae; genus Ambystoma; species Ambystoma mexicanum. The sequence continues at coordinate 961,173,225 of NC_090941.1, read as the reverse complement.
ACCCGGTCATAGTTGTGACCCCAGAGGGCACCCCTTGTTTACTAGGGAATGACCTCCTGAGAAGGTTGTCACCCCTAATAGATTGCGTAAACAAGGTCCTCTGGACCCAGACTAGCCGACCAATAAAATTAAAACAGAGTGTCAACCATGTTAGTTTAAACGGCACATGCCACATGGTTGAACAAAAATCTGACCAAGTAGAATTTCACTTCCAGAACAACCAAATTCCAGACGTGACAGTAATAGCAGTAGGACAACAGACTGGTGATGGGGGGTCCTCTCTATTTCTGAAAATCAACCTTCCTTCCAGTTTAAGGTGGTATTCCACACTGGAAGGAAACACTCTGAAATTCTATACTAATCCACAATCAGAAACTCCCACTCCTATAGTCCAGAAAGATGTGAAATCAGCTCAAAGCCTGGCTGATATTCAGCAAATTGGAGAGCAGTTGTTCATCCCTGTTCAGTTAAATGATGGGAAGGACCCTGTTCTCGCTCGAGTGTGCGTGAACAATGGTAAGAGCTTCATCAGCGAAGCCATGTTTCGCCAACTCCCAAAAGATCCAGCCATTCCCACCTTCAAACTGATAGACAAATGGGAAATGGACCTGGAAGCACCTAATTCCAAACATCTCCTGCCAAGCAGGTGTATGCTCAAAATCTCCATTGGTAACAAGAGCATAGTCCACAATTGTTGGGTCGTGCGAGACGTCCCTGCCGCCTTTTACTTAGGCAGTGACATTCTCAATCGCTTTGCCATTAGTTTGGACCTAATAAACTTCAAAGCTTGGTCCCGATTAGCGGACAATCCCATGGGCTTTGATGATCCAGAAAAAGCATTTAGGTCAGCTCAATTGCTACCTTATGCAGTTGAAATTCAGGTTAAAGAGGAAGTCACCATCCCAGAAAGGACCCGACAATTCTCCCTGGAAGTGAAAGTTAAAAGGGGACAAGAGTTGAAAAACCCTGATGCTTACATACATCTAAATGCTTCTCTCCAACAGCAAGGGTTGGGGGTAAACCCAACTCCATTAGTCAACATAGAACATGACACCATTCCAATAGAGGTGGATAACAGCGACTTAAAGAGTATTACTCTAGCCGCAGGCACCATTATTGGAATGGCGGTTGATGACCGACATTTCTCCATTGATCTTGGAAATGAACTGTTAGGACCAATCCCCAAGGACTGTTTTGACAGTGACAGTGATGACAACGCAACACCAGACAGGATTTTTACCCGGCATGGGGGGAACTTCCTGGTGTACACCTCCTGCCCCTATGGTAAGGAAGATGTGACTTGTGACTTCAGGAGGGATGAGGTGATTTTCCAGGTACATGAGGGCTGCCTTTCCCACCTGAAGCCTCTGGTCCAAATCAGCACTCTGACCAGGGACTTCTCCACCCAGCTGGAGGAGGCCGCTGAAATAGCCAAACCAGAAGTCTTTCCAGGCTTCAGGCAGATGGTGGAAGAGAGAGTCAACCTAGCTGATGCCTGTGTGACTCTGGAACAAAAGCAAAAGTTGAAACAAGTTTTCTTGGATTTCCAAGATCTCTTTGCGGTAGACTCATATGACTGTGGTCGCACTGACATCCACACAACCACAATCCCCACGGACCCTGGCATGACTCCTGTGTTTGTGAAGCAATATCGCTTGCCTCTCGCATCAATGGAGTCCCTTACTGAAATAATTAAGAACCTTGAGTCCCGGGGAATAATCCGTCCAGTCCACAGCACCTTCAATAATCCGGTGCTGGGAATATTGAAGCCAAACGGCCAGTGGAGACTCTGCGCCGACCTTAGGGAGCTCAACAAACGGGTCCATACTTCCCGATGGCCTCTGCCCTACATTGACCAAGGGCTGGCCCAGATTCAGGGGTCACAGGTATTCACTGCAATAGACCTGACCAATGGATACTGGACCGTGCCTGTCAGCAGGGAGGACCAATACAAACTGGCTTTTACCTTTGGGGGCCAGCAGTACACATGGACCCGGACTCCCTTCGGATACCTCAACTCCGGCAATGAATTCAACATTTTCCTACATAAGGCCATGCCCGACCTGGGTGCGAGGGGTAACCTGGCTTATGTAGATGATGTCCTCATCATAAGTTCATCTGTGGAGGAACACATAGCGGAGATCCGTTATGTTCTGACGCAGTTGAGGGCCGCCGGAGCAAAACTTTCCTTTCAGAAAGCACAGTGGTGTAGAACCCGTGTTAATTTCTTGGGGCATGAGATTACTCCTCAGGGCCTCTGTCCCCAGGAAAAGAAAGTGGAAGCACTTCAGAAACTGAAAGACCCCACAACTCTGCGGGAACTAAGGAGCCTCCTTGGACTGACTAATTACAGCAGAAAGTTCATTGAGGGCTACGCAGAGATCACCAGACCCCTGATTCATCTCCTAAAGGGGGGGGGTCAAGTGGGAATGGGGTCCAGAACAATCCGAGGCAGTAAGACAACTCAAAAGAAGCCTCTCACAAGCGCCTTGCCTAGCTTACCCTGTCAGAAACAAGGAGTTCTTCCTGGAGACAGGGTTCTCTAATACGTGCTTGACGGCCGTATTATACCAAAAGCATGACAAGGTCAATAAAGTAATCTCCTATGCGAGCAAAACTTTATCCTCTGTGGAGGAAAAATTCAACGATTGTGAGAAGGCACTCCTGGCAACGGTGTGGGCATTGAAGAATTACCGCCCGTTTATCCAGGGGGAACACATCATAGTGGAGACTCCACACCAGCCTCTGCAATATCTCCAAAGTGACAGAATCCGGGCCGGAAATGTGAGTAATTCCCGAATTACTTCCTGGATTCTGTCAATGCAAGGCTTTCCTGTGGAGGTCAGATATGGCCAAAACAAGAAGAGTCCCCTCGCGCAAGGTCTGGCTGACTTGCATGATTGTGCCAGAGAAAACTGTCTCGAGGACGAAAGTCTAAAAATAAAGGACAACACGGAGGCATACCTTAATTCCCCACACAAAGTCTTTGAAGAGGACAAGTGTGAGGGAATGCCCACAGTGTATGTGGATGGATGCTCTTACCATGTTGACAACGACGGGGAGAAAGAACTGGTGGCCGGCGTAGGGAATGCATGGGTGAATGAGTCCCCAGAACCCTCCGCTGGATACAAAATTGGTCCCCGAAGTAGTCAGGTGGCAGAATTGATGGCTGTGCATCAGGCCATCCTCACTGCTGTCCAGCATCAACTCCACGAACTGGTCATAATCACAGATTCGGATTATGTACGGAACGGGTTCGTGGAGCACCTGGTTAATTGGAAAACCAGAGGCATGTTATGTGCTAACCACAAACCCTTGAAACATGGGAAGTTGATCCAAAACATTGATGATCTGGTCACATCGAATGAGATGACCATCTATTGGAAAAAGATCAAGGGTCATTCCAAAGTAGAGGGACCAGACAAAACTGGAAATGACTTAGCTGATCAGCTGGCCAAAACCGGGGCCATCCAAGGGGATCTAATTGAGATTGAGTCCCTGTTGGGGGAAATCCAGGTCACTGCCATCACTAGGTCCCAGACAAATGCTCACAACAACCTTTCAATTGTACAATGGAGTAAGGAGCCCCCTGATGCTGATTTGATTACCGCTCAGAAGCGGGATCCAATAATTGGTAAATTCTACCAACACCTTGAGGACCCTGAGAACTTTCCCCTGACGGATACCGATTACATTGGGAAAGAGGACCTAAGAGTGTTGATGAAGTGTCCAAAAATGTTCCGGATCCAAGACGGTTTGTTGGTAAGGAAATCCAAAGCTGGCCACGATCAGTGGGTGGTTCCTACCTCATTCCGAAGCCTGATGTTAAGTCACGCCCATGATGCGGCCACCGCCGGTCATAGGGGGTTTCACACAACATTGGAAATCTTAAGAGAGGTTGCATACTGGCCACACATGGGCCAGGACCTCAACCAATATTTGAAGGGTTGTCTTGTGTGTGCACAATTTCAGCCGACATCCCTCACACACCGGGCGCCTTTACAAAAGAGGGGGATGACCCTGCCATGGTCAGATTTACAAATCGACTTTGTAGGCCCTGTGATTCGCTCGGCTAGGGGGAATAAGTACATGTTGACTGTGACATGCTTGTTTACCAAGTGGGTGGAATGTCTCCCAGCCCCAAACTGCAAGGCAGAAACTGCAGCTGCCTTGATGATTAACCACATCTTTTCCCGTTTTGGTCTACCTCAAAGGATTGAGTCAGACAGAGGTAGCCACTTCACCAGTGAAGTAATGACAAAGATGTGGGAGATACTGGGGGTCAAAAGGAAGTTGCATATTGCTTATCGGCCAGCTTCTTCTGGGGCAGTAGAGAGATATAACCGAACCATTGTGAGCATATTAAAGAAGTTTGTGGCAGATTCTGGGCCAAGTTGGGATATCCGATTACCTCTGGTCCTAATGGCTATCAGATCTACCCCTTCATCTGCAACCAAAATGTCACCATTTGAGTTGATGACTGGGCGCAAGATGGTGCTTCCTCAGCATTTGCTCTACAGGACCCAAGAGCAGACACTGATAAATGCCTCCACTACTCATGAGTATGTGGAGAATTTAAGGAAACACCTCCAACATGCTTTTGCTTATGCTCAGCGGAATCTAGAAAGATCAGCTGATAGCATGAAGACCCACTATGACCTGAAAACTTCCAGGAAGGAATATCAGGTGGGGGACCGGGTCTATCTATACAACTTCCAAAGGAACCAGGCCAAGCAGCGCAAATTTTTGCCTACATGGAAAGGACCCTTTGAGATCATCGACAAGATCTCACCTGTGGCCTACAAAATCCACATCCCCAAAGGTGGTTCGGCAGAGGGGGAAGACAAGTGGGTCCACATAAACCAGTTGAAGTGTTGCCATCCCAGGCACACTCTGCAACAACTGGAGGAATCCTCTGGAATCCTAGCGGGTACTGTCTCAGACTAATTCAGTTCCAACCATAAAACATACCACATCTAGTCTCTAAAATATTGTGATTTGCATGAAACTGTCTCTTAGTTATACTGTTTTTATTTTTTCAAAATAAGAATGTAATGTTTCGTGATGATGAAATGCATATGCTGCCCCACTATCTCAACAGTGGTGGAAAAAGTCTATGAGTAGGTATTGCCGCTCTTCCTTTGTCGTCCTAGGAGAAAGAAAACCTGAAGACGGGCCAAGGAGGATGATACGGAGACCGGGAACGAAGATCCAATGGGCCCAGTGGACCGCCCAATATTCCCATCAGGACCGGCGAGGAGAACCGATCGATCAGTACCGGATGGAGAAGAAGATGCTGAACTGTGCCATCTATTGGAAGAAGATGAGGAAACATCCCAGGTCTTGCGAGTCCCATTCGTGAAATAGAATGGCCATCGCAAGAGGGGGGCTTGTGGGATGTATTTACCCATGCATCCGAGCCATACCTCAAAACTGTGCAGTACTGACATGGAAAACATCATGATGGCCTGAGCTTCCCAGAAAATGCACAGGGAAATGCATGAAGAATAGGCTGCCACTCATTTTTGCCGATGTTATGGGCACAGAAGGAAACTGCTTAAAACCACCATTGGACTACCCGCACAGTAGTCTGAAACCATTGGGAATGGCAATGCTGATTGCCAAATGCAACCTAGAATGGTGGGGAATTCATTTCTTAAATCTCAAAAATGGGTGCAGTACCAGTACTCACCACTATCCAAAAGCCGGCATTTTAAAACCACACCAGATTTTACTTTTTTGTGTAAAACTGAATGAACCCAAAGCAGGCTAAAGAAAGACTTACTGAGAGGTGGATACAATGTAAAGTGATATTCTGAAGTGACTTGAAGGTTTATAACAAGACTGGCTGAGCTGTGGATTGCAGCAGTTTAAGTTGCACTGGATTTAAAGATACTAAAATCGAAAATGTTTAGATTAAATGAGTGACCTATGTTTGGTGTCACATGCCTTTGTAACTGTTTAAATGTCATAGTTTTGCACTTAGAATCAGCCTTCTAGCCGCATATGTGAAAATGTTTAGTTTTATTTGAATGCAGAAACTGGGGAACAGACTGACAGCTTAAAGAGATTCCAATTTGCCTGGCAACTACCCCCATCAGGAGTGAAACTTGAGTCACAGCTGTGTTCCCAGGCCTAGCTGCCCTTTTGCTGCTCACACTAAGGATATGCCATCTATCTGATAATTGAATTACCTGTGCTCTGCAGGAGAGTGAACAATGCAACTCCCTTCACCCAGGCAGAGGGTTTATTGAGAGGATCATAAATGGCTTCCTCTTGAACAATGAGCCTCTCCTGACTCAGGCAAAGGTTTTATTACAGCAGTCGTAAAATGTAGCTTCCTCTTGGCAGAAGCTGGGAGGAGCACTGCCTGTGAGAGCAAGCTGGCTTGGCAGAACTGGATAAACCAGTATTTCTACCTTGTGCTGAGAGGAAACCACACCCCTTTGGAGCCAGAACATAACTTTAAAAAGATGGATCATTCATAGAGCGGACATGTGAACATTTTATAAATGATACCATAATTCTTGTGATTTTTCTGCCCACATTTTAAGAGGTTTTTCGACCCGGTGGCGTGTTCAGGGGGGTTTTAGCGGAAAAGTGGATATTACTCTAAATGTATGCATGTTAAAAATCTGAAACTTCATCAGTTAATGTCCATACTCCCTGCACACATGTATGTAAAGTTGGGTCAATGTCAGAAAGTGAAAAATCAGTTAAAAAGTCAATTATGTGCCATTTCTGAATGCAAGCTCTTAGAAACAGCAGATTTGGACAGAGACATGGCTAAATTCAGCCACACCATGTATATGTAATTTCAAGCAACTGTGTAACTGTGAAATATGTCTTTTATTATCAAATATAGAATGTGTGCAATCTGACAGAGGAGTGTCCTATCTGCAAGCCATAAAATGACATCCCTCTGACTCACAGTTCATTCCCCAATCAAATGATAAATGGAAGTTTGACCAATTAGAAGCTGAGAGAGAGGTAGGGTCAGTGATGCTAGAACACACCCACATTCTAAACACATAAAAGCAGACAGACAGGACAGATAGGGATTTTCAAATCCATCTGCCGCTGGAAGCTCTTCCGGAAAAATCCATACTTTACCTCCATCAAACCTCCAGAGAGCCAAACTAGAGACTTCAATCTATCCAGAACTAAGAGACCAGACCAGAGAGAAAGCAGTGCTGTACCCAGAGAGACCCAGACCAGCAGAGAGAGCTGACCCAGATCACTGTGAAGTGCAGAGACCAGAGGCGAGTCTAAAACCCTGACCAGATCCGTGATGAGGCCCATTTCACTCAAGAATATAGTGTGAGTACCTAGAAAACTGTGCAGAACCAATCTCTTAGTTAAAATAATATAATTCAATCCTATTTTAATCTAAGTAGAACTGTCTCTTAACCGTCACCTGTCATTTGTAAAGCTGTCACTTGTCATTTTCTAGTTGCAAGCTGCACTTGTCTTTTTGAGCTTTTAAAATTTCAAATCTGAAAAACGACCTTCACAAAATCGCTCATATCTCCGCAATCTTTGTGCTAGAGACTTGCAGTAACTTTTATCTGAAAGCTTAGAATCGTGGCTTTCCTACGAACCTAGAACCGCATTCCTACCTTCTATAGTTTTACCGCAATCGTGGAACACGCATCCACGAATTTTACCGCGATTTGCAAATTTCTCCACATGTAAAATCAGCTGCTGCTTGCCTTCCATTTGCCAGAAATTCGTTTAACCTGCTAACTATCCCTGCATCATTGCTAGTGTGAGCCTGGACTAATATTAACTAGATACCACTCACCCTGAACCTCTGAAAGGGAATTAAAAGTATTTTAGCATATTTTTCAATTCATTGCCAGCACATATCAAAGCAATTTGGGCCTGTGTTTTCAAACTTATGTAGTCTAAGCTTGCTGGATTGAACTGAATTACATTGATTGCATTTCTGAGAACTGTGTGTTTTCCTTCCATTTCCTTGCCTTGCATCAAGGGGGGGAGGGGATTGCCAGAGAAAAGTGATCACATTGTTTGGTTGAAATCATATTGAGTATTTTCTGTACTGCATTCATTGAATATTGCATCCACCTGAGCTTACATAAAGCATCCTCTACCACATTATACTTTTGTTCCTATTTACCAGTGTGCTACCTTATCCATTTCATGTCAACTCATTAGTGATTATAAGAAGTGTGCTAGTGCCAGATTCTCCGTTGTTGATCTTTATCATATCAGATTAAGTGTGCTATTCAATTATTAATTTATTATAAAGTGTGATATATATATATTTTAAATTATCAAATAAACCTTTTAAACTTGCAAAACAGAACTACTTCTTGGCTCAGTGGGGTCAGGGGGATTCCAAGAGAGGGGTGTTATATAGGGGTAGTCATCCAGAACGCATGAACTGGACATAAAGATATATCAATAAGGGTTTTCATTCAGTATTCTAGACTAGGCGTTAACTTAGCTGTAGTGCTGAATTGAATCCTCTTACATATCCATTCTCTCTGGTGAAGGAATGCTGGGATTGGAGTGAGCCAGATGTCTGAGCCAGATGTCTGAGCCATATTTCCTGGCTTTCTACATACATTAATCTTGATAATGTGCTTCTCCGTTATGATAGATATGATATGGCATTTATAACGCGTCTATACACAAGTGTTTCAAGGCGTGACGAGGCAAGGGGGCGGGAACAGAAGGAAGACAAACAACAATCCTACTAGGCCAGGTGTCATTCAGATTGCGCAAGTGCATAGGAAGGGGGAAAGTGCAAGGGACAGGGGGAGGGGAGAGTGCAGTACAAGGGATAATAGATTAATAACAAAAGTAAGTATGGCCAGCTGGTGGCAAGTGCAAGGGTAAGTGCAGACATCCAGTGTCAAGTGCTGGTAGAGGGATTGTAGGGATACAGCGGCATAGTCCTGAGTGCAGGGTTTTCCAGCAAGGCAGTGCAGGTGTGTGACTGGCGGTGGAAGGGACCTGGGCCCGAGATAGAGGGTGGCCAGGTAACCAGTGCAGTTTCAGCCAGGGGTTCAGCAGGGGAGAGGAGGAGAAAAAGCAAAAGCAAAGAGAAAGGTTTTGAGGTTCCTCCGGAACCAGGGATGTTTCTCCTCAAGTTTCAGTGAGGCAGAGAGGATGTTCCAGAGGGCGTCCCCAGCCGAAGAGAGAGATCTACCACCAACTTGTTGCTTGGAGAAGCGACTGACCCTGAGGGAGTTTGAGGTGGATGTGCGAAGAGGTCAAGAAGGAAGATATTTAGGAAGAGCGAGTTGAAGGTATTGAGGCCCTAGGCCCCAGAAGGCCTTGTGGACAATGCAGAGGGTTTTTTAACTTAATCCTCGCAGACACTGGGAGCCAGTGCATGGATTTCAGTCCTGGAGGGATACAATCCCTGGGCTTGAGGCCAAGGACAGGTCTTGCAGTCCTGTTCTGAATAAGTTGCAGAGGGCGGCGAGTATAGGCAGGCAGATTTAGAGAGAGGCTGTTGCAGTAGTCCAGCCTAGAGAGAACCAGAGCTCTGGAGACAGTGAGCTTCTGGGGGAATGAGAGGAAAGGAAGAATACCTCTGAGGAGGTGCAGCTGGTAGTGTGACTTCTTAGAGACATCAGAGATGTGAGGGGAGAAGGAGAGCGTGGAGTCGAAGATGACCCCAAGATTTTTAGCCTCACAGGTGGGTGCAGGAAGAGGGCCAAGAGAGGCCAGCCAGAGAGTGACAGGAAAGGAGGGAGCGGGTGTACTGATCAGGAGAATCTCAGTCTTACTGGCATTAAGGCAGAGATCATTGGCAGCACACCACTCCTGGATGGCGGACAGACAGTCAGAGATGAGAGAGGGAGAGGAGAAGAGGTAGCAGAGGGTAGCCTGAAAATGAGCTGAGTGTCATCAGCACTGTAAGTTAGGGCAGAGCGTGGCAATGCGGTGCGCAAGAAGTGCCAGGTATTGGTTAAAAAGCCAGGGATAGAGGTTAGACCCATGGGGAACACCACAGGTAGAGATAGAGATGGAGGAGACGAAGGACCCGAGTTGAACCTGGGAGTGTCGGTCAGAGAGGAAAGAAGTCAGCCACGCCAGGGCCTGACCGGGGATGGCCAGGTTATCATGGAGATGATTGAGCAGGATGGCGTGGTTTACCGTATCGAAGGCAGAAGAGAGATCAAGTAAGATGAGGACAC